>NW_024070202.1:49069240-49669240 GCF_014754425.2 Oryx dammah | reverse complement strand
GATGAGTACAGCACCACAGGATAGGTCACTCCCCCTCCCCGTCCTCCTGTTTTTTTCAGGAGACCCCACAAGATCAGTAGTTCTCCAAGTATAGTCCCTGGAACAACAGCATCAGCACTCCTGGAAAGCAATGCAAATTCTGGACCCACCCCAGATCTACGGAATCAGTTCTGGAGGTGGAGACCAGCATCTATGTTTTCACAGCACTCTAGATGATTCTGATGCAGCCTAACATGTGGGCAACGCTGGAGTCAACCTCCACTCCAGTCTCTCCTCTCTCCAACCTGTAGGCATAGAAGGGATTTACCTTCTGAGAGGAAAAGAAGAAACTAGGCTCTTTTCATAACAGCAAAAAAAGTTGAAATAACTGAAGTGTTCATCATCAGGTAATAGAGAAAAAAATTCGGCTGTATCAAATCAATGTTTATAGTAATGAAATACTAACCACAGTAAAGAGGAATAAAATACTGATACAGGTCATTCATTCTGCTGAAAGAATCCAAACAAGTTTAATTTATGTGAAACACTGGAACAAGCAAAACTCATCTACAATGATGGAAAGCATATCTGTGGTTGCTTGGGGCTGAGCTGTGGGGAAGGAGTTACTACAAAAGGGCTGAAGAAGCTTTTAGGGACAGTGGAAATGGTCTCTATTTTGATTATGGTGTTGTTTACAGGGTTGTGTTCATTTGTCAGGACTATATACTTAAAATGGGTATACTGTAAAAACAACAACAACAACAAATTTGAGAAATCAAATTGAGTTGGAAGAACAGAAGGGGATACTCTCACATCCTATGCTGATAGCAGAGCCCAAGGGGAAAAAGACTCCTTTCCTGGCAAGGACTCAGCCCATGAGAAGCCAAGGGCTCTTTGTTTGCTCCCGCCTTCCCAACTCCGCCTGTAGAAGCCTACTTCTTCCCATGCTGTGGGCGGGATTTGCTCGTGGCTCACCATGGTTGTAAGTCAGGGATCGCAGTTCTGGTCTGATCCGGAAGAAACCCACCTTTGCTGGATAAGTAACTGACAGTCGGTTCAAGTCTGCCATTGTATCAATAATGCTGTTTTTTTCTTCTTTTAAAATTATTTTATTTTAAAAAAGTTTTATTGAGCTTTGATACTGCTGTTTTTTAAAGGGAAAAAAGAAAAAAGAGTTGGGCCTAAGTGACTTGTCTCTTGGTTCTTTCTCTGGTCAGCTGGCCCAAGGAGATTAGGGCGCAGGGGTGGGGAAGTGGGGAACCTTTGGCCCTGCTCTCGTCTCCATGTGGTAAATGCAAGGGGTTAGGATTCAACCGGACTTCTAGAGGAAGGTCGGCTGGAAGCCATCTCTCCCTCACTCCAGCAGGCCGTGAGATCAACGCCTGTCTTGTCAGGCATCTGAGGATGAATGTCAGATCTGGTATCCACCCAGACCTCCCAAGCGTTGGGAGACAGTCCCCCCTAACTTGCGTCTCTGTGTGGCAAGACCACAGGTGTGGCTTTTTTGAAACCCTGGCTTGTTGGCGTCTCCAGCTCAGTGCTTTAAGGTATCCTTCTCTTTATTTTTCTCCCCCAAACTTTTCATGACCTCCCTTTTCCCTTTCTGCTGTCCCTCATGTTTGCTCTCCTGGGCTAAATAGCATCTGTTTCCTAGCTCTCAATTCTCCACCCTGATGAGGTCACATTGACATCTCAGAATTAACTTGTTTGAAATTTAAATCTTCAGTTGTTTTATATGCTAACTCTTCTCTGCCCAGTGCACCCAATCTCAGTAAATGGCCCCACGTTGGCTCAATCAAGGCAGAGTCGGCATTTTCTCCTCTCCTACCCAACAGCTGGTTCTCTATATTTTTTCCAAACTTTGTGTTGAATACATACAGCATCTCTTTATTTCTAGCCTCCCAAATGTACTGCCTGCTCCTCTTGCCCTCCTGCAACCCAAACGCCACACAGTAGAGCAGGGTTGTCAAACCTTTGCTGTAAAGGCCTGGACAGCAAATAATTGAGGCTTCTCAGGCCAGGTGTTGTGCATTACAGCTACTCAGCTCTGCAAGGAAATCAACCACAGGTGTGTCAGACACTTAACAAAATGGGTGTGGCCAAGTCCCAATAAAACTGTGTTTATAAAAATAGATGTGTTTTGTGCTGGCCTCAGCCTATCAATAATGATGCTATTGGTTAGAAATACCGGGACAAGAGTTTGATCCCTTTTGGGGACCATGTGCCTGAAAGTAATTTGAGTGTCTCTTTTTTTAATGTGTCTTTTTGTTGTGTTGTTGCTTAGTCACTCAGTCATGTCCAACTCTTTGCAAATCCACGTACTGTAGCTCACCAGGCTCCTCTGGCCATGGGACTCTCCAGGCAAGAATACCGGAGTGGGTTGCTGCTTCCTTCTCCAGGAGATCTTCCCCACCCAGGAATCAAACCCTTGTCTCTTGCATCTCCTGCACTGGCAGGCAGATTCTTTGTATATATCTATCTATATAATTGCATTTATTTAATTTATTTTATATTTGGCTGTGCTGGGTCTTCATGGCTGCGCACAGGCTGTGTCTAGTTGTGGCGAGTCGGAGCTGCTGCTTGTTGCAGTACGGGGCCTCTCTTTGCAGAGCACAGGCTCTCAGGTGTTCAGGCTTAAGTAGTTGTGGTTCTCAGTTTCTGGAATGCGGGGTCAGTAGTTGTGGCACACGGGCTTAGTTTCTCCATGGTATGTGGGATCCTCCTGGTCCAAGGATCAAACTTGTGTCCGCTGCATGAGCAGGCAGATTCTTATCCACTGTACCACCAGGGAAGACCCTGAGTGTTTCTTTAAGAAGGTCATTAAGATGCTCCATGAGGCCAGCTGCCTGCAGGCCTAACATGGATGGAAGATCCAAAGAGTGTTAGATTGCAGAGGCCACTTTGGAATCTCCTGAGAGGTCTCCTGGTCAGAGTCTGTGATGTCTGTCCATCCAAAGCGAACAGGCATAAAGAGGAAAGACATAACCTATTTAGAAGAGGAGTTCTGGTTGGGGGTTGCCAAAAGGAGGCTCTGGTAAGCACTGGTGATTGGAACATCCTTTCTGGAAGCCCCAGCAGAAACGGGCAGTGGGAAGGAAGCCATTCTGGCTGCAGGTGTGTGGTGGTTTCTCTAGGAATGTGTCCCGGATCTGGATGATCTCTGGTGTTTGGTTTGGGAGCAGAGAAGGCACTTTGTTGTAACCTTGACTGTTGCTGGAGGGGGTAGTCCTGCCCCTTGTGGTCAAGTCGTTAAGGCACAACTCCCTGGTGACCTGAGGCTGTGCAGCCTGTTTGTCGAGTTGATGGAATGGTAGGTACCCTGAGCCGTGTACCGGGCTGAGAATGGAGGGCTTATGAGAGGGTCTCCTGGATTGCTGACAATGGCTTCTGATGAGGTGACGTTAGTGTAAGCAGAAATGTGGGTAGAAATGATAGAAACTGGCGACTCAACTAATTTCTTTTATATCTGGGTATCCTGGGTGGGCTTGCCTCCTGTGAGAAAATTGCCCCTCAGCCCAAATCACAAGGTCATTAGTGACCACCCAAGAGTCTGACCATGTGGCTCTGCAAAAGGTCCTGAGGTATGGCCTCCTTGAGGGCTGGGTGCAGTCAGGCGTTCTGTCACCTGGGCTGAGCGGGAGAGCCCCTCCCCTCCTCCAGGGAGGTGCCCGAGGAGAGGTGGGTGGAGCCGCGTCTTCCAGCTGCACTGGAATGGTGCCATCTGTGAAGAGCACAGACTCCCCATCCATCCCAGACATTTGTTCCCAAGGGGCTCCCCAAGTAGCCACAGTTGGGGAGAGGGGGCACCGTTACCTCCTCAAGTCTCCCAGGCAAGGGGCTGAGCACGAGGGAAGCCACATCTTCCTGTAATCTGGAAAGGCCTTTGATATCAGGTGTGGCCCTATCCTAAAGGGACATTTCCGTTTTACCAAAGAGGCACTGGGAGCCATGCTGGACTTCCACTGGGAGGCATCTCTAACCCAGGCCTTTATCAGGACGTGGATTTGGAGTAGTGGGGTGGAGGCTGCTTAGGGGCTCGGTTTCTATAAGAGCCCAAGAGGATGCCCACAACTGCACTCAAGGTGGGTATTCTGGAGCTGTTACTGTGGGTAGGTGCTTCTCCAGGGAATCTTCCCAACCCAGGGATCAAACCCATGACTCCCACATTTCAGACAGATTCTTAACTAAGCCACCAGGGAAGCACACTGTGGGTAGATGCTTTGTCTAAAAGTCTGTAAGAAGCCAGGTTAACTCCTGTTTGGTCCAGACACTAACAGGAGGCATAGCCAGATGTGGCTAGGCTCTTGACTTGGAAAGTAGGGTCAGAGGGCATTAAAGGTAAGGTTTGTTGGACTGTCTGCTGAACTGCTTCTGAAGCCCACTGTTGGGCTTCATCCCAACAGAAGGTGGCAGAATCATGCATGTGATTGCCCATAAGGGCAAAGACTTAGAGATGAGGGGTGTGTTGCCTCCAGAACATGCAAAGACCTAAAGTGTTTTGCCTAAGTATGGGGGTGGTGTAATGTGAGTAAGTGATGTTTAACTGTTGGGGAGGTTTCTCAGCCCTTAGAGGACCAGGTGATGCCCTGAAACTTGTCAGGTGAGGAGGGCCTTAGGTCTTAGGAAGGGTAATTGCCCAGCCACATGCTGTAAGTGGTGTGGGAGGACATAGGCTGCCTGCTGCTTCCTCAAAGGGACTGTCAGTCTAAGGTCATCAATATGATGCCAAGAACAAACAGCACTTTGAAATTGTATGGTATTTAAGTCCTGGCAGCAGAGGTTATGCATCCTTGCAGGATTGTTCACATATCCCATTGGGAGCCTCAGAATGTATGTGGAACCCCTTCCAAAGTAAAAGCAAGTTAGCTCTGGGATTCCTGTGTAATAAGAACAGAATAGAACATATGAGCCAGGTCAGCGACTTCAAAAGACTCTCCTTGGCCCCATTTATGACCTTACTCAATCCTGTATTAGGAACTGCCTGAGCATTGTGGTTCCAATAGTCAATGGTGAGGTTCCATGTGTCAGTAGGGGCTCAAGTACCAGCCACATGGGTATTAAATAAAAGGGCCTGCTGACTCCCATCTCAAGCATGTCAGTAACGCAGGGCATAAGCCTTCAGTGCTCTGTTAATGGTGGTGCTGGGGGCTGTTTACCATCCTGACTGGGGGAAGAGGAGTTCCTGGCATCCATTTGGCATGTTCCACCAGTAAGTCAAGAACCTGGGCTTGTTGCAGGTGGCGTGGTGTCATGTCAGGGCATCCATGCCCACAGGAGGGAAACAGGAGCGGGAGGGGCACCCCAGAGGAAGCCCTTGGAGGTGAATGGCCAAGTCATGGCACTTGAACACATTTATGCCCCTATGATGGTTTACCAGCAGAGCCCTGTAAGAGAAGGGCTCCTGTTTTGGGGAATTTAGAGGGATTTCCTGGAGTGACTTGAGCTCTGGTGTCTAATAGGACCAAAAAGGATGCATATTTACTGTCCCAGTGGACTCTCAGAGTGGTACAGGGTTGATTGTCCCAGGAGGAGAGACAAAGCCTGGATAGGTGCCTAGGTGGCCGCCAGCCCTAGAGGTTAGGGAAGGAGCCAGGGGGATGGAGGGGAGCTGGACACTAGAGGATGGCTGGCAGGAGGGGGCTGTAGCAGGGAGAAAGCCAGTTTCAGGGCCTGGAGTCGGAGGCTGGCTATCCAGAGAGTAAGTGCCCATAATCTGAGGTGTCATGATTCCCAGGGCAGATTTGTCCATGCAAATGATCACCTTCCCACTCAGCTCGGGAAACCTGGGAAGCCTCATGAGCAAGTTGAATTCCAACCACCCAGGGATTGGAAAGTCTCTGGATGTGTGAGGCTGGTCCTCAGCTAACTAGATAATGCTTGACCTTTCAAATGAAAAGTCATATTCTCCTTTCTCGTTTTCCGAGACAATAGGGCTCCCAGAAAATAGGTAATATTAGAAGCCCTATTTCTCTGTAGTGAGCCATAGGAACACTCTCCAAAACTGTTTCTTTAAACTTTTTATTTTGTATTGCTGGATAGACGATGAACAATGTTGTGATGGTTTCAGGTGAACAGTGAAGGAACTCAGCCATACATATACGTGTATCCATTCTCCCCCAGACTCCCCTGCCATCCAGGCTGCCACATAACACTTAGCAGAGTTCCCTGTGCTAAACAGTCAGTCCTTGTTCGTTATCCATTTTAAATACAGTTGTCTCCGTGTCCATCCCAAACTCCCTAAGTATCCCTTCCCCCATCCTTCCCTCTGGCAACCGTAAGTTCCTTCTCTGCATCTGTGCGTCTGTTTCTGTTTTGTAAGTTCATTAGTATCTTAGAATCCACATGAGAGGGATGTCAGGGGACATTTCTCCTCTGTGTGACTCACTTTATTCAGTATGACAATCTCTAGATCCCTCCGTGTTGCTGCAGATGGTATTATTTCATTTTGATGGCTGAGTAATATTTCACTTATATACATACCACATCATCTTTATCCATTCCTCTGTCAGTGGACATTTAGGCTGCTTCCATGTCTTGGCTGTTGTAAACAGTGTTTTCTCCAGATATATGCCCAAGAGTAGAATTGCAGAGTCATATGGTAACTCTATTTTTAGTTTTTTAAAGAACCTCCATACTGTTCTCCATAGTGGCTGTACCACTTTATATTTTTACCAACAGTTGAGGAGGGTTCCCTTCTCTCCATACCCTCTCTAGCATTTATTGTTTGTGGATTTTTTGATGCTAGCTGTTTTGACTGATATGAGGTGATATCTCATTGTAGTTTTGATTTGCATTTAACAATTAGCAACGTTGGACATCTTTTCATATGCCTCTTGGCCATCTGTATATCTTCTTTGGAGAAATATCTATTTAGGCCTTCTGTTGTTTTTTCGATTAGGTTGTTTTGATGCTGTTAAGCATCATGAGCTATTCGTAAATTTTGGAGTTTAATCCCTCATCAGTCATATAATTTACAAATATTTTCTCCTAATCTGTGAGCTGTCTTTTTTTTTTTTTTTTTTTTGTTCCCTTTGCTGTGCAAAAACTTTCAAGTTTAGGCCCCATTTATTTATTTTTCTTTTCATTTCCATATTATGGAAAACAGATCAAAAAAGATTGCTGTGATTTATGTCAGAGAGTGGTCTGCCTGTCTTTTCCTCTAGGGGTTTTATAGTGTGTGGCCTTACATTTAGGTCTTTAATCCATTTTGAGCTTATTTTTGTGAATGGTGTTACAGAATGATCTAATTTCACTTTGTTATGTGTACTGTACAGTTTTCCCAGCACCATTTGTTGAAGAGACTCTTTCCAACATTGTGTGGTCTTGCTTCCTTTGTCACAGATTAACTGACCTTGGGTGCATGGGTTTATTTCTTTTTTTAATGTATTGATTTACTTGTCTTTATTTTTTTATTTTTTTATTTTTTGGCCGTGCTGGATCTTCACTGTTGCATAGGCTATTTCTCTAGTTATGACAAGTGGGGGCTACTCTGTTTGCAGTGCCTGGGCTTCTCACTGTGGTGTCCTCTCCTGTAGAGCATGGGCCTCAGTAGTGGCCGCACGTGGGCTCTGTAGCTGTGGCACTTAGGCTTAACTGCTCCACGGCCTGTGGGATCTTCCTAGGTCAGGGATTGGACCCGCGTCTCCAGCATTGGTAGGCAGATTCCTTAACAGTGTCTTATAATTATCATAGCACAGGTCTTTTGTCTCCTTTGGTAGGTTTATTCTGAGGTATTATATTCTTTTTGGTGTGATGGTAAATGGAATTGTTTCTTGAATTTCTCTTTCTGATCTTTTGTTGTTCAGTTCAGTTCAGTTGCTCAGTCGTGTCTGACTCTGCGACCCCATGAACCGCAGCATGCCAGGCCTCCCTGTCCATCACCAACTCCCGGAGTTCACTCAGACTCACGTCCATCGAGTCAGTGATGCCATCCAGCCATCTCATCCTCTGTCGTCCCCTTCTCCTCCTGCCCCCAATCCCTCCCAGCATCAGAGTCTTTTCCAGTGAGTCAACTCTTTGCATGAGTTGGCCAAAGTACTGGAGTTTCAGCTTTAGCATCATTCCTTCCAAAGAACACCCAGGGCTGGTCTCCTTCAGAATGGACTGGTTGGATCTCCTTGCAGTCCAAGGGACTCTCAGGAGTCTTCTCCAACACCACAGTTCAAAAGCTTCAATTCTTCGGCGCTCAGCCTTCTTCACAGTCCAACTCTCACATCCGTACATGACCACTGGAAAATCTTTTGCTATTAGTGTATAGAAATGCAACAGATTTCTGTGTATTGATTTTGTAACCTGCAGCTTTACCAAATTCATTGATGAGTTCTAATAGTTTTCTTGTATCATCTTTAGGATCTTCTCTGTATAGTATCATGTCATCTGCAAACAGTGACAGTTTAACTTCTTTTCCAATTTTTATTCCCTTCTTTTATTTTCTCTGATTGCCATAGATAGACTTCCAAAACTATGTTGAATAAAAGTGATGACAGTGGATATTGTTGTCTTGTCCCTGATCTTAGAGGAAATGCTTTCAGTTTCTCACCACTGAGTAGGATGTTAGCTGTAGATTTGTCATATACATTTGTCTTTATTGTGTTGAGGTATGTTCCCTCTGTGCCACTGTCTGGAGAGTTTTAATCATAAATGGGAGCTGAATTTTATCAAAAGCTTTTTCTTCATCTATTGAGATGATCATATGGTTTTTATTCTTCAGTTTGTTGATGTAGTGTATCACATTGATAGATTTGCAGATATTGAAAAGTCCTTGCATCTCTGGGATGAATCCCACTTGGTCACGGTGTATGATCTTTTTAAGGTACTGTTGGATTCAGATTGCTAGTATTTTGTTGAAGATTTTTTGTCTATGTTCATCAGGGATGTAGGCCTGTAACGTGTGTGTGTGTGTGTATGGTATCTTGGTCTGGTTTTGATATCAGAGTGATGGTGGCCTCACAGAATGAGTTTGGAAGTTTTCCTTCCTCTGCAAATTTTTGGAACAGTTTCAGAAGGATAGGTGTTAGTTCGTCTCTAAATGTTTGGTATAGTTCACCTGTGAAGCCATCAGGTGCTGGACTTTTGTTTGTTGGGCCTTTTTTTTTAAGGTTTATGTATTGCTGGCTGCACTGGGTCTTCATCGCTGCGCTTGGGCTCCCTCTCTTTGTGGCCAGCCAGGCCTCTCTTGTTTCCACGCGCGGGCTTCTCATTGCAGTGGTCTGTCTTGTTTTGGAGAACGAGCTCTAGGGCACTCAGGCTTAGTAGCTGAGGTTTCCAGGCTCTAGAGCTCAGGCTCAGAAGTTGTGGTGCACTGGCTTTAACGTCCCTCGGCATGTGGGGTCTTCCCAGACCAGGGACTCAACCCGTGTCCCCTTCATTGGCAGGCAGATTCTTTACCACTGAGCTACCAGGGAAGTCCTGTTGGGAGGTTTTTAATCACAGTTTCCATTTCAGTGCTGTTTCCCCAACACTATTATGTTAAAAGCCCCAACCCCTCTGTGAGAATATGGAGAGAAGGCAGCCATCTGCATAGAAGGCAGGAAGCAGCATCTCACCAGGAACTGTGCTGTCTGGCACTTGACCTGGAACTTCCAGCCTCCAGAAACTGAGAAAATCAGTTTCTGTCATTTAAGCCACACATTCTAGGGTATTTTGTTATGGCAGCCCAAGCGGACTGAGACATAATCCTTTGCAAATTATTTTTTCACATTCCATCCCCCAGAGGCAAACAATCTTTTTGGTGTTTTCTACTTTATAGATGTTTTCAGCAGTTAATTCTCTTTAGTTAGCTAGAATTTGTTGTGTTAAAATAAGGAAAGAGAATAAAAGAACTAACCTGCCTTTAGTGCCTATGAAATGCCAGTTACTCTAGGAAGCAGTGTCCATCCCCACTTAATATTCTCATCAGTCCTGTGAGGTGGCACAGCTTTTCTTGCCAGAGGTCACACAGCTGTAGAAGAGATCTAACACATAAACTCAAGTGTATCTGATGCCAAAATACTAGCCCCATCCTCCTTTAAGTTATTTCTCCTTAAACCTAAGCTTCATTCAATAAAACCCTGATATTCAAAATGGAGAGAGGGAGAGTTGGCCAAGGACAAAGTTCTCTTCAGTTATTGAAAAATATAAGCAAAGCTTGCTCTTTGTAAAGGTCAGTAGGCGCTCAGTCCAAAGGCTAGGAAATGGAAAGACATGGTATCTTTCCTAAATACCTAGGGTTCAATTCAGTTCAGTTGCTCAGTCATGTTCAGCTCTTTGTGACCACATGGACTGCAGCACGCCAGGCTTCGCTGTCCATCACCAACTCCCGGAACTTGCTCAAACTCATGTCCGAGTTGGTGATGCCATCCAACCATCTCATCTGTCATCCGCTTCTTCTCCTGCCTTCAATCTTTCCCAGCATCAGGGTCTTTTCCAGTGAGTCAGCTCTTTGTATCAGGTGGTCAAAGTATTGGAGTTTCAGCTTCAACATCAGTCCTTCCAATGGACACTCAGCACTGATCTCCTTTAGGATGGACTGGTTGGATCTCCTTGCTGTTCAAGGGACTCTCAAGAGTCTTCTCCAACACCACAGTTCAAAAGCATCAATTCTCTGGTGCTCAGCTTTCTTTATAGTCCAACTCTCACATCCACACATGACTACTGGAAAAACCGTAGGTTTGACTAGACAGACCTTTGTTGGCAAAGTAATGTCTCTGCTTTTTAATATGCTATCTAGATTGGTCATAACTTTTCTCCCAAGGAGCAAGCGTCTTTTAATTTTATGGCTGGAGTCACCATCTGCAGTCATTTTTAAGCCCCCCAAAATAAAGTCTGACACTGTTTCCACTGTTTCCCCATCTATTTCCCATGAAGTGATGGGACCAGATGCCATGATCTTAGTTTTCTGAATGTTGAGCTTTCAGCCAACTTCTTCACTCTTCTCTTTCACTTTCCTCAAGAGTTTCTTTAGTTCTTCTTCACTTTATGCCATAAGGGTGGTGTCGTCTACGTATCTGAGGTTATTGATATTTCTCCCAGCAATCTTGATTCCAGCTTGTGCTTCATGCAGCCTGGCTTTTCACATGATGTACTCTGCATATAAGTTAAATAAGCCAGGTGGCAGTATACATCCTTGATGTACTCATTTCCCAATTTGGAACCAATCTGTTGTTCATGTCTGGTTCTAACTGTTGCTTCTTAACCTGCATACAGATTTCTCAGGAGCCAGGTAAGGTGGTCTGGTATTCCCATCTCTTTAAGAATTTTCCACAGTTTGTTGAAATCCACACAGTCAATGGCTTTGGCATAGACAATAAAGCAGAAGTACATGTTTTTCTGGAACTCTCTTGCTTTTGCAATGATCCATCAGATGTTGGCAATTTGATCTCTGGTTCCTCTGCCTTTTCTAAATCCAGCTTAAACATCTGGATGTTCACAGTTCATGTACTATTGAAGCCTGGCTTGGAGAATTCTAAGCATTACTTTGCTAGCATGTGAGATAAGTGCAATTGTATGGTAGTTTGAACATTCTTTGGCATTTTGCAGGTCTGTCTAACCAGGCTTGGAATCACATTTATATAAGAATAGAGATCCATGTGTTACTCTTTTCTGATATTAGAACATAGGACAGCCAGTTTTTAAGAACTGTCAAGCTCTGCTTGTTGTGAGGCTGCCAGATGCTCCAAGGCAGAACCAAAGCCTCCTCAACTTTCCCCACATTTATAAGAGCTTCATAAAGTTCTTTAAACATTGTTGGTACTTACTTGAGATTGTTAGCTGAGTCATGATTATTATTTTCTACAGAGAAGGAAAGGACACAAAATATGAAGGTCATGCTAACTGCTTACCAGATCTACTCTGGAGTAAAGTTCATAGGTAGATGATGATTTGGGGGTCTCAGCTCTGCTCAGCCAAGCTCAGTCCTACCTCTGTCTTAAGTGAGCAAAATGAGGAAAAAAAAGGGAAACTTGGAGACCTGGATTTGTTGCTCTACCTCTTGTTGCTCCAAAGAACAGTGGATCTAGGACTTCCCTGGCAGTCCAGTGGGGCACAGATTCACCAGGGGAACCAAGATCCCACATGTGGCACAGTTTGGCTTAAAAAAAAAAGAATGGATCCTTCCACCAAGCAGTTTTTATGTCTTTAGGTACATGGCCAATATCCAGTGTTGGAGGAGAGCCAGAGGAGTGTATACAACAGTCTGTACTGAAGGCATCTTCAGAGCAATTTAGAGAAACCAAGTGACTTCATGTCCAATAATGAGGGATCTAGGACCAGGCCCTGTGGTGGTATATAAACTATCATTACAAAGACGGATGTCACTGTGGACTGAGGAAGAGAAGTCCCAGGAGAGGACCTTGGAAGATGAGTGGAATTTGGAAAGGATGAGAATGGACAGAGGCATGGTGATCAAAATAATGGCTCCCTGAGGAGATCCAAGTCCTAATCTCTGAAAATGGTGAATATGTTACATTATATGATAAAAATTGCTTTGCAAATGTGATTCATTCAAGAATCTTGAGATGAGGAGATAATTCTGGATTATCTGAGTGGGCCCAGTATAATCACAAGGTTCTTACAGAGGGAGGCAGAAGCATCAGAGTGAGGAGTAGGAGATGTGACGTTGGGAACAGGAGATTCGAGTAACAGGGGCTGCAGGAAGCAGGCAGCTTCTAGAAGCTGAGCAAATCAAGGAACGGATTCTTCCCACAGAACCTCAGGAAGGAACTAGACTGGCTGACACCTTGACTTGAGCCCAATGAGACTAATTCTGAATTTCTAGCCTCCAGAACTGTAAGATAAAGTGTTTTCTTTTTTTCTTTTAAGCCACTAAGTTTATGATGATTTTGTTACTGCAGCTGCTGCTGCTAAGTCACTTCAGTCGTGTCCGACTCTGTGCAACCCCATAGACGGCGGCCCACCAGGCTCTCCCGTCCCTGGGATTCTCCAGGCAAGAACACTGGAATGGGTTTCCATTTCTTTCTCCAATGCATGAAAGTGAAAAGTGAAAGTGAAGTCGCTCAGTCGTGTCCGACTCAGCAGCCCCATGGACTGCAGCCTACCAGGCTCCTCTGTCCATGGGATTTTCCAGGCAAGAGTACTGCAGCAACTGGAAACTAATACAGGAGGTGGGGTAGAAGGCATTCAATTTTGAAAAGTAGCAAGGTCAACAAACCCCAAAGGCAGTGATTTCTAGGTGATAATAAATCCCCAGCCCCAATACTGGGGTCGGGAAAAGAAGGATGCAAAATGTGATGCCAGGATGTATTCATTTTCTAGGGTTGCCATAAAATGGACCACACACAGGGCAGCTTCAACATCAGGAGTGTATTGACTCACAGTTTTGAGAGGTCAAGATCTAAGACTAAGGTGTTGGCAGGGCCATGCTCCCTCCCAAGTCTCTAGAGAAGGATCTGCTCCAGGCCCCTCTCCCAGCTTCCTTGACTTGTTAGCAACATAGCTCCAGTTTTCATGTGGTGTCTTCCTTTGTGCCTGCTTCTGCATGTCCAAATTTTTCCTTTTTTATAGGGACACCAATCATGTTGGATTAGGGGCCCACCCTACTCCAGGATGACCTCATCTTAACTAACTATGCAGTTCCCAGATAAGGCCACATTCTGAAGTAAAGGGAGCTAGAACTTCAAAAAATGGATTTGGGAAAAGAGGGAGGGCAAATTCAGCTCATAGCACAATAAATAAGTTGTATCCTACGAATGCCTCCTGTAGCTTCCACAATACACTATATAGATGAGAGTTGCAAAGGGAACAGAAAGTCAGTGCCTTCAAGGAATTGACATTTGTGCCTTGGCTCGTAGTAGACTCAGATGGCATCGAATTCCTCATGGTCTCAGAATTTTTAAGTCATCTGAGATGATAAATCCTGTAACAAGACAGGTGAGAAATCCATGCCAGAAGCTGAGAAAGCAAATCAGCAGATTCAGGAAAGAATTTATGCCAGTGTGGGGATGGCACTTGAAACACTTCAGTGCTTAGCTCCTTGAAAGTGCTTAGATTTTCCTGCAACTCTTGCTCCTAACCATATTTTCATGGACCCCTTGGCTCTTATCACTAACAGTGCCTTCTGAAAGCGAAAATTCAGAGAAGTAGAAAGAGCTGCCAAAAAACAGGATTGGGCTCTGTAGAGTATTTAAGCAAACTGAGTGATACAGGATGCCTCAGGTGTTCTGAAAAAGCTCCTTGACAGGGCAAGGACAAGGTAGAAAATCCAAAGAATGAATGGAGATGGGGAAAAAAGCAGCAGAGGCCTTGAAACTCATGGATAAGGAGGTAAGTGGAAAACAGTGAGAAGGGCACTCCCGGAAGTTGTACAATCAGCCCAAACTGGAATGTCAGTTAAAGCTGGTCAGTCGTCCAAAGACTTGTTAAACCTGTATTCTCACCCCCACCTTCGTGGAGCTCAGTCACCATGTTCCGCCGTGACAGGCTGGTCTTCACTCTTACTTCCTTGCTATGTCATTTCATTTCAGAGGGATTAAAAGAAATGGTTTCTGTCACTTTATATTATTATGTTTAACATTTTTATTGAAATATAGTTGATTTACAATGTTGTGTTGGTTTCAGGAGTATAGCAGAGTGGTTCAGTATATATATATTTATATATTCTTTTGGTCGAGTTCTTATTAATTTATTCAAATTAGTTGCAGACTATTACAGATACCACAAACACTTTACTGGGCTTCCCTGGTGGCTCAGGTGGTGAAAGAATCTGCCTGCAATGCTGGAGACCTGGGTTCGATCCCTGGGTTGGGAAGATCCCCTGGAGAAGGGAATGACTACCTACTCCTGTATTCTTGCTGGAGAATTCCATGGACAGACAGAGCCTGTCAGGCTATAGACCATGGGGTTGCAAAAGTGTCAGACATGGCTGAGCAACTAACATTACAGATATAACCAACACTTTACAGACCTTGCCCAACCAAGTTACATGTGAAGGTAACATATTT
Source organism: Oryx dammah (assembly GCF_014754425.2). Classification (NCBI taxonomy): domain Eukaryota; kingdom Metazoa; phylum Chordata; class Mammalia; order Artiodactyla; family Bovidae; genus Oryx; species Oryx dammah. The sequence continues at coordinate 49,654,325 of NW_024070202.1, read as the reverse complement.
GAAACAAGATAGTCAAAGACTTAACTCTCTAATCACAGTATCAAAGTATAGTGTAAGAAATATTATTGAGGTATTGTTGAGTATTGTTACTACTACAGTGGCTACCATTGTCACTATAAACACAACTAGCTAGCTCTGATTTATTGAGCCACTAATGTGCACTGGAACTGTAATTAGCATTTATACAACGTATCATTTAGTACTCAGAACACTGATGAAAGCAGGTGACATGGTTAATTTAGTTTTACATATAGAGTACTCAGGCACGTGTATGAGTGTGCTCAGTCACTCAGTTGGCACTGATTCTCTGCAGCCCCGTGGACTGTAGCCTGTCGGGCTCCTCTGTCCATGGGCTTTCCCAGGCAAATACTGGAGTGGGTTGCCATTTCTTACTCCAGGGGATCCTGCTGACCCAGGGATTGAACTTGTGTCTCTGGCATCTCCTGCATTGACAGGTGGGTTCTTTACCACTAGCGCCACATAAAGCCACTGATGTGGACTGGAATTGTAACTAGCATTTATACATCATTTCATTAAATATTCAGAACATTAATGAAGGAAGGTGACATAGTTAACTCAGTTTTACATATAAAGTACTCAGGCATGAAATAATTTATACAATGTCACACAATAACTAGTACATTTTAGATTTAAAACTGAGACCAAGACCTTTTAGATGGCATTCTCATAGCTAGCAAACTGGATTAAACGGGATTTTTTTTTCAGTGAGAAATGGTGTACTCACTAATGAATTTGGTTAATATATGTGTATATATGTTTTTTAGTTTCTTTTTCATTATAGGTTATTACAAGTATTGACTAGAGTTTCCTGTGCTATATAGTAGATCCTTGTTGGTTATCTATTTTAATACAATAGTGTGTATATTTTGACCCCAAACTCCTAATGTATCCCTTCCGACCCCCATCATTTTATCTTTAAAAAGTAGATTGGTCCTTATTGTTAATTCAGCCCCCTCAAAATAAAAATAGGTTGATAACTAATTATTAAGTATTCAGAATGCTGTGATATTCAAATACATTTGCTATCCAATCTGTGTCCTCAAGGGGTTAGCAGATGAGGAATGACAGCGTAAAGAGAGTCAATTATCATAACACAGATGACAGTAGCTACAGGAGATACCCCCATACAGGTGTTACATGTACCCAGTGGGGGAACCAGAGAGTTCAGACTGAAGAGTTAGGAAGTGGTTTAGCTGTAATGGAAGTTGAATATAGTTCCCTGTGCTTTACTGTAGGACCTTGTTATTTATCCATTCTGAATGTAATAGTTAGCATATACCTAGCCCAACCTCCTAGTTCATCCCTCTTCCCCTTGGCACCCACAAGTCTTTTCTCTTTGAGTCTGTTTTGTAGATAGGTTCATTTGGCCACATTTTAGATTTCACATATAAATGATACCACATGGTATTTGTCTTTCTCTTTCTGACTTACTTCACTTATATGATAATCTCTAGGTCCATCCATATTGCTACAAATGGCATTATTTCATTCTTTTTTATGGCAGAGTAGTAGTCCATTATATATACATACCATATCTTCTTTATCCATTCATCTGCTGATGGACATTTAGGTTGTCTCTGTGTCTTGGCTGTTGTGAATACTGCTGCCATGAACATAGGGATGCGTGTATCTTTTTGAATTATGGTTTTGTCTGAATATGTACCCAGAAGTGGGATTGCAGGGTCATATGGTAGCTCTATTTTTAGATTTTTTAAGGAGCTTCCATACTGTTTTCCAGAGAGGATGCACCAACTTACATTTCCACCCATAGTGTAGGAGAGTTCCCTTTTCTCCACACATTCTCTAGCATTTGTAGACTTTTTAATGATGGACAGTCTAACTGGTGTGAGATGGTACCTCACTGTAGTGTTGATTTGCATTTCTCTGATAATTAGTGATGTTGAGCATCTTTTCACATGCCTGTTGGCCATCTAGTCCTCCTTTGAGGAATGTCTATTTGGAGTTTCTACCCACTTTTTGATGGAGTTGCTTGCTTTTTGCTGTTGTTGAGTTTTATAAGCTATTTGTATATTTGGGAGATTAAGCCCTGGTGGGTCACACTGTTTGCAAATATTTTCTCCCATTTTGTGGGTTGTCTTTTCTTTTTTATTTGGTTTCTTTGCTGTGCAAAAACTTGTAAGTTTGATTAGGTCCCATCTGTTCTTTATTTTATTTCTGCTACCTTGGGAGGCTGACCTAAGAAAACATTGGTACAGTTTGTCAGAGAATGCTTTGCATATGCTCTCTTCTAAAAGCTTTATGGTGTCATGTCATATGAAGTCTTTAAGCCATTATGAGTTTTTTTGTGCACAGTGTCAGGGTGTGTTCTAACTTCATTGACTTACATGCAGCTCTCCAAGTTCCCCAGCACCTTGCTGAGGAGACTGTCTTTTTCCTGTCGTATATTCTTGCTTCCCTTGTGGAAAATTAATTGACCATAGGGGTGTGGGTTGATCTCTGGGCTCTCCATTCTGTTCCATTGATCTGTGTCTGTTTTTGTACCAGTACCACACTGTTTTGATTACTGTGGCTTTGTGGTATTGTCTGAAGTCTGAGAAGGTTTTGCCTCCTGCATTTTTTGCTTCAGGATTGCTTTGGTAATTCTGGGTCTTGTATGGTTCTATATAAATTTTTGGATTATTCTAGTTCTGAAATATCATGGGTAATTTGATAGATACCACATGAAATCTATAAATTCCTTGAATCCTCTTTAGTTTCTTTTATTAATGTTTTATAGTTTTCAACTTAGAAGTTTTTCACCTCCTTGGTCAGGATTACTCCTCGGGTTGTTGGTTTTTGTTGTTGGTTTTTTTTTTTTTTTTTTTTGGTGTGATTTTAAAAGGCACTTTTTTCTAAACATTCTCTTTCTGATATTTCATTGTTAGTGTAAAGAAATGCAACTGTTTTCTGGAATCTTACATCCTGCTACTTTGCTGAATTTATTTATCTACTAGCTTTTGTTTATAGTCCATACAGTTTTCTGTATATAGTATCATGTCAGCACATACATCTTCCATTCCAGTTTGGATACCTTTTATTTCTTGTCTGATTGCTGTGGCTAGGACTTCCAATACTGTGCTGACTAGATGAGGTAAGAGTGGGCATCCTTGTTCCAGATTTCACTGGGAAGGATTTCAGCTTTTCACCTTTGAGTATTATATTGGCTGTGGGTTTATCATAAATAGCTTTTATTGTGTTGAGATATGTTCTGTCTAAACCCACTTTGGTAAGAGCTCTCATCATGAATGGATATTGAATTGTGTTAAACTTTTACTTTGTACTGGAGTAGAGCCAGTTAGCAATTCTTGTGATAGTTTCAAGAGGATAGCAAAGGGACTCAGTCATAAGACACATGTATCCACTTTCTCCCCAGTCCCCTCCTATCCAGGCTGCCAGCTACCATTGAGCAGAGTCGAATGCTTTTTCCTGCCTCACTGAGATGATCACGTGGTTTCTGTCTCTCTTTTGTTAACATGGTGTATTACTTTAATTTGGGTCACTCCTGCTGCACACAGGGGCTGCTCTCTAGTTGCAGTGCTCGGGCTCTCCTTGCAGGGGCTTCTCTTGTTGCAGAGCACAGGCTCTAGAGCATCCAGGCTTCAGCAGTTGCAGCACCCACAGCATGTGAAATCATCCTGGACCAAGGACTGAACCTGCATCCCCTGTTTTGGCAGGCGAATTCTTAACCACTGGACCACCAGGGAAGTCCATGTAATATTCTTTTTCAGTGGTTTCTTTGTTTGGTTTATGTATCAGACTTCATAAAGTGTCTTTGGGAGTATTCCCTCCTCTTCAATCTTTTGGAAGAGTTTGAGAAGGGTTGGTATAAATTCTTTGTATGTTTGGTAGACTCCATCTGTGAAGTCATCTAGTCCTGGGCTTTTGTTTGTGGGTTTTCTTCTTTATTACAGATTGTATTTCACTTCTAGTGATCAGTCTGTTCAAATTATCTGTTTCTTCTTGATTCACTTTTGGAGGGCTGTATGTTTCTAGAATGGAGAAAGCAATGGCAACCCACTCCAGTATTCTTGCCTGGAGAATCCCATGGACAGAAGAGCCTGGCAGGCTACAGTCTGTGGGGCTGCGAGAGTCAGACACGACTGAGCAACTAAACCGCTACCATCGCCGTGATTCTAGAATGTTGTCCATTTTTTCTAGGTCATCAAATTTGTTGGTGTATAATTGTTCATAATACTCTTTTGTAATTTTTTTTGTATTTCTATGGTATCAGTTGAGATTTCTCCTTTTTCATTTCTTATTTTGTGTCTCTCCTCTTTTCTTGGTGAGCCTGACTAGGGGTTTGTCAACTCTGTTTACACTTTCAAAAACCAGCTGTTGGCTTTATTGCTTTTTAACCTCTATTTATTTCCTCTCTGATCTTTATTATTTACTTCCTTCTGCTGACTAGGTTTTGTTTGTTCTTCTTTTTCTAGTTCTTTTAAGTGATAGGTTGTTATTTGATGTTTTTCTTATTTTTGAAAAAGGCCTGTATCACTTTGAACTTCCCCCTAAGAACTGGGAGTATCTCAGTTTTGCTTTTTCTGTGTCTCATAGATTTCATATGGTTGTGTTTTCAGTGTTCATCTCAAGGTATTTTTTGATTTCTTTTTTTGATTTCCTCATTTATCCATTGACTTTTTAGTAGCATGTTGTTTAGTCTCCATGTAATCTTTGTTCCTCTCTCTTTTCCTGTGGTTCATTTCTAGTTTCATGCCATTGTGGTCAGAGAAGATGATCAAAATAATTTCTTTACTCTTAAATTTGTTGAGGTTTGTTTTGTGCCCTAGTACGTGGACAGTCCTAGAGAATGTTCCAGGTGCACTTGAAAAGAATGCATATTCTGGGTTTTTTGGATGTGATGTCCTGAAAATATCAATCAAATCTAACTGTTGTGTAGTTAGGATCTCTGTTGCCTTATTTACTTTCTCTCTAGAATATCTGTCCATCGATACGAGCGTGGGGTTACAATGTCCTGTTACTGTATTCCCGTCAGTTTCCCCCTTTATGCCTGCTAGCATCTGTTTCATGTGTTTGAATGCTCCTACTATATTAGGTGCGTATACATTGATGAACGTAAAATCCTCTTCTGTACTGATCCTTTTTTCATTATATAATGTCTTTCTTTATCTTTCTGGGTGGCTTGTCATTTTAAAGTCTATTTTGTCTGATAGGAGTATTGCAGCTTCCACTTATTTCTATTTGTATGTAACATCTTTTTCCATCTCCTCATTTTCAATCTATATGGGTCCTTTGCAGTAAGGTACATCTCTTGTAGACAACATATTGTAGGCTCTTGTTCTTTATCCAGTCTGCCACTTTGTCTTTTGATTGGAGCATTCAGTTCATTGACATTTAAGGTAATTATTGATACATAGGTACTTGTTGCCACTTTAAACCTTGTTTCCAATTGATTCTATGTTTCCTCCTTTTTCCTTTCTTTTTCTTTTTGTGGTTTGATGATTTCCGGTTCTGTTTCTGGTTTTTGTGAATCTAGTGTATATTTTTGATTTGTGGTTGCCCTGTTTTTCAGATGTTAACCTCTTCCTATATCTGTTTCCTTTAGACTGGTAGTCATATAGGCTCAAACACATTCTAAAAATAATCTACATTTTTCCTCTCCTTGAAGCATCACTTCTTACTCTTGTTGAAACATTAAACATATGCTAAAGATTTTATCTAACTTGTTAATTAATGAGGGAACCAGCAAAATGTTACTACCAGTTACAACCAGTCCAAAGGGGAAATTTCAAAAGCACATGTGTATCAGCCATCAGAAATGCTGAATTCAATTAGTCAATATTTATAAGGCATCTTACAATTGCATCTCCTCAGGACACATTTTTAAAGGAGTTATTTATTACTTGGCTGTGCTGGGTCTTCATTCCTGTGTGGAGGCTTTCTCTCGTTGCAGAGAGTAGGGACTCTCTTCATTGCAGTGCACAGCTTACTCATTGTGGCGGCTTCTCTCACTGTGAAGCACGGGCTCTAGTGCAGGCTCAGTAGTTGTAGTGTGTGGGCTTGGCTATTCCGCAACATGTGGGATCCTCCTGGACCAAGGATTGTGCCCATGTCCCCCTGCATTGGCAGGTGGATTCTTAACCACTAGACCATCAAGGAAGCCCTCTCAGAGTACATTTTGCACCTCTATGGACAAGCGTTATTTGCATTGCTCTCAGTAGTACTCTAAGACTTAACAGAGTTATAAAGTAACTCAAAGACTATGGATGACATTAATAATTAGGAAGAACACAGTACACATGAACACAAGTAATTTTATTCTCATTTCTACGATTTTCACAATTTCTCCTGGCACAGTGAAGTGTGATTGGAGGGAAGGGCTCTAAGAGGATTGGTTCTGTCTCTTGTTACCCAACATCCTGGTCTTTATTACTTCTTCCTCTGCCTCCTTGTTATGTCAGTTTATTTCAGGAGAATCAGAGGAAATGTTGATATCTGGGTAACCATGGGCAAGTTGCTTCTTTGTGCTTCAGTTTCCCCATCTGTAAAATGACCTAGTACCTAGTGCACAAGGTGAATATGTGAATTCAATAACTGTGAGTATGCCTCATCCTCCTTCAAAACACTCCACGTCTTTGGACACACTGAAACCCTAAGGTATGCTAGTGTGACACCGTGCCACAAAGGCACCCACCAAGGAGGGAAATAAAAGAAGCGTGAGCAGTGACCAGAGCTGATAGAGTGAGGAGGATGGAGGACGGCTGTGGACCACTATATGCTTTAGCCGAGTCATTCTATGCTCTGGATTTTAGTTTCCTCATCTTGAGGGCAAAGACTTAGGACTGTAATTATCCATGGCTCTGTGTTAACCACTTGTGCATAGGAATGACACAGCTGTACACATTTATCAACAACTTAACACTTGGTCTGTTTTAACACTTTCCCATAAGTACTGAAATACATTTTAGAAATTCTGATAGGACATATAAAGGTACATGGATGAACTTGAGTCCCCTGGCTTGCTCTAAAATGCCCTGTGAGCTCCATCTGCCATAGTCTGGTAACTAGAACATTCCAAGGCAGGTTCTGAGGTGGGAGGTGCCAGGATTACCTCAGGCCCAGGTCACTGTAAACTATATGAATTTTCCCTTCTTCCTCTATGAAGACAAGAATGGGAAAGTTGGTTTTAAAAGAGACCAAAGAGTAAATCCACTCTTTGTAAAGAGTAAAGGTTCTCTCCAGGTGCCAATGGGCTCTGCCTTTGGTGACTCTGAGGTAACACGGGGCAATTGACATCAGTCCTCTCGGGGAGTTTGGCAGCTTCCTTTCTGCCTGAACACTTTGTAAGCAGGCCCACGCCCATCTGTCCTTTCACAGTTCTGGCAGCACGTGTCAGCTCCAGGGAGCATTGTGATCTTAGCCTCCTTTACGTTCACAGAATCTTCGGAAAGGCCATTTAGCTGTTTCAGTGTCTCCTGAGACTTTGTAGCCCTCCACACATCCCATTAGGACTTGCAAGCTGCCTTGTACCCAAGGAAGACTCCTGAGTCCTCACAAAATCCTCTTGAGTCTGGGAAGGATATTGAAGTGGGTCACCAAGGAGCAAAAGGCCAGCCAGGCCACCAGCAGGACAACGATCGCCTGGCTGAGATAAGGCTGCACCAGGGAATTTCTTTCCAGGCTGCCTTCAAAGGAAATATCTTATCCCAGAGGTGTGAAACATTACCTTCTCCCACAATTGAGTTCAACCAAATGTATTTAGCTATACACTTAGGTGGATTTTATGGTATGTAAATTATACCTAATGGAATTTGCCTGCTTCAAAGGTCTTATGAATAGAGAAATAGAGCTAGGACCCCACACTGCTAAGTCTGGGAGCTGCTCCTGCCCTGCGGCCCACCTGCCCCTGTTTCTGGGAGATGACAGAGCAGGAATGAGAGGGGGAGACATCTGGAAAGATCCGCACCAAAGACTATGGGCTTTGAGGTGATTTTTATTTTCAGCTTCTTTATGTCATCTGATGTTGGGTCAATGAGCATATAGTGTAATACAGGAAAAGCACTAAAGCTATTTTCTTTTTGGAGAAGAAAATGAGAGAAGCCAAGCCCTTTGATTAAGAAGAGCTCTACTGGGGGACTTCCCTGGAGGTACAGGGGTTAGGACTCCACACCTTCGGTGCAAGTGGCACAGGACCAGCCCCTGGTCAGGGAACTGAGATTCCACATGCTGTGCGACATGGCCAAATATATATATATATATATGAGCTGTACTGAGAGGCTGGGCTTTCTAAATGGCATAGTAATCCATGCATGGTTATTTGAAAGCAAATTTATGAAATGTAAATGATGCTGTCTCTTCAATTTTCATTATAAAACTCTAGATACATGTATCAGGCAAAAACCCCTCAAGATATAATAAAGTCACCCAAGAATGCAACAAGCCTTTTAAGTTTACTTATTTCAAAAGGAAAACACTTTTTAATGAAATCCTTGATGTTTGAAACAACTTTTAAATATACATCAATATTTAGTGTTTAGGGTTTCACATTTTGCACAATAATTTACAAGACTAAAAGGGGAAGTAGCATTTGATTAATAGGTTTCACATTTTGCACAATAATTTAAAAGACTAAAAGGGGAAATAGCATTTGATTAATAAAACAGATCACAAACCAATCAAATGAACAAACAGAAAAATCCTTTTACTTCAGTTAACCCCTATGGATGTTTCTACCTAAAAATCAAATGCTGCTGTCTGGTCTCTTATTCCGTGGTGCTTTGTGGGAGCTGTTGGATTTTAAAAAGAAATAAAACAAGTTAGTTCAGCAGATACTGTCCACAAGCTTCCTCTCAGTCCCAAAAGGAAAAAGATGTGATTCCAGTCTTCGGAGTTTGCTTTTCAGTATGTCAGAAGTAAACAGATTCATCTGGCCTATAGGGAACAAAATTGAAAACTACCAGGGCATCAACTTAAAATATAGCAATAAATAAAAACACAAGTAACAAGGACCACTGAAAAACTATTCTGAAATAGCCTAAAGGCCTACAGAAGTAGTGTCAGAAGAACATTTATGGAATCTATAATCTGTCAATGTTGTATAAAAAATGAACAGTTTTGGCTTAATTCATGACTATCATTCTCCATGAGCTTGTAGGGATCCTGAATAATGTCCTTTCAAGCAGCTAACAAATTTATCCATGGAAACTGCATAGGAGATTTAAAATGGGGAGTTTAATCTACTGACAGGTGAATGAAATTTAAGATCTGCCTTAGTTTTCTTCCTATTACATAAGCCATCTTTGGAGGAGAATGCAGTTCCAAACCACATGGAGTCCTGAACCACTTAAACCTGCAGTTTCTGCGCTGATTCTACTTGGTGAGTCACAGGCAAGAGAAGCCATCATTTAGGACAAACCCGAGTCAGCTTGGACTTGGCCAAGTGTTGAGAACCAAAAAGGAAGTATTCCGCTTGGTCCCCCTGGAAGGAGATTGGAGTGGGGTTAGGGTCTTTCTGTCCAATTCAGCATGTTTTATAGCTGCTAAGTGCCGAGCTGCCTGAAAATGATTACTGAAGCATGAACTAGAAAAAATGGATCAATAAAGAAAGGGAACAAAATATCCCTGCATTTTCCCTGGCAATTAAAATTGGCTTTAGAGAAAACAAGAAGAGAAAATGATAAGAGAAGAAAACAAAGAAGGTCTAAGAGATGAGGGGAGAAGAAAGGAAGTTACATTTTGTGAAGAAAGGCAGACGGTGATTGATTAGAGAAATAACAGTTGATTTAAATTACCACAGGACCTTATTAGGGCATGCAGGAGAATGTTCTAGCTGTTCTAAATTATTAGACACTAGAGAAAATTGCCCCTCTCTTGTCTTGAATGCTCTACTCCCTGAAAATTCCATTTGATTACTTTCTGGGTCCATCCACTCTGACAACTTAGGCTGAATGAAAGCTGACACAATTCAAATCACATGCCCCAGAGTTTAGAATCTAATTCTGTATTAAGAGATTGAGCTTTTTCTCATCTATAGATTTCTCCATATGATTTCTTAGATAACTTTATGCATTAATTTTTATTTTTGGCTGTGCTGAGTCTTCGTTGCTGTGCTGGCTTTTTCTGCAGTTGCTGTTAGCAGGGGCTACTCTCTAGGTGCCGTGTGCAGGCTTCTTATTGAAGTAGCTTCTCTTGTTGCAGAGCACGAACTCTAGGAAGCACATGGGCTCAGTAGTTGTGCTACGTGGGCTCAGTAGTCGGAACTCCTGGGCTCTAGAGCACGGGCTCAATAGTGGTGGCGCACAGGCTTAGCTGCCATGTGGCATGTGGGATCTTCCTGGATCAGGGATCAAACCCGTGTCTCCTGCATTGGTGGGTGGATTCTTTCCCACTGAGCTACCAAGAAAGCCTCTCATTTTGATTTCGTTGGTAGTTTCAGCAATTTAATATTAGTCCATTCAAAAATAAAGCATCCACTGTGTGCTCTGACCTAAACTTGACATGTGGGAAAACAGGATGTGATATATTTTATATCCTTGGCCAAAAACTTTGTTGGATAGAAGGTTATGCCCAGGTGACTTCATCACAGAAAGATAGATGACAAACTGCCATAGTTCCAAAAACTGTCCAGGATAGCAATCTTAAGGAGAATCAGTTCATTCTAGGACTGGAGTAGGAAGCAGAGAAGAACAGGCCAGATGTGTCTGAATTCTGCTAATGGTCTCCTTGGTGGAGATTAAGCAAAAACCAGCAGTGGAAAATCTGCAAGACTTAAAATATTGATGATATGTCCCTTGAGGCAGAGCCATGGAAAGAAGCTAACGTAAAGAGGGACCCACCTCAAAGGAGAAAACAAAGTGCTCGGATCCCAGTAAAAGGAGAGGCTCAAGGTAGATATGGAAAAGGCAGATACCTAATATTGGGCCAAGCTACCTGCGAGAAAGAGACCCTAGACCAACCCTCTAGAACGGGAAGGAAAGAGAAAGCCCGCCTGGTGGGTGAGGAGTGCTGCCCCCTTGTGGGCCCTAGAATATTCAACCCTGGGCCCTTGGGTACTGGATGGTGAGGGTGAGGGGGATGAAGATCAGAGGATACAGAGGACTTTACCTGCCAGAACTGAACCTTTGGCTTCTTGGCATAGGAAACATGAGCAGCCCAGTTCATGGAGTCAGAGGAAGAGCAACAAGGATGGGTCTTGCCTGTGGTCCATGCCATCACATTGTAAAAAGTAATTAGGGGGAGACTAAGAGCGATACTTCACCACCACAGAAAGGCTATCATTTCATTGTGAAGAAGATGGAGTAGCCAACTCTTCCTGGAAGAGAGAAGAAAAGCTTTAGACAGGGTGAAAGCTAAAGGACAAACAAGGATGGCAGAATGGTGTCCTGTGCAAAGGCATAAGGCATATCAGGACATGAATACTGGGGACAGAATGGGTGGCACATAGCCACTCTCCTGCAGGGAACGTGGAGAGTTTGGGGCCAGCTTGGGAACATGTGTTGTTCTCCCAACTAAGAAACTCCTGCCAGTAAAAAGGACCCGATGCAGATTTGTAAGCCAGGAAGTGACAGGTGTAAGTCTGTGTGCTCTGGTAAAAATGAGAATGAGGCTCAGAAGGAATAAGGATGAGGGTTAGAAGGCACCTGGAGTCTGGGTCAGAAATGAGGATAGCCCTGCTTAACATATTGATGTAAGGCTATAGAAGAAAGGATAAATGCAGTTGTTGTTTAAAAAAAAAAAAGCTGGCTTGACAGCATTTGGAAATCAGAGGATTTCCTTCATAAAAATTATTTGATGATCTCATCTTGAGAAAGGCTAAGAACCATACTTGTTTGGTCATCAGGACCTTGCCCACAAAATGCTAAATTTGGTCTTTCTAAGCAAAATAAAACAGTCACGAATAGCCTTCTCTCCCCACTTCCCAATACCAACTCCCCTTTCCTGCACCACAGTGTTCTTGAAAGGATCTTTGGAGTAAACAGCTAGTGAAAGGTAAGACTTCCTAACAATCTTGGGGGAGTAGAAATGGCGAGGATCAGGTGCTATTTCAAACTGCACCTTTAAGTCTTCCAGTTGGGTATTGTCTGAGACCCAGTCTGAGCCCCACAGGTTCCCTCTGAAAGGACAAGAGCAGTGTCCTAGTGCAAGCCAGGGCCCAAGGACAGTAAATGATGCTGAGCTGAGGGGAAAACAGCAGAAGGAACAGCTACGGCCACTTCCCTCTTTGTCACTGGACCCCATCCATTGTTCAGAGTTCATGCTCAGATTTTGCCTCTGTGTCTCAGGAGAATGGAAGGGTAAGGAAGAAATTAAGCATAGCTGTTACCAACCAGCTTGGTTCTTGGCCTTCCTCAGTCAATAGAAATTGACTAGAGGCCAGACAAGAACTTCAGGCAAGGCTTTATTGGGACCCCTGCTGCTGCAGTGGGGAGTGAAAACAAACAAGTTCCTTTGCTCATTTGGTCCCTGCATGGGGGAAAGCCTGCTCCTTATATGGGATGAGGGTAGGGGTGTGTCCAGGGGTCAGACTGGAGGGTGGCTTAGGTGTTTTGCCCATCCCTTAGATGGTGGTGTGCGCAGGGGGCATACACAGTACCTTGTTTTTGTTCCAGGCTCTTCAAAAGTGGCAGCTGGGTTTTTTTGGTCTCTTTGTATCTTGTGGGTCCAGAATTTCCCCAGCTGCTCATGCACACAGGTATTTTTAGTCCCATATAGTTTCTTTGTACTTTGTTGCCTGATGCAACATTTGTCCAGGTGCAAGCATTGCAGTCAAGGGTCCCAGGTGCCAGGCCTGTCTCATAGCTGAGGTTCCCGGCTTGAACAAATGGGTAGATAAAGATGCCATTAACTGAGATGGAGATGAAGATGGACAGGTTTGAACAAAACAAGAGTTCACCTGTAAACATCATATGATTGAGGTACTGGTGAGTCATCCAGATAGAGATGTCCATAAGTGGTTAGAAACAAGGAGCTGAAGCTCAGGGAAGTAGGTGGGTTAGAGAAGAGAAAGAAGTGGATTAAGTCACTAACCTGTCTGAGTTTTTCTGAGAAATGCACATAGGAAGAGACAGGGGGCTCTCAGACGATAAAGCCAGAAGAAACACCAGCATTAAAGAAAGTGAAAGTCGTTAGTTGTGTCCGACTCTTTGCGACCCCGTGGACTATACAGACCATGGAGTTCTCCAGGCCAGGATACTAGAGTGGGTAGCTGTTCCCTTCTCCAGAGGATCTTCCCAAGCCAGGGATCGAACCCAGGTCTCCCACATTGTGGGTGGATTCCTTACCAGCTGAGCCACAAGAGAAGCCCAAGAAGACGATAAAAGAAGAGAATATTTTCTGTTTTACCTATTTGGTATCTGAAAATATAAACATTGCTTGACATTGATTTACTCAAGTTCAATTAAATAATGGAGCCCATAAACCCATCACTCACAATTTAGAAGATACTGAATAGCATCATTTCCAGAACTTCTCTATTAGAGCATGTACTGCCAAAGTCTCTGGGTAAGGGTAAAAATGGGGGGAAGTCTTTCAAGGCTGAGTGGATCCTGAAAAACTGACCTTTTGTGCCCTGAGGGTGAACACACGTTGTGTCATGGGCAGCAGTTATAGGCAAGAACAGCAGAGGCCGTGGCCCAGCTGTGAGCTAGCCTTCTGGATTTTTAATTTAATCTTTTTGTTCAGAATGAGCCAATCAGTGGATGGGTTAGATAATTTTGTCTTAAATTCGTATTTGTAAAGGATACGTTTACTACTTTATATTCTAGGAGCCAGAATATGCCATGGACTGTCTCGCTCCTTTTTTGTAAGTTTCATCAGACACAGCTTCTTTTCTCCAGGCCACCAGAATCTTGGTTTTTGAAGGCAAAGTTGGATGTGCAAGCAAAACACACTACTACTTAGTGAATAGTGAGAACATCTGCACATGTCAACCACTCTCTTCCAGGTCCAGAGTTTACTTTGTAAAACATTATTATTGCAAGTAGTCATTAAACATTATTTGAATAGGCTCACGCCTTTCATCCAGAACCCACCTCACAACAAACAATTCATTTTCTCAAGAGGACATGCGAACTCACGTGCTTTAGTGAGCTTGTGTAAGCCTCTGATTCTTTGTGAATCTATCTCCTTAGTATTACAGCAGCTAGGAACGTACAGATTTGGTAGGAATGTTGCAGTTTGTTCCTGTAGCCCTGCTATCGACTCCTGGTCATTGCTTTCTGAAGTTGAGCACCTAAATCAGGGTGAAGAACATTTGCCATGGAGTCAAGCTCTTTGCCTCTGTATTCAGGGTGTGTATGTGAGAGAACCTAAGACAAGCGACTCCACAGTCACCTTTTTTGGCGGGTTTCGGTATACCTCTCATCTGGTTTTCCTCCCTCCGGTGCCTCGGGGAAAGCATTTTCTACTTAAATTGACTCTCACTTTCAGGTATGCCTTCACATGCCCTGTTTGCTGCCTGCACCTCTCAATACGAGCTCTGAAATCCGGGTAAGTCTCCCTTTGGGTCTCGCTGGCAAGTTGGCATTTTTTGGATTAAGTGGAGGCAGCTGCAAATTTAAAAGTTGCTGGGTAGTTGGGGGACCAGCATAGAGAATGATCATTCCTTTTTCAGAACAATAACATTTATATATAAGGCTTCCCTGGTGGCTCAGCTTCCCAGGTGAATCTGCCTGCAGTGCACAAGACGTGGATTCTATCCTTGGGTCAGGAAAATCCGTTAGAGGAGGAAATGGCAACCCACTCCAGGATTCTTGCCTGGAGAATCCCAGGGACAGAGGAGCCTGGCAGGCTACAGTCCATGGGGTTGCAAAGAGTCGGACAGGGCTCAGCCACTAAGTAACGGTAACAACAACAACAAATTTATACATAAGACCTGTATACATAATACAGTATCCAGTGGGAGGGTCGATACATAGTTTAGAGAAGGGTGCAGCCAATGACTTGAGCTTTTCTGATCCTTAAAGAAAGCTTCCAATGATACAGTGTTGGGCTGCACAATTAAACTCCAGTACTTTGGCCACTTCATGCGAAGAGTTGACTCACTGGAAAAGACTCTGATGCTGGGAGGGATTGGGGGCAAGAGGAGAAGGGGACGACAGAGGATGAGATAGCTGGATGGCATCACCAAATCGATGGACATGAGTCTGAGTGAACTCTGGGAGTTGGTGATGGACAGGGAGGCCTGGCGTGCTGCGATTCATGGGGTCACAAAGAGACAGACACAACTGAGCAACTGAACTGAACTGATTAGGGGAATACTTATTTTATCATGGTGATCTATGTTGTGACAGTTTAGAGAAAGTTCAAATTCTATAGAGCTGTCCATATCTTCAAAATATAAAATATGTTAATATATCCTAGGTGTATGTAAATGACAAGTTTCAAGGAAAACATGGTGTCTGTCGTCATTGAAAGAAAAGTCAGCTTTACAGCATTGCATTCCTCATGCTATTCCATTTAGGTGACACAGGTGAAATAGTTCATGATTCCTGATGTAATGTGAAAAATAAAATGTGTTAAAAAAGTTAAGCATAAGATTTCTATGAGAACTGTGATTTTAAATGTATACAATAACTCAGGTGAGTCAAAAAAGGTTAGCAGTAGTAGTAATGTCAGTCGCTCGGTCATGTCCGACTCTGAGACCCCATGGACCATAGCCCACCAGGCTCCTCCGTCCATGGGATTCTCCAAGCAAGAATACTGCAGTGGGTCGCCATTCCCTTCTCCAGGGCATCTACCCGACCCAGGGATTGAATCCAGGTCTCCTGCATTGCACGTAGATTCTTTATTGTCTGAGCCACAAAGGAAGTATATAATGTTATAAATTTATTAAAATTATCTCCTGTGTTAGATATTACTGTACCATTTTCAAAAGAAAGGAACAGTAGTGCAAACAAGAGTGGAATGCAGGACTATCTATGGAGAGGCTATTTACCGAATACGATTTGCGCCCACACTGTGGTTGAGGGACTGGGCACTTTGATATGTTATGCCCCTCGTGTTTTCATTTATTTTCATCCAAACTGTTTGGACAAAAAAATGAGGAAACTCTTGGACAAGATGTAGGCCCGAGCACAGTCTTCAAGTTGAAGGCAAATGAGGTAAAGTTAGTACACAATCAGTAATGAAAACCAGTTAGCAAGGCCAGAAAATTAGTTTCATATATTTTGTTTATCACAGCACTTCCTCATTTTAAGACCGGCATAATCTAGCAACTTTCGTGAAACAATTACCAAAATGCATCCAGTTCCTTTGTAACTATATTAACATGCTTTTCATCCCCAAAAGCAATAATATTATGTTAATTCCTGCTGATTCAGTTCAGTCGCTGAGTCATGTCTGACTCTTTGTGGCCCCATGGACTGCAGCACGCCAGGCTTCCCTATCCATCACCAACTCCTGGAGCTTGTTCAATCTCATGTCCATCAAGTCAGTGATGCCATCCAACCATCTCTGTTGTCCCCTTCTATGTAATTAATACATAGATCACTAAGCTTACCAATGAGTTTATCAAGAGAAAAAATTTCATGTAGCCCCACTGAGGCTTTGCAAATGTCAATGTGGTAAACCAACTAGAAAAGCAGGACCAATTAAATGTGTAGCTTGATAAAGGAAGGTATGGATGAGGCGACCACAATACCTGGAATGGGGCTTTATGTACACTGAGGGGTTTTATCATGACTGGGTAAGTGATAGCAAATAACAGAACTTCTAAAAAGCTAGGGACTTATTATACATGATTAGTCTTTCAGTTTTATCTGACTCTTTGGACTGTAGCCCATCAGGCTTCTCAGTCCTAGCTCTTCTGTTCACGGGATTTCCCAGGCAAGAATACTGGAGCAGGTTGCCATTTCCTACTGCAAGGGATCTTCCAGACCCCGGGGTCGAACCTGCGTTTCCTGTGTCTCCTGCATTGCAGGCATATTCTTCACCCGCTGAACCATCAGGGAAGCACAGCTCACTATAACACTCTTCTAGTGTGAAGCCAGTCACCTAAAATGGGAAACAGAAAACTGGGAGTAATACTAGGGCTGAATCACTTAGGGAAGGAAAGGTGGGGTGGTGGGCCCTCACCTAGGGGTACTGAAGCCACCTGCAGGGGTTCAGAACTCAGTATTGTTGATAGTTGAGGCTGATAGTTCTTTGTTAGGGGGACTGGGGCTGCCCTGTGCATTGTCCGATATTCATTTAGCAGCATCTCTGGCCTCTACCCGCTAGATGTCAGTAGCATCCCCCTCCCCTGCTATGACCAGGGGAAGCGTCTGCAGACACTTGCCAAATGTGCTCTGCGGGGAGGTGGGGGCGGGGTGTGGTGGAGATGGCGGGGCGCGGAAACCAATCCTATGAGAACCCCTGCGCACGTGAGAAGAGGCAAGCTGCTATAGGCTTAAACATTTCAGTGTAATTGCAGAAATCAGCCATCATCCATGTTCACTGAGAAGGAAGGAGACTCAATTCCAGGAGGTAGAATTGAGTGAGGGGGAAATACGAGGAATCAAATTGGTAACAGGAAGTCAAGGGTCCACGAGCTGTATAACACAGAGAAGTAAGAAAATCCGGGATAATTTCTGCCCCTTCATCATATTTTATTGGTTCATTTCAGGGAGAATATTTTAGTCACCTGAATTAACCAGAACTAAGTGTCAGACTTTATTTTGGGGGGCTCCAAAATCACTGCAGATGGTGACTGCAGCCATGAAATTAAAAGACGCTTACTCCTTGGAAGAAAAATTATGACCAACCTAGATAGTATATTCAAAAGCAGAGACATTACTTTGCCGACTAAAGTCCGCCTAGTCAAGACTATGGTTTTTCCTGTGGTCATGTATGGATGTGAGAGTTGGACTGTGAAGAAGCCTGAGCACCGAAGAATTGATGCGTTTGAACTGTGGTGTTGGAAAAGACTCTTGAGAGTCCCTTGGACTGCAAGGAGATCCAACCAGTCCATTCTGAAGGAGATCAGCCCTGGGATTTCTTTGGAAGGAATGATGCTAAAGCTGAAACTCCAGTACTTTGGCCACCCCATGCGAAGAGTTGACTCACTGGAAAAGACTCTGATGCTGGGAGGGATTGGGGGCAGGAGGAGAAGGGGACGACAGAGGATGAGATGGCTGGATGGCATCACGGACTCGATGGACGTGAGTCTGAGTGAACTCCGGGAGATGGTGATGGACAGGGAGGCCTGGCGTGCTGCGATTCATGGGGTCGCAAAGAGTCGGACACGACTGAGCGACTGAACTGAACTGAACTGAACTCACTTCTGCCTCATGGATTTCAGAGAGCCGAAGGATTTTAAACCCCCATGTTGGCAGTCCTTCGGGGCCACTCCCATTATCTCAGTAGAGGAAAGGGAGCCGGGAACCCCGGCCCATTTTCCACCCATCATTCTACTGGGCCCTGGAGAACCCCACAGGATGAATGCTTTGGGCCCCAGGCCAGTTCTTCTGACCTGAAAGCTGTAAATCCTTCACAGGATGTGGTTCAGGGTTGTTTCACAAAGCATAGTTCTAAGATCAGTTCTCAATGGAGACAAGGACTGTCTTCCAGCTGTGATATAAAAATATGTAGCACTGTGTAATCATCTCTAGCCCTCTATACCATCCAAGTGCTTCCTATTACATCATTTAAATCTTCAGATTAAAAGACAGCCCCAGTTTCATAGCGGGGCTCTGGAAAACAATATTTACATATATAATCAAGAAAATCAGGAACTTGAAGCCACAGAAAGAGACTGTGGAGGAAGAGGCAGGAAGAAGTTTAGCACCAGGGAACACCCAGGATTGACAATTTACACCAGCATTTTGAAACCAAGACTAAGGGGTGCCTCTAGGGTACAGCTGAGGCCTTCCAGTGAAGGCAGAGAAGCTGAAGTTGGTGGAATAGCCAGTAAATAAAAATCAAGCTAGAAATACCATATGTCACTTAGTGCTGAGGTCAGAGACTGACATATTTTAAACCCCAAAATGCAAGCTGCAATGAATTCAAGTCAGCAAATATTTTTTATATTTTTATAGGTACTTCCAGGGGCTAAAAGATGAATATTTGCCTTTAAGGGTTTACAATCTAATAGGAAGGTTTAGACAAAATCATATTTGAAAAAAAAACAAAACAATGTTTCCACTCCTAGGTATCTACCCAAGAGAAATGGAAGCATGTATCCATACAAAATTGTAGATAAATATTAATTGCAGCATTATTCATGATAGGCAAAGAACAGGAAAAATCCAAATGTCTACCCAATGATGAATAAATAGCATATGGCATATCCATATAATGGAATATTACTTAGCATAAAAAAATAGTGCATTATTGATTCATGCCACAACATGGATGAATCTTAGAAATATCATGCTAATTGAAAGAAGTCAGTCACAAAGGACCACAAATTGTCCACAAATGGTTTTATTTATTTGAAGTATGCAGACTAGGGCAATGTACAGAAAGAGTAGATTAGTAGTTCCCAGGGGCTGCAGAAAGAGGCAGATTGTTGGGGGGAAGGGGGCAGGAGTGGTGACTGCCCAAGGGTGTTGAACTTCTTTTTTGGGTCCTGGAATGCTATTTTTTTAATTAATTCTTATTGGAGTATACTTGATTTACAGTGTGTTAGTTTCAGCTGTATAACAAAGTCAATCTGTTATATGCATATCCACTCTTCTTTTTTTAGATTCTTTTCCCACCTAGGTCATTACAGAGTATTGAGTAGAGTTCCCTGTGCTATACAGTACTCTTACTAGTTATATATTTTATATATAGTATTGAGCATATGTCAACCCCTCCACCCACCTTTTCCCCCTCAGTAACCCTGTTTGTTTTCTACATATGTGACTATTTCTGTTTTGTAAAGAAGTTCATTTGTACCATTTTTTTAAGATTCTACTTACAAGCAATATCATGATATTTGTCTTTGTCTGACTTACTTCAGTCAATATGACAGTCTCTAGGTCTATCCTTGTCACTGCAAGTGGCATTATTACGTTCATTTTTATGACGAACATTTTCTCATATATATATATATAAAACACATCTGTATCCATTCATCTGTCAATGGGCATTTAGATTGCTTCCATGTCTGGCCTATTGTAAATAGTGCTGCAGTGAACATTGGGGTGCATGTGTCTTTTCTAGTTATGGTTTTCTCCAGATATATGCCCAGGTATAAGATTGCTGGATCATATTGTAATTCAATTTTTAGTTTTTAAAGAAACCTCTATACAGTTCTCCATAACAGCTGCAACAATTTGCATTTCCACAGTGTAGAAGGGTTTCCTTTTCTCCATACTCTCTCCAACATTTATCCTTTGTAGACTTTTTGATTATGGCCATTCTGATGGGTATGAGGTAACACCTCACTGTAGTTTTGATTTACATTTCTCTAATGATCAGTGATGTTGAACATACTTTCATGTGATTTTTGGCCATCTGTATGTCATCTATGGAGAAATGTCTATTTAGATTTTCTGCCCATCTTTTGATCGGGTCATTTTGGTTTTTTGGATATACAGCTGCATGAGCTGTTTGTATATTGTGGAGGTTAATCCCTTGTTGGTGGCTTCATTTGCAAACATTTTTCTCCCATTCCATGGGTTGTATTTTTGTTTTGTTTATGGTTTCCTTCACTGTTCAGAAGTTTTTAAATTTGATTAGGTCACATTTGTTTATGTGGATCAAAAAAGATCTTGGTGTAATTTATGTCAAAGAATGTTCTGCCTGTTTTCTTTTAAGAGTTTTACAGGTTCTGGCCTTACATTTAGGTCTTTAATCTATTTTGAATTTATTTTTGTGTATAGTATTAGAGAATGTCCTAATTTCATTCTTTTACATGTAAGTGTCCAATTTTCCCAGCACCACTTAATGAAGATATTGTCTTTTCTCCATTGTATATTCTTGCTTCCTATGTCACAGATTAATTGACTGTAGGTGTCTGGGCTTATTTCTGGGCTTCATATCCTATTCCATTGATCTATATTTCTGTTTTTGTACCAGTGCAATACAATTTTGATGTCTGTAGCTTTGCAGTATAGTCTGAAGTCAGTCAGTCTGATTTCTCTAGCTCTGTTTTTGTTTCTCAGGAATGCTTTGGCTATTTGGGGTGTGTTTCCATACAAATTTAAAATGTTTTGTGAAAAATGCCATTGGTAATTTGATAGGGAGTGTATTGAATCTGTAGATTTCCTTTGGCAATATAGTCATTTTGACAATATTGATTCTTCCAAATCAAGAACATAATATATCTTTATCCATCTATTTGTGTCATCTATATTCTGATTTAATTTGTGGGGAATGCTATGGGCAGCAGGATTTTTAAAGCTCCCCAGGCTTAACAATTCTCTGAGAATGGAATTCAAGAGGCAAGCATGTATATGGGACAAACTGATGAGTTTTAGATGTTTTGGTTTTAGATGTTTAGATAGAGCTTATTTTCAAATAAGTATGCCACAATGGGTACACTTCTCGGTGAGTGATTTCCATATGGCATTCAAGGTGGCATTCACCACTGGCTACATATAAAGAATCCTCTGGGGAGTGTTGTAAACACATTGATGCCTGGATCCCACCCCCAGCAATTTGATTGAATTGCTCTGAGGTGAACCTGAGCCTTGACTGTTTAAAAAAAAAAATCTCCCCAGGTACAAACATTGAAATATCATTTAACTTTAAGGAGGAAGGAGATTCTGGCAGATGCTACAACATGGATGCACCTCGAAGGCATTATGCTAAGTGAAATAAGAGTCACAAAGACAGCTACTACATGACTGTACTTACATGAACTGCCTAGAGTAGCCAACTTCATAGAGTCAGAAAGCAGAATGGGGCTGGGGGACAGGGGAATGACAGGTTGATAATGGGTACAGAGTTTCAGTTTTATAAGCTAAGAAGAGTTTTAGACATGGGGTGTGTAACAATGTGAGTGTACTTAGGACTACTGAACTGTATACTTTAAAATAGTTAAGATGGTAAAATTTTATGTGTGTTTTATCATGAAATAAATATTTTTTAGAGAACTCTTTAAAAAAGAATCTCCCCAGGTGTTTCTAACGTACAGCCAGGGCTATGACCTGCTGCTCTAAGTGGAGGCACTCAACAGGCAGGAGATGATCAGGGGGGTGTGTGTGTGTGCCCACTTGCGCATTCAGTGGTGTCCCTTTGTGACCCCATGGACTGTGGCCCACCAGGCTTCTCTGTCCATGAGATTTTCCAGGCAAGAATACTGGAGTGGCTTGCCATTTCCTTCTCCAGGGGAATCTTCCTGACCCAAGGACCAAACCCACATCTGTTGCATCTCCTGCATCGGCAGACAGATTCTTTGCCATGACCTCCAGTGATCAGATAAGCTCTGTGATTCTGTCATTCATTCCCTCACTGAGAAACTGATGAAAACCCGTAAGCAATTATTGATAAGAGAAGGGTATCTATTCTGATCCAGTCTGGATCTGCTTCTACTCCTCCTCCTCTTCTTTGGGGCAAGTCACTCTTGAACCAATTGATTTATGTTGGGAAGCTCACTTCTTCCTATCATGGCTTTGTTAACACTTAATGATAACTCTTGGATGGAGAAAGTTCCCAGAGGTTCATTTTCATCACAGGGGAAGCTCTGTTCCCTCCAGATGCTCTGCAAAGGGTATTTCATGTGTTCTTTTCCTCCTGCCATCAGCAATGCAGTTCTGCCTCCTTTCTCTCTAAATCTGAGTCCTTAGAATTCTGCAATCTGCATCCCTCCCATCTTTGCAAAGGAGGGAAATTTTAGTCCATGGTCTGTAGTTGGAAGCAGTCTTTCAGTTTGGAATCTGCTCTGTGAATGGATTCCCACCGGGGAGAAACAGGTATGATACTATATTTCCTATGCTGCACTTTAATTACCTTTATCCACTCAGCATAGAATATTTCAAGCCCTGAATAGTAGGCAGGTAAATTATTGTCTCACTGAATTTGATTTATTTGATTATAGAGAATAATATTTTCAAACTTTGTTTATATTGCCCATTCCTATTAAAAGGATAATCACTCTTAATTTTTATGCATATCTAGAATGAAAGAAGCATGTAGGCTGGAGTCCTGAATCCAGGAGGACATCAGATTTGGGAATTTCATGTTATCGAAAGTGTAGCTGGGTAACTGACCAGCCCTAAATGAGAAAAAAAATAAACAAACAATAAGAAAGTACCACCTAAAAACAAAAAGCCCAGATTCAGGTGGCCCGCAGCAATAAACCTTCCTAAGGCTCCATTCTGGATTCTCCTATAGGACTTTGCAAGGTTTTGGGTAAGATCACTAGTCCAAAGTTGCAAACTTTTAAAGCAGATAGAGCTAATTTTCAAATAAGGATACAGCAGGGAGTTTGCTTCTCAGTGAGTGATTTCCATATAGCATTCAAAATGCAAAATGAACCCCAAGCCTTGTGAAGAGCTTGGATGACAGAATGGGAAATTTGCCTACGGTCAGTCATTTCAAAACACCCTAAAAAAACTTCATAAAGAGGCTGGCATTGAAGTTCAGATGAGTGGCATTGAAGGCAAAGGAATCTGCATGAGAAAAGGGTTCAGGAAGTAGGAAATGCTGTATTGATGCTGCAGGGTAGGTAGTGAAAGATAAGAGGGATTTAAATGTGGGACTAGCAGGAGAAACCAAAAACTCACTAGGAAAAGCCTTGAAGAAGAGAATGTCAAAAGAAAAAAAAAGTCTCATAGCACGGGAAGCTATATTCGATATCGTGTAATAAGCCATAATGGAAAAAAAATTCTCTCCTGTAAGTACATGAAAAATATTTTATATTCACTGCTCTTCTAGCAAAAACATTAATAATGATGAGGGATAACTTTTTACTTTTTAAGTTGACAAGGTTTACAAATTTCTATTCAGGTCAATGGTTGTTCCCATAGTCTGTTGGTGAGAGTATAAGCTGGGACAAACTTTCCATGTGGCTGTTGATAATAGCATCAACATTTCATTTACACACAGCATAGGTACACTCTGATCCAGTGCTTCCACTTCATATCCTAAGGAATAGTTAAGGATATGAACAAAGACTTGGCAAAAATATATGTAACAGGAAAATATAAGGAAGGAAGTACATGTCAACCTGTAGAGCATTTGTTAAACTCTGGTTCCTGCATTCAGGAGTATACCATCCAGTCATTTAAAATACTGGTACAGGAAAGCATTTCACTTCCTCTCTTCCCAACTCACAGAGGCCCACAGGTACTTCCATCTGTGTCAAGGTCCCTTACAACAGTGACTTGTGGGGGCCCTCTGTCTAGAGGGGCATAGCTGAATCTACAAAGGGGGACACAGCTTGGGTTTGTGGAAGCCCCTCAGTGGTCCTTATATCCTTCCGTAAGTGGAAATTCCCTGATGTAAAAATGTTTTTCTTGGTACAAAAAGATGCCTGGGATGTATAGACTGAAGCAAGCGTGCAGTATTGTACCACTTTGGGGAAATATTTATATGCAAGCAAAAAAGTATGGAAAAACACAAAGCAAGATATTAACTACTTTTCTCTGGACGGTAGTTCAATGGATAACAATTCAGTTTTGCCTTCTGATTTTTCTATTTTTTCAACAGGAAGTACACATGTTCATTGTATAATTAAAGTTTTTTCTCAATAAATAAAATGGACAAAATAGATTAATGATTACATTCTGTGACTTCAAAAACTAGAAAACAAATATTTGCGAAAAAGTGTATACACTTATTATTTAAGGAGTTGGGCGCTGTGGGTATTTTTGTGTCTCAAAGAACCATCAGATACACTTGAAACTAATGCAACATTGTAAATTAACTATTCACTTAGGTTTTTAAAAGGAGAGAAAAAGAAGACTAAAGGATAATAAGTACCCAAAGAAAGACCATCAGACAAATTTTCAAGTCACTTAAAATTGATGACAATGTTTAATTCTATCAGTTACTGACTTTACCTTCCTTTCCCCCGCCCCCTAAACCTAGCACAATTGAATTTAATTTTTTCCTGACAAAAGAATGCAATTTCTACTGACCTTTCTTTTGCACCTTGGTGAGTAATGTCAAAATCCATTTTCTGTTTGAATTGAATTGTTCTAAAATATTTCCTGGAAATAGGTTTTAAACATATCCACCCCTTTTTTCTATACTAACAGATATTCGCATGACTCTTCTGTTGTATAATTGTGTCAAGCACCCAGAAAGTTTCATTCAAACATGGCTAGTATCCACACATAGCTATTTCTGTCAGTCTTTAATGGAGTATTCACAGCAGCAGATAAATAAAGACACTAAAACAGCAAAATACTTTCAGATTCTTAATGTACAAATACAGTGCATTTTAATTTTAAAAAATAGCTCTGCTTTGAATGTAGCACTTAACCCAGTGATGAAATCTCATAAAGAATTTATAGGCAAAATCCTCTCTTCTGAGTAAGTAGCAGCTCTGAGCTAAAAGGCCAAATTCTCCATGACTGAGCAGTCTTTAATAAGCTGACAGTCATTTACATTAGTCATAGAGAAGAGGTTTCCAACAATTACTCTTTGATCCTGAACTTTTTGTGTCTGTAACAGCCCTGCCTTGGGTGAGTACCATCTAAATTGCTTAGAATCTTCAAAGATTCATGCTGAATTTCTTCATGGCAGCAGACTCGAAGAATCTCTTTTAATTTTACAGTTCCCAAGTGGGTGAGTGATATTCGCTCAGTCTTGTCCGACTCTTTGCAACCCCATGGACTGTAACCTGCCAGTCTCCTCTGTCCATGGAATTCTCCTGGCAAGAATACCGGAGTGGGTTGCCATTTCCTTCTGCATACAATTCCCAAACGCTGAGACAAATTCTCAGTTGGCTTGACTGGTCATGATGGAAAGAACAGCTGTAGATGGTAAATGTTCATTTGTTCTCTGTAGAAAATTTTCTGCCTCAGAGATGAGCCACCAGCCAGTGGAAGAGGAGATTCACTGGTCTGCACACCCTCAGAACTGGGAAGGTTAGGTCTGGCCTCAGAGGCTGAGAAGAGTTGGTTTCATCTACATCTTTTGTTATTGTTGTTCTGCTTTCTTTGTTGTTTGAAGGAGGTGGGGTTTTATTGGCCACTCCGTGGGCATGCAAGATTCTTAGTCTCCTGACCAGAGATTGAACCCACACCTTGGTCAGGAGACGAAGCACAGAGTCCCAACCACTGGATCACCAGGGAAGTCCCCATCTACATCTGCTTTGGTTGTTCTCTTAGGGATTAAACCATTATTCAAAACCAGAAGCAACCAATCATAGCATCTTCTCCCAGCCCCTCCACAGGGTAACTTATTCACATCTTGCCAAAGTTCTAAACCTCGCCACAGCATCTTAGAGAGGCCTCCTCAATCAGGAGACACTTCCTCTCCCCCAACCTCTACTCAGCCTTCTTCCAGGGGATCTTCCCAACCCAGGGATTGAACTCTTGTCTCTTGCATCTCCTTCATTGGCAGGCAGATTCTTTACCACTGAGCCACCTGGGAAGCCCATAGTTCAACCACAGGCATTTATATAAATACCTATGCCTATTTAAACCCCTTGTCTTGCATTCTGGCAAAGGAAGATAAAGAGAAAGAATCATAAATTTGGTCCTAGGTTTGGGGAACTGTTTACAAAGTACACATCTTAACCAATCTGCATCCTTTGCAGGTTTTCTCACTCATAGTAATGTATGTGAGTATGTAAATGAATGTGTATGTTTATAGCTTCTGAACTCTGAAGTGAATTCTAAAGTAGATGAAAACATTGCATGTGTTTAAGAAAATTGTAACAATGTGCAGTTACTGAGATCATATAGTAATGGTTAGATCTATAAAATGACCCCTGACTTTACAGAAAATTTACTGTATACTTTCTTTAAATCACCAGCTTTCCAAAATACATTTTTAATAAGATCCTGTCCTCAAGTTGTATGTAATTTTTTAGCAATACATTGGTTTTCTGAAGACTGAAACACCATTATTCTCTGAATCATTTCCAACTTAATGCTCATGTAATAACTTGGCAATTGAAAGCTTTAATCCAGGAAGGATATTTCTGAGTCTATCTATGTTCAGGCATGAAGCTTTAACTACTTAATGTTTCTAGCCTCTTTCTGCCAAGTAGTTTAGATCAAAAGTTCATATTTGACTGTAGAATATTACACGAATAATAGTTCCATTTCCCAAAGCCTTGGAATACTTTTTATTTCTGAAAAGTACATACCTGATTAAAACAAGTTTGGCCAAGTCATGTTATAAAAACATGTTTAATCTCTAAGGTAACAATTCCAGTGAAATAATTCAGGAGGAAACTTGTCTAAAATAATAAATCCCTGGGAGGGAAATCTTAGCTAGACCACACGTAGCACCAGCAGAGATTTTATACCTGACCTTTTTGAAAAAGCCTCTGTCTGTTAAGTCCAAACTTCAAATTAGGTGTTTATCCTTGATGCCAATTCTAGGAAATAAAAGGAACTTTGGGTTTGGATTGTTGGGTGAATTAAAAGAAAAAATCCATGTTAACCAAGCTAGAATCATTTATTATACAATAAAATTTTAAAAGTGTATGAGGGGAACTTATCATATCTCAAAGAGAAAGAAATGTCACGCTTTGTAGTAGTATAATAATCTTTACAAGGAGATGGAAGATGGAAAATTCCCAAAAGTGACGTTTGGTAACCTGTGGGGAAGGAAACATTAAGGATCATATTCTTAGCTGTAGAACCATGATCTACATATGTTTAATGCCTGATAATAATCACAAAGTCATCAGATGAGCAGAACAGATGTGGGAAATGTGTACCCAAGAGAGAGTATTTTTCAATAGCCTGTATTTTTGGAGGGCAAGCTGAAGGAAAGTAATCCATTAAATGCAAAACAAGTCTGTGAAGAAAACTCTTACTTTTACCATCAAAAAACCTGAGGAGAAAGCAAGCTTATTCCACAGTATGGTAATTATTTTTCCTTTTAGGTTCATCCCTCCCACCTCTGTCTGCTTAAAACAGGATTTGGCATAAATTCTCTGGTCTCAAAGGAATAATATATAGGAGCAGCTGGAACCCATCCTGTGGGTATTATTTTAGAGTGTGGGATTTACATGATTCACCATCCAGAGGCCGATGGGGATGATTTTTGAGGAGACAATTGTTTGGTTTTTAAAATATTTTTTGCATTGAGATAATTTGCAGATTCTCATGCAGTTGTAAGAAATAATACAGAGAGATCCCATTTTACCCAGTTTCTACAAATGATAGCACTTTGAGTAACTACAGTACAATATATAGCCAAGAAACTGACCCTGAAATAGTCCATTAACCTTATTTCAAGTCCCCTAGTTTTACATGTTCCCTTTCGTGTGTGTGTGTGTCTGTATATTTAATTCTATGCAATTTTATCAAAAGCCTAGACTCATGAGCCCGTCACCACAGTTAAGATAGAGGATAGTTCTATCACTTCAAGGATTCCCCCAGTTAGTTCAGTCCCTCAGTCCTGTCCGACTCTTTGCGATCCCATGGACTGCAGCGTGCCTGGCTTCCCTGTCCATCACCAACTCCCGGAGCTCTCTCAAACTCAAGGATTCCCTGGTAATACCCTTTTATATCCTCATCCAGCTCCCTTCCTCCCTGTGTCTATCACCCCTGGCCACCATGAATCTGTTACCCATCTCTATAATTTCATCATTAAAGAAATGGAAATATGCAGTACATACCTTTTGAGGTGGGCATTATTTACTCACTGTAATTCCTTGGAGATTTATCCACAGTGTTGTATGTATCAATGATTCCTTCCTTTTTTACTGCCCAGTACTATCCCATGGTATGGACAGACTACACTTTACTTAGTGAGTGATAGTCTCTCAGTCGTGTCCAACTCTTTGTGACCCCATAGACTGTAGCCCACCAGGCTCCTCGGTCATGAAATTCTCCAGGCAAGAATACTGGAGTGGGTTGCCATTTCCTTCTCCAGCAGATCTTCCTGACTCAGGAATTGAACATGGGTCTCCTGCATTGCAGGCAGATTCTTCACCATCTGAGCCACCAGGGAAGCCTCAACCATTTACCCATTGAAAGACACCTGGGTTCTTTCCAGTTTGGGGCTATTGTAAAGATGCTATACAGTTTTTTGTGTGAATATAAGTTTTAATTTTTCTGGGTTGATTACCTAAGAGTGTAAGTGCTGGATTGTATGATAAGCACGTGCTTAGCTTTATAAGAAACTGCCATACTTTTCCCCAGAGTGACTGTTCCATTTTATATTCCTACCAGCAGTGTATAAGTAATCCAGTTTTTCCACACCCTCTCTAGCAGCTGGAGTTACCAGGTTTTTGGTTTGTTTGTTTTAGCTATTCTGATGGGTATGTAGTACTATTGTGATTTTGATTTGCATCTCCCTACTGACTAATGATGCTGAACATCTTCTCAGGTGCTTATTTCCCATCTATGTATTTCCTTCAGTGAAATGTCTATTCATGCTGCTTGCCATTTTCTAACTGGATTGTTTTTTTAATGTTGAATTTTGAGAGCTCTTTATATATTCTCTGGAGAAGGAAACGGCAATCCACTCCAGTATTCTTGCTTGGAAAATCCCATGGATGGAGGAGCCTGACGGGCTTGGCGGGCTATAGTTCATGGGGTTGCAAAGAGTTGGACATGACTGAACGACTAACACTATATATTCTAGGTCACGAGGTTTGTCAGATATGTGATTGGTAATTATATTCTCCTTGGTTTTTTACCTCTTCATAAAGTTTTTAATTTTGATGAGGTTCCAGTTTACCTGTTTTCCTTTTATGAATCATGCTCTTATTGCCAATTCTAAAAATGCTTTGCCTAGCCCTAAATTGCCCAAATCTCCTATGTGTGTGTAGGAGTTTTATATTTTACTTTTTAAGTCCATGATCCATTTTTGTTAATATTTGCATACAGTGTGAGGTTTTTGTTGTAGTTCATTTTTTTGCCTCTGCATGTCCAACTGCTTCAGCACTGCTTGTTTAAAGACTGTCCTTCATCCACCTTTGAACCTCAAAAATCAGTTGATCGTATTTGTATAGATCTATTTCCAAGATCTCTATTCTATTAATCTATGGGTCTGTCTCTCCACCGATATTACATTTTCTTGCTTACTGTGGATACATAGTAAACCTTAATATCAAGTAGAAATATTTTTTTAATTGTTTTAGTTCTTCTGGGTCCTGTGTCTTTCAATCCAGAGGCTGTCTTATTTCTGCAAAATTATCATGTCTGCAGTTTGAGTTGCAATCAAGAGAAAACTAGTTCTTAGATTTTGGGCTTAAGAAGCAAAAAAAAGAATTCTAATCATTTAATTGAATTTTTAAAAATACTGTCCTGTTCAAATATGCTTTTAAAAGAAGTATGAAAGTGAAAGTTTCTCAGTTGTGTCTGACTCTTTGCGACCCCGTGGACTCTACAGTTCATGGAATTCTCCAGGCCAGAATACTGGAGTGGGTAGCCTTTCCCTTCTCCAGGGGATCTTCCCAACCCAGGGATCAAACCCAGGTCTCCCGCATTGCAGGCGGATTCTTTACCAGCTGAGCCACAAGGCAAGCCCAAAAAAGAAAATAAAAGAAGTGTAACTATTTCTATAAATAGTTATCAATAAAATAGAGGACTCACATTATAGCTTTAGCATAATGTATATAGCTTTAGTGTGTGTTCAGTTTAGACCTTATTCCCAGTAAGATTTTTGCTTTCTTTTATTCAGTCCCAACAGTAAACAAAATCTACTAATGTTATGGGGTTAGAAGTGTGTAACTTTAACGTTAAGGAATAAAGCAGACAAGCTGTGCAGGCAGGAAATAGTGTGGATTACCCACACTGTATTCATATATAGAGATTTAAGTTATATTAACTCAGAATTCAACATTTTAAGACAAACAGAACTTTAAAAATCATCATTTTTAAACCAACATTTAAGGATATTGTCTCAGAGGTTTCTCATGAAAAGTAGAGAATTGTGACAGTTGAGAAAGAGCTGCCCTTTAATGCTCTGTGACTGAATCCTTCATGACAGATCTGTTGCATGGCAGGTACCAAGGGCTAAATGTACTATACAGTCTGGAATTCCATCTGTGCCATCTTTTATCCCAAAGAAACATGATCTGTTCCATGGTGTGCCTGAATCCAGCACTCCAGGTTGTAAAGGGAGGTCAACTGAATTTACATATTTTAAGAGAAAGTTATTTTCCGAGGATTTCTTAATTTCTCCAGTTGATTTTCCTCCAGGTGGGAACAACAGATCCAAGAGGCAGGATTAGGACTGTCCTCCCTCATGTCTGTGTATTGTCTTTGTTATTTGCTCTAAAACGACACACAGAGAGTTTCCAGTGAATGGAGGTTGTTTAAGGTCAGCTTTCTAGAAGCAGAGCCTGAGACAAGGATTTATGTGCAAGTAATTTATTGAGGGAGTACTCCGAAGAGGGAGAGAGTGAGAGCAGTGGAGCCAGAATGGGGTCCCAGCAGGAATCCAGCTTCAACCTCCTCCCAGAAGAGACTTTGAGCATAAACTGCATCACAGAGTAGATCCCAGCCTGGGGCAATGGCTGAGAAACATGCATGCATAAGTCACTGGCTTCAGCTGATCCAGGTGGGGACATGAGCACAGATGGCATAACCTCCTCAGCTAAGAGATTTCCATCAGGCTGCAGGTGCCAACAGTATCCACCACCAGGGTCTTCATGATCACAGAACTAGTATTAAAAACAGGTGGACTGTTAACTCTCCCACTTAAGCAGTCACTTCTTTAAGCCTCTGCCACCCTTAGACTGCCTCACGTGTCCTGTTTCTATCATGTTTTCAAGGGTTGCTCAGTTACGTGGAAGCTCAAGATGAATGCAGCAGAGGTGCCTGTCACCCCCCAACCGGCGATCTCCTGGTGGGTAGCAGCGGGCAGCTCACGGCTTCTTCTACCTGTGGACTGGACAGAGCCCAGAAATACTGCACCCTCAGCTACCTCGAGGTGGGTTGGATCTTTGTTTACTTGTTGGGACATGATTTCATCAGTGATGTAGATTTTTCCAAGTACATCTAGGGCTGTCCAGACAACAGAAGAAAAAAGGAGACAGTCCACCTTTGCAAACATCAGAGACACAAGTGATTCAACTCAACATCTGGGAAACCTTCACTAATTGGGGAATAAGGAAGATGGGCTTCATCTATTTCTTGTTCCCTTTAGAATTAAACAAAAAAGGGTTTTTGTTGTTGTTGTTTTTCAGTCTTTGAAGGGACTACTATGCAATATATGTTCTAATTGACTCCAATGGAGTGGACTTATTAAATAATTGATGAGCTGGATGAAGATGGAAGATCCCTCAGGGTTCAGGGCTATTGTGCTGAACATGGGCTCTTACTGCCCTGCTTTAGATGGAGATAGACAGAGTGTAGACTTGGAATTGATTGTCTGCCAATGTCTCAATGCCACTTGGAAATTGTCTTGTTTAGAGACTATCTAGTCCCAATGTGAACATCTTTTTGTACCTTTTATTCTTAAAGACCAGTTTTATAAAAGGACCAGTTGCTTTTTTTTCTTCCCTGGGCTCTGAAACAAGCATCCAAAGTCATCTGAGTATCACACCTGCTCAAAAGCCTGAGGCAATTATGTCAACCCCTTAACTGAGAGGATGTGCAGGAAGGAAGTTGGATGTAAGCCTAATGTTAGTGACCAGGTTTTTCCATGTATTGTTTGTGTAAGGCAACTCCTGGAGGCCTCTGGGAAGGCTTTGTGTTCTTATTGGTTTTAGTAATGAGGATGATTATAAATAAGTGGAGACAATACTTGAGTGCTTAGCCCTGGTCTAAGTTTAGGAAGTACTTGTATAAGAAAGCAAATTCTCTACATGTGCAAGAAAGTGACACTGTAGAAGTTTTGCTCAATTTTAGGTCAGGTGGGATGGAAGGCCCTTCAAGTAGCTTTCCTAAGACCAGGTCCCCTGGACAAAGCAGTGGTTCCCAACTCTAATATTAGAAACTTTGCAACACTGGCATCACCCATCTTATCTTTCCACCATTGGCATCTGCTTACATTGTCATGAGTCTAATTATTTGAACTTGATGTTAAAATAATTAGAACTTGATATTCCTATATGGCAAAGTTACACCAAATAGAAGTAAAACAAACTCCAGAACTTCTTCAGTCTAGGGAATCAGAAATCTTAAAAATCTTAAAATTGGGGGAAAAAAAATCCTAAAATATCTTCCAGCTGACAAAGCATTACAGGTGAAACTATAAGGATTAGTTACATAAAATTCATGTGGCATGGAGAATAATTTTTTTTTCATCCATCGACTAGCAAAGAGCTCTCAAGCAAAAGATTCTCTTCCAGAGTTTAAGTCAGCATTGACTCAGAGTGTTACCCAAGTTGGGCCTTTCCTATCTATTTACCACAACTAAGCATCCTCTGGAGCCAGTTCCATCAAAGACTGTACTTCTGAAATGTTTACAGAAAAAAATAAACAGCCTGAAGTTAACCATTTTCCCCACTGTTTTCCATAGTATTGGAAATATTTTCACTTCTTGGCAACTTTTGGTGGAATCATTGGGCTCCTGTTGCTCTATTAGGAGAGATCTGGGGCAAATCTCCCCATATGCAGAACTGATCTAACTTGTACTGGTCCTTAATTTCTAAAGGGCATTTTGGTTTTCTTCAAGTATAAGGGCTTATGATGGCCAGTGATTATAAAAAGATTGTAACACTCTTGAAAGTCTGGTTTACTTTGACAATCTGTAGCTGAAATAGTCATTAAAATCATCATGCATTTGTTTAACAAAAGAGGTGGAACTGGTCAGATTACCTAGGCCTTGTAAGCCATGGTCAAGCATAAATTCCAATGTTTGCTGAATACCTACCAGCACATTTGCTGTTTGGGGCAATTTCCAATATGGAGGATTGTAAGAAATCACTCCTGCTTCCTGGAAGTTTTGCAAAAATGCTCCTCCAGAGTCCCACAGATATTAGCCAGAACAACTGTGCAGGCCATTGACAGCCCTTTGGAAATCTTGGGAGAGTTCCTCAGGAGTTATAAATAAGTACAGCTACAAGTGTATGCAAACTCAAAGGCCAGTCTTGACTGTTAAAAACCTTTGAAAATCCATCCCAAGCAAAATTAGTTCCAATTCACAAAAACCTTCTAGTCGGCAAGACAAGAGGATGGGTCTCTCTGTAATGAGTTTAATGAAATTCTTACAAAATCCACATGTGCATAGTAAAGGTTTTGGCTCTGGGAGCTTTTATGCCAAAAATAATATCTGAGAGAGAAAGGATGATGGTTGCAGATAAACTAATGGCCAACTGTTTCATTAATTTCTTACTAATTTTTTTTTAAACTAAAGGAAGTCATTCCAACTCAAGAGTATATCCTAGTTATTTTTCTATAGTTTAAAACAAACTCTAAACCCTCTGCTCTTTGTATGAGAAAAAAATTATTCTACAAATTTGCAATTTTGTCCCAGATGTTTACATTTATAAAATTTCTAAGTCAAGTCTTAATTTTGTTTGTTTTGGTAATCAAGCACCTACTGATGGAAAAATTTATGTCTTGTAATTTCCTCTGCTTTTTATTTTTAGCTAGATTGAATGACAAATATAGCACATCCAGCTTGTTTTTAAATTCAGATCAACAATAAGTAGTGACGACTATTTATTTTTAATTTTAATGATGTGTTTTCCAGGGGGAACAAAAATGCTTCATCTGTGATTCCAGATTTCCATATGATCCACACACCCAGCCCAACAGCCACACCATCGAGAACATAATCACAAGTTTTGAACCAGAGAGAGAAAAGAAGTGGTGGCAATCTGAAAATGGTATGACCAAGTTTCTGTCCAATCTTTTATTTCTTCACATTTTTGTAAGGTATCTTTCTCTATGTGTGATTTTTGCACTATTACACAAGGAGTTATATTGAAATGCAATAACATCCACTGAGAATGTAAAACCCTGTATAAAAGCAAAATTCAATTTTCATTTTAAGAAAGAATGTTTTCCTCTTGAGAAATAGAAGTATTTTTTAAGCATATACCTGAGAATGTTTTACTTTTTTCATGTGGGGAACAGTTCTGTATGCTCTTGTTCTTTGGGAAAATTAAAAGGAGGATGGGAGTAGTTTATGAGGTATTGGTAAATTAAGCCGAATAAAAAGCACACTGATGTAAACAGAAATAATAATGCCGAGGGGAGTCTGAGAGTTAATACCATGTGCCTTTTCCTTCTTCAACACGTGAAGGCAGAAAGAGAAAGGATATTTCTTTCTGCAAATCAAAATTTTTAATGTAAAAATTTAATTGAAAGGGTAGTTGGCTGTTGCTGCTGCTGCTAAGCCGCTTCAGTCCTGTCCGACTCTGTGCCACCCCACAGATGGCAGCCCACCAGGCTCCCCCGTCCCTGGGATTCTCCAGGCAAGAACATTGGAGTGGGTTGCCATTTCCTTCTCCAATGCATGAAAGTGAAGAGTCAAAGTGAAGTCACTCAATTGTGTCCGACTCTTAGTGACCTCACAGACTGCAGCCTACCAGGCTCCTCCATCCATGGGATTTTCCAGGCAAGAGTACTGGAGTGGGATACTGACTTCAATTCTTTCCTTCCTGGTTTTTGCCCTTCCTTGTTCATGACATTGTGATCCTGAACCTCACAATGGCCCTATTTTCTAGATGCCACTGTAAATTTGGACCTGATCAGGGATTTCCTATTTCCCACTCCAGCTTTATGTTTAATGTAGCTCATTCATTCATGATGGACCCTCTTCAACACTGGTCTCGAGCTCTTATCCCCCCAGAGAAGGATTCCATTTGCCACATCCCTGCATCTCTCACCTTGGACTACAGTTCCTCTATTCTGTTCAGACTCTAAACATATTTCCCTAAAGGGATCCCAGGCCATAAGAGGGGAGTGTGGGAAAAATCATAATAGGTAAGATCATTCAGGGTGAGCATAGTATAAGGCTATTTTTCTATGTCATCCATTGGACACAGACATGATTGGTATCTATTAAATGCTAGTTCACTTTGGATCCTAATTATTGGTCTCTTGTTGGACTCTCCTTAGTCAATGTTGGTGGTTTTTACCACACTGATGAATGGGACCATTTTTGCTTCGCAGCTGCTTTGATCCACATGCCCAGCATTCATTCCATGTCTCCTTAAGAGGGAATGTCCTCTGTCAAAGCTGACTGCACAGAAGATGTGTTCTCAACTGAGTGCTTGGTTGAGACCAAGAGGGAACAGGTGATCTCCTTTCCAGAAAGAGCTGGGAGCCTTTGACACAGAGCCTGGAATGTGCCTGCCCTCTCAGCAACAAACCCTTCCCCAAGCCATTCACCCTAGCACACTAAGCTATATCCCAATTCACCACAGTGAGGTCATTGTTCTCTGGAGCTAGACTTTCCAATATTGCGGCTCCACACATGGCTACTGAGCACATAAAAC
Source organism: Oryx dammah (assembly GCF_014754425.2). Taxonomy (NCBI): domain Eukaryota; kingdom Metazoa; phylum Chordata; class Mammalia; order Artiodactyla; family Bovidae; genus Oryx; species Oryx dammah. Next base: position 49,617,961 of record NW_024070202.1, on the reverse strand, counting down.
ATGGCTAATCCACCTAACAGAAGCAGAAGATATTAAGAAGAGGTGGCCAGAATACACAGAACTATACAAAAAAGATTTTCATGATCCAGATAACCACGATGGTATGATCACTCACCTAGAGTCAGACATCCTGGAATGTGAAATCAAGTGGGCCTTTAGAAAGCATCACTACGAACAGAGCTAGCAGAGGTAATAGAATTCCAGTTGAGCTATTTCAAATCCTAAAAGATGATGCTGTGAAAGTGCTGCATTCAATATGCCAGCAAAATTGGAAAATTCAGCAGTGGCCACAGGACTGGAAAAGGTCAGTTTTCATTCCAATCCCAAAGAAAGTCAGTGCCAAAGAATGCTCAAACTAGTGCACAATTGCACTCATCTTACATGCTGGCAATGTAACACTCAAAATTCTCCAAGCTAGGCTTCCACAGCACATGAACTTAGAACTTCCAGATGTTCAAGCTGGATTTAGAAAAGACAGAGGAACCAGAGATCAAATTGCCAACATGCATTGGATCATCAAAAAAGCAAGAGAGTTCCAGAAAAACATCTGCTTTATTGACGATGCCAAAGCCTTTGACTATGTGGATCAAAACAAACTGTGGAAAATTCTTCAAGAGATGAATACCAGACCACCTGACCTGCCTCCTGAGAAATCTATATGCAGGTCAAGAAGCAACAGTTAGAACCAGACATGGAACAACAGACTGGTTCCAAATAGGGAAAGGAGTATGTCAAGGCTGTATATTGTCACCCTGCTTATTTAACTTCTATGCAGGGTGAAACTGAAAGTCACTCAGTCATGTCCAACTCTGCAACCCCATGGACTGTACAGTCCATGGAATTCTCCAGGCCAGAATACTGGAATGGGTAGCCTTTCCCTTCTCCAGCAGACCTTCCCAACCTAGGTATTGAACCGGGGTCTCTGGCATTGCAGGTGGATTCTTTACCAACTGAGCTATGAGGGAAGCCCATATGCAGAGTACATCATGCAGCCCAAAATGCCGGGCTGCATGAAGCACAAGCTGGAATCAAGATGGCCGGAAGAAATAAGAATAAGCTCATATATGCAGATGACACCACCCTTATGGAAGAAAGCAAAGAAGAACTAAAGAGCCTCTTGATAAAAGTGAAAGAGGAGAGAGAAAAGTTGGCTTAAAACTTAACATTCAGAATACTAAGATCATGGCATCTGGTCCCATCACTTCGTGGCAAATATATGGGGAAACAATGGAAACAGTGAGAGACTATTTTGGGGGGCTCCAAAATCACTGCAGATGGTGACTGCAGCCATGAAATTAAAAGACGCTTACTCCTTGGAAGAAAAGTTATGACCAACCTAGATAGTATATTCAAAAGCAGAGACATTACTTTGCCAACTAAGGTTCGTCTAGTCAAGGCTATGGTTTTTCCAGTAGTCATGTATGGATGTGAGAGTTGGACTATAAAGAAAGCTAAACGCCAAAGAACTGATGCTTTAAAACTGTGATGTTGGAGAAGACTCTTGAGAGTCCCTTGGACTGCAAGGAGATCCAACCAGTCCATCCTAAAGGAAATCAGCCCTGAATATTCATTGGAAGGACTGATGCTAAAGCTGAAGCTCCAACACTTTGGCCACCTGATGCAAAGAACTGACTCACTGGAAAAGACCCTGATGCTGGGAGGGATTGAAGGCAGGAGGAGAAGGGGACGACAGAGGATGAAATGGTTGGATGGCATCACCAACTTGATGGACATGAGTCTGAGTAAGCTCCGGGAGTTGGTGATGGACAGGGAAGCCTGACATGCTGCAGTCCATGGGGTCGCAAAGAGTCAGACATGACTGTGTGACTGAACTGAACTGAATCCAAACCAAGATGTGCTATGTGTATAAAAACATCCTAGGTTTCTAAGACTTAGTTTGGGGAAAGAAATATGTATAGTAAAGCATTCCTAATTTTTAAAACATTGATTACATGTTGAAATGAGACTATTTTTGATATATTGGATTAGGCATAATATATATTTATATATAATATAATATATTTAGGCAATGTATTATATATATCATACATATGATTTAAATATATAAATAAATTACAGATAATGTATTGTCTATCTAGGGTTTCCTAGGTGGTGCAATATTAAAGAATCCACCTGCGAATGCAGGAGATGCAAGAGATGTGGATTTGATCTTTGAGTTGAGAAGATCCTCTGGAGTAGGAAACGGCAACCCACTCCAGCATTTTTGCCTGGAGAATCCCATGGACAGAGGAACCTAGCAGGCTATAGTCTGTGGGGTTGCAAAGAGTTCAACATGACTGAGCACAGCACACAACCTATTATCTATCAGTTCAGTTCAGTCGCTCAGTCGTGTCCGACTCTTTGCAACCCCATGAATCGCAGCACGCCAGGCCTCCCTGTCCATCACCAACTCCCAGAGTTCACTCAGACTCATATCCATTGAGTTGGTGATGCCATCTAACCATCTCATCCTCTGTAGTCCCCTTCTCCTCCTGCCCTCAATCCCTCCTAGCATCAGAGTCTTTTCCAATGAGTCAACTCTTTGCATGAGGTGGCCAAAGTATTGGAGTTTCAGCTTCATCATCAGTCCTTCCAATGAACACCCAGGACTGATCTCCTTTAGGATGGACTGGTTGGATCTCCTTGCAGTCCAAGGGACTCTCAAGAGTCTTCTTTAACACCACAGTTCAAAAGCATCAATTCTTCAGTGCTCAGCTTTCTTCACAGTCCAACTCTCACATCCGTACATGACCACTGGAAAAACCATAGCCTTGACTAGACGGACCTTAGTCAGCAAAGTAATGTCTCTGCTTTTAAATATACTATCTAGGTTGGTCATAACTTTCCTTCCAAGGAGTAAGTGTCTTTTAATTTCATGACTGCAATCACCATCTGCAGTGATTTTGGAGCCCCAAAAATAAAGTCTGACACTGTTTCCACTGTTTCCCCATCTATTTCCCATGAAGTGATGGGACCAGATGCCATGATCTTCGTTTTCTGAATGTTGAGCTTTAAGCCAACTTTTTCACTCTCCTCTTTCACTTTCATCAAGAGGCTTTTTAGTTCTTCTTCACCTTCTGCCATAAGGGTGGTGTCATCTGCATATCTGAGGTTATTGATATTTCTCCTGGCAATCTTGATTCCAGCTTGTACTTCTTCCAGCCCAGCGTTTCTCATGATGTACTCTGCATATAAGTTAAATAAGCAGAGTGACAATATACAGCCTTGACGTACTCCTTTTCCTTTTTGGAACCAGTCTGTTGTTCCATGTCCAGTTCTAACTGTTGCTTCCTGACCTGCATATAGGTTTCTCAAGAGGCAGGTCAGGTGGTCTGGTATTCCCATCTCTTTCAGAATTTTCCAGTTTATTGTGATCTCACAGTCAAAGGCTTTGGCATAATCAATAACGCAGAAATAGATGTTTTTCTGGAACTCTCTTGCTTTTTCAATGATCTAGCAGATGTTGGGAATTTGATCTCTGGTGCCTCTGCCTTTTCTAAAACCAGCTTGAACGTCCAGAAGTCCATGGTTCACATATTATTTATAATATATATTTATTATCTGTAATGTGTATTATTTATAATATGTCATATTATTTATAATATATGGATAAATATATTTTATAGATATATTGACTGTATATATATATATATAATAAATATAAATAATTTCTCCCATTTCTTTTTACTTTTTAAAATGTGCCTGCTAGAAAACTTTAAATGACCCATGGGACTCATACATCCATTGGACCGTTCCACTCTAGACAGCAGCTTCCATCATGTCTGGATTGGAGCTGATACTTCACATCCATGCTATTCCTGGATGGCACCAAGCTGTCTCAGGGCAAAGTCCTGGCCAGGATGTTCGGGCTATAGTTCCTCTATTGTCTTTGGATACCTAAATGTATTTCCTGTAGGGGACTCTAGACCATGAGAAGGGAGTAAGGAAATCATCATCATCAGCATATAAGATGATTTAGGGCAAGCATAGTATGAGGCTTTTCCAGTGTTGTCCATTGGACAGGAACATGACTGGTCACCACAGAGGCGCCCACAGACCCTCAGTCCCAGGAGAAAAATCCAAGATGTGTTTTCTGCTGAGAGACAATACAGCTAGGTCAAGTGCTTCCTGGTAGCTGTTGGAAGGAGAGGGGGTGGGTGTTTGCCAGGTGCTGGCTACTAACTTATATGAAGTCCAGATTTCAGGTGAACACAATGAGCCCTCTCTTTCTACCTACAGGGACCATCCAGGAACTCCCCTGGTGGTATGCCATACTGCCACACTGTGGCTGTGCATGTTGTCACTAAAATATAAATGTGGGCGCAATCAGGGGAAAACTATTACCCTCACACAGACCTTATCCAAGAGTGTTAATTACCAGCCATAAGATTCGAAAGGGTTTCATTACAGACAATTGAGGAATTAGCAAGGTAAACAGTTGTCTCTCAAAATCACTGATTTTCTTCTTTCTGGATTTTCCTTTAGGTCTTGATCATGTCAGCATCAGACTGGACCTAGAGGCCTTATTTCAGCTCAGTCACCTTATTCTGACCTTTAAGGTACAGATGTGTAGAGTGCTGCCCCCTTATCTACTTACCAAATGCTTGGCATACCTTAGATTTCACTTCCTTGCTCTCCTGCAGAGAACAAAAAGCTGTTCAAATCCAGACTGGAGCTTTGTTATCTGGGCGTTTTGCTCTTGAATGAAAAACAAAAAAACACCAGTGCTCATTAAATAATAACTTACATGATTAACAAAAAAGAAAAGATAGAGAATCTTGGAAGATACAGGAAAAAGAAAACCTCCAAGCTCTGGGGTGCTAGAGATAAGAACTAGAAAGATAATTGGGAGGGTAAAAGGACAAGCACTGGAAATTATTTAAGGAAATACAAAAAAAAAAAAATTGTGATCAAAAGAGGAAAAAAATTTGAAGGTTCTTTACTGAGTTAGATACCAGAGAAAATCTGTGCTATCGTCATTCTTTAATCATTCATCAGAACTCTAATTTTGTCAGGCCTGATGCTAGGTTTTAGCCATAAATGATGAACATAAAATTAAAAGTTTTAAAATTTTAAGAAGTAGTCTTTGACTTCAATGAACTCACAGTCTAGTCATAGGTATAAACAGATATATAATTTTGAAATTACAATGCAGAGTGACCAGTACAGAAATAGATGTACGATTAGAATGCTGGGGGGTTATTTGACATGGCTAAGTCAACTCTGGGGAAACAGGGGAAACTTCATGGTAGATTTTGAAGGATGTATAAGAGTTTGCCAGAGGAAAAGTATTCTAAGCGAAGAAAACCACATGTAGATTGCTATAAAAATGTCGACTGCATTGGTTTTTTTTAAAAAAAAGTACATGCCATTTTTCTTCAATTAATTTATACAGAAACAATTTTAAAATGGAATTTGATTCTGGGACAAATCATGTGCTCATAAATAGTTGCCCACTTGATAAAAAGAGATTTTGGTGTGTTCATGATAGAATAGATTTTTTTTTCTTTTCCTTTTCTTGGCCTTGCTGCATGGCATTTGGAGATCTTAGTGGCCTGACCAGGGATCCAACCTGTGCCCTCTGCAGTGGAACCACCAGAGAATTCCTTAGAATAGATTTGACAAGATACAAATTCCATTAAAAATGGAATTCAAAAATATTGTCAATCTGGAATGGGTTATAAATTCTACTTTTGCGAAGCATGACAAGTTTAACTGATTTTTCTTCTAGACTTTTTGGCCTGCTGCAATGTTAGTTGAACGCTCCACAGACTATGGACACAGCTGGAGAGTGTTCAAATATTTTGCCAAAGATTGTGCTACTTCCTTCCCTAACATCACGTCTGGCCAGGCCCAGGGTATGGGAGACCTTGTTTGTGACTCCAAATATTCGGATGTTGAACCCCCCACTGGTGGTGAGGTAGAATTTCCTTTCTTCGATTTCTTTGCTGGAAATGAAATCTTTTTACCATGTTGTTACCGTGGTTACCGTGGTTAATCGAGATGAGAACAATTTAGGTAGTGTCTACTGAAACAGAACATGAGCTGCTGCTTGTTTAGGAATGGCAGTGTCTAAATTGAAATGAGTCCTGTATTCAGCTCATATTCACATAAATTACAAATACCTTACAAGAAATGATCCTGTACAAGAGTGCCCCTGCTGAAGGTAAACAAGGGCTAAAATGCAAGGTGGACACTGTGGCCAGGATGCCAGAGGTAGGAATATCTTTTTCTAGTCCTTTCAAAGGAACCATAAAGGCTAATGGCAGCCCTCCATGCTCTGCAAGCCCCCGACCTGGGTGGGATCTGCCCAGAACTTCCTGAGAGCAAAGCTGGTGATGGGCAGACAGTCAGGGGATAGGAGTAGGCTTGGGAGGTATTACCTTATCGGGTAGAGTAGGAAGAATGGTGACAGCAGGCAGCTCCAGAATCCCCCCAGGGCCAGATCCACTTTGATGAGGGCTTGCTGGATCATGAACCCATCACTCCACCCCAAGCAAGCGTAGGAGTCCTTTCCACCAGTGGTATCAGCACTTCTGTCTACATGGACCACTTGTGCATGAAGAGGCAAAATGACTGTTTAACAGCCTTCCTTCATTTTCATTCTTGGTGCTTTTATTCAAGTGAGAACCCAAATGATAATCTACATTCTACACCAGGTGGGAAATAGTGGCTCAGCCTTCTTGTAAGGTCAGGATATCTTCTTTAAGAGTATATTGAACACTTACGTTTTGGGGGTGTAAAACACTCTAAATTTGCCTACCTTTATTTTACAGGTTGTTTTAAAGGTGTTGGATCCCAGCTTTGAAATAGAAAATCCTTACAGCCCTTATATCCAGTGTATGAATTGCTTTATATTTTTCACACCGACTTCTTTCGTAAAACTTCATGTGAGGGGGATTCCTTATCATTGCATGTCTATAGGATGGTAAGGGAGTATCAGTCAAGGAGGGTGCTTTGAACCCATCCAACCTAATGCACTTTGATTTATTAATTTCATTATCTTCCTTTCCCTAGACCTTGTGACATTAACAAACCTGAGGATAAACTTTACCAGGCTCCATACTCTCGGGGATACTTTACTTGGAAGAAGGCAAAATGATTCCCTTGATAAATACTACTATGCTCTGTATGAGATGGTGTTTCGTGGAAGCTGTTTTTGCAATGGCCATGTTAGCGAATGCATTTCAACACAGAAGACGCGCAGTGATGTTTTCAGCCCTCCAGGCATGGTGAGTTACAAACTCACCTGAGAGCAAGATCTGCTTTCCTATCTTCCCTTCACTGTCTTAGTGCTGAATGTATGTCAGACTCTGTATGTGGGGATCAACAATCCAAGAGCCCTCTTTCTGCCAGGCAGATATCATTCAATCTGGCCCATTAGGCCATCTGGAGGCCTTTGGTTCTCTGGACAGAAGTTCTTGTGAATTCTGCCACATGGGGCCATCATTGAGCTAATGGGCAGAATTTGTCATTTATGATTTCCGGATGGTCCATCTTATTCGCTCTTGTTTATTGGTTTTTTAGGGAATGGAGATTTGATGGGGAGGAACCATGTCACATACATTGTCTCATAAAAATGTATTGAAGGTCTGTTCATGTGAGAGCCTGGGCTCAGTGCCAAAGTGTTTGAGTGACATCTGATGCTGTCGAAAGCCGTCACCTCGAGTGACACTCTATGAATGACTCTGTCCTAAGCAGTGCGGATCTTCTCCACTCCTGGGACTAATCTTAAAGGAATAATACAGTAGAAGAATTTAATTTTGTGCAGAGGCTTGGGAGTGTGTCTAACTAAAAATAGTTTTGAACTATTGGTCATAACGGACAAGGCCAGAGGCTATAGATCTTTCCACTTAGACACCTCATATGTTTCATCAGAAATAGAACTTTTCCTTGGGAATGTGGGCACTGAGAGCATTTTGTGAAAAATCAAGAGAATCCCACACCCTTTTCCGGTTTTAGTTTTCTAATTCCCTGATGTTCCTAAATCATCCCCCACAGACACGCACTCACACACACACACACAAACACACACACACACACACTCTCCATCCTGGCCCTCAGTTTGCCAAGGGCCTGTGTTCAGGCCATGTGTTCCCTGATACCAAAATTCAGAAAAACAATGAATTCCTTGCAAATGTACACTTAAGCATCTTAAAATTTAAAAAGTTTTTAAAATTAAAAAGTGCCGGGGTCCAGCCCCAGTGGATCCAGGGTGGTTCGAAGGTGGGGACGGAGTCGGCGTCCTTGGAAAAAATACATATTTAATTACAGAAACGGATAGTGTAGTAGGAAAATTAGTGGAGAAAAAGAGGCTGAATAACTTGGTTTACATGGAATAGCATCCATGCTCCAGATGGGAATTCAGCCAGAAAAACGGAGAGCAAGAAAGAAACGACATGGGGGAATCAGTCTTTCCGGAAACTGATCCCATTTTCTTTATTTTTAGGTTTGCTTATATACCTTTTGTTACACATAGGGATGAATACAGAGTCATGCGGGGGTCAGCAGTCCTGACCTTTACCAAAATCAGGTGCTTCACATAAAAAGGTCTTAGGGATTTTACATCATCATCTGGCCATGAGACCTGCTGACATTTTATGATCCTTTCTTTCTGATAACCAAAAACTTATTTTTTCCAAGGGTATTTTTTCTTAAACCAGGCACCACCCTCCAAATAAAGCTGCATTCCTATAGGGTGAGGGTGTAGTGAGTTACAATCAAGAAAGGAATTTATTTAACCTAAGGTTAACATGATTAATCTTAAAGGTTAATACTTATTTCTCCTATATGCTTAAAGGTTAATGCTTATTTCTCCTATATGCTATTCATTATAAGGGCAGGGAACATGGGGATTTAGCAGCAAACATCAGCCCAACAAATGAAAATCCTTTCACCAATGCTCCCCTTAAGATCAATTTAGTCTTAAGATAGTGATAAAGTTACATTTTTACATAGCAAGGACACAGTGATTTATAAGAAAGTACAGTGATCTATTACAAAAGAAAATTCATTAACTCAAAAAGTCTAGTATTGCTAACATCAAAAACTACTATATTTCCTTTTCTGTATTCCAAATACATTGATTAATATATTCCCAGGTGCCTAAGGATATGGAGGCCTGGCGGCAATCATTGACTCAACAATGAGAAAAGCCCTATGCTAATTAAGACTTTAAAAATACTCCAAAACTCTCTGTGCTGTTTATGGTTGAGAGGTAGTGGCAGGAGTATGGATAATCCTGTCACACAAGCTAGTCTGTCAGCAGAGAGGTTTGACCTGAGACACCCTTGTCACACCCAGGGCAGGGAATTAGCAGCAATTATTGGCACAACAAATGAAAAACCCTTCACCAATATAATTCCTAACCAACCCACTATACTGACAATTTCCCAAAAGAATTTGCCTTTAGTAAGTCTAAAACATCTCAGGTTAGGAGACTGCAAACAATCACATGTGGCCAGACGAACCTATACAGGCGGGCTAGATAACCTTCAGAGGAGTCCGTAAGCTGAAACACTCTTGTCACGCCCAGGAATTTTTATTGCCTTGGAGCTGCACGTTTACTCCTTCTCCGAGAAAAACGGTTATGGGGGAGAGCCCCCCGTAAAGTCAGAGGTGTAGGTGAGAGCATAAAACAGACTCTGGGTTTGGGGTAGATGCTCGGGAACAGGGGGTTTCCTGAGGCTTGATCACGCCTTTGCATATGCCAAGCCTCCTTCCTCATGACCTTTGCCATGGGCAGAGTTCCTCACACTGGCCCCCAGCAAAAAAGTTTAAAAGCTAATTAAGCAAGTAATAGTAGACAGGGTTCATATTGTAATTACCACTTGGAAAACCAAGACCCAGAGAGACCCCCTTGGGCTGTTATTTCATTTTCCATTTAAAGAACCCCAACGTCCTCAAAGTTCAAAGGTGAGCCCCGTGTTCACACCGTTCATGTTCCTCACGCTTGCAGGTTCATGGTCGATGCATCTGTCAGCACAACACAGATGGCCCAAACTATGAGAGATGCAAGGACTCCTTCCAGGATGTTCCTTGGAGGCCAGCTACGGGTCTCCGGGACAGTGCTTGCCGAGGTGGGTGGACCTCAGTTCTTAGCATAGACTGAGTTTCCTTATATGAAACTCCTTACACAGTCTCTGCTTTCCCTTCTTTTGGAGAACTTTTAGCTGGTTTCAGCTGGGCTTCTGGCACCGCAGGGGGTGAACTTGTGACTTCCAGCTCCAACTGTGTGATATTTCTCATGTCTCCTGCACAGAAGAATACCAGCTTCTCCAACCCTCACACCAAAACTTAACATTAATTTGAAGAACTAGAGTATATGTTGTGTGGCCCTTTCCATAGAAGGGACACAGCCATGGCAGAGTAATATCAGTGGGGACGGTGTCACTCCAGCAATCTGGTGACCACTGGAATTTGTCCAGAGAGCCCCACTGTTTTTCTGAATAAATATACACTCAGTGAATGTGACCTTAAACCCATATGTCAGATAAGCTATGAGAAATGAGGCCCAGGATGGAGTTTGACAGGCTATTGTGTTTTTTAATAAAATATTTAGACTTAAAAAGATAGGAGGGAGTTTATTCATGTGTTTTCTGCCTCTGAATTTTGATGCATTTCTAAAGCTGTTATTCAGTTTCTTTTCCCAAATGTGGGAAAAACAGGATTTGACAAAGAGGTTATTAGATGAGCTCTTATGAAAAATCCCCATCCATGGGTGTCACAGTGCACATGACCCAGCAAAATGTGGCCCAAGCTTATGCTGTTTACAGGGAAAAACCCAACGAGGCAAGTAGCATAGATATTACCACAAAGATACACAGATCCCTTTAAACAGACTGCCTTTCCTTCTGATGATCTGGGCAAGCGCCTATTGGGAGGAAAATGACATTTAGCCCTGCTTCCAGCAGTTCTGCCCTAGAGAAGGAGAGGCTGGCTGGACCCAGCTCTAGCATCTAATCTGGAGAATCCAGTACTACCATCCTACCAAACATGTGATGTAAAACCTTCAGATTTACCAGTCTGAGTCAGTAAACATATTCTTTGTGTCTAATATCGAATTCTTTTCCACCCCATGGACTGTAGCCCACCACATTCCTCTGTATTTGGGATTCCCCAGGCCAGAATACCAGAGGGGTTGCCAATTCTTCCTCTAGGGGATCTTCCCGACCCAGATAAACCCGCATCTCCTGCACTGGCAGGCAGATTGTTTACCTCTGTGCCACCTGGAAAGCCCCAAACTTATTCTTTATTGAACAACAGCAACAACAACAAAAAATATCGCATCCTATGGCTTTTCGATCACCCAAATGATTAGTATTTCTCTGCTTGATTAAAAAAAAAATCTAAATAGTGAACATTTTGAGAACACATTTATAGAGAGTATATGAGCAGAACTGGAGTGCTAAGAAGATCCTTGAAAGCAACTATTTTAAGCTTCTGTGTACTTGGTGTAGGGAGTCTGAAGAAAGTGGAGGAGGGGAAAATGGGTGATGGAGCAGGGAGCCACCATCCCTAGGATGCTCACCATGGGGACCTTGGCAATCTCTCATGACTTTGCTGGGTTTTCAGCTTGTCACTGTAACGGCCACTCTGACCGCTGTCACTTCGACATGACTGCATACCTGGCGAGCGGGGGCTGCAGTGGGGGCGTGTGTGACAACTGCCAGCACAACACCCAGGGCCAGCAGTGTGACCGCTGCAGACCTCTCTTCTACAGGGACCCCCTTAAGGCCATCTTGGATCCTGATGCATGCATTCGTGAGTCCCCAGCCTCTGACCCATCCTCACCCTTCATCTGAGCAGGGGCTGATGGAACTGGTCCCCACGGGGCTCAGCAGCATCTCCAAACTGCTCTCTTAGTGGTGGGAATTGCAAAATCACTTCGGTTCTGAGCTTTTCTCTCTCTGAAAAGTTGGGCCAGATAATCTAGGTCCCTCCTTGTGGTCTCGCAGCTATGGCTGTGGTGGTTTAGCCGCTAAGTCGTGTCCTACTCTTGCAACCCCATGGACTGTAGTCTGCCAGGCTCCTCCGTCCATAGGATTTTCCAGGCAAGAATACTGGAGTGGGTTGCCATTTCCTTCCCGAGGGGATCTTCCTGACCCAGGGGTTGAACCTGGGTCTCCTACACTGCAGAGAGTTTCTTTACCCACTGAGCTACCAGGGCTGATACTGATGAATTAGGAAACTGGTCTGGATTCAACCAGAAGGGGGCAATAGTTTCAGAACCTGCCACAGGCACCTGCAGTGTCAGCTCAGGGAAGTAATTAAGTACGGAGATTGGCTATATCATTTGGCTGTAGATGATTCAGTTTTGCTAAGCTAATTTACCTTGTTTCATTTTTCCTTTAAAAAAAAAAAAAGTATCTTTATGGCTACACCAGGTCTTTGTTGTGGTATGTGGGAACTTAAATCTTTGTTGTGGTGGCATGTGAGATCCTTAATTGCATCCTGTGAACTCTTAGCTGTGGCATGTGGGATCTAGTTCCTTGACCAGGGATTGAACCCTGTCCCCATGAGTCTCGGCCCCTGGACCACCAGGGAAGTCTCTCATTTTTCTTTTTTTAACGTTTAAAGTTTTTCATTTTATTAATCTCAACTTTTTAAAAGCTAATATTTTAGGCATAGATAAAAATAATAGAAAATAACATTTTATATATATAATATAAATAATATACCCACCACTAGCTTTGTCAGACATAGTATCTTGCCCTCTCACCTTCAGGACATTACTACGACACTACAGCTCTATGAATGGGATATTCTAGCTACCCACTTCTCCTCTTTGTCTACCCTCCTTCCTGTGGATAAACTCTCATATATTTAGCAATTATCATTACCTTGCTTCTTTTCACACTTTCACACGTTTTTTATCAACAAATGACACCTGTTGACATGTTTTCAAACTTGAGATAAATGATATTAGGCTGTGTGCTTGCTCACTCATGTCTGACTCTTTGCGACCCTGTGGACTGCAGCCCGCCCTGCTCCTCTGTATGTGGGATTCTCTAGGCAAGATTACTGGAGTGGGTTGCCATTTCCTCCTCTAGGGGATCTTGTTGGCCCAGGGATCGAACCCGTGGCTCCTGCATTGGCAGGCAGATTCTTTACTGCGCCACCTGGGAAGTCTGAAGGATTTGCTATGAAACTCCAATTTCAGACTTTACATAATCATAATACATAAACTGAAGTCTTATGCAAAAGTAAATCAGCAACCACTCCAATACATACAATGTCCTAGATTTTAAAGTTTAAATCATCATGATGTGGAATAAGCATAAATGAAAATTTTTTGCTCAGATTACTCAGTAGGTAGCTGATTGTATAAAAGTTTACCTTAAAAAAAAGAAATTTACCTTACATGCTCTGTTTAATATAAAGAATTGGGTCCTCATAAAACATATTTCTTTAAATTGTGCCAAGTGCCCTACTTTTTTACCAGAATCCATAATCCACTTCTCTCTCCCTCCCTGTCCTTCTGCCCCCATCTTTCTCTCTCTCTCACACACATGCAGACACACACAACTTTTATTAATGTTTATAAAGCTCTATATTTGTAAATGAAGATGAAATTTCTTAGATGGAATCAGGAAAATACAGTGTTTAGAAACAGATAATCTAGGAATCTGAAAAGAGATTGGAAATAACTAAACCAAATATTTCAAATAAAGTTCATCAACCAGAGTCTTGCTCTTTAAGAGCACTTAGTATTAACTTAATGGTGCTTTTGGAGGAAAAGAAGGAAAGAAAATTAGTACCCTTGATTTGAAATTTAAAAACCATTCTTTGTGAATAAGGAATTTCTCGAGGAAAGGCAAATGAGCTTGTAAAAAAAAAAAAAACAATTTTGAGACTTCTTAGCTTCTCTAAGCACATGTTTATGTGTTTGTAAGTGTGTGTACACAGATGATGTGTATTTGACCAGCATTCTCATATAAATTTTCTCTAAGCTGTCCTAGTTTGAGCCTAAATATTTACATGATCAGATTCCAGGCCAAAGAGTGGACCAGTTTTAAGTCTTCTATGATTTAAGACACAGTTGAATGTGATACAGAAGAAACAAATATTTGGTAGACTCCACTAATAATATGTTTGCTGGAATTTAATTGTGTGACCTGAAAAGATTTTATTGGACTTCTACTCTAAAGGCCACAATGCAGGATTATTTCAAACTTACTGGCCATTTACCCATTTCCCTTTCCCAAAGGATATTTCTGTGTATAATTAAATTATACTCTGGAACTCATTGCTGACCCTTTGGAGTGTCTCCCAAATAAAGATGAGTTTTTTTCCTTTTGGCTACTTCTAAAATGAACCTAGTTTGTCCCTTCCTTCCTTCCTAGAAGCAACTGACTTTAATTAGAAGAAAATTGTGGGTTTTTCCCCAAAACTAAACAGAAGTCAATGCTAGTTTTCCATAGTAAGATTTTATCACCAGTCACAATCCAGTAATAAACAACTGAAAATCAAACAAATGATTCTGTCAGACAACTGTTTGCTTCATTGATTCCAAACTGACTGAATTTTTTCCCCTAAATACACTAACCTAAATGGTGGATAGGTAAACATTGCCTTAGACTTGAGGGTTTTGTTTTATTACTCCAAAGCAAACATGTATAAATCTTAACATAGTTGTTTCTTAGAATCCAGATATTCATTTTTTAAAAATCTTTATTGCTTTCCTTAAAAGTGGAATCCCTTGAAAACACAGGTCCACGAAGATTCAAGATGACCTTGTTGGTCATCTAATGTCTACTAATGAATGCACTTGTCCTCTATGCCAAAGTCACAACCAGACCTCCAGTGATAAGGAGGCTGCTGCTGTATTGGGCAGCCCCAACTGTTTGTTCTTATACTAGGTTAAGCGCTACATTTTCTAGCTTTTACCCACTGGAATTACTCATATTATCAGCATCCTTTTTCATATGACATTTCTTCTTTTAATTGTTTGAATTTCTACTGGAAAAATAAAAGGTGGAGGAGGTTGTTCCTTTTGTTACATGTGACTGTTTATCTCATTTTCCAGAATCTCTTTATCTAAGCTTTTGCCCCACCAACAGATTTCCAAAATTGAAACAAAGATTTGAACGTTTCTTATTCTCTTTTTTTTTTTTCTTGAAGGTGCTCCTTTCCAAGAAGACTCAAAAAGAATGATAGCTGTTACCTTTGTAACATATTTTTCTGTAATGGGAAGGACAGATTTACTTTCTTAACAACCATATTTCAGAGATTTGGTAAACAATTGGTAAATTTTGTATTGCAAAATTATCACTGCAATAAGTCTATTTGTCATTCATTACCACACATAGTTACAATTTTTTCCTTGTAATGACTTTTAAAATCGACTCTCTTAGCAACTTTCAAATGTAGGATACACTATTAACTATGTTCACCATGCTGTACATTACAGTAATGATTTATTTATTCTGTAACTGGAAGTTTGTGCCTCTTGACTGCCTTCACCCATCTCTCTCATCCTCACCTCTGGAAACCACCAATTTATTCTGTGTAACTATGAGTTTGCTTTGGGGACTTTTTTGAGATTCTATATGTAAGTGAGATCATGTGGTATTTTCTTTGTCTACCTTATTTCACTAAGCACAATGCCCTCAAAATCCACCCATTTTGCCACAAATGGCAAGAATTCATTCTTTTATGACCGTATAATATTCCATTATGTAAATATACACAACGTGGTATATTTCTTTATTCTATCTATTGATTACTTAAGTTGCTTCCGTGTCTTGCCTACTATAAAGAATGCTGCAATGAACATAGAGTTCATGTATCTTTTTAAATTAGCATTTTATTTTCTTCAGATAAGTACCTAGAAATGGAATTTCTGGATATTTCATATTTTTAATTTGGGGGGAACCTCAATATTGCTTTCCATAGTGGCTGTACCAATTTACATTCCCATCAACAGTACAAACTCATGTGAAGAGTTGACTCATTGGAAAAGACTCTGATGCTGGGAGGGATTGGGGGCAGGAGGAGAAGGGGACGACCCAGGATGAGATGGCTGGATGGCATCACTGACTCGATGGACGTGAGTCTGAGTGAACTCCGGGAGTTGGTGATGGACAGGGAGGCCTGGCGTGCTGCGATTCATGGGGTCACAAAGAGTTGGCCACAAGGAACAACCGAACTGAACTGAACAACAGTACAAAAAAGTTCCCTTTTCTTCACATCCTTGAAAACACTTGTTATTTCTTGTCCTTGCCAGTAGATTGCCTCATTTTGTGGGTAGTTTCCTTTACTGTGCAGAAGCCTTTAAGTTTGATATGGTACCACTTGTTTATTTTTCCTTTTGTTTGCCTTTGATTTTGATTTCAAATGCAAACAATCATTGCCAGGACCGATATCAAAAAGTTTGCTGCCTGTGTTTTCTTCCAGGAGTTTTCTGGTCTAAGATCTTACATTCAAGTCTTCAGTCCATCTTGAATTAATTTTTGTGAATGGTGTAAGAGAGGGATCCATTTTTTCCTTTTGCACATGGCTGTTCAATCTTCCCAGTGTCTTTTCTTGAAGAGACTGGCATTTCCCTGGCATATAGTCTTGACTCCTTTGTCATAAATTAGTTGACCATACATGTGTGGGTCTGTCACTGGGCTCTCTGTTCTGTTCCACTGGGTTATGTGTTTATTTTTATGCCAATACCATGCTCTTTTGATTACTGTTGTTTTGTAATATAATTTGAAATCAGGAAGCATGGTGGCTCCAGCTTCATTCTTTTCTTAAGATTGCTTTGGCTATTCAGGGTTGTTTGTGATCCATATAAATTTTACAGTTTGTTGCTTTTTTTTTCATCAATCTATTCTTAACATCGGGCTTTCATAATAGACTTTCTCTGGTCCTCTTCCTTTAGAATCACTTTAAATTCTTTTAAAAATATATTTATGTATTCAATATTTTTCTAGTTCTGAGATATGGGAGACATATCCAAGCAGCCCTTGCTCACTGGTTTAATTATTCAAACATATGTATTGTATTTAAACAGCTAAAACAGTTATAGTGAAGGTAAAGCAGTATGCTTCTATTTCAGGGTTCCCACAATTTGCAGTTAATTAAGATAATGCACATCTGTGTCCCCAGCTTGTGAATGTGACCCTGATGGGACCATTTCAGGTGGGCTTTGTGTGAGCCACTCTGATCCTGGCTTGGGGTCTATGACCGGCCGATGCCTGTGTAAGGAGAACGTGGAAGGAGCAAAATGTGACAGATGCAAGCCAGACCACTATGGACTGAGCGCCTCGGAACCCCTCGGCTGTCAGTGTAAGTCAGCGGCGGCTGGATCATCACCTTGAGTGCATTTTGAGGCTTGGAGCTGACCCTGTCAATGCTAACATTTGGTCATTGTAAAGACTTAAATCCCAGAATTCTCTGAATTTTTTGTTTGTTTTTAGTAATACAAAACCTCTCGCAAATTTTAGAGAATTAGTGAACTATTTTAGGTGGTTTGCTGAGTTTATCATCAAGAACCAGCAGGGGGCGCTCACATTTTCACTGCTGGAGCAAACGCAGGATATCTGCCAAGAAATTTAATGCCTTTATGAAACCTTTAAATTAAAAAAGAAAAATCCTCCACCAGGATTCCGTTCTACAAGTTTGTTAAATTACATTATGCATTTTTGCATAGATTGATGACTTCTTAGGCAATTTTCAACTGGGGGAAAAAAGAAGCAAGGAAGGAGTCATGGGAAAATAGAAATAACTGCAGAATTTTTGAGGACCAAATGGGGAGCCCCTTGGCTCTAGGATCACAGAAATTTAAGGCTGCCTGGGGTCTCAGAGAGCTGCTGATTCCTCAGAGAGTCTGGGTTAATTATTTCCCTTTGATCACAGTGTCATGCTCTGTGTTATACCCATATAAGGAACTGTGGATTATTTGCATGTTTAGAAAGCAGCATGATGAATCATTCTATTTTTTAAATGCTCTTCTTCTTGGATTTGATGTAAAATTTAATTTCAGGATAACTAAGTATATAGCTAAGCCAGTTTCCCAGTATACCTGTCAGTACTCCAGGCACTTACCCTGGTTCACTGGCTAACATTATGCCCTCCAAGAAATGGGCCAGACATGGGTTTTTGTTTTTTCTTTTGTCAAAGATTTAGTTACATTCACATCCCATACAATTCACTTTTTAAAGTATACAATTCAATGATTCGTAGTATATTCAGAGTGTGTAACCATCACTACAATCAATTTTAGAACATTTTCATTCAGTTCAGCTTAGTTCAGTTCAGTCGCTCAGTCATGTCAGACTCTTTGCGACCCCATGAACTGCAGCACGCCAGGCCTCCCTGTCCATCACCAACTCCCAGAGTTCACTCAGACTCACATCCATCGAGTCAGTGATGCCATCCAGCCATCTCATCCTGGGTCGTCCCCTTCTCCTCCTGCCCCCAATCTCTCCCAGCATCAGAGTCTTTTCCAATGAGTCAATTCTTCGCATGAGGTGGCCAAAGTACTGGAGTTTCAGCTTTAGCATCATTCCTTCCAAAGAAATCCCAGGGCTGATCTCCTTCAGAATGGACTGGTTGGATCTCCTTGCAGTCCAAGGGACTCTCAAGAGTCTTCTCCAACACCACAGTTCAAAATCATCAATTCTTCAGTGCTCAGCCTTCTTCACAGTCCAACTCTCACATCCATACATGACCACAGGAAAAACCATAGCCTTGACTAGACGGACCTTAGTCGGCAAAGTAATGTCTCTGCCTTAAAGAAGCCCCATACTCCTATTTCTGGTTATATACCCTCAAAACTGAAAGCAGCATCTTAAAGGTGATTTGCATGCCCATGTTAATAGAAGTACTATTCACAGCAGTCAAAAGGTGGGAGCAACCCAGGCATCCATTGATGAATGAATGGATAAACAAAATGTGGTATGTATGCATGATGGAATATTATTCAGCCTTAAAAAGAAGGGACATCCTGATCCATCCTACAATGTGGATGAATCTTGAAAGCATTTTGTTAAGTGAAATCCATAGAAACAGAACATAGACTGGTGGTTGCCAAGGGCTTGGGGGAGGGAGGAGGAATAGGGAGATGGTGTTTAATGATACAGAGTTTCAGTTTTGAAGATGAAGAGTTCTGGAGACTGGTTGCACAACAGTGTTAGTGTACGTAACATTATTGAACTATATACTTTAAAATGGTGAAGATGGTAAAGTTTATATTATACCTATTTTACTATGGAGGAGAAAAGAAACACTCTAGCTACCACCTCCCATCCCACCAGCCCTAGGCAAGCACTAATCTACTTTATGTTTCTATGCTGTTTGGTCACTAAGTTGTGTCTGACTCTTTGTGACCCCACGGCCTGTAGCATGCCAGTCTCCTCTGTCCTCCACTATTTCCCAGAGTTTGCTCAAATTTATATCCATTGAGTCAGTGATGCTTCTGTTTCTATAGATTTGCCTATTGTGGACATTTCATAAAGGGGAATCAATCATATAATGTGTGGTATTTTGTGTCTGGCTTTTCTTGCTTACCACGATGTTTTCAAGGTTTATCCATGTTGTAGCAACTTGAAATCTTTTCATTGCTAAATAATATTCCATCGTTTGGATACACCACTATTTATCCACTCATCAGTTGAAGGACATTTGGGCTGTTTCCAAGCACATTAGCTTTTCCTGTAGCAGATTCAGCAGGGAAAACACCTATCTTGCTCTGGTTGCACAATTTCTTAGCCTTCACAACATAAACAGAACTCAACAATACCTATGAGTGGAAGAGAAAAAGAGAGAATAAAAAATAAAAAAGGTAAAGAGGCGCCAAAAAAGAGGAGAGAAAGGATTATAATAGATGGCATCTGCCAGAGTACTCTTGCCTGGAAAATCCCATGGACGAAGGAGCCTGGTAGGCTGCAGTCCATGGGGTCACACAGAGTTGAACACAACTGAAGCAACTTAGCAGCAGCAGCAGCAGCCAGAGAGGGAGCCATTTATAATAACCATGATGCTTAGAAACCCTTGCCCCTAGTCACTTGATCCAGCCAGCATCACTTAGGAGAACTGTGCCCCACTCCCTAACATGCATGACCTCTTGTCTCCTCCTAATTGGCACCCAGTAGAACCACATGATGGAGAAGGCAATGGCACCCCACTCCAGTACTCTTGCCTGCAAAATCCCATGGATGGAGGAGCCTGGTAAGCTGCAGTCCATGGGGTCGCTAGGAGTAGGACACAACTGAGCAACTTCACTTTCACTTTTCACTTTCATGCATTGGAGAAGGAAATGGCAACCCACCCCAGTGTTCTTGCCTGGAGAATCCCAGGGACGGGGGAGCCTGGTGGGCTGCCGTCTATGCGGTCGCACAGAGTCGGACACGACTGAAGCAACTTAGCAGCAGCAGCAGAACCACACGAGGGCTCTGAGAGTGTCTGGCACTGGCTTTCCTGGGGAAAGCTGAATGCAGTACAATAGTGGTGCGGCCAGGCAGACAGTGGACTTGGCAGGGCAGGCTGCTCAGGGTTCTCGTGGCCATGTTTTGCTCAGTGTAAGCTAATAAGAAGGTTTACCAGTGTGAAGAAGTCAAAATGAGAATAACTATGTATGATGTGCTTTCAGCCTGCGACTGTCACCCCCTTGGGAGTCTGCCGCTCTTGACCTGTGATGTGGATACAGGCCAATGCTTGTGTCAGCCGTTTGCTACCGGATTACACTGTGAAGAATGCACTGTATGTATTTTACCTCTGATTCCCCTTTTCGGGGGGCTTCTCTGGTGGCTCAGACGGTAAAGAATCTGCCTGCAGCGTGGGAGGCCTGGGTTTGATCCCTGGGTTGGGAAGACCCCCTGGAGGAGTGCATGGCAATCCAGTCCAGTAATCTTTCCTGGAGAATCCCCAGGGACAGAGGAGCCTGTCGGGGTTACAAAGAGTCGGACACGACTGAGCACAAAATCCCCCGCTTTAGGGAGTGATGCGTTCTTCTACTGCTATTGCCTAGAAGAGACTTGGTCTTGTTGATCACTTTCCTTGCCCTGTTGTATTTCAGTACTCCTGTGGTAAAAGTATTTACACTGCAGAAGTCAGCACACACTGGAAATCAGCCCCTATCGTTCTGTAGAAAGCTAGTTGTTAAGCATTTACCAGCACAACGTTTACCCAATGGGTCTGAACCCACCCAGACAATAGTTTTATCTACTCTTCTCCTGAAAGTGCAAGCAATAGAGTGTAAGAGCATTTATTTGCTGCTGCCCCACCCCCCCACCCCTTGTTAAGGCCACCAGATCATGGAGTCTTTTAACATTATTTAGTCAGTTTCCCACCCCGACCACTCCTTGCCCCAAATTATTTTTGGATGAGCTCATAAAAAAAATATTGTTTAAATGTATTGTCGATTCCTGTGGGAAATAAACCCTTGAATTTTTCACAGACTCTACTACACACATGAGCATATATGTCTCAAATTAGCAAAATAAAACATGTTCCCGCCATAAGAAATGAGTCATGCATTTAGAGAGTTAAAAATCCAGCTCTTTCCTTTGTCCTCCAAACTTGGCAGCCCACTGTAACATTTTAGAAAGAAAAAACAAGAACTTAACCTAATAAAAGAACAGTGACCTTGATGTGTCTGAAGAAATGTAGCTGATAAATAAGAAACATATGTCTGTTACAACATAGTTTGTGCTAATATTGGAAGTCGCTTTACTGAAAACACATGGGGATGAGGCAGAGGAGGAGGGAAAAGAAAGCAAGGAGAAAATATGAAAAGGGAACTCTACCCCAGGACAGGTAATCTAGAAGTTTCTTGTTGGAAGGTGAGCTGTGCCAAGTTCCATGACCATGAATGGGCAACACAAAGCAGGAGAGTAGAGCTAGTGAACAGGTCCACGGAGACACCACATCAGATCATTCCAGACAAACCTTAGACTCAGCTGACTTTTTCCTTAGCTGGTTAACTGCCATTGTTCTTGCAAAAGGAAACTAACTGAGCGGGGGCCACTGTTGGGGAACCTTTCCATCGTGGCTGAGCCCAGGCCTCTGCTTGGTACCCCATGCAGATCTATCGGTGGTGCACCGGGGGCCAGCATTACAGGATGAGCTGTCTCGCGGGAGTTCTTACAACCCCAGCCTGAGTAAAGCAGCTCAGTTCACATTGCTTTTGCTGAAACTGAAGTTTGGTTTGGGGAAAAAAGATTTCAAAAGCCCTTAGCTGTGTTATGTAACAAATTATGTCAACTTTTAATGTTTTAAATAAATCGGTTTGAGTAAAACTGGGCATAAAATTGTACCAAGATAACAACAAAAAATATGGATACTTAACAAACCCATTTCAAATGAGAATTCCATGCCAACCTAGGTCTTAATTTCACCTAAGCTTGTTAAATAGATATTTGAGCAGGGGAGTCTTTTTCTGAGTCTAAACGTCAGAACTGAGAGGTAGTTGTTTGTATCTCACCAGCTGTTTATATCGAATAAAGGTCAAGATGTTGCAATGATGAGAAAAATCTTGAAGAAGAGAGTTGGATCTCTCACATGGGGAGAGTTTGTTATGCCAAAACAATTATTTATAAGTAAGCGATTCTACTGAACGGTGATAATTCATACAAGATCTCACTATCAGCTGAACACTTTTTTTTTTTTTTTAAACTCACAAACATTGCTGTAGTGTGGAAGTAAAACTCCCTAGGGGTTTTATAGTAAGGGACTCCATTGGTTTTATGCAAACAGTTGCAAGTAGGCTAGTTGAAGAATTTCTCCTGACTGGCCTTAAACAACCTAGCTGGAAGCTAAAATTGTTGCTGTCAGAGGAACTGTGAGGTTTCTATTGCATTTCTTTTCTCTTTTTATTGGATATAGGTGATTGACACTGTTGTGCTTTAGGTATACAGCGAAGTGATTCAGTTATACCTGTATCTGTTCTTTTTCAGATTCTTTTCTCATTTAGGTTTTTACAGAATATTGAATAGACTTCCCTGTGCTATGTAGTAGGTCCTTGTTGATTATCCATTGCAATTCCATTCGAAGCAATACAGAGACAACCTACCTACCCTCTTCATTTGAGTCCTGGGAATAGGATATGTTTACTTTTAGATCATTATCAAGGATGTCGGAGAAGGCAATGGCACCCCACTCCAGTACTCTTGCCTGGAAAATCCCATGGATGGAGAAGCCTGGTAGGCTGCAGTCCATGGGGTCGCTAGGAGTAGGACACGACTGAGTGACTTCACTTTCACTTTTCACTTTCATGCATTGGAGAAGGAAATGGCAACTCACTCCAGTGTTCTTGCCTGGAGAATCCCAGGGACAGGGGAGCCTGGTGGGCTGCCGTCTATGTGGTCGCAGAGTTGGACACGACTGAAGTGACTTAGCAGCAGCAGCAGCAGCATCAAGGATGTAGGCAAGCAAGCTGCTGTGTAATTGTTCAGGCCCTGTGGCTGTTTACTGTTGACAATTGACTTGTAGTGCTTTTAATATTAATGCCATACCTCAGAGAAGCAGTTATCTTCACAACTGGAATCAACTGAGCATTTTCTGTTTGTAGGCTGGATACTGGGGACTAGAAAATCACTTCCATGGATGTTCTCCCTGCGACTGTGATATTGGAGGTGCTTATTCCAACACGTAAGTCAGTAAAATGAGTGAGTTTTGTGGCAGTATTCCTCAATCCCATTTCCATAAAATAAGTAAAAGCGCTTTTTAGGACATGCTGATAGTCAGAAGTGAAGTCATTCCATGGCAGGCAAAGGGCATTGAAAAGCAGCAATCTTGAGACATTAAAGAGAGCCCACTTGATTTCTTTCACTTCAGGTATTTCTGAGGCTGAGAAAACAGTTCTGTTACTTGGGAATCCCAAGGTGGTGGGAAATATCACTGCACATGTATGACTTGACCCACCTGAAACCCCAACTTTTTGCCAGCGTGTAAAGAGAGGTCCAGCATTCTCCTTTGTGCAGTTTTTAGAGGAGAGGCAGAGAGCCACTGAGGACAGAAGCGGTGGCCAGGGTTTCATGGATCTGGGTTGGTTTGTCAAGATCAGACCTGTAGAGCTGAGAGAATGAGCTTATGGTTACCATAAGGGGAGAATGGCTAGGGGAGGGATAGATGGGAAGTTTGGGATCGACATGAACATACTGGTGTATTTAAAATGGATAACAAGCAAGACTCTAGTGTATAGCACAGGGGACTATATTCAACATTATGTAATAACCTAAACGGGAAAAGAATTTGAAATAGAATAGATGTATGCGTATGTATTGCTGAATCATTTTGCTGTACACTTGAAACTAGAACAATGTTGTTAATCGACTATACTCCAATATAAAACAAAAAGTTAATAAGAACACCAGACCTGTAGATCTCATTGCCTCTCCACATCTTCCCCGGGATGACTGAGTGATGGATTCAAAGAATGGACTCAAATCCAGAGGGCACTTACGCCAGCACCCCTAGGCCCTTATCTTACACTTGCCACCCCACCTCCACTCTTTTTTCCCACAGGTGCTCACCCAAGAATGGGCAGTGTGATTGTCGCCCCCACGTCACAGGTGGCAGCTGCACTGAGCCAGCACCTGGCTATTTCTTTGCTTCTTTGAATTTCTACCTCTACCAGGCAGAGGAAGGCGCACCACTTCAGGGACTGGCACCTTTGGTTCGTATTTCACTGACTCTCCTTACAGACTTCATCTGGTGGAGTGTAGGTAAATACATAAAGCACACCCTTGAGATTGTGGGTAAGGTACCTGGAAGAGAGTGGTTTTGCCCACAAACACGGAGCAGAGTTGATCATATTACAGAATTGCAGATTCTATAAAGTCTTAAGGGCAGAGTTTGCATTCTATTTTATTTTTATATCCCCATTCCAACACAGAGGCTGGCACAGAAGTGTGAATTGGATTAAGTCGTGATGACACAGACTTGACTCTTGCTCTTTCGAGTCACCCGTCGGATAGGGAATGTTTATGGAGCGTTTCCTGGTCTGTCTCCCTGATGACACTATAAACCGTGAGAGGGAAGGAAGGGTGTGTGTTATCCCATCACCACTGTTGCTCTAGTGCAGAGCACTGTGATTGATGCATAACAGAGAGCCATGAATCTCTGCTACTGAATGAATGAATCTGGTACCAAACCAAGTGTGAGATGTGCTCACCAGCCTCCTGAAGCTGACCTTGGATTAGCAGTCCTCAGTGCTGGTCGCAGGGGTGTGTGATTAAAAATGCCTCTGGGACCCGTTCATTACAAGTCACAGTCCTGTGGGGCATGCTCCCTAAAAATATTTATCTCGAAGTCTTATGAGGGGGCAAACACAAGCATCCAAACCTAACAGAGAAAAGTTAAGTTAGGCTCTGATAGCACTCACATGCCTGTGACTCCAGCCCCAGGCAGGAATCTGACACAGGAAACGGCTGTGTGAGGTGAACGGCTTCAAGGGGAGAAGGCGTATGAAAGCTGGTTCTAGAGGCAGGATTTGGGTGGAAAACGGGGAACCCATCCCAGGTTCCAGGGACTAAGTCATTTCCTGAGATCTCTTCCTAATCTGGACAAGACTGGCGGGAGGGATGAAGATACCCCTGAAGAGGCTTGGAATTTGCTCTTTTACTGACTGAAATTGGGGCAGGAAGAGAAGGCTTGCACTGTCCTGACCTCGATTCAGCACTGCGGTGGGTAGAGTCAAGATAAAACAATCCTATGTCTGGATTCTTCTTCATGGTTTTTAGTGTTGCAGGTTTATGAGGATAACTGGGCAGAGGCGGGGCGGGGGGACTTTGGGAAGGGGATATTGTTGTCTAGACTCCAACTATCATGAAATAATAGAAAAAATATACCTAATGATGTTGGTCCCTGGTTCCCGGCCCAGAGCTCCTAGAACCTTTGAGCTTTCCTAAGGGATAAGAGCACTAGGAGCATCCTTTGTTCTAATGTTTGGTCTTTGACCCTGGCTGCTGACACAGAACTACTAAATCCTTTGGACTTTCCTGGGTGAGAGGAGTGTCGTTTGTCCTGATGAGGTAACTCTGGATGGCTTCAGGTCAGTGTTTGGTCACCAGAAACTATTAGACACTTGAAACTTTTAGCCGCACACCCCATCCTCCAGGAAGAGAAGTGAGGGAGATTGAGGTAATGATCCGTCATGTCTGTGGGCTGAAGCCTCCATACAATTCCCACAAGTGCTGGGTTCCCACATCCAGGTTGGTGGCCATATCAGTGTGCTGGGGGTGGTGCAACCCAGCTCCAAGGGGACAGAAGCTCCTGCGTCTGGGTCTCTTCCAGTTCTCACCCTATGTACATGTTCATCTGACTGTTCATCTATATCCTTTGGTCATAGCCTTTATTATACAAAAAAACCAGTAAGCATAAATAAGTGATTCTGTGAGTAATTCTAGCAAATGGTCAAACCCAGGGAAAGTGTCACAAGAACCCCAGTTTATAGCCAGGCGCATAATGCTGAGACCCAGGCTGATTGGCATAGAATGGGATTAGTTAAGGTCTCCGCCCTCCAGAAGTTTTTAACCACAGCTAGTACTTTTCATAAATAGCTCAAGATGGGGACAGTGCCGTAAAACAAGAAGAGTCCATAAGTGCTTCAGGATTTTAGAGCCAGGACTGAACCTTTATGAATGGACTTAACACACAGGTAGAATCATCTGGACTGAGACTTGAAACTAATTAAGTGTTTCCATTGGTGGACTAGAGAAGACAATCCAGCCAGAAAAGTTCCAAGTAATAACTCAGAGGAGAAACAACGCAGGTGTATTCACAGGTAGAACAGAAAGTTTACACAGAGAAGTACTGGAACTAGATTTTCCTCCTGAAGAGGCGGGGCTTCCCTGCTGGCTCAGTAGTAAAGAGTCTGCCTTCAATGCAGAAGACTCGAGTTTGATCCCTGGGTGGGGTTGATCCCCTGGAGAAGGAAATGACCACCCTCTCCAGTATTCTTGACTGGAAAATCCCACAGACAGAGAAGCCTGGTGCACTACAGTCCATGGTGTTGCAAGAGTCGAGCACAACTTAGTAGCTAAACCACCACCATTAAAGAGGCTAAACTTTGAATCTTTCTGAGCAAAGGAATGACGTGATGAAGACTGTCCATAGACACCACCCAGCAGGAGTAGAGCCTGGTTTGGAGCAGCACCGTCTGCAGTAGTCCAGACAGGGATGGAGAAGGGGCCAGGTTCAGGGCAAAGAGAGAGGATGGAAAACGGAGACACCCAGGGACATGAATCCAAAACCCATCTTACAAGTAATTGTTTTAATACTCAAATTGGAGAGCTAAGAAGAATGACAATTAACTTTCTTGGTAGGTCTTCAAAAAGATATCTATATATCTACATCTATCCATCCATCCGGGCTTCCCTGGTGGCTCAGGTTAAAGTGTCTGCCTGGAATGCGGGAGACCCGGGTTCGATCCCTGGGTTGGGAAGATCCCCTCGAGAAGGAAATGGCAACCCACTCCAGTACTCTTGCCTGGAGAATCCCATGGAGGGAGGAGCCTGGTAGGCTACAGTCCATGGGGTCGCAAAGAGTCGGACACGACTGAACAACTTCACTTTCACTTTCACATCCATCCATCCATATCTACCTGCCTGTCTATCTAATCTTTCTTAGTCTGTGTGGGCTGCTAAAAATACCATAGACCAGATGGCTTATAAACAACATGAATTTATTTCTCACAGTTCCGAAGACTGGGAAGTCCAAGGTCAGGGTACCTACTGATTCAATGTCTGAGAGCCTCTTCCTGGTTCTTAGATGGCTGTCTTTTCACTCAGGCATCTTTTATAAGGGCACTAATCCCATTTATGAGGACTCTGCCTTCATGACCTAATCACCTCCCAGAACCCCACCTCCTAAGACCATCATGATGGGGATTCGATGTCAACATAGGAATTTAGCAGGGGGACACAAGCATTCAATCTATAGCAACATCCTTGCTACTCAAAATATGGTGGGCAGACCAACAATAGTGGCATCATTTGTGGATTCATTCGACTTGGAGACTCTCAGCCCCCATCTAAACCTACTGAATCCAGTCTGCATGTTAGCAAGACCCCCAGGTGATTTGTACACAGTTTGGGAAGCACCTGACTTGTTTTCTTATAGAAATTAAACATGGCCACAAAAGTTAATATTGATTGAATTTAACATAGTATGGCATTTAATATAGTATTCCATAATATGTTTTCTGTATAAAATTAGTAAAATAGTTTATGATTTTGTGTTGTAAGATGAACATAATTAGTGAGGGGAAAAAATGAAGAGGACAAATAAACATAATCCTGTGGGTCCTGTCCAAAGGAGCTGACTCAACAGCCTGGTCAAGAGTCTGAACAGTGACCATGAGAATAGAGGGCTCAGGGCTTCCCACTCACAATGAACAACCAGAGCATCTGTGAAATTAAAAACTTTGTCTGTAAAACTAATAGTGAAACATCAAGCAAACATATAGGGGTGGCTCAGTAAAGAATCTGCCTGCAATGCAGGAGACCCAGGTTCGATCCCTGGCTTGGGAAAATCCCCTGGAGAAGTGAATGACTGCACACTCCAGTATTCTTGCCTGGAGAATTCCATGGACAGAGGAGCCTGGCAGGCTACAGTCCATGGAGTCAGAAAATCGGATACAACTGAGTGATTAATACACAGGGTACAGTGAAAACTTGGAAATAAACAATTGGAGATTCCAACTGTGTAGACAACTGAATGACTAGGAGATAATATAAAAGTGAGTCCCACAGAACCCAGGATTTTAAGGAAACTGCAGTTGCATGCATGCAATTCTGCTGTTTTAGTTTAGTTGGGGGAATTTTGCTGTCCTGATATAATCTCTTATGGAAACATTTAAAGCCAAATTTTACAGACCATGAAAACTAAGAGAAATTGGTCTGGAGGTATCAAAATTACAACATCTAATAAATCTTTGAATTGGTATATCATGCATATTGTTAATGTTCAAAACACCATAAAACCAATAGCAAAGAAGAAATGTTTTCCCAGATTAGAATTACACAATTATTCAGTTACAATTATTACAGTATAACAGCCCTTGAAAAGAAAACTCAACACATAGCCTTATAACCACCTAAAATTTCACATTTTCATAGAGAAACAAAAAATTTTAAGCTGCCTCCATGACTTCCTCCCGAGGCTATTAAGTGAGAATCATGATTCCCTTTTAGAATCTGAAACTCTTCAACTATGGTAAAATTGAAACTGTTGTTCGTTACTTAAACTACCATTTCTTTTCTTTTTAAGATATTAGCAACAGCTTTGCCTACATGCGATGTGTATTTCCAGCAACAAGGAGATGATTTCATAATTGACAAAGGAAATATAATACTGAGAAAAAATCAGCAAAGCATACAAGCAGATGAACAGAATGAGGTAAACCGTTTCCTCAGGGTCATTGTCTATTCACTAGAAGCAAATAACCTGGGTAATGCACTCAGAACTATGCCTGCCTCATGTCTGTGCTCAGTCACTCTAAGCTCTTATTATCCTCAGAAATAGAGTGAAGGAAAGGAAGAAGCACTCTCAAAGTAACTAGAACCTCTGGGGCAAACTTCTTTAGCTTTATTTCTCTACAGAGTGAAAACTTTGGGAAAGTAAGATTCTGGAGAGTTGAAGAGTCAGACCGTGCACTCATATTTTCTTGTCTTTTTAAAAAGGAGAGGTACAGTGCTGAGAAATGGCTATCTTCCTAGTTGAAGACAAAGGACATGTTGGTGTCCCTGAGGATGCTGTGTGACGATGCTCTTGATTCTGAAATAGCTATAGTTGATTAGTGCTGGTATGAGTGACAGGGTAATGCTGCCTCCTCAGGGCCCTGCCTCCAATAGCTTCTGCAGGCTAGAAGAGACCAGAAAACCCTGTGGCCATTCAACTGCTATTTAATTGAAGACAGGATAACTTTGGGTCTATTTGTTCATTTGTTATGGTGGGGTCTTTACCGAGCATTCCTGTGTGTTTGCATGAAGGGATGGGTTGGAAAAGCAAAAGAAAGCAGATGTTGGCTGTCCTGTTCATACAACCAGCATTTGAAACAGTTCTTTATGCCTAAGAGACTTTCTTGGTTGAAAGAATGAAAACAGAAATACCTAGACGTAGAAAGCCTGCCCTTGAGATTGTTGTGGAAGAAATGAGGCATGTATACAGACAATGAATGCATTTCAGGGTGGGGTGCGTGAAGAGGTGCACAAAACCTGTTACGAATTTCCCTTAGGGAAAACCACCTCCAGCCGAGAGGGTCAGAGAAGGCTTCATGAGTGGTGGTCCTCCGTTCAGGCCCACGTGCACGGCAAAGCAGTTTTGCTCTTCTACTTGTCTCTGTCCCCATGCCACCTGTCCGTAAAGCCTTCTCTGACTCCAGGCATCTCGAGCTGAAGTCCACCTGAAAAAGAAGGGTTGGGAGTGCTCTTGTTCCCAGTGGCACAGCTCAGTGAACTTCCTGATTTTACTGCACAGAAGTATCACCCAGGGAACTTGTTTAGAATGCAGATGCTAGGGCCTTCCACTTGAGATGCTGAATCGGGGAATCTGACTAGTGTCATGAAACCTGCATATTTTTTCAAGTAACTCCATAGCCACATTGGACTGCCATACTGGATAGTGCAGATAAGGAACATTTTCATTACTGCAGGAAGTTCAATTAGACAGTGTTGCTCTAGAGCAGTGAGGCTCAATTTGGAACCTGCAGAGAGTTTAGGAAAACATAGATACATTTTGTGATCTTCAATTGGATTTAGATATTTGAGATGTTTGGCATAATGATTTTTTTAAATAAATACTTTTTGGATCATTTGGGGAAAAAAAGAAATCTGCATGTTTGCCCTGGAAAGCAATCCCTGGAAAGTGATCCCTGGAAGCACTTTGAGAAATACTGTTGTAAGCAGCCACAGACTCCTCTCCTGACTCTCACCTGAAACAACTACTTCCGTATTACTCACTTGGAAAACTTGTAGTCATCCCTTAAGACCTGATTCCAATTTATCTTTCTGTGACATTCGCTACCCTAACATCCGGACATAAGTAATTGTTTCCATCTCTAGGGTCCCATAGGTCAGTAATTTTCAAACTGCAGGTCATGCCTGTTGGTAAGTAGGTCATGCAATCAATTGACTGGATCAACTTAGTACAGTAAAAGACTATAAAGCAAGGGCATATTTTTTGGTGAAACTTTTACATAAGTGTGTGTGTGCATATACGTACACCCTAAATCACTGTCCTAGGTTGGATTCCCTAGAAACAGAGACTGCAACAGAGATCTGAATGCTTGTGCTTTACTGAAGGAGTACTCATCAGGAGAAACCTGTCAGGAAGGAGGGCAGGAGGCTGGGGAGGGGGAAAGTGAGGCAAGGAGGCATCTAGAGTAGTCTAGCCTTGCCTGCTTCCCTGGGGAAACTCTGAAGCACACAGGGCACCACAGAGTTGTCCTCCACTGAGGCCTCAGGGCTGGCCTGTTGTATTCTCATGTCAGGCAGTCATGGCTACAGACTGCCGGGGCAGACCCAGGTCACCTCCCAAGTGAGGCAGCTCCCTTCAGCCAAGGGCAGTTCTCGAAGGGAGCAGTGCTGAGACATAGCAGCTAACAGTCGCAGGAACTGGTGGCAAGATAGAGTGGTCCAATAAAGGGAACCAGGCAGTACCCTAAGAGCATCCATTCCAGCTCACTCCTGGCATGCTCAGACCCATGGGCAGGGCCAGGGCAAAATAGAAATTAAATGCAGAGCCCCCTAGTTGAGAAATTAGGGGGACTTCCCTTGTAGGCCTGTAGTTAGGACTCTATCCTTCTACTGCAGGGTGTATGGGTTTGATCCCTGACAGGGATACTAAGATCCTGAATGATACACAGCCAAAACAGAAAATAGGGAAAGGGCCCCTTGAAGATAGTAAAATATAAATTTACTTTCTTCCATAGTCTCTGTCTCTCAACTTGTCAAAATACTTTATATGCTATTTAATGTCATTCTAAGAAAAGAAATAGTAAAAATTTTAATTATTAGCATGAATTATACTATTCATCTCCATAGCATGCAATGCCAATTTTAATTGCAAACATAAGAGCACTTAATTCATACACATAATCATTGAAATTACACAATTTTTATTTTGGAGTCATATATGTATATATATGTATGTACGTATATATATAGGAGAAGGAAATGGCAACCCACTCCAGTATTCTTGCCTGGAAAATCCCATGGACAGAGGAGCCTAGCAGGCTACAGTCCATGGAGTGTCAAAGAGTCAGACACACTTGAGTGACTAAACCATCACCATGCATATATATTTAATTCTTCCTAGAATAATGGGAATGCTGCACAAAACTAACTCGGCTGTTATTTCATGTCTTAGTATGTGTTTGACCAACAGTACCTTCAGCTTATTCATGAGTCAGGAGGGACTGAAAGGAAAAGAAACTCTGAGTTGCCTATTGTCCTTTTTCCTTCTAGTTATCATTTTCAGTGTGAGTAGCTGGCTGACACAAGGAAGTAACATGAATAATGTGTTTCTTAGAATGTCTTTCCCTTCTTTCTGCTTTCAAAGAAATTTCTGGTTGGAACAGAAAACGCAGCTTCTTGGAGCTGTTGGCACCCTGCTTACTTAGTCATAGATGTAACACACTGACTTTGTGCTACCTCTGAGTCTGAGTCTCACTGAATGCCTAAGCGTAGGAGATCCGTTTGAATCCCCTGCTCATGGGCTTTGTGTGCCCTGTGTGCAAATGAGGCAGCAAGGAAGCAGACACACGCTGTGCATATACCTTCTGTCCTTGTGCATGCTCCATTGTCCCAAGACATTTCACTTAGGAAACAACTTCGTAAATCTTAATTATTTCAAGATGACACGAGCAGAGCATTAAACCAAGCATGGGGTCCTTCTAAGCATGGGGTCCCATGCAGCTGCATAGGCTATATGCCCATGAAGCTGACTCTACCCGTTTGCTTCTTAAGCTCACTCTGTGCAGGAGTGTGACCATCCAGCAGCTTTAAAGTAGTGAAATTATTTGTCCCTACCCAAGAATTAAGACATCTGATCCCATAGAGCCTGGAGTTGCCAGCACAAGAAATTCATGGTCACTGAAAACGACAGTGAATTTGGATACTTCCACTTCATTCCCAAACCTGTGCTTTCTCCCTCCTGGGGACATAGCATCACATAAAGACCATTGGTTTATGTACTCCGTAAACTGCCTCTAGAAGAACACTTCCCCATCTCATAGCATGTCACTTCCAAGCCAGTGGAGCTGATGGATCTTTTAGGGGCCCCGTCCCACTGCTATCCCAAGTTAGCATCTTCTGGATGCCATGGTTTGTGTAGCAACAGTGAATCCCAAAGTCACATGACCACTGATAGCTTTTACTGTAAAGTGGGTCCTTTGGGCTGAGGAAGTTGTGTTTTCCCACGCTGGTGAAATAGACATTCTGGGAGGCATCAGAGAGTAGGGGTGCTGACCGGGCCATAGGGTGATTCTCACCGATGTTATGGGAGACCACGTAACATTGCCATAGACCAAAGAACCCTCTTCACTGTCCTTCAAAACAGGGGATCAGTATGATATTTTATGGAACATCTGGTTGGTTCAGATTCTTTTGGACTATGCTGTTACAGCAAGCAAGAGAATTAACAACTTTGGGGCAAGACTAAATATATACAATATACACTACTGCCCATCCCAAGCAAATACAAATTGTTTCTCTTCCTTTTCGTTTCAGTAGCTGCATATCACATACCAGAGTGTACACTCTGGTGTTGATAAACTCTGGTCATGATATTCCATCCATCATAATGTCTGCAAGTGGGGCTGCAATTTGGTTATGCTTGTATTAAATTTGTAATGTGGATGTGATATGGGACCCACCAAGTCTTGAGGGTGGTGCTTTGAGGACACCTCTGATTTGCAATATTGGTTTTTATTTACTTTCTTGGCTTGGTGTGTGGGGTGGGCAATGGAGGGTGGGCATTTCTCAAGGTTTTACTCGACGTTTCCTACCATAAGAGGACTAACCCTACAGATCAGAGAATCAGTGCCAACTGCTAAGCAGGTACATTCCAGCAGTTCAGTCCAGATTTCTGTCAATTCATACTTGGTCACTTTTTTAAAAAGCTCTTCAATTGATTTTTTTAAAACTTCATTTATTTGTTTTTGGCTGCACTGGGCTTTCACTGCTGTGCACAGGCTTTCTCTAGTTGCAGCAAGCAGGGACTACTCTCTGGTTGCAGTGCACAGGATTCTCATTGCAGTGGCTTCTCTTGTTGCGGAGCACAGGCTCTAGGCGCATGGGCTTAGTTGCCCCATGGCATGTGGGATCTTCCCTGACCAGGGATTGAACCTGGGTCCCCTGCAGTGGCAGGAAGATTTTTAACCACTGGACCACCAGGGAAGTCCCTTGATCACTTTCAATTATATATATTAAGCAATATTTTGTTGACTGCTCATCTGTCATGCTTCTAGGAACATCTACTAATCATCTTCATAGAAGATTCCCATAGGTCAGGCCACCTTGTCTCCTATCCCAACTTTGCTACGCATTATATTTATACTCATCTTGCTCTTGAGAGTTAAATGTTCCCTGGCCTTGTGATCATGTCCTCTGCACTGCTACTAAGGAGCTCAGATTTGTGATGTTTTGTCTTACCACCCTACGGAAGGTGCACAGTCCTCAGCTTCTCAGTGATCCTGGTGGCCCCCTCACCAGTTCATTCCTCACTCTCTTGATAAATGGAGCGTAGTCAGCAGATGGGTTTTCCAGCCTTGGACTTTACATCCATTCTAGCACCCATAGTTCTTTGAGCCTTGTGGCCCATCCTCCCCAGGCTGCTGCAGCAGTTCTGGCAGCTCTGCTTCATTACTCTGAACCACAGCTTTTGCCAAGCTTCTAAGAACTACTCCAGCAATATATTAGTTCATCTCGCAGGGCTCCAGGGCCCTTGCCAAATGGCTAAATCCTATGTCACCAGTGACCCCAAACAAACAAGCTCTCCTTACCTGGTTTCATAGTCTGGCCCCCCCATGCCCAGCCATCTTCTCCCAGTTGCTACTGGCTCGTGTTAAGCAGGTCTCTCTAGGAGATCCAGCACGCCATGCTGAAATTTGACCCTGACTATTAGGCAAGTGCTAAGGGGGGGCAGATGCTGAGGAATATACTTGTTTTCTTTTAAGGCACCTGCATCATTTGAGATTTGCGGATAGTCTTCAAATGAGGCAGGGATGGAGGCAGACTAGGGGAGGGCTCTTTTCTAATAAGAGTGAGCGGACTACATACATAGTCCAAAGTGCTCAGAAGAACCTCAGGGTTCATGGTTCTCATGTACATCACTCATGTCTCAAGACTCCCCTGATTCCCTGCGAAGGGAAGCTCTGACTTTGGCATAGGTGACTTACCCAGGCTGAGAAGTGAGCCCTCTCTGAAGTTCTACAACTTTTCCAATAAAGTATCATGCTTGGTCTTGGGTTTTTCCTACCCTCTCACTAAAAGAGATGGGAGTCTCTTTATTTTATTTTTGGTTGTGCTGCGCAGCATGTGGGCCCTTAGTTCCTCAACCAGGGATCAAACCCACACCTCCTGCATTGGAAGTGCAGGGTCTTAACCATGGTCCACCAGGGAAGTCCCAAGAGTCTCTCTAAATGCTGCCAAGAAGCCCTTCTGATTCTCACACTTGACTGTAAATTGCCCTGAGGCTTCCATCTTCATCAAATGCACCAGTGACAACCAATAGTAGCCATCCGGGCCCACAGTCCTTATAACCCATATCTGTTGATGCCAGAAATATTGCTCATGTCAGTGCCTCCCCTTCCCTCTTTATCCTGTCCCAGTTTGCCCAAGATGACAGTTTTAGCAATGGCTCTGCTGCTCCACAAGGGTCATCAACACATGTTACCCACTGAGGTCCTCGTTGCCACCTGAAGAGTAAATTATTCTCCTCCAAGAATGCATCTTCGAGTCTACTTTTAGGTACACTGTCTGCTACCAACTATTTCAGGTCAGGGGCCCTCGAAACAGAGCCTGAGACTAGAGTCATGTGCAAGAGATTTACAAAGGCAATCTTCTTTGGGAAAACTCTTTAAGAGAATGAAGGAAATAAGATGGAGGAGGAGAAAGAGTCAGAGGTGGTCTCAGGCAAAACAAACCTTGGATTGACCCATAGAGAAAGTCAGAAACATAAACTGCGGATAAAGTTTTCCTGCCTCTTGAGACCACAGGGCCAGCCTTTTGTACCCTATCAGGCAGTCATTGGTGGCTTCCCCGCTGGCTCAGAGAGTAAAGAATCTGCCTGCAGTGCAGGAGACCTGGGTTCGATTCCTTGGTTGGGAAGATCCCCTGGAGAAGGAAATGGCAACCCACTCCACTATTCTTGCCTGGAAAACCCCATGGACAGAGGAGCCTGGCGGGCTACAGTCCATGGGATCACAAAGAATTGGACACGACTGAGCAACTAACACACAGGAAGTCACTGGCTGTGAGCTACCCTCGGCGTAGGGGTGGGGACGTGAGAGGGCAGTTCTCCAGAGAAGGGGCAAGTGTGAGCTGTTAGAAGTCACACTCAAACGACAAATGGGCATGGGCGTACCAGCTAAGTAAAGGGGATCCATGGGGCACCTACACTGTCTGCTGCCATCTCCAAGATACTTTTAAATTTTTATTATTTTACTATTTTTTAAATATTTTTATTTATTTGACTGCTCCAGGTCTTGGAACAGGTTCTTTAGTTGCAGCATGTGAACTCTTAGTTGCAGCATGTAGGGTCTAATTCCCCCACCCAGGGATCGAACCCAGGCCCCTCCACATTGGAAGCACGAAGTATTAGCCAGTGAACCACCAGGGATGTCCCCAGAGTACTTTTTTAAAGTTTGAAAATGTTGCAGAATGAGTTTACACACACCTTCATCTCATTTCTTATTTACCTTAAACTCCTCTGTGGCAGGGATTCTAGTCTATTCATCTTTGCATCTGATTCAGAGGCTGGGATTGAATTGTTCCTAAATAAACATTTGTCAAGTGAGGAGCAGTTTGTGGTAGATCACAGAGCAACTTGAACTTCAGGCTAAGTAATTTGGGCGTGAGGTTGTTGGCAGTGAGAACGCGTTTGAAATGCTCGTTGGCAGCAGTGTGTGGTATGTATTGGACTAGAGGGACCACAGAGAGAACAGCCAAGACACTGTTGCAGCAACACAGGCAAAAAGTAAGAAAGAGGCAGAATTCCAGTGGAGGCTGGAAGTGTTGAGAGGCAGATGCAGAAGTCATCAAGGAAGTATTATCTACAGGGTCCAGATGGTCCCAGGCTGACATCCAGCATCGAAACCAGCAGGGCTGCTAATCAGCCAAGCGTGTGAGCAGTTTTGTACTCATGTGCCCCCAGGCAGATGGGAGAAGATCATTTCTCACATTTGCATGAAAGAAATATCTAGAAAAAACAAATCCATGTGGTTTTATCATTGTCATGCACAATTAGGCAAAATCCATGAAGTAGGCATGGGAATATTTTCTTTCCCTTCATGTTTTGGCCAGAACTCCATAGTCATATCTGAGAAAAGCCAAGGTCACCAATGTGGAATCACTCCGTTTATGACACATGGGGTACTTCTCGTGCTGGCCAATGATCCTGCTTTCCAAGTGACCATTCTATACAGTAACATATGTTCCACAGCTGCAGGATCGGCACTTTATTCTCTGTGGTATTCTGGGATGTGTCCTGGTTGGAATAATTTATCCGGGGCCCAGATGGATCATATACACATCAAGAAATACATGAGGTTTTTTATTTTCTCTTCCAACCCTTCACTCTAGGCAAAGTTGTGTTCATTCCTCTCCTATTTTAGAGCTCGGTGACTTCTGACCAACTGCCTGCTGTTTCCATCTTTCTCCGAGAGCCGGTTCCTGGGATTCCCGTTACATGGACAGGACCTGGATTTGCCAGCGTTCTCCCTGGGGCTGGTTTGAGATTTGCTGTGGGGAACATCCCTGTTCCCATGGATTTCACAGTTGCCATTCGCTTTGAAACTCAGGTATCCTTCAACTCCCCTTCTGTGCTGGTGGTTCCAAGCTGAAAGAAATACATTCTCAAGCTAAGTGTTTCCATTCCAGTCTTGCCTAGGTTCATCATAACAGGATTTGCAGAAAGTTGAACATCTGGAGAGCATTGTAAACCAAAGTATTTCCTGAAGATATTAAAGCAACACAGGGAGCCGTATGTACACACACATTATTCCATGGAGAGAAAGTAAAGCCGGAGCTATAGATTTAAGGTACTAAGTCTAGGGAAGTGGTGATGAAATGTTTGTATAAGAATAATAAATAACTCAAATAATGCAAATCCTGCCCTCCTAGGACATTTTTCCCCCTGAAAGTGTAATAAGCAACATATGTGCAGAGATTTAGACTCATGGGGATGCAGAAGAGGCATTTATTTGCACTTGGATTTTACCAGGAGACAAAAGGAAAGCTCAAACCAACCTGGTCCTCTTGCTTCCTCCCTTTCGAGCCCTTCCCCTGCCTATTGAGAAATATCTAAGAAAGAAGAGAAACCAAGTTAGGAAAACACTTGATCTAGAGTTTTCTTTGCATAATCTTTTCTTTGGTGGTCTGAAACTCCATAGACCATCTCCCTTGAAAAATATTTTATGTGGCTGGGAGTGGTCTCAGAGCCCCCAGAGTCCCTCTGGGGACCACATTCTGAAAGGGCTCGTTGTCTGTTGTATGACCAGAGTGGATGATCTACTTTGAAACTCTTAATATGACATACTTCTTAATTTCTCACTTAACAAATTAAAAGCAAGGGACTTGAAGGCACTTTGACATGGTGAGTATGACAAAAACGTCATTTTTTAAAAAGATACATGTGTATAAACGTGTATGTATAAATATATATAAATTTTTGTATAGACAGAATATATCTCTGACAGCTTTAAAAAACTTTTCCAGATTGTGATACTTCTAGAGTTTAGATAATTAGCATATATGCTCTCTCTCTCTTATATATATATATATATATATATGTATTTATACACATGTAAATATATCTGGTAATATGATATTAAAATTATTTAATAAATATATAAATAATAAATTTATATAAGAATATTTATGCAATAGTATGATAGAAATATATATATTTTTGTAAAAGATTCCTTTTTTTCCCTTAGTGCTGTGATCCAAGAACATGATAAATTAATTGACTCCTGTTAGATAAGTTTGAGATGGACATGTGCACACAGCTGTGTTTAAAATGGAAGACCAACAGGGTCCTACTGTTGAGCACAGGGAACTCTGCTCAGTGTTATGTGGCAGCCTGCATGGGAGGGGAGTTTGGGGGAGAATGGATACATGTATAGGTATGACTGAGTCCCTTCACTGTTCACCTGAAACTGTCACTACATTGTTTGTTAATTGGCTATATCCCAAAACAAAATAAAAAGTTTAAAAAAAAAATAAAAGATTAGACCTTCAAGAGTCCTGGGGTTTTCTAGACCCAGGAATTACATCTATGGCCATAAACAATATTCTTTCTACCTGGATCATAATTCAAATACCAGAAAGTTAGGCCTGAGGGTGACTCTCTTCTCACAAATGCAAAACTCCATCTTCCAAGCAGACTTTGGGTTTATCCCGTGCACTATCCATTAGAAATATGTTGGTGCATGCATCCTCGCAGGAACATGCCCTTATGTGATGCCTGTCTAGTCTGCAGATGACTGGACCATCCAGATGGTAATTAACCCCATTGGAGCAAGCAAGCACCGCACACGCGAGACCCCACAGCCAAAGCCTCAGGCTTTACCGGCAGCTTCCAGGTATGCATGGGTACCTGGCCACAAATACTGAAGATTTCTTAGAATGTTGTTTGTTTATCAGTATTTTGTAACCAGGAACTATGTGGGAGAAGAGGTATATCAAAGGAGACTGTAATGTTTATTAAGTGTTTACTATATGCTACACTATGATTTACATTTAATATCACGTTGAATTTTCCTAAGAACTCAATGAGGTGGATATTGTCTTCACCAGACGAGGAGGAAACTGAGAACATTTCGATGACTTGCTCGAGTTTTATAGCTGATGTATAGCAGAACCAGGGCTCCAGCCCAGACAGCCTGACTCTGATCCTGAATGTTTGTTTTCTGTTCCCCCAGATACCTGGAGATGTGAACAAACGAAATGCTACAAAAATAAGAGTACGATGTTCAGTTTGAGTTAGCTCAGCAGCCAAAAGTCTAGTTTTCAGGCCAGTAATTTTGCATTGGAGATTTGTGGCTGAATAAAACAGAAACCTTGTAAATATTAGCCTGATAGATGGGAGGGAGTACATTTGCTCCATCCTTTCCCCAGAGCAGTCGTGACACCCCTTGGCCAGTTCCCAAGGTTTTGCTATGTGGCACAATCCTGTGGTAGAGCCACAGAGAATCTGAATGTGAACTGACCACCCAACCCACCTGAGCTGGTCTGGATCTAAACCAAGCCTCCATCCGGCAGTGGAACCCGCTTCACAGCACACGTGGAACACACCAAATGCAATGGCTGCTTAGCTTATATAACTGTACTTTTGACACTGAATTTTTGCTTTATTTCTTTTAATACAGAATCATGCTACTTCCCACACCCATCTGTTTAGAACCAGATGTACAATATTCCCTTGATGTCTATTTTTCCCAGCCTTTGGAAGGAAGGTTCAAGGCTCATTCACACATCCTGGTTGATTCTGTAAGTACTACAAAGCCTTGTGGATGCTTCCTTCTGAACTGAGTTCCATTCTAATTGTACATGTAGGGTTGTACTTTGCAGTGTTTCATGAGAAATAGAAATCTATTTGTTTCATTATGAAAATCATCTCCTGTTTATGAAGGTCGTTGAATAACAATGGCAAATCTTCCAGAACAGCACTTGTCAGCCCCAGTTTGAAGTATTTTCCATATTCTATTGTTGAGACTTCATGACAACTCTGAGAGGGAAGTCTGTGTTTATTCCCATTTTACAGACAGAATTGAAGGAAAGGGTCACGGAGTTAGTGAGTGAGGAGTGAGAATTCAGAGCCAAAAGGCCTGATTCCAGCATCTCTGCCTGGAGCCACAGCTGTGTACTTGCATTATAGAAAGTTTGGGGAGACAGTCCACCAATAATTAATTACTTATTGTCATCTTGTAACTTCCCATTTTCTACCTATTATGCTTTTCTATCATTGTAATCAGAGTGCTCAGACAAGATTTTTTTTATGGTTTTTTTTGGTACTTTATATTACATCATAAGCATTTTCTTCTGGTGCTTTTGTAAGCTTACCATTTTTAGGAACCATGCATAGTGTTGCCTTGAGTAACTTCTTTCATTGTTTTCCCCTCCAAATTTGGGCCACAGGTATTCATTCCAAACCTTTCATTCGGTCCACAACTTTAGGCTCAGTCCTGTCACTGGGCAGAGTTTAGACACTGAATAAATTTACTTAATCTACTTACCTATTCCCCTACTTGTGGTCTTTAAGTTGCTTCTATTTTTTATAACTCTGCATAGTTGGTATATTTTTTTAATAGTTTAAAATGCAATCCTACTTTACCAAAATTTCATGGCTCTTGAAATCTGTCAAATTAATTTTCTGGTAGGTATTCATCAATTAATTTTCAGGATCATCAGTAATGCGTGAAAGTGCCAGTTTCATCCCACCATTAGCAGAATTGTACAGAATTGTGTGAGATTTTTAAAAATTTTGTGGATAAAAATCAAATTGCTTTGTTAAATTTTGTTTTTAAATATCTGCGAGAATCTCTTAATATCGTGATTTAATTGGCATACTACAACCCTACCAATGTTTATTGCAACACAGACACACCTGTGTTGCACACACCTATCTATGCTGCTTTCAAGCTCCAAAGGCACCACTGAGTATTTGCAGCAGAGATCCTATGATCATAAAGCCAAAATATTAACTATCTGGCCTTCCTGGATTTTTTTAAAAAAAATTTAATTGGCAGAAAATTGCTTTACAATGTTTTCTTGGTTTCTGCTGTGCCACAACTCGAATCAGTCATTCATATATATACACGTACATCTGCATACGTGTATATGAATATGAATATATATCCCCCCTCTTGAGCCTTCCTTCTGTCCTCTACTATCTGCTCTTTATAGGAAGTTTGCCAACCCCTGATTTAATTAGCTATATATAAGTATATACATATGTAATATATCTCTCTCCATATTTTGTGTATTGTATCTCTAAACTTCAGTTTATAACTATTGAACATTTTTAATTTACAAGCTAGAACTTCTTAATTTCATTATCTATTATAGAATTTAGTATGGGGCAGGTATATCTTGGATTTGTATTCAGCAAGTTCAGCTATTATAACATTTTTAAAAGGCCATTATTTAAGATTATTTCATCAAAGGTGGGACTGCAAGATTTAGGAAAGAAAGGAAGGAAGGAAAAAGGGAGGGATGGAGGGAGGAAAGATACAGGGCACCCAGTTAAATTTGAATTTGACATAAATATGTGCCAAATATTGCCCTCAAATATTACTTGAGACATACTAAAAAATTATTCATTGTTTCTCTGAAATTCAGTATAATTGAAATGGAAAGTAGAAACCAACTCCTGAATGGGAAATGTAAACTGTCATGATTTCTCTAACCCATATAATTCATATTCTGACGAGGAACTTTAAATAGAACTGGGCTCATGAACCAACATGTGAGTTACAAAGAAAGAGAATCAAATCCAACAGGTTTAATTAAGGGGAAAAAACCCTGACAGGTGGGAACCCAGGCAGAGAAAAGAAAGGGAAAGGAAGAAAATAAGGATTCCTAGTAACAAAGGGATGTTATTATTGTAATGAGATCCAAGTTACTTCTTATTTTAAATCCATGTCCTAAATATCTCTAAAGTTTATAAATTCCAAAGTAATCACTGGATGCTGTGTTAAATGCATCCATCCAAATTGTCCATTCATCACGCATTCTCTGAGGGTACAACCAGGCACTGTGCTGATTCCTGAGGGGGAAAAAATCTGGTTCTTGCCCTCAACACATCCTCAGCCTGATATAGAAGACAGCGTGTAAACAAAACCACCACAATGATGTTTGATAGATGTAGAATATACATGGACAATTTGAAATTAACTAAAAATAGGTCCATTTGGTCGATTATCAAGTGATCATTCTCTTACATATAGTCAT
Organism: Oryx dammah; assembly: GCF_014754425.2. NCBI lineage: Eukaryota > Metazoa > Chordata > Mammalia > Artiodactyla > Bovidae > Oryx > Oryx dammah. The sequence continues at coordinate 49,574,852 of NW_024070202.1, read as the reverse complement.
GAAAAATCCTAAAACCAAAATAAAAATTAAGAGAGCCACCAGATCTTGGCAAACTGTCCAAAACCCCAGAAGAGGCCTTTAGTCATCATTTTAGAGTGAGATTCCTTATAAGCAGAGATTTGGGTGCTCCTGATTTGAGGTGCTCATTGGGAAAGAGGAGTGAGGAGACAGCAGAAGGAACTCGGCCAGGATGGGCTCAGGGAGCTCTGGGGCATGAACTGCCCCATGGGTTGGTTCCACATGGAGGTGAGGGGTAGGGCTTTGTGTGCCCGGGTCATCATCAGCTACAGGCTCCCACCCCACCCCATGACCCTTGGGAACACACTCACTCCTGGACACAGTGACTGAGTCCAATTCTCTGGAGAAGGGGACAGCTGTGAGCTTTCAGCATCCAGTGCCACCGCAGCTGGTGGTGGGGAGATCTGAGGAGGGCACCTGCAATGTCCCTGAGAGTCCCTGACCCAGGATGACAGTAGGAGAAAATCCTTGCACATTATGATTACAGACTAAAGCAATTCTGCTGTTCTGGAAAATACTTGATTGCTTGGAACTTGACCCTCTTTAAGTTCATTCTCCTCTGTAGCCTGATTAACTGAGATGCATTACCAAGAAAACCAGAAGAAAGCTGTGTTCAACCCTTCTGCACAAATATCTTTTGTTTATGAGTCAGTTCTTTTTTTTTTCAGTCGCCCTAATTACATGATAGGTGCGTCCATAAAAATGTGCTGAGACTCAAACGTAGATAACGCATTCTAGAATATAAAACTGGCATTCTTTTTTTAAACCATGGGATGGACTGTAGTTGGTAATATAAAGTCCTTAGAAGTTTCTAGGAGAAGTGAGTTGGCATTACAAACCTCTACAGCTAACAGGAACTCTTGTCATCTGTTCCATCGGCTTGGTGCCAAGAATGGCCAACTCTTAAACCAACTCTGACCAAGAACTGTAAACAGTAGTCCTGGATTGGCTGTCCTCAGTCCTAAGCCTAACCCATCTGGTTTCCTCTGAGTGTCACCCTGCTTGGTTTGTGTTTGGAGAATGCAGAGTCGTTATAGTATCAACTTAAAGATACAATAATACTAAGAATGCATGTATACTTCTTTACTGCAGAATTTTTTATAAGCATTTACTGAAAACTAGCCGCTGGGGTAGGCATAGGTGTAAGTAAGGCTAGAACCATCCCTGCCGTCACCAGGGCTGAGGCTCTAAGGAGGAGATGTAGGCAGTTAGGCAGGAAGTGACGGCACAGTCATGCAGATACTGGGAGTTGTGACGGGTCCTTTGGTTTGCCTCAGGCAGCGGCTCTAAATGTCATCTGACACAACCTTCCCTTCTTATTACAAATATTTTGTATCACTCTTTCCTATCCTGCAGTGAAATTCACAGGAATTATCGCCTACCTGAACCCACAGCTTCTAAATACTATCAGTGTTATGTGCAAACACAAAGGAGAAATAAAAGGGAAGTAATTTATGGAGCTATAGTGTGTAGTTCGATATGTACATGCATGGACATGAACACACCGGGAGACGGTGAAGTGTGGAGATGCTCATACGTGCAGGATCACTACATATGAGACAGCCATGCAAGCACGTGTGTTGTAAACATGTTTAACATGTTTTAAAAACACAGGGTAAAGCTTTCAACTCATAACTATAAACAGAATCCTCCTTCATGGATCTTCAGTGAAACATTCAAAAGCTATCAGAGACGTGAGATGATTTTCCTTTTTGTGAGAATGTCTAGCATTTCTGATCTCCACCCACTAAATGCCAGTCACACACCTCACCCAATTACCTTGACAACCAAAATTACCCCTTGGAATTTCTAAAATGCCCCATGCGGGTGGGTACCTCCCACAGAGAGAACCAGTGAGCTGAGAGGTCAAGGAGCAGCAGAATGAAAAGAGATGTGACTTAGATATCCTGAGGCGATGGGAAGTCACTGAAACTTTGAAGAAGGAATGTTATCTGAATAGACTGCCTTTTCAAAGGTCGCTGTGGCAATAGGGTAGAAAATTGATGACGGAGGGGAGACAAAAGTGGAAGCTGGGACATCTTTGGGGCTGTCACCACGGTCATCCGGGTGGCCTAGATCAGGGAAGGGATGGGAAATGAAGAGCGATAAACACATCCGAGACCTATCAGTCGGTCAGACTGACCAGGCTTGTGAAGAACTTGATGTTGGGGGTGGGAGCAAGTGGAATGGATTGGGCGTGTTGATGATGAAGAGGCAGGTATCGAAGATGGCCTTCAGTTTTCTACACCAAGCAGCTTGGCAGATGGTGGCACTATTTCCTGGCAACAGGCACTGAAAGGAAAGGAGACTGTGGGTGTGTTTGATTGGCAGTACCTGTGGGACAACCGATAGGCTTGTCTGTGCAGAGCTGGAACCAGAACTGAGATGTGGCAGCAGACATAAATGCGGATGAAAACCAAAGACACAGCTTTGTTACAGTCACTGAGGAAATGGACGTGGGGCAAGAAGAGAGCCTGTGAGGGAACCCCAAGGGGCCCCAACATTTAGGGCAGAGCTGTTGCGTTGGCGTGAAGGGTAAATGGGCGAGGAGGTAGTGAAGATGGCAAGGAAACAATTGTTAAAGAAATTTGACTTCCAAGGCACCAAGAGACAAGGCAGTAGCAGGAGACATGTTTGAGATCAAGGCGGTGACTCTACAGATGGGAGAGATTTAAGCACATACAGAGGTCGATTGAAAGGAAAAGACTGAAGGAGGAGGGCATTGTTGTTCAGTCACTAAGTCGTGTCCAACTCTCTGAGACCCATGGACTGGAGCACGCCAGGCTTCCCCGTCCATATTCCACAGGAACGTCCCCTAGGGCATAGGGCGTAGCTGCCGGGACGTCCCTTCCCTGGGACACCTCTCCCTCACCAGCTCGCAGGGGTGAGGACGGGGGTCAGTCCCTGTGAGACAGGAGTTTGGGCAACAGGAAGTAGGGGACTCCAGTCCCTTGGCTGTTACCTGGTTTCTCTATGAAATTTGAGGAGTGAGAGGCAGTGACATGCTGGGAGGATAAGGTTAGAAATTTGAGGAGTAGAAATAGCGTGGATTACTGAAATCGTCATCCACGTTTGAGACTGCGCCCCGTGGTACGGGTGTGTCAGAGGACAGGAAGGAAAAGACTGAAGAGGGTCAAAGTAAAGCCCATGAAAACTAACGTCAGTGTAGACAAAGCAAAAAGATCAGGGGAGATTTATCTGCGCCATCGGGTTCACCTCCCAACTTGACCTGTTGAATTCAAACTTATTTCCAGTGCTGTTTTTTCCACCAATTGTCCAAAACGACAAACTTGGTGATCAGTTTGCTATCCCATTCTTCACTATTTCAACCAAGTCATTAGGAAACGTTTTGAATAGTATTAGGTGATAATTTAGATAAAATCTCAAGAAACCTAAACAGATAGTTATTCTTCATGTAACTATTAAACTATAGATCACTTCTCCTTGAGAATAAGCTTGAAATGATGTCCTTGTCCCCATAATAGCTGTGTGGTTTTAGCCAGCAATTCCTAAAGTGCATCTGTGGAACACTAAGCATACAGGATGTTAATAAATATTATTTGGATATAGGACCAAGTGGTAAAATAAGTGTGGAAATGCTGAGTTTTGAAAGTATTTTTCTATAAATGAACTTATTTACAAAACAGAAAACAAGCTTATAGTTATCAAAGGGGAAAAAGATGGGGTGGGATGAATTAGGAGATTGGGATTAGCAGATACAAACTACATGAAATAGATAAACAACAAGGACCTGTTGTATAGCACAGGGAACTAAAGTCAATATTTTGTAATAACCTCTAAGGGAAATGAATCTGAAAAAGAATACATATGTATATGTATATTCTTGTATATGTGTGTGTACACTCAGTCATATCTGACTCTCTATGACCCCATGAACTGTTGCCTGCCAGGCTCCTCTGCCCATTGGATTTTCCAGGCAAGAATACTGGAGTGGGTTGCCATTTCCTACTCCAATATATATTCTTTTATATATATACAACTGAACTACTGTACTGTATACCTGAAACTAACAGAGCATTAAAAACCAACTATAATTCAATAAAAACAAAGGTAACTTTCTTGCAGTACTTCTCAGAGGTTTATTATGTTAATCTGTACTGCAAGTCACCCAAGAGGCAGATTGTTTGATGTAGAACAGCACTGTTCATGTGTAACTGAAAAAGACAAAAATTTCTCTTTTTTTAATGTGTTTATTTTTAATTGAAGGATGATTGCTTTATTGTGTTACTTTCTGCCAAACATCAACATGAATCAGCCATAGAAAAAGACAAAACTTTCTAAAGGAGAGTTTTGTGGAATTAGAGTTCCACAGTAATACTACAGAGTGCACCATCTAAGTCCGAATTTTTTTAATTATTTATTTTGTGGCATGTGGGCTCAGTACTTGCAGTTCTTGATCTCCAGAGCGCAGGCTCAGTAGTTGTGATACACCGGCTTAGTTGCTCTGTGACATGTGGGATTTTCCCAGAACGAGGATCAAACCTGTGTCCCCTGCATTGGCAGGGGGATTCTTATCCCCTCTACCATCAGGAAACTCCCTAAGCTGTCATTTCTTAATCCATCACAAGTAGTCTAGTTAGCAATCTTTCTAATCTAAGACAAATTGATTAGCAAGTAAAAAAATATAATAATAAAAAGATAAAGGCTTGTTTTCTTTGCCAGAAGTCAACAAACGTAAATATTTAGTTGAAGGTTTCTTAAATAGAAAATCTTAAAATCTTCAGTTGCATGCAATTAAAAGGATGAAATTGAGTCTCTTTTCAACCATGACTCTCATAGATCTGATTATTTTAATAACTGGAATCTTGAACAGGATCCTACTATGAACAGAAACCTTTTTTTTTTTCCATTATTTTAAAAGCTTGGTCTTATTCCCCAAATCAACTCACTGAAGAATTTCTGCAGCAAGCAGGATTTAGATGAATATCAGCTGCACAACTGTGTTGAAATTGCCTCAGCATCGGGACCTCAGTTGCTCCCTGGAGCACGTGAAAGGTTTATAGCCAGTTTGTCTGCCAGGCTGCACAATGGGGCCGTGGGTGAGTATCTGTTCAATGGGCTCCGCTGAAGCGCCGTTGTCTATACAAAGGAACATGAGTGAAATGGTTTAATATGTTTTAGCTTAACAGCCAATGTAAATACCAATTGCTCAATGATTAGATACACAGTGCATTCTCTCCATGTGTAGAAATCATAACTTACAGTACAGAAAAAGTATGTAAAAGAAGGGCCTGGCAGTCATTTGGGGAATACCAGATTTCTGGAACAACGGTCCTAAAATATTTCTTTGGAATCCTGGAATGTTAGGGCTAGAATGAACTATAAACAACCTCTTTCATCCCTCAACCTTCATTTAATAAATGAGACTGAGTCCAAAACATGAGGAGACTTGCCCATTTCACTAAGCTATCGAACAGGGTTTCAGCACTTTTGAAATCTAGGTCTGGGTAACACTTTGCTGGGAAGGGGGTACTATCCTGTGGTTGTAAGATGTTTAACAGCTACCCTACCCTCTGCCCACCTGATATCAGCAGCACCCTCCCGCTAGGTGTGACATCCAAAAATGCCCCCAGGCTTTATCATATGTCCCCTGGGGAGCAAGATCTCCCCTCTAGCTGAGAATCAGTGCTATAGAGTGACAGCCACAGTGAGAGTCTGGGCTTCCTGAGTTCCAGTCAGATGCTTCTTCCATGCAAGACTCTGGCTTCAGGGTGCCCACAATTTCATGAAAGATGGAATAAGGGAAATGAAAGGCATAATCCAGCATCAACATAGATCATCAGGAATTGAAGACATAATAGCATCAATAAGAATAACATTGGAACAACTAATGATTGAAGTGATCTATTTCAAGCCTTTCAGTAACTTGTTAAGTAATGTTTACTGCTAAGTGATGTGTATTAAGTAGTGTTTATCGAGCACTTACTTTGCCAAACACTGTGCTAAGTACTTCACAGGCATGATTGTCTTTAATCCTTATAATCTGAGGAGGTAGAGGTATCCAAAGAGAAAGACAGATCAAAACTAGAGCTACCAATGGGCCGAGGTGCTTTGCTGTCACTTCCTTTCCCTCTAACTTTCTTTGTTCCCTGCAGCTTGCAAGCGTCATCCACAGGGCTCGGAGGGACCCAACTGCAGCCGACTGGGAGGCCAGTGCCAATGTAAGCCTGGTGTGACTGGCCGCTGCTGTGACATGTGCGCAACAGGAAGCTATGGTTTGGGGCAACGTGGCTGTCACTGTACGTAGCAAAACCCAGATGGGGAACACACACGTGTTCTCAACCTTGGAGTTTTAAAGGTGGGAAAATCAATGTGGGGAGTTTAAAAGGGGTGGAATTGGGAATTTGTCTATATTTGTTCAGACTATCAATGTAAGTAAAACCCTGAAAATTTTTCTGCCAAACTTTATTCTTTCATGCAGTGGGCACTGACTGTGTGCAGAGCTCTCTTAGGTACCATGCATGATGATAGGAACATAGTAGCCCAGGGAGGATGTGAGAACCCCATGGAGTTGTCTGTGTAACTCCAGCTTTATCACCTGGTGCATAAACCCAGTGGTTGGAAAGGCTAAAACCATAAGATTGGGAAGTTGAAAAGTGGGATGACCCTGTCGCCAAAATCTTACCCTTTCTGCTGCTGGGGTCACATCTAACCTTGGAACTCATTTCATAAGCCACCCTTTAATAAAGGCTTAGGTGAGGCTTCATCCAGCATTGCTAATTCTTTACCAAGACTGTCATGTTCAGGGTAAATAGTTCTCTGTTCACAATGTAAACCATTAGTGAAAACACTGCTCCCCGCTGAGAAATCTTCCTTATGAACCATGAAAACACCCAGGTAGGTTAATTCTTCCAAATCAGGGAACATGTCTTTTCAGTTATGATTCAGAGAGGTGGTACACCTTCCTGGTCATCACCTGGGCACGGTTGTCTACCCAGCAAACAGTGCTTTGGTCCATCATTTCTTTTTCTTTCCTTTAAAAAAATTATGAAACACTGACACACAAAGGAGAAAACATTTCTTCCACGTACCACCCTGTCAAACAAACAAGCATCACACTTTTGTATAGGGAAGATTGGCTCAAAGAATTCTGCAATTTACCAGAAAAAGATTGAATCTCTATTATCTCACATAGGGAAAAGAAAAATCTAACCATTTAAGTGTGATTCTTCTTATTTTTATAATTGGAAAGTTTGAATCCTAAGTTTCATGGAAGTTCGAATCATTAAAAACATTACTTGTTCAGATGCTCTGTATAAACAGCGTTTGTGACACTTGATTGAAATGGACAGAGGATAGAATGTCTGAATAGACATTTTTCTGAAGAAGATACACATATGGCCAATAGCTACATGAAAAGATGCTCAGGATCGCTGGTCATCAGAGAAATGCAAATCAAAACCACAATGAGATATCACCTCACGTCTGTTAGAAATTCTATTGCCAAAAAAGACAAGAAATAATGAGTGTTGGCAAGGATGTGGAGAAAAGGGAACCCTGTACACTAGGAATGTGAATTGGTGCAGCTACTAGGAAAAACAGTATGGTGGTTCCTCAACAACTTAAAAATCACTACCATATGGTCCAGCAGTCCTGCTTCTGGGCACTTATGCAAAGAGAATGAAAACACTAACTTGGAAATATACTTGCACCCTCTTGTCCATGCAGCATTGTTTACAGTAGCCAAGGTATGGAGACAACCTGTTTCCACCAACAGATGAATAGATAAAATGTGATGTATATATAGATATGTATTTCCATGATATATGATATATAAATCTGAAAAGATGACGCTGTGAAAGTGCTGCACTCAGTATGCCAGCAAATTTGGAAAACTCAGCAGTGGCCACAGGACTGGAAAATGTCAGTTTTCATTCCAATCCCAAAGGAAAGCAATGCCAAAGAATGCTCCAACTACCACACAATTGCACTCATCTCACATGTTAGTAAAGTAATGCTCAAAATTCTCCAACCCAGGCTTCAACAATACATGAACTGTGAACTTCCAGATACTCAAGGCAGAGGAACCAGAGATCAAATTGCCGACATCTGCTGGATCATGGAAAAAGCAAGAGAGTTCCAGAAAAACATCTACTTCTGCTTTATTGACTATGCCAAAGCCTTTGACTGTGCGGATCACAACAAACTAGAAAATTCTGAAAGAGATGGAAATACCAGACCACCTGACCTGCCTCTTGAGAAACCTATATGCAGGTCAGGAAGCAAGTTAGAACTCGACATGGAAAAACAGACTGGTTCCAAATAGGGAAAGGAGTACATCAAGGCTGTATATTGTCACCCTGCTTATTTAACTTATATGCAGAGTACATCATGAGAAACACTGAACTGGATTAAGCATAAGCTGAGTTCAAGATTGCCAGGAGAAATATCAATAACCTCAAATATGCAGATGACACCTCCCTTATGGCAGAAAGAGAAGAAGAACTAAAGAGCCTCTTGATGAAAGTGAAACAGGAGAGTGAAAAAGTTGGCTTAAGACTCAACATTCAGAAAACTAAGATCAAGGCATCTAGTCCCACCTCACCTCTGGCAACCACTAATCTATTGGTGCTCCATATCCATGAACTTGATTTTTGTTTGTTTGTTTTAGATTCACATACAAATGAGATCATACTCTTAGAGAGCGAACTTAGGTTACCAAGGGTAAAGGGTAGACGGGAGGGATAGACTGGGAGTTTGGAATTGACAGGTACATACTACTATGATACATATACATACATAACTGAATCACCTTGTTGTACACCTGAACCTCACACAATATTGTTAACCAACTATCCTCTCATATAAAATAAAAAAATAAAAATAGAGAAAATGTGATCACACAGAATTTGTTGTCTTCTGACTTATTTCACTCAGCATGAACCCTCTAGGTCCATTTAAGTTGCTGCAAATGTCAAGACTTCCCTTTTTTAAAATGACTGAATAATATTCCATTATTATATTATAGATATATGTATCAGTTCAGCTCAGTTCAGTCGCTCAGTCATGTCTGGCTCTTTGCAACCCCGTGGACTGTAATACACCAGGCCTCCCTGTCCATCACCATCTTCCGGAGTTCACTCAGACTCACGTCCATCGAGTCAGTGATGCCATCCAGCCATCTCATCCTGGGTCGTCCCCTTCTCCTCCTGCCCCCAATCTCTCCCAGCATCAGAGTCTTTTCCAATGAGTCAACTCTTCGCATGAGGTGGCCAAAGTACCGGAGCTTCAGCTTTAGCATCATTCCTTCCAAAGAAATCCCAGGGCTGATCTCCTTCAGAATGGACTGGTTGGATCTCCTTGCAGTCCAAGGGACCCTCAAGAGTCTTCTCCAACACCACAGTTCAAACACATCAATTCTTCGGCGCTCAGCCTTCTTCACAGTCCAACTCTCACATCCATACATGACCACAGGAAAAACCATAGCCTTGACTAGACAGACCTTAGTCGGTAAAGTAATGTCTCTGCTTTTGAATATACTATCTAGGTTGGTCATAACTTTTCTTCCAAGGAGTAAGCATCTTTTAATTTCATGGCTGCAGTCACCATCTGCAGTGATTTTGGAGCCCCCAAAAACAAAGTCTGACACTGTTTCCACTGTTTCCCCATCTATTTCCCATGAAGTGATGGGACCAGATGCCATGATCTTCGTTTTCTGAATGTTGAGCTTTAAGCCAACTTTTTCACTCTCCTCTTTCACTTTCATCAAGAGGCTTTTTAACTCCTCTTCACTTTCTGCCATAAGGGTGGTGTCATCTGCATATCTGAGGTTATTGATATTTCTCCTGGCAATCTTGATTCCAGCTTGTGTTTCTTCTAGTCCAGCGTTTCTCATGAGGTACTCTGCATATAAGTTAAATAAGCAGAGTGACAATATACAGCCTTAATGTACTCCTTTTCGTATTTGGAACCAGTCTGTTGTTCCATGTCCAGTTCTAACTGTTGCTTCCTGACCTGCATACAGGTTTCTCAAGAGGCAGGTCAGGTGGTCTAGTATTCCCATCTCTTTCAGAATTTTTGATCAAATGAAATCAGTGAATTCTTATTAACAAATCATATGTAACTGAGTGCAGGAGACAGAGACACAGGACTGATCCCTGTGTTGGGAAGATACCCTGGAGTAGGAAATGGCAACCCACTCCAGTATTCTTCCTGGAAAATTCCATGGACAGAGGAGCCTGGTGGGCTACGGTCCATGGGGTTACACAGAGGCAGATATAACTTGCCAACTGAGCACATATACCTGGACCCAGTACATGCAAGGCTCTATTCTAAGCACTGTATGGACTCAAATTTATTTACCTTGATCAGGTTGATACAATAAATTAGAGATTATGATATCAGAACTGTGACTCTCACCAACCCACCACTAGCCCCTTGACCCTGACAGGTTTCTCTTTGTTTTGCTCAGCTTGTCACTGCCACCCTCAAGGCTCAAAGAGCGCCATATGTGACCAAGTAACGGGACAGTGCCCCTGCCATGGAGAGGTGGCCGGCCGCCATTGTGACCAGTGCCTGGCAGGCTACTTCGGATTTCCCAACTGCCGCCCCTGCCTTTGTAATGGGTTCGCTGAACTTTGTGATCCAGAAACTGGGTCATGCTTCAACTGTGGCGGATTTACAACTGGGAGAAACTGTGAAAGGTATGGCATTCATATGCACTTTTTTTTTTCCTTTTGTTCTGATTTCACAACATTCTCTAAAGGACCACTGAGTAGAGAATCAATTGTATTGAAGTGTAGAGTGATGGCAACGGGCAGGGCAAGATAGAGCGTCATTACGTCATCCTTCAAAATCTTGTTATGAACTGGACTTTGTCTGATACATCAGTAACATGCATTTGCCTGGCACCTTGCTTTTTATATCCCTAAAATATGCATGTAAATTAGATGATATGACTAAGCTGTGGGACTTTCAATATGAAGCAGAAAACCTTTCTACAGAGCAAATGAGCATCTTCTAAAATGTTGAGTTTAAAGAATTGCATTGTCCTCAGTTCAGTTCAGTCGCTCAGTTGTGTCCAACTCTTTGTGACCCCATGGACTGCAGGGCGCCAGACCTCCCTGTCCATCACCAACTCCTGGAGTTTACCCAAACTCATGTCCATTGACTCGGTGATGCCATCCAACCATCTCATCCTCTGTCATCCCCTTCTCCTCCTGCCCTCAATCTTTCCCAGCATCAGGGTCTTTTCTAATGAGTCAGTTCTTCGCACCAGGTAGCCAAAGTATTGGAGTTTCAGCTTCAACATCAGTCCTTCCAATGAACACTCAGGACTGATCTCTTTTAGGGTGGACTGGTTGGATCTCCTTGCAGTCCAAGGGACGGACTCTCAAGAGTCTTCTCTAACACCACAGTTCAAAAGCATCAATTCTTCGGTGCTCAGCTTTCTTTATATTCCAACTCTCACATCCATACATGACTACTGGAAAAACCGTAGCCTTGACTAGATGGACCTTTGTTGGCAATGTAATGTTACTGTCCTCAGTTCAGTTCAGTCGCTCAGTCATGTCTGACTCTTTGCGACCCCATGATTCGCAGCACGCCGGGACTCCCTGTCCATCACCAACTCCCGGAGTTCACTCAGACTCACGTCCATCGAGTCAGTGATGCCATCCAGCCATCTCATCCTCGGTCGTCCCCGTCTCCTCCTGCCCCCAATCCCTCCCAGCATCAGAGTCTTTTCCAATGAGTCAACTCTTTGCATTAGGTGGCCAAAGTACTGGAGCTTCAGCTTCAACATCATTTCCTCCAAAGAAATCCCAGGGCTGATCTCCTTCAGAATGGACTGGTTGGATCTCCTTGCAGTCCAAGGGACTCTCAAGAGTCTTCTCCAACACCACAGTTCAAAAGCATCAATTCTTCAGTGCTCAGCTTTCTTCACAGTCCAACTCTCACATCCATACATGACCACAGGAAAAACCATAGCCTTGACTAGACGGACATTTGTTGGCAAAGTAATGTCTCTGCTTTTGAATATGCTATCTAGGTTGATCATAACTTTTCTTCCAGGGAGTAAACGTCTTTTAATTTCATGGCTGCAGTCACCATCTGCAGTGATTTTGGAGCCCCCAAAAATAAAGTCTGACACTAAAGCATAGCAAATCCACATTGGCTCATGTGAGCTTTTCCTGGGAACATCTTAGTAAAAAGAATTTTCCTTCACAGATGCATCAATGGTTACTATGGAAATCGTTCTTCAGGACAGTCCTGCCGTCCTTGCCTGTGTCCAGATGTTCCCTCCAGCAATCGGTATTTTGCCCATTCCTGTTATCAGAGTCTTTGGAACTCAGATGTAATCTGCAAGTGGTCTCATAGCTCAACCATGGTCTCAGCTCTTAAGAACTGACCAACCAAGCCAGAGTGCACATGGAGAAGATTAACTAGAGACATATGTAACCATAGAGGTAATAAATAAGAAAAACAATGGCCATGTGATTTATCATGAGGGTAATTATAATAAAGAAAATAATAATGCCATATTTTTAGTATCATTAATTCATACAGACATCATGATTTTTTTCCTTGTTTGCATTGTATATTTGTACTTGTGCTTAAACTCCTTGAATAAAATTTTTGATTGAGGGACAGACATAGATATTGATTAATTTTTGCAGTATCTGTACATTACCCAAATTGGTGCTTTAAGACATCTGAAAAAAATCAGTTATATCTGTGGAATATCAATCAAATTGATTACTTGAAATTATATAAAGAAAGCATTTGAATGATTTTTATTGAAAAATTTTTGGTCTTCAAGGTTATGCAGGTATGCAGTGTACTTCATGATGTTGTTTTTCCTTCTCATCCTACATTGCTACCTAAAAAATGATCACATATTCATAATTTATCTGCCTTGGAAAAATTAGTGATACCGGATATAGTAGGATAATGGTAAGAAGACAAAATTTGGTAAATTGCTACTTTTCAGAACAAAGAATTTGAATGGTTCAAAAACCAGTGACAAAAACTCATATCATAGACTTATGTTTTTAAATGATGGTCTGGAAAATTGACCAAATGAGTTCAAATCAAAATAATTTATTTAAAATCATGTGTTAAGTAATATAAATATGTGATTAAGTTTTATATATTGATATATATATAAAACACAAAAATTTTTCAATAAAAATCATTCAAATGCTTTCTTTATATAATTTCAAGTAATCAATTTGATTGATATTCCACAGATATAACTGATTTTTTTCAGGTGTCTTAAAGCACCAATTTGGGTAATGTACAGATACTGCAAAAATTAATCAATATCTATGTCTGTCCCTCAATCAAAAATTTTATTCAAGGAGTTTAAGCACAAGTACAAATATACAATACAAACAAGGAAAAAAATCATGATATCTGTATGAATTAATGATACTAAAAATATGGCATTATTATTTTCTTTATTATAATTACCCTCATGATAAATCACATGGCCATTGTTTTTCTTATTTATTACCTCTATGGTTACATATGTCTCTAGTTAATCTTCTCCATGTGCACTCTGGCTTGGTTGGTCAGTTCTTAAGAGCTGAGACCATGGTTGAGCTACGAGACCACTTCTAAATGGAATAAACCAAGAAACAGAAGGTGGACCCAGGGTTTGGGCACCTAAACATTGGCAGTTGCCTTTGTGATTGCAAGAGTAGAGTGTAGGAGAGATGGGATGGTTTTTCCACTATCTTTCATGGAAATACCCTCAAAGTGTCTTATAAAGGTTATTTTTTAAAAAACCTCAGAGGTTCACATGTCAGGAAGAGTACTCACCCCTCTGCACCTCCAGGCATGTTATCTCAGGCTGCTGCTGTCTCACCTCTAAGACTGGGTGAGGGTTGCAGTGCTGCATGGAGAACCTGGGCTGAGATTAGTTTTGGATCCAGAGGCATATTTGAGTGGTTTTGCTTATTTGAGGACCCAGGAAGCCTGAACTCACAACTCTGTGGTTTTTTAAGGAAGACTAAAGTCTGTTCTTCACCAAGAACTTTCTATATCCAAATAACCTTTTTATTCTCTGAATAGATAGTAAATGAAAATGGTTTTAATTTAGAACACTTTCTCCTATTCATCCCAAATGTGTGACCTTTCATAATCCCTAGAGGAGTCCAATTATCCACATCACTCTCCACACACATGCGCGCGCACACACACACACACACACACACACACACACAACTTGTTATCTCATTCTCTTTTCTTCTCCCCTTCTTTCAGGTGTGCAGTGTGGAGAATGCTGTGCTGGTTTCTATGGAAATCCAAGAATTTCCGGAGCACCCTGCCAGCCATGTGCCTGTAACAACAACATTGATGTAACTGATCCAGGGTCCTGCAGCCCAGTCACAGGGGAGTGCCTTAAATGTCTGTACAACACTCAGGGCCCCAACTGCCAGCTCTGCAAACCAGGTTACTTTGGATCGGCCCTCAATCAGACCTGCACAAGTAAGTCTGCAAAGCTCTTAGCAGGAAACGTGGCAGCTTGAGCTGTGGTAGCAACTCCTGTACTCATTTCAGTTAGGTCCGTAGTGCCAGCACCCACAGAGAATGGGCTGATGTCCTGAACTCAGCAGCAGAAATGGATGCAGTGCACACGCAGCCCAGTGTCATTATAGTAATAACTCACCGGTGTTGTAAGTTTGCCTTTTGTAACTGTACACTTCAGCACATGCCCTGCAGGATTTGAAGTCTTCTTTCTCAGAGTGCCCTCTGCCAGAATCACCCAGGGATGGATGTGGAGTATCATTATGCAGATGCCTGGGACTGTGCCTCAGACCTTAGAGAACTGGATCTCTGTGGGGTGGAGCCCAGGAATCTGCATTGTAACCAGCTCATCAACCAGACTTTAATGTATAAAGAGGAGAATCACTGATGTAGAAGAGGACAAGGGTTTAATTCCATGATAAAGAAAGACAGTTCAGTTCAGTTCAGTCGCTCAGTCGTGTCTGACTCTTTGTGACCCCATGAATCACAGCACGCCAGGCCTCCCTGTCCATCACCAACTCCTGGAGTTCACTCTGACTCACGTCCATCGAGTCCATGATGCCATCCAGCCATCTCATCCTCTGTCATCCCCTTCTCCTCCTGCCCCCAATCCCTCCCAGCATCAGAGTCTTTTCCAATAAGTCAGCTCTTCTCATGAGGTGGCCAAAGTACTGGAGTTTCAGCTTTAGCATCATTCCTTGCAAAGAAATCCCAGGGCTGATCTCCTTCAGAATGGACTGGTTGGATCTCCTTGCAGTCCAAGGGACTCTCAAGAGTCTTCTCCAACACCACAGTTCAAAATCATCAATTCTTCAGTGCTCAGCTTTCTTCACAGTCCAACTCTCACATCCATACATGACCACTGGAAAAACCATAGCCTTGACTAGATGGACGTTTGTTGGCAAAGTAATGTCTTTGCTTTTGAATATGCTATCTAGGTTGGTCATAACTTTTCTTCCAGGGAGTAAGCATCTTTTAATTTCATGGCTGCAGTCACCATCTGCAGTGATTTTGGAGCCGCCCAAAAAACAAAGTCTGACACTGTTTCCACTGTTTCCCCATCTATTTCTCATGAAGTGATGGGACCAGATGCCATGATCTTCATTTTCTGAATGTTGAACTTTAAGCCAACTTTTTCACTCTCAAGGAATATGCTCTTCATTTTTAGGAAATATTTTAATTATTTCAGTTCATCCAAGTCAATTTAGTAAACCATTTGTTTTCAGATCATTGATTTAAGTGGAACTTTGGTGACTGATGTGAGGAAACAGTGATACTTTCATTCATCCTATTTGTGAGCTCTTGGGACGTAGTTGGCTGAACCATAGGAAATTATAGTTGGGGGAGATCAAAAACAGTTGAATGAATTCAACCTACTTAGACTCTTTGATAAATTCTGTTCTTGTAAAATGTTTCTTTCTCGGGCCTTTTAAAGAAATGATACCTTCACTCTAAAAAGCTATTTGTATGGGTTGTTGACTGCCAGTGTTCTCGTGGATTCACCCCCAGTGATGGCTCTGTGCTTCCAGGGTGCTCTTGCCATCCCTCTGGCGTGAGTCCCACTGAGTGTCCCCCCGGTGGGGAACCTTGCCTCTGCGACCCTGACACTGGCATGTGCCCACGTCTGCCCAGCGTCCCAGGCCAGGCCTGGGACCGTTGTGCTGATGATACTGGAATCTGGTCCCTGGCAGAGGATGTCAGCCATGCGACTGTGACGCCCGGACCTCGCTCAGCAGCCGCCGTGACCAGGCAAGAAAATTTCAACTTCCTATGGTGTCAGAATGAGACACAGTGGGGAGACATGCTTTCTAAACATGTAAAGAATGTTTTCTTTATGTATTGCTGTTAATCAGTGTTTTTAGATAGGATTGGCCTTTTGTGGGCACTGAATCTGCATTTGTCAAGAAATGAAAAGCACCAAAGAAGAGAGAATAAGGGTTTGGAAGTTAAGCTCTGCCCCCTTCAGCCTTCTCCAGTCCTCACTGGGACTGGGCAAGTCAAGATTCACACACAGCAAATCAGTCTTCTCTTTCATTGTTTCGTACATAGAAGCATAGGGAAGCCCCAAGAAACCCATCATTAATCACAATTGATTACTAACCAGAATAAAAATTGAGTGCCTTCAGAATCTGTAATTCCATCTTTAAAAATCAAGCTGTCATTCCCATGGTTCACCAGTTGCTTTATGTATGGTTAAATAAGATGTCCTCTTATTTTATTTATCTTCAAGCTACCAGACCAGCAGCAATTGTTTCTAGAGAATGCAGTCTAGGAGCAAATCTTTATTGTTTCATGTACAATAAACTCTACACTTAACTGCACATATGGTTTTCAGTCAATGAAACAATGAGAATGAAAATTTTTTAAGAATATTAACATTATTTATGGAAAAAACAATCTCATGATAAGGTTTTATGCTTAGTAAATATATTCTTTGAAACACTTTTTACATTAATAGAGATGTGAAAAGAAGGGTAAAACAATGATGAGAAGTTTTAGAGTTGAATCCGCAATATAGGAATTACAGCTTAATTAGAATCAAAATGCTCATTTCAGAAGCTGGAATCTTCCCAATTAAATAGTATGTCTCACCTCCAATTTCAGCTCCACTGTTCAACTTATTAAAGGTCAAATTTTGTAGAAGTAAAGTTTTGAAGTAGTTCTTATATATAGAATGGGTTTTCCCTTCTGTTTTTCTTTATCTCCAACCTTCCTTCCTCCAACCCATATCCACACAAATGCACATCATGGCCTTTTTTTCCTTAATAACTTTTTATATTAAGATAGACTTGGGTTTACAGAAAAGTTATGAAGATAGAGAAGATGTACCCCACACCAAGTTTTCTCTATTATTAAATTTATTATATATTAGTATGGTGTATTTCTTATAATTAATGAATTGAGTGTTGTTACATTATCATTAACTAACGTTCATAATTTATTCATATTTGATTAGTTTTTTATCTGATGCCCTTTTTCTGTTCCAAGACTTCAGAACACTACATGACATTCAGTCATCATATCCCCTTAGGTTGCTCTTGGTTGTGAGGGTTTCTTAGACTTTCCTTATTTTTGATACCATAACAGTTTTGAGTATTTTGTGAAATGTCCTTCAGTTCACATTTATGCTGTATTTCTCTCCTAGTAAGACTTGGATTATGGATTTTGAGAAAAAGATGACCCGTGGAGGTAAAGTGCTGTTCTCATCACATCACATCAAAGCTATACACTATTTACATAACTTACCACTGCTGCCCTGAACCTTGACCTCCTGGCTGAAGCAGTGTGCGTCAGGTTTCTCTCCTGCAAAGTGATCCTTTTGCTCTTCTCCGTATTGTACTCCTTTGGAAGAAATCACTAAGGACAGTACCACACTTAAGGAGTAGGGAGTTATGCTCTGTCCCCTTGAGGGCAGAGTGTCTCCATAAATTATTCTATTCTTCTGCACTGGAGTTTTGTCTGTTGCTTCCCATTTCTTCATTTATTTAATCATGTTTTATATCAGTGAACTCAACAGTATTTGTACTATTCTTTGAGTTACAAATCAGTACTACTTAATTTTGTTGTTCAAGTTGTTCCAGCTTTGGTCATGGGAAACGTTTTCAGTTGGTTTCTTCAGGCCTTTGACATACCTCAATATCGTTGGTGTGTTTTTGTTTTTGTTTTAAGTACCTCCCTACTTTTTGCACTGCAAGATGCTCTAAGCTCCTTTTGTATATTTCCTGCCTCTGCCCTAGAATCAGCCATTGCTTTAAGGAGCACTGGTTCCTTCTCTTGGAGAATGATGTTAGAAACCAAGATCTGGGCACTAGAGGACCATGACTATTTTATACGCTCCTCTCCACTCATCACACCTGCAGCCACCAACCACAGAACATATTGACCAAATTAGCAGATTCCCACACACTGCTTGGCTCCTTAATTCATGAGGAAGTCCTCATGCTCGTGACATCACTGTCTGGAGTGCTGCTTACACTTTCTGGGAAGCATGTTTGTAGGAGCACGTGGCAGTGATTGCAGTTCTGCCGTGGAGGCTGAGGGAAGCCTACGAAGCTGAAGATCAGATGGTGTTGGTTTAACTGAAGACCTGCTTATGACAGGTTATTTGGGGTAATCTGGTCCACAGGGGATTCCTTGGGGAAGTTTGTTCTTTACAATCAGGAAACACTTTCATTGGAGTATAGAAGAGCCGCACGATCCTTGAGATCTCCAGCTGTTTAAACAACTACTGATAAATGTCTCTGTGTCAGCCCGTAGGTGGTCCCTAGTGCGTTCTTAGAGAAGCAAATATGCTATGCAATATTTTCATCAACAGTTTTGATGGAGAAACACACATATCAAATTTGCAGATACTACAAAATTATAAGTTAATATGATCAAGACAGCACAAGAGACAAGATATTTTACAACTGTCTTATTGACTGGAAACAATGATGACATGTCAGTGGGATAAAAATAAAGTTTTGCAATTGAGTTTTTTAAATCCATTGCATAAATGCAGAGAGGGAGTAATAACTTGGCACCAGTTTGTGTGAAAAACATCTGGGAGATTTTCATTGTGTGCTCCAAGTGAGCCAGCGGTGCGGCTTGGCTGCCAAAGAGGGGATGCCCATTCAGGCAGGAGTGGGAGTGCCACGCCCAGCTCCAGGGCAGCCTCTCTTGTCCCATTTGTCCTCTGTACTGGTCAGATGACTCCCAGGAACATTGTTGTCATTTCTGAGTGCCACATTTTAAGCACTGAATTGACAAACTAGTGTCTGTAGATAGTGGAAAAGAACCATGCTATTTTGTAATGAAGTCTTAGGGGTGATTGATTTAAAATAATGAAGCATATACAAGTTGAGAACGGCCACCTCTAGTTGGGAGATGGACTGTACAAAAGAAGAGGGAAGCTACATGTTTTGTGCAGTTTCCTTAAGACTGGGCTTAGAACAATGGGAACAAGTTACAAGGAGCGGATTCTGCATCAAGATAGAGAAAGAATTGCCCAACAGTCAAAGACAACGTGGCACCATGACAACTCCTGGGACTACAGGCTCCTGCAGCTCGTTATATCTGAGCAGAAGCCAGTGGTTACTCCAGAGATGGGTAGAAGCTTTAGTAGTCCAGTCACTTTAAGAATTCAGCTGCTTCTAGAGTCCTCACTGGGTAAGCAGATTTGGTCAAGTATAATGTAGGACCGCAACAATAGTGATTTGCTTTGTGTGTTTTCTCATTAATTTTTTAATCTCCTCAGTGTTCAGAAAATCTGGTCAAGAATCCAGTTGGGAGGATACAGAGAAGTTCAGCCTTCTCTCCAAAATACAGTTAAATAATTGTCACTAAATGATTAAGCTTCATTTACTAAAAAAAAAAAAAAAAAATGTTTGTGGAGGAAAAACACTAGCCCAGTTGGGAAAGACTCCAACTTACATTTCATAATGGAAACATTTGCCAAAGTTATTGATGGATGTTAAAACCAGGTCTTTGGTCTCTCTCTCTTAGGGGAGAACTCCCAGAACCGTAGAGGAGAAGAATGTGGCCCATTTCCTATTAAGTGTTTTGTTTTCATTTACATCTGTGGATGTTTCCCAGTTTGAGGCCACCTGTCCCTGAACAGCTGGAAGCAGGCGGTATATTCAAGAGCCCTCAGCCAAAACACATTAACTCTTAATCTTTGGTGTTGTTGGGAGTGGTTGCTGGCCATGGGAATCCTCCTCCTGCCTCTGCACAGCTGTATGTCCTAAATCACTGGAGGGAAAAGTTGTTTTGCATTAATTTGCCTTTTTTTTTTTTTTTAAGATCATAAAGCTTGTCAATTTCTTACCCATGACCATTCTCACAGCTTACAGGCCAGTGTCCGTGTAGATTAGGCTATGATGGGAAACGCTGCTCTGAGTGTGAGGAAAACCATTATGAGGATCCCCTAGGCCAATGCATTCATAAGTATTGGTTCTAAAAATGTGAGTACAGTCAACCTGGTCCTACCACAGGCTTGCTGTGAACCAGCCGAATTTTAAATTCCTTTATTTGGTAGAAACTTCACAAACTAAAAAAAAAAAAAAAAAATTTCTATAAGATATTAATAAAATGAAAGCTGTATAAACCAGTTAGATTTCTCTTTTTTCTTTTCCATTATGGTTTTTCACAAGATACTAAATATAGCTCCCTGGGCTATATAGTGTGGGCTTCCCAGGTGGCACTAGTGCTGAAGAACCCACCTGCCAATGCAGGAGACATCAAGAGACTCCGGTTCCATCCCTGGGTCAGGAAAGTCCCCTGGAGGAGGGCATGGCAATCCACTCCAGTATTCTTGCCTGGAGAATCCCGAGGACAGAGGAGCCTGGCAGGCTATAGTCCATAGGGTCACACATAGTCGGACACACTGCAGTGACTTAGCACACACACACATGTGCTATATAGTAGGATCTTGTTGTTTATCCATCCTATATATAATAGTTTGTGTTTGCTAATCCCAGACTCCCAATCCAGCCCCTCCCCTTTGGCAACCACAGTCTGTTCTGTGTGAGTCTATTTCTGTTTTGTAAAACAAATTCATTTGTGTCATGTTTTAGATTCCACATGTAAGCAACATTATATGGTATTTGTCTTCCTCTTTTTAACTTCCTTCACTTGGTAGGATAATCTCTAAGTCCATCCACATTGCTGCAAATAGCATTATTTCATTCTTTTTATGGCTATGCAGTGTTCCATTATATATATGTACCATGTCTTTTATCCATCCATTTAGGTACATTTAGGTTGTAACCATGTCTTGGCTATTGTGACTAGTGCTGCTATGATCATAGAGGTGTATGTATCCAGCCATATGCCCAGAAGTGGAATTGCTAGACCATATGACAACTCTATTTTTAGTTTTTTGAGTAACCTCCGTATGGTTCTCCGTAGTGGCTGTACCAATTTACATTCCCACCAACAGTGTAGGAGGGTTCCCTTTTCTCAACACTTCTCCAGCATTTGTTGTTTATAGATTTTTTATATATATAATTTTATTTATTGTTTTTGGCTGTGCTGAGTCTTCCTTGCTGCGCAGCCTTTCCTTAGTTGTGCAGAGTGGGAGTACCTTCTAGTTGCGGTGCTCAGCTTCCCATTGCAGTGCTTCTCTTGAGAAGCACAGGCTCTAGGGTGCGAGGGCTTCATTAGTTGCAGAGCTGGCTCAGTAGTTCCAGTTCCTGGGCTCTTGAGTACAGCTCAATAGTTGTGGCTTATTTGTTCTGTGGTATGTGGGATCTTCCTGGATCAGGGATTGAATCCATGTCTCCTGCAGTGGCAGGCAGATTCTTTACCACTGAGCCACCAGGAAGCCCTAGACATTTTCATGATGGTCATGTGACCAATATAAGGTGATACCTACTTGTCGTTTTGATTTGCATTTCTCTAATAATTAGCAGTGTTGAGCATCTTTTCATGTGCCTGTTGGCCATCTGTATGTCTTCTTTAGAGAAATGTTTGTTTAGGTCTTCTGCCCTTTTCTCAATTGGGTTGTTTGGTTTTCTTGTTTTGTTTTGTTATTGAGTTGTATGAGCTGCTTGTGTATTTTGGAAATTAAGCCCTTGTTGATCAGGTCATTTGCAAATATTCTCTCCCAGTCCACAGATTGTCTTTTCATTTTGTTTATGGCTTCCTTTGCTGTGCAAAAGCTTATAAGTTTGATTAGGTCTCATTTGTTTATTTTCATTTTTATTTCCATTGCCTTGGGAGACTGACCTAAGAAAACATTAGTATGATTTATGTCAGAGAATGTTTTGCCTAAGTTCTCATCTAGGAATTTTCTGGTATCATGCTTTATATTTGAAAATTCACAAACTTTAATCTTAGTTTTTTGTTTTTTTTTTTAAGTATTTTTAGCCCTTAAAAGTTTTTTCTCTTATATTAAAACTTTGCACTATATTGAATGTTAGGTTCTATTAAAATTCCTCAAAGTTGTTAATATGGAACAGATTTTTGAGATCATAACTTGTAGCAAATTTTCTGCTATCTGGAAGCATGCTGACAAAAACAGCTAATTTGGATCAAGGTAGAGGCTGGGAAATGGATCATAAGAAGCCAGCAGAGCAGATGTTTCCTTAACATGGCTTTCATAACTTGTGGTTTATCACAGATTCACTTATTTATTTATTTAAAAATATTCACAGAGTGTCTACTGGGTACTCGGGGTAGTGAACAAAGAAGGCAAGGCCTCCAAACTTGAGGAGTTTGTGTTCCTAGTGCCTTTCATTCCATTAGCACTAGTTATAGGATTTAAAGCAGGGCTGTTTATTTCTATTTATTTATTCTTAATACACAGCCAGTGCTCCTGGCATCTTTAAAAAATGAGATTGTCTTTTTATTTATTTTTTGGCTGCGCCTCACAGTATGTGGGATCTCAGTTCCCAGACAAGGAATCGAACCCATGTCCCCACAGTGGAACAGTGGAGCCTTAACCTCTGGACTGCCAGAGAATTTCCAGGGCGGGCAAGGCTGTTTCCCACTACTTTCTGCAAACATGGAACCATTTTACATCTGAACTATCCAGTGCAGGGACCACTAGTTGTATTGAGCACTTGCACTGTGGCTAGTGCAAGTGAGAAAAACAATTGTTTATTTCATTTAATCCATTTATATTTAAATAGCACATGTGGTTAGTAGCTACCATATTGGACAGTGCAAATGTAGAGTCTGGATTATTTCTAGGAGGAGGGATTTTTGAATTTCTCTTTGAAATCCACTTCCAAAAGAAGTCAAACTAAAGAAATATCAGATGTGATGGACTTACCATTGCAGTCATTTCTATTCTATGTAGCCACATATGGGAACTCTTTCTTCCTGTCCATTCCTTTATAAATGTGCTTTTGTGGTTTAAAAAAAAAAAAAAAGTCTTTGGTTTTTTGCCACATTCAAAGATGCAATTTTCCAAGTGGAATTGCTACTTTAAAAACCAGGAAGGAATGTTGGCTCTTAGAAAATCTTTCTTAGAGAGCCTGTATTCCTGTGTCCCTCTAATATTTTGATAATCTTATTTTATAAAAATGCTTTCATAGAGGAAACTTTGCAAATAGTCAGCTCAGGCTACAGATCCCAGTAGTGCTCCTGGAGAAGAACAGATAATAAGGGGGAGCCTTGGCCTCCAGGTGGTGAAATGCACAGAGTCCCCCCAAGGGGTTCCTGCAGAGGCCTCTGGACCAAAATGAATGGGCCAGATAGATGATGTCTATTGGAGGAGCCTAGTGTGTTAATCAGTTATTTGTAATTGGCATTATTCGCACTCAGGCTGCCAAATGGATTTTTAAATCACTTGTTCCTTACAGTTAAGCCTGTGGCATAGGCTAGTGATTCCCTGACCTTTTGGAAATTGCTTCAATAATAATAATAATTGCTTCAAATAACTTCAGTAGCTCTCTTCATCCTCCATCCTTAGCTGTAATCAACAACCTACTCATCTGAAGTACATATAGTATCAGGTTTGGGGAGAGTATCTGTTTATTTTTTGGCTACAATGCATGGCTGTGAATCTGCTCCTAGACCAGTGACTGAACCCAAGCCCTCAGCTGAAAGCATGCAGCCCTAACCACTGGACCACCAGGATGTCCTAACCATTGGACCACCACCTAACATCCGAGGTGTTTTTTTGTTTGTTTGTTTTTCTTTTAATTAAGATGGTAATTTTAATGTTCCCATTTTTTTAAAGACTTTTTTTAGAGCAGTTTTAAGTTCACAGGAAAATTGAGAGGAAGGCAGAGATTTCCCATATGTACTCCCAGACCCTACATATGCATACCTTCCCTCATTATCAACCTCCCCACAAGAGTGGTACATTCGTTACAACTGATGAACCTATATTGATACATTGTAATCATCAAAGCTCATAGTTTATATTAGGGTTGACTTGGTATTGGGTTTAGATAGATGTCTAATGACATGTATCTATCAGCATAGTATCATACAGGATATTTCCACTGCCTTAAAAATCCTCTGTGCTTTGCCTTCTATGCATCCTTACACACCCCTTAACCCCTGGCAACAACTGATCAGTTTACTGTCTCTATAGTTTTGCCTTTTCAGAATATCCTATAGCTGGAATAATATTACAGTATGTACCTTTTTCAAAGTGATTTCTTTCATTTAGTAGAAAGCCCCTAAGGTTCTTCCATGTTTTTTTTTTTTTTTTTTTTTTTTTTTATGGCTTAACACTCATTTCTTTATAATGCTGAATAACATTTAATTGTCTGGATGTATCACAGTTTCTTTATCCATTCACCTAGACATCTTGGTTACATCTAAGTTGGCAATTATGCATAACGTTGCTATAAACACCCATTTGTAGGTTTTTATGTGGACGTGTTTTGAATTCCTTTGGGTAAATACCAAAGGGAGATTCTACACAGACACTCTTTTGAGAACAGAACAGTCTTTCTTATGCAAGGAAGACACCACATCCAGGCTGGTTTCACTAAGAAAAAGTGTGATCATGGGCCTTCTTAGAGAGTCTGTGACATGCCTGAACCACCCTGCAGGAAGAGTAGCAGCTGTCCACAAGTGTGTCATTAGATTGATATTCTTCACTCACATCGGTGAAGAGCCCAGATGTGAACAACTCACACACTTGCAGTAAAAATGACATCTAATAATGCCCAGGAAAGAACAAAGACCTGGGACTTCCCTGGCAGTCCAGTGGTTAGGACTCCGCACTTGCACTGCAGAGGGCACAGTTTCGATCCCTGGTCAGAGAACTAATCTTGCAAGCCAAGTGGCATGGCCAAAACAAACAAACCAAAAAAACAGAACAAAAACCCCAGGAGCTGACTTGTCTGGAGTGAAAAGAGGGATGCCATGTTTTAATGGCCATTGCAAAGATCTCTGTAATTATCCTGCTTTAAATGTTCACCTTAGAAATGGGATTTAGGAAGTTTCTCAGGGAAGAGGAGGGGACTTTATTCTTGAGCTAGTAAGGAGCCAAAGGCCAGGTGACTGACATTCTCTGCTCCTTCTCTCATCTTTTTCAGCCTGTGACTGCAACAAGGAAGGTTCCCAGAAGCCTGTCTGTGACCAGGACACAGGCACGTGTCGATGCCAGGAGGGCATTAGTGGTCCTCGATGTGATCGCTGTGCCTGGGGTCATGACCAGGAATTCCCCACTTGTCTTCGGTGTCACTTCTGCTTTGATCAATGGGACCACACTATTTCTTCCCTCTCCGCAGTGGTGCAAGGGTTAATTAGGCTAGCTGCTAACATGGAAGATAAAAGAGAGACCCTGCCTGTCTGTGAGGCCGACTTCAAAGGCCTCAGAGAAAACATGTCTGAAATAGAAAGGATTTGGAGACATCCTGTTTTCTCATCTGAGGAATTCTCAAAAGTCAAGGATTATCATGACTCTGTTCGGTAAGGTTTGTGCAAAAGTAATAGGTCGCCAAGTTCCTGATTTACCTTAACTCCGGAGAGCTTTAACAGCTTTCAGCTTAGAAATGTACCTTTGTTAACATTAGGAGAATGATCATTGTTCAATTAGTAACCAGGCTGAGGATCATATCTCTCTGTCTCTTTCCTATCTAGTTAGGATTGCATATGATTTTTCGGGATATCATTGATTATAACAAAAAGGCAACCACAAGGTTAATTGGGAAGCCCAAACTTAGCAGAGCTGAAGGACACAAAATTGGAAGTAGGAAGGTTTCTAATACACATTTTTTTTTCAACCATGTACTCAGGGAAATTTGCTTAATGTTCCCAAATTCCTCAGTTGTTTACATGCCCATACATTACTGTGAAGTTGTATAATGAGTACAATAGGTCTTTCAAAATGCAGTATCATTTTTTTCATTCATCAAATAGTTCTAGAGATGATGTTGATTGCTGTGGGCCAGGAGTCAGCAAGACATAGTTCATGAGCAACATCCAACCCATCACATTTTTTGTAAATAAAGTTTTATTGGAACACAGCCATAACTATCATTTACATCCTCTGTGGCTGCTGTCCCTCTGCAATGACAGAGTTGAGCAGTTGGGACAGGGATGCTATGGCCCCCAAGGCCTGAAATATTTACTTTCTCACCCTTTACAGAACAAGTTTGCTGACCTGATTTGGGGAAATGAGGATGAGTTGGGTATAGTTTCTACCCATCTAGGAGCACACAGTCTACAGAGAAACCAAGAAGATGATGGTTCTATAAAAAATATTCCTCCTGCCCAGAAAAGCTCTTGGATTAAAGAATAGTTGAAGCTACAAAGTTTCATGTTATATAAAACACAAGTGTAAATATAAGGCCATTCATTTTGTCAGTTTTGTCATCAGACAAAAATTCCAGAAGTATATAGTAATTGCTTAAAAGTTACACAGGGAGGATGATGCAACTCACTTGGTTAGTTCAGAGGAAGGGCCACTGGCATCATAAACACAGCTCTAGGGCCCAGGGTGGTAATATGTTCAGATTAAGCTGGCAGGTGAAAACAAGCGCTTCTATACCCTAGTAAAGACTGGGTTCCCAGAGCTCCCTGCTTTTTAAGTGATGTCAGATATCCAGATGTCTATGGAAATGTCCCCACTTTAAACTATAGGCAACTAATTCAATAGCACTTTTTAAAAGCACTGTATAGGCCAAAGAAACATGTCTGAGAATGAGCTTGTCCCATGGACCACTAGTTTGTGGTTGTCAGACCTAGCAGGTAAAATGGAACTGAGAAAGCAGAAGGAGCCAGTCCATAGTGGTTGGTCCAAACAAAGAGCCTGCAAGAGCCCAGAGCAGAGCCAGAGAGAAGGAAGCAAAGGACCAGGATTCCCAGTGCCAGGTCTGAGATGGTAGGGGCGCCTGCCCTTCCTGGGCCGCCTTTTGAGCTCCTGTTCCTCTGTAACAACCACCCAGACACTGCCCCCTCTCTGAAGCCTTTCCTGATGACCTCAGAGAAAGGATGTGTTTCCTTCTCCATCTTCCCATGTCTTTGTAGTTCATTTGCCACTACCTCACGGAGGAGCTCCTGTGGGCAAAGCTATTTTCTCTATGATTGTATTCTCCAGGCCTGGTTTAGTTAAATAATAAATGTTCACTGGGTAAATTACAAATCAGAATGGCACTAGGGGAAGGACAGAGCACTCAGGATGTCCATAAGCATAGATTCAGAAATAAGACTACTGCAGTTGAAATCCATCCCAAGTATGAGGATACTTAATAATGAGGGCAATTTCTTTGTGTGTGTGTGTGTTTTCCACCAATCTGTCAAATGTAATACAAGCTTTGCTACACTTACTCTCATTTTCGCCTATAGGAAACAAATCGTACAACTAAGTGAGCAGCTGAAAACAGTGGATGAATTTGAAGACCTGAAAGAAGCAATAGTCAGAACGAGGAATGAAACAAACTTCTTACTTGAAGATCTTCAGGAAGGAAATGATTTGCACTCCAGTGCCTGGAATGCAAGCCTCATGGGTAAGAGAGAAAATGTACCTTAACTGTCTGTTTATGGATAGAAGTTGATAAAATCCATAGTGCATTCCATTAGTGAATCACCCTGTGCTTGTTGCCACAGCACCCAAGCACTTTAAAACATGAAAACATACCCATTAAAGGTATTATTTGTGCACGAATATTTCAACTTCTTAAAACATTGCAGAGACTGGATAGCATTTGCACAAAAAAATGCTAACAGTTATGCAATACTAAACATATACTAAAACCCAAAGTATTCAGATGCCAAGCCACACAAGGATCTTGTGTAATCATCAGCTTGGAAATTCTAATGTGGCCATAAGAAAATGAAAGAGATATGTTTTGATACCTTCCTGAATATAAGCCACTCAGTTTCCAGCAATCATAAACACAAAAGGATATGAATCAAAAAGAACTTACATATTTCTTGTAAGAACTTTGTAGGAATTTGGAGACATATAACACACTAACAGGCTGTAGTATATATTGCATAGTTTTAAAAAATGAATGGGAGCCATGCCAAAGCCAAGACCAACTTGGAGGGGAAATGGAACTCTGAAACAAAACTTGAATTAAGTCATATCCTCTTTTCCCATGAGATCCTTGTTATGTTTGGAAATGGACAGACATCTTGTTAACTACCAGGAGAGGCAGCCCTGATCTTATTCACACAGAACCCATCTAGTTGAGAGATGAAACCTATCTCAAGGCAAAAGCATCATCTACTTTTCCTTATCCTATGTCTATGCTCCTGTTTGTCATCTGATCTTGAGCTAAAAGAGAAAAAAAAAAGGTGGCCCTGGATTTAATGAAATCACTATTGATGATCCTTAATAAATACCATATAAAGAGTAAGGAATTTGCTCTGATTCCTAATCTAGAAGAAGGTACCCAGTGAAAGAATTGAAAATCCATCAGCAGTCACCCAAGCCAGGTAGAAGAAAGCAAAACTGACCCATGCTGATCCTCTCAAACTTGCATTCCAACAGCAGTTACTGGGCTTTTTCTCAGTGCCTGACACTGTACTGGGCATCAGAGACAGGCAGTAAATTCAGCCAGTCCTCACCCTGAAGTCATCCCAATCTCATGTGGGAAAGCCAGGCATATAAACAACCCCAAACAGTGAACAGACTCTGTTAGAGCATATTCAAACTGTTTCAGGAACGAAGTAGAGAGAATGGTATTATTCCTGGGTATATTAGAAAAGGCTTCATAGAATAAAGATAAATTTGCCAGATAAATCAAGGCAGAAAATCATCACAAGCAATAGAAAGATGATTTTTGTTTGTTTAGGGAAGTGGTTCATGGTAAATAAAAATCATGATATATTAAGAGCAGTTCAGTCACTCAGTTGTGTCCGACTCTTTGCCACCCCATGGATTGCAGCAAACCAGGCCTCCCTGTCCATCACCAACTCCCAGAGTTTCCTCATGCTCCTGTCTATTGAGTCGGTGATGCCATCCGAGTATGTTAGTATAAAAACCAGGAATGTTTAGAAGATAAAGAGGGGTTGTCATGCCTGGACTCTGGTTACGTATGGAGTAAAGATCAGAATCATGGGCCTTTGGTTCCTAAAATAGTCTAAAACCCTAATATGCTATCATTTACATTAAAACATCACCTTATGCTTTCAGGAATTTGTATTTCTATCAAAATGTAGAGAAGTGTTTAAGAACACAGTCTCTAGAGTCAAGCTACCTGGCTTCAAATCCTCGCTGCATCTCTTACTATCAGCAAGAATTTACTGTCATCAGAGCCTCATTTTTCCACTTGTAAAATGGTGGTTGGGCTAATTCTCACAGTGTTTTGTAAAATTAAGGATGAAAATTGATCAGAAGTACAGGTATATAGAAAGCACTTAGCACCGTTTGGTGGCTCAGGCAGTAACGAATCTGTCTGCAATGCAGGAGACGTGGGTTCGATCCCTGGGTTGGGAAGATCCCCTGGAGAAGGCTACCCATTCTTGCCTGGAGAATTCCATGGACAGAGGAGCCCAGCAGGCTACAATCCATGGGGTCACCAAGCGTCTGACACGACTGAGTGACCTTCACTTTAGCACAGTAGCTGTTGTCGTCAGCTTCAACATCACAGGTCAGCAAACTACAGTCTGCCTGAGGATCCTACCCACAGCCTGTGGTAGGTTTTTTTTTTCCCTTTTAAAAAAAAATTTATTTACTTTTAGTTGGGGGATTATTGCTTTACCATATCAGTATTGTAACTAGTTTCTGCTATACATCAATAGGAATCAACCATAGGTATACATATTTCCCCTCCCAGTCCATTTTTATAAATAAAGTTTCATTAGGAGACAATCTCACCTATTTATTTACATGGTAACTGTTCCTCTACAGTGGCAGAGTTGAGTAGTTGTGACAGCAATGTAATGGTAGGTAAGCCTGAAACATTTATCCTCCAGCCTTTGTAGAATGAGTTTGTCAACTTCTGTGCTATGTAGTGGGATAAACTTGGTTCATCATCTTAGAGTTCATATAGGTAGTCAAAATTAATACCTTACATATGTGGAACATCTCACAGAGTATTTTTATATTATTTCACTTAATCTTCACAAATTATTATCACTAATTTACAAGAAACATAATCTAAGAGACTAATGGGTTTGCTCGAGGACATACCCACCACGGTAAAGGGAGAAGCCAGCATTCAAATCTATGTCTGCAGACTTAAACCTCAGTGCTCTGTAGGTATTACATCTGTATCTATTATAGAACTTCTAACTTTTCCCCATGAAGTACAAGCTCAAGGGAATGGATGTTGAATTTATGTATTGATCATTGAGACCAAGACAGTCTAGTCAAGTTGGAGAATAATTATGTTGATAGCCCATGTATAATTTCAGTTGTTTCCACAAAATTTATCTTACCTCAATTGGTGTTGATATAGATTTTTCAAAGAACATCAAGAAGTATTATCAGAGTTCTTTATCTACTGAAAAGAAAACTAATGAAACTACATCCATCATAAACAACTCCAAAAATACCAGGAATGACTTACTTAACATCTTAGATACACTAACCTCAAAAGAAGACTTGTCATTGGAGAAATTAAAGCAGATCAAGATACCAAATATTCAAATATTGCAAGAAAAGGTAAATATTCATGACAGTGGTTTTTACTTGATATGTGTGTGCTTGATCACTCAGTCATGTCTGACTCATAGGGACACCATGGACTGTAGCCAGGCTTCTCTGTCCATGGAATTTTCCAGGCAAGAATACTGGAATGGGTTGCCATTTTCTTTTCCAGAGGATGTTCCCAACCCAGAAATCGAGCCTGCATCTACTGCCTTGGCAGGTGGATTCTTTACCACTGTGCTACCTGGGAAGCCTGACTTGATATACAAATCTTTTCTATTTCCCTGTCTAATGTTTTATTTCATTTTTAATTTATATTTTATAAGTATAGGAATAATATATAAATAATATAAATATATTTAATCTAAAAATCATGTACTTTTTAAAAATTTCTTAAGTCCAAGTTCAAGAAAAATCAAAAAGTAAAGATTGTGGCTTGATTTTATTATTTTATACTATTTACTATTTCCCAAATGGTACAGACTGTGGACATTTACTCTTCCTGCTTCATAAGTGAAAGGTGGTTTTTATTTTTAAAAAGATGAAATTAACATAGAAATGCTCGATATTTTCCAAAGAAACCATAAGTATGAAAGTGTTATTGATTGACACCTGTGCTAACAACAAATAAGTTAGATACGTATTCAGTTAACTAGGAAATATTTAATGGGTCATATCTACATATTAAGCATGAACAGCTGTTGAAGAAACACACATGAGTAGAGCAGTGTCTTGCCTCAGTGAGCCTGGATAACGCTAGGAAAACCCTCTGCCAACAAGTCACTTTTTCACACAGATCCTTTTTCCTCTCGGGTGTACGGAGCAGGAGAGGACACGGCCTGCGTGCTCTCGTCCTGCGGTGGCCCGAGCTGTTACGGCTCCCCAGCCCTCTCAATGAATGCCCTGCAGAAAGCTCAGGAAGCAGAGTCTGTGGTTCACAGTTTGAACAACCAAGTTCACAGGTTGAAGAAACAGGTGAATGACATCTTCTCATGCTTTATATGCAAAGCTATAGCAATTTTTAAAAAAGCAAACTGCTTGAAATTTTTTTAATTTCCATTTATCTTCTAAGTGAAAGAATAGATTCTAGATGTTGGGTGTTCTTTTGCCTGGAAATACAAAATAAAAATAAAGAAAAGTTATGAAAGTGTTAGTTGCTTAGTCATGTCCGACTCTTTGTAAACCCGGCCAGGCTCCTCTGTCCATGGAATTCTCCAGGCAAGTATACTGGAGTGGGTTGCCATGCCCTTCTCCAGGGGATCTTCCAAACCCAGGGATCGAAACTGAATCTTCCTGCATTACCATCTGAGGCACCAAGGAAGCCCTAAAAATATAGACGTGACTATAAATGGTGATTTAGAAGTAGATGAGAATATTAACATATTTTTTCATATATATGATGTATAAACGTGTATGTATGTGTATAGCATTGTGTGTGTGTGTGTGTATGGAAAGAAAGAGAAGAGAAAAACAAAAAGTATATGTTCATAGGACATAAATAGACATTTGATTATGATTCCTTTATAGCAAACACTGCATAGAAATGTGTAAATTCCTAGCCTTGGAGGTTTGAAAACTATAGAAATCTCCAAGTAAAGAATAATTTTTCATTAATTCAAGAAGGTGTTTGAAATTCTACTAATAGACAAATTTTAATGTTAGAATTTAAGGTTAGAAAATGTTTTTAATAGGATTATACCCTTACTTCCTTAAACTCCTTCCTAGGTTGATATGATAAAGTTGTTTTAATATTTAAGTACCTGATAACAGAATCTCAAATAATTTTAAGTGATTTAAAAAATCATTTCTAAAAAATGAGTATAATTTTCAGTTACCTAGTTTTCTTCAGGCTTTTTGATGAATACGTTATATTCATCTTGAAAGGATAAATACAAATTTAAGAGTTTTGTGAGTACATTGTGTTCATCTTGAAAATAAGTTAGTATGCTCCCTAGTTTCCTTTTTGGGGGGCAATATACATAGAGCCTTTGAAGAAGAAAACCTGCATTTTTTAATCAATATAAGATAAATATTATATCAGTCAGCCCTCTTGTTTGCAAGTGGCAGAAACCAACTCCTGAACAGAAAGGAAATGTACATGCAGACATCTGGGCCTCAGAATTGAAAGAAGGATACAGAGCCAGACTTGAAAATGGGGTGAGAACCATAGCTAAGATACACACTCCTGCACACACACACTGCAGAGCAGCCATTTGTTCCATGAGCCTCGTCTCCATGGACCTGAGCCCCAGCTGGTCCAATATGCTTGCTCCACAGGCTCCAGAATCCAAGTTCTGGAGCAGGTCTCTGATTATAGTCAGGTTGAAGAACATTCTTACATATCCTAAATGCTGACATTTTTTGTTTACATAGTCATCCGTGGCGCTAGTGGTAAAGAACCTGCTTGCCGCTGCAGGAGACAGAAGAGGTTCAATCCCCGGGTCAGGAAGATCCCCTGGAGGAGGGCATGGCAACCACTCCAGTATTCTTGCCTGGAGAGTCCCGTGGACAGAAGAGCCTGGCAAGCTAGAGTCCATAGGATCACAAAGAGTCAGACATGACTGAAGCGACCTAGCATTCAAATTTGTATTGCCACCTAGTTTTTTCACTTATATATTATTCTTCAATGCTTTAACAAATATTCGTTGAGTACCTATTGCATGCTGGGCATTTATCTACATGCTGGGAATTCAACAGTAAGCAAATACGAATCCTGATCTTACATCCCTGTGCTTAAATCAACCCTTAATCATTTCATGTAATGTTAAACTACTATTGAGTCCCTCCTCAAAAACCAGAAATCTCACACCATTTAAATAAGTACCATGTTAAGTGATTACTTTTAAAAGATAACCCCTGAAGTATATAATAGCAGAATCTTGCTTAATCAACATATAAATGGAGAACTAGAAAAGGATGAAGGTTGCCATGTTGATAAAATGGTGTGCTATTTTCCTCTTGATTAGAAGGGGGAAGCATGCCAGAAGAGATTACGAGAGAATTCTCAGGAGTCGTGACAGAGGATGGATTGCAGAGAGATGTTTTAAGAGTGAAGTAATTTAGCAATCTTGTTCTTTCTGAATATGGCATCAACTAATCTACATTGAGATTTCATCTGTGTAACTTGGTGCTTCCTGACCAGAGTATTTATTTCTGAAATTCTCATCTTTCTTCTATGTATTCTTACTCACAATATCTCCACTTTATTTTTTATTGAAATATAATTGACATAGGAAATTTGTATTAGTTTTAGGTGAACAACATAATGATTTGATATATGTATATATTGTGAAATGATTAGTACAATAAATCTAGTTAACATCCATCCATCACCACATGTAGTTACATTTTCTTTCCTGTGATAAGAACTTTTAAAATCTCTCTTAGCAACTGGTATCCATTTTAAAGTTTAAAAAGTTCTAGAGAATTAAGGAACAACTCCAAAAAATTAAGGTACATACTTTTCATCATGTAAATATTTCTGTTTTGTTTCATCATTTGCCAGTGACTACCATTAAATCCTTTTCCACAGAATCTGTATGGCTTAAATTAAGCTGGCTTTTTTATGGGGAAATAAAGGGAGATTTTTTTCCCCCTAACTATGTTTGATCCTAATTAGCCCTGCTTCTGTCACAATTAATTTATTCAGTGCAGCTCAACTTGTGGGTGATATTGTTCTATTGCTCTCCATTTTTTTTCTCTTTCTCTCATTTGTTGGAATCCTAACAAAAAGTCCATGACCTTTTTCAAATCATACAGTTAAGAATTTGCACTTCTAAGTTGTAAGCGTTTTAGTCCTTATCGTTTCTCCACCAAGTATACACAGTATTTGTAATTTATTTTTGTAGCCTGCTCTGAGTTCAAACTCATTTATTAAAAGAAAGAATGCTTCCTTTATACGCTCAAAGAGCGTATATTATTTGAATTTGAAGAATGTTTAAAAGAGTAAAGATTTTAACTT
Organism: Oryx dammah; assembly: GCF_014754425.2. Lineage (NCBI taxonomy): Eukaryota > Metazoa > Chordata > Mammalia > Artiodactyla > Bovidae > Oryx > Oryx dammah. The sequence continues at coordinate 49,539,891 of NW_024070202.1, read as the reverse complement.
ATGTTAAACTTACTAAAGTTAATATTTTAACTGATATTAAAGAAAATGTTCTCAGCTTCCTAAACATGATGGTCACTGTAATTCTGTGAAATTTTTGATACCCTAAAATACTAACATCTCCTAAAAATAAAATTTAAAAATTTATAAATTTTCAATTTATATCAGGAAAAATCATTGTTTTCAAATAGCAATTTTGATCACTAATAATGTTTTAAGAGAGAAGTTTACATTATTAAGAAAACAGGATAATGAAAACAACCAATATCACCTTTTAAAAGAGTCCTTTTCATAAATCTATTGTTTAGTTGTCTAGACTTCTGTTTTAGTTTTAGTGAGTTCTATTTGGTCAGCTAAGTAACGAGACATCACAGAATATGCCTGATTGTTATGTTTGCCTCGTTTTTGTTTTTTCTATTCCAGAACAGAAATATAAGTAAACTGGCAGAAGTTTGCAAAAAGAGTGCATTACAGCTAAGAAAGAAACAGGAATATGAAAAACCAAAGTGAATCTGAAGAAGAAAAAATGAATCTTCTAGTAAAAAAACTGAAAGTATTTTTGTTAGGTAATTTTTTTTTAAATATTAGGACTAATTTTTGTTCCTCCTTCTTCCCCCCCTCCCCCATCTCCTCTTCCTTTTTCTTCCTTTTCAATGTATACTGAAGCATCAACCAATTCCAAATTACATTAATTGGAAATCACATGCCTAAATCCAAAAGAAGACATACTCGTTGATCTTAAATTTCTTAATGAAAACAATTGCAGGGGGCGGGGAAAAAAAAATTGCAAAATACTCACTCTGTATCAAAAAATATGGTTCTCTATATAAGGTTAATTTAGTAATAAATCCTAGAATTTAGTTAAAATTCCAAACAAGTGAACTTAGCGTTTAAAATTATATTATTTTTTCAAAAAGAAAATCTAACATGAAGACTCTAGATCAAGGCATGTCAATTGTTGGTTAGTATATCAAATACTGTAGTGAAGTGGCAGCTAAAATACTGATTATTTTGGATAACTGTTATTGACTGTTTTCCAAGACTCATGTTGGCTTTCTGTGACTGCCAGATGGAACTATTTGATTCCTTATTATTATGATTATAAACTTGATATCCCTCATAGGGCCTTATTTTAGGAGAGGTTTGTTGTTTATTTTTGATCACCCCACGCATAGGGGATCTTAGTTTCCTGACCGTGGGTTGAGACCATGCCCCCTGCAGTGGGAGTGCATAGCTTTAACCAGTGGACTACCGGGGAGGTCCCTGGGAAAGCGTTGTTTAAAACTCCAGAGAATTAGCAGTCAAAGATAAAAATCAAATAGTACAGCTGGAAATTGACCTGAAACCTCACTTTCTGCAAATAATGTCGTTTAGGTACCATACTACATGGAATTGATCTGAGATAGCTTTCTCTCCCATAGCCATCATCCAAATTCAGTAATTTAATATTTCCACGTGAATTAATCAACAGTCAGGGTGTCGGTTACAATCTTTGCAGTCACTTTATTAAATCCTTTGCTATTGATTTTTATGAGACCCTGTGGCCAAGGTCTATTTCATTGTTTCTAGAAATTGTATTAGCAGCTCTAATACTGATTTTCAAAATAAGAAAAAAATAGGGAGTGAAAATAATTAATAAAAATGACCAAAATAATCAGTGAAAATGACTGGGTATGAAATCAGTCAGCTGGACATTTGTTTGTTCAAAAGCAAATTTTCAATGAGAAACTAGGTGGATTGATATTTACTAGGCACAGATGGTAGTAGATCTGTGATTTAATCTAGTAGATTTATACTCACAATCAATGCCGATTAATGTGAGGAACACATTAGCTGTTTCTGCAGATACAAGTTAATTCAGACACCAAAACTAAATATCAGAACTGCCACTGCTGTTGTGTGAAAATCATAAAATACAGTCCTGAGCTCAAGCAACAGATCACAAAGCAGGTTCTACCTGTTTTCCTCCTAGTTCACTGGATCATAGAGCCTACTGCTATACCGGTCCTGGTTCTCATTGCTACTAGAATGTCACTTTAAATAGAGTCACAATAAAAATGTCATTTTAATTAGCCTAAGGAATTGGGTGGGGAGGAACTGTGTTCAGATTATTACAACAAAAATTAGGCTGCTGCTGCTGCTGCTGCTAAGTCACTTCAGTCGTGTCCGACTCTGTGCGACCCCATAGATGGCAGCCCTCCAGGCTCCCTCGTCCCTGGGATTCCCCAGGCAAGAACACTGGAGTGGGTTGCCATTTCCTTCTCCAATGCACAAAAGTGAGAAGTCAAAGTGAAGTCACTCAGTCATGTCCGACTCTTAGCGACCTAGGCATCAAGAAAAATCCTGTTCCATAAAAGGAACTTCCCTGGTCAGAGTCCCGAGATTCTTGGTCACCAGGAAGTGGTACCTTTCGCCCACCCAGTTTCTTCAATTTTCTTGGCTGTAAAGCCCAAATAAAAGTATTACCTTTATGGTGGCCACACCATGCAGATCTTCTTTGACCATCTTAATATTTTCCTTGTGATCTGAATTCCTTATTAACAGAGTTTTGTGTCACTTTTCCTGAAAGTGAATTTATAATCATTTAAATTTTAATTTTTAATCTCATAATCAATGGCAATAAATGTTTCATGACTGAATGTGGAATTAAGTTCAATTCACTTTTTATTGGAACTTTTCCTTTTAACAAAACAGTTACCATTTCTATAAAGAGCCAGATCCACGGTTCTGTTTAAAATATGGCTTTAATTTATTCATGAAAAATTCTTGCTACATTTTTTCAAAAGCATTATAGGAAGTGAAACATTAACTTTGGGAATTTGCTGGCAGTCCAGTGGTTAGGACTTGGCACATTCACTGCCAAGGGCCCAGATTCAATCCCTGGTTGGGGAACTAAAACCTCACAAGCCACGTGGCACAGCTAAAAAAAAGAAAAAACTAAGTAAAATAGTCCTTTTATATTAAAACTAGCTAAGGCAAAATTACTGCAAAGAAGATATATACTTAGGTCGTGTCACTCAAATACTGAAAGCCAACACTGGCTCCCATTGTCTCTTGAATGAAGTCCAGTTTCCTTAGCCCCACATTTAGGGGCTTGTGTGATCCACTCCCAGCCTTCTTGAACTTCACCTCTCTCTTTTAAACTTTTTAAGACACTTTTTAACTTTGTCACATACTTTTTACACACCCCCTCCACTGGCCAGCCAAACACACTATTTATCTGTTCCACCCTGAGCTTTGGCCTGAGCTGACAATGCCCTTACCCGTCCCTTCAACCCACATCTCCACAGATTTAATCTGTGTGGGCTTCTAAGGCCGGATTTGAATGTCTTCTTAAAGTTCTTCCTGAAATATTTTCTCTTCCCTCTGAACACCACATCATTTTGTCTTACATTTATGACTTCTCCTCTTATGAAATATCAGTAATCATCTGAAATGACTTATAATTTCCCAACTTGATGGTAAACCCCCTGGAGATCAGATCTGTATCTAATTCATCTCTAAATTCCCCCATGGAACTCAGGATCTGTGCCTCAGAAAGGAGCCAGAAAGAGACAAAGAGTTATTACCCCCAACACCAACAGTACATCTTCCACTTCAGTTCTCAAAAGAGGCCAATTCTATTTTCTGAAAAGCAGGGCATAGTATTTAGAAGTTTCTTGATAATATGTTGCTCATAGTGTATTTTGTCATATCCCTTTTCAAAATAGGCCTTTGAGAAGCAGTATCAGATATAATTACTGTTATGCAGATAAGCAAAAATTGTTAGCCTTTTTATTATTTTAAATTAATTTTAATTGAGAGGATAACTACTTTACAGTATTGTGGTGGTTTTTGCCATACATCAGCATGAATCAGCCATGGCTGTACATGTGCCCCACCATCCAGAACCCTCCTTCCACCTCCCTTCCCACCCATCCCTCTGGGTTGTCCCAGAGCACCAGTTTTGAGTGCCCTGCTTCATGCGTCAAACTTGTACCGGTCATCTGTTTTCCATATGGTAATATACATGTTTCAGTGCTATTCTCTCAAATCATCCCACCTTGCCTTCTCCCACAGAGTCCAAAAGTCTGTTCTTTACATCTATGTCTCTTTTGCTGCCTCGCATATAGGGTCATCGTTACCATCTTTCTAAATTCCAATATATGTGTTAATATACAGTATTTGTGTTTCTCTTTCTGACTTAATTCACTTTGTATAATAGGCAATTGTGAGCCTTTTTAATGTCATGGGAGATTAGAGTGGAGTTTTGTTGAGTCCAAACCCAGGGCTTCCCTATTGTCTCATTCATGGTGTTTGAATCTTTTTTTTTTTTTAATTGAACTATAGCTGATTTATATTGTTGTTAATATCTGCTACATAGTAAAGTGACTCAGTTATACATATATTTACATTCTTTTTTATATTCCTTTCCGTGATGGCTTATCACAGGATATTGAATATAGTTCCCTGTGCTATACAGTAGGACCTTGTTGCTGATCCATTCTATGCTTAATAGTTTTCCATGGTTTTGAATCTTAATGACAGGCATCTAAACATTTTAATTGCTTTTGAATCTGTACTTACAATAAGCAATTATTGTGAAGACATTTTGTAGGTCACAAAATATCCCAAATCTGTTTTTTTCCAACAAACATTTGTTCAGGTGTGTTCATCATTACACAAACAGTGTTTCTTTCACAGAGAAGGGAAAATTGAGGATGCAGAAGAGTCTATGGGACACTTACAGTCTAGTTCCTATATTCTAGAGACACTAATCAAATACAGATAGATTTAGCTTAGAATTCATTGTGATGCTATTGACAAGATAGAGTGATAAGGAGACACAGTTATCTAAAACGCATCTTCTTATTTAAGAGGAACAGTGCCTCCAGAGGAGGTAGAGAAGGTGGCGAATCGTGTATTTGACATCCACCTCCCAATAACATCGCAAAATCTAACTCATTAACTTGACAAAATACAGAAACTTAGGCAACTCTGTGAGGACTACGGGACAGAAGAGGACAGGCTAAACAAGGCTCAGATGGAGCCCACAAGGTTTTGGTGAAGGCAGAAGCAGCTGAGTAAGTACAATTAATATTAAGATTCTCCTGCTCTAACAGGCAATCTGCTGAAAGGCCATCAGAAAAATATTTGTCTAAGGAGCTAGCATAAGGAGCTATAGCATTCAAATGAAATTACCCTCTGATAGTTCATTGCCCAAAATGAAGGCTAAGCTGTCTGTGGAGGTGCCCCAGAAAGCTGGGAAGCTGGGAGGCAGTGCATAAAGATGCTGGTTTCCCATTTTCCTTAGACTGAGCACCCTTCCTGTGGTCTGTTACCTCTTTATACCAATATACGCCAGTAAATGCTGTATATTGCTGCTGCTGCTGCTGCTGCTGCTGCTGCTGCTGCTGCTGCTGCTGCTGCTACGTCGCTTCAGTCGTGTCCAACTCTGTACGACCCCATAGACAGACGGCAGCCCACCAGGCTCCCCTGTCCCTGGGATTCTCCAGGCAAGAACACTGGAGTGGGTTGCCATTTCCTTCTCCAATGCATGAAAGTGAAAAGTGAAAGTGAAGTCGCTCAGTTGTTCCTGACTCTTAGTGACCCCATGGACTGCAGCCTACCAGGCTCCTTGTGTATTAATTATATGCCTGTATCTTAACAAGTGGTGGGAATATCTGTGTATTTCCCCCTTCTTTTACACTGATTTTTGGTTCTTTCTATATTTATGGCAATAAGCAATACTTTGAAAATCTAAACTTAAAATATATATATATCACATTAAAAAGATATGACAGTAAGGAAGAGAAGGACTCTAGTGCCCTAAGAGTAGTACTGGAGTAGAATGATATATACAGCACACAAAGTCAATTAATTCTTGCTTCCTTTTGCCCTTGTCGACTTCATTAACCAAAGATGAGAAGCCACCTTGATGTTTTTATGATCATGGGGTACTGTGAGTCAAGGTCATAGGGGCAGTGGATAATGGTACCATCATCTACATCCACCATCATTTTTGGATGCCTTGAAGCAGAGTTGAGACCTGAACTATCTCACCATCCACTTATACAAATAAAGTCCCTCAGACTCCACTGAAAGCCCAGCCCCTCCCAGTTTTACTATTTACAACTAGGAAGATTAAGTAACTACAGCACGATCATGCTGCTGCTACTGCTAAGTCGCTTCAGTCGTGTCCGACTCTGTGTGACCCCATAGACAGCAGCCCACCAGGCTCCCCCGTCCCTGGGATTCTCCAGGCAAGAACACTGGAGTGAGTTGCCATTTCCTTCTCCAATACATGAAAGTGAAAAGTGAAAGTGAAGTCATGTCCGACTCCTAGCAATTCTGAGGACTGCAGCCTACCAGGCTCCTCCATCCATGGGACCTTCCCAGCAAGAGTAGTGGAGTGGGTTGCCATTGCCTTCTCCGAAATGATGCTGATGAAGTAACATGCAGAGATTCTTACAGTGTAATGTTAATACTTTTTAAAAGAAGATAACACATTATACACAGAAGAGGCTCTCAGTCATGAAAACAAAAATCTTATAAGGACAAAAATGTTAGAATATGCCAATATCATAAAAGGTGGTAGAATTATTGGTACATTTTCTCTCCGATATTTTTTTCTTCTTTTTTGGGGAGTGCTCTCTAAATGTACTATAATGAGCAATACACTGAAAATCTAAGGGAAAAAAAGAATACAGTAAAAAGATAGAGGGATAGGGGGAGTTATGAGAAGGCATGATTCCAGAACCCCCTTCTGTAACTGTAGAGAAAGAAGTGTAGAAAAGGAAAGCTACATACCGTATGATTCTTACTCTAAGACCTTCTGGAAATAGCACAACTATGGGGACAGTGGAGAAAAAAAAAGATCAGTGGTTGCAGGGATTGAGGAGAGGGATGAATAGGCAAACACAGAGAAATTTTAGGACAGTGAAAATACTCAGTTTGATACTATAGTGATAAATGCATGTCATTATACATTTGTCCAAACCCAGAGAATGGACAACACCGAGAGAGAGCCCTAATGTAAACTGTGGACTTTGGGTGATTATGGTGTGTCAGTGTAGATTCATCAGTTGTAACAAATGGACCCTCTGGTGTGGGGTGTCAATAACTGGGGAGGTTATAAGTGTATGGGAACTCTCTGTACCTCCCTCTCAATTTTGCTGTGACCCTAAAACTGCTCTTAAAAAAACAGTATTTTTCTTTAAAAAGAAAAAAAATTACCACTGGGAGGAGAGAATGGGTTGATTGGAGAAGAGGATGTTTTGCCATTTAGCTATTTTTGCTCCTACATAAGCATTTCTACTATGCCTCTACTAAGGTCAGTCAGCTATCTCCCTGACTTCGTACATTCTTCCAAAGGTTCTTCTGAGCCCGTAGATCTAAGTATCTGGTGAGTGTTGACTTGAGGTGAGCTCATTTCTGTAAAGTAGACTATCACTTGGAATGCTTGTGATTTTAACCTCTGACTGGGCCCCTGGGCGGCTGGAATGTCAGTGAAGCTTAACTAACCCTGAATAAACACCGCCTGTAAATGCAAAGCCTTCCACTCTCTTTGCTCTCTGTGGAGCCTCTTGACTTGCCCACCCCCAGCCCCTCACCTCCAATAAGAGTGTCAAGAGCATTGCTTAAGTTTGAGGAGTCAGGAGAGAGCTGGCTGAAGATAGATTTTTGTTGTTGTTGTTCCAAGCTTGGCATTTTTATTACCCAAACAGCTCTGCTTATGACAAGTTAAGAAATGATATCTATATCTTTGATTTCCATACCTGGCAAAATCTGTACCTATGTAGGTATATACAATATAAGTGTTTTTATTGGTATTTAAATATACCTGTTTCTCAAAATGAAGACTTCAGTGCTTTGCCTTGCTTGAGAGTAATTTAAACAGACTTTATGAATAATTCAGGAAAGTTTTTGGTTGAGTTGAATGAACTCTCAAGGTGAAATAAATGAATAATTGTATATTTATCTAATCTGATATGTTAATATCTTACCTCAGAAAAGCAGAAAATGTTCTATCAAATCTCAGCAAAATGTTGAATAAGTTGCACCAAGTTCAAATCACTCAAGGATGGGCAGATTCTACACAGCTGACTGCCGAGATAACAAAATTCAGAAAGGACGAACTTCAGGTATTTTTTTATCTTCTTTGAAACTAACCTGAAATAAACTTCAGCTGTGGAGACAGCACAGGTTTCATGTCTGCCAATTCCATGCTTGTCTTACCTGTTCAGTGGGATTATTATGATGATAAATTAGGCTATGATAGTATTGTATGTGTAATTAATGTACTACAGAGCTCTTCCAGCATTATCTCTTTTCACAGTTGTCCAAGCCTGGGGGACAAAGCAAGTGCTACCACCAACTTGTAAATGAAGAAACTAAGACCTGGGGAGACTAAGTCATTTGCCTAAGGTCACACAGCTAATCAGTGATAGATTTGAGGACAGTTTATCCCTTCTTTTTTTTTTTAATTTTTAATTGGAGTATAGTTGATTTACAGTGTTATGCCAGTGTCTGCTGTTCAGCAAAGTAATTCAGTTTTACACATATATACATTCTTCTTAAAATATTCTTTTCCATTATGGTTTATCCCAGGAGATTGGATATAGCTCCCTGTCCTATAGAGTAGGACCTTGTTGTTTATCCATTCTAAATGTAATATTTAACAACCCCGAAATACCCAGTCCATCCCTCCCAGCCCTCTGCCCCAACTCCCCATGTTGGTAATCAGAAATCTGATCTCTATGTCTGTGAGTCTGTTTCTGTTTGGTAGATAGGTTTATTTGTGTTGTATCTTAAATTCCACCTAGAAGTGATGTCATATTATCCCTTCTTATACCAGGGAAAGTCATAGAGCTTTGAAAGCTCACCAACCAAAGAAATTAATTGTTGCCAGACTTTTATAATGAAGTTTACATGAAATCTCACCAGCATATCCTAAAACTGAAAGATAACCCAAAAGAAAGAGTTCCATCCAGAGTTTGGCAGGAATAAAGCCATGCTTTAACCCACTTGATGGGTCTGGAAGAGGAAGCCTGGCAGTTAAAGGACAAAACAGGTCCTAGTCTGAGAGTCCATAACATCTCTCCTCCAAGGCTCATCCCCTTCCCAGCAGACTGCAAGTTCCTCAGTCTCTGCTCTTCAGCTCAGTTTAGATATCTAAATACAGGCATCCTGAAAAGAAAAGCAGAAAGCACCAGAACAGGATTAGGACACCAGGAAATTAAAAAAAGTTTAGATATGAAGAGGTTGCACATATATAGGAGCAAAAAATAAAGAAGGCCTCCAGGTTTTCTCCCTCTGTGCATCTACTCTAGAATAGGGGTTGGCAAAATACAGCCCAGGGGCCACATGTACCCACCAACTGTTGTAGTGTCCAAAGTCACACAGTTCAATTGGAATTCAGCCACATATTGTCCATAGATCATTTGCGCAGCCACGGCACTGAGTTGAATAGTTGCAATTGAGATTTTCTGGACCACAATGTATAAAATGTTTACTGTCAGGCCCTTTACAGAAAAAGCTTGCAGATTCCTACTCTAGAAAAACTCCCACATATACCTGAGGGCACAGGAAGGGGCTTCTCTGTTTCTAGCAGCATGATGCACCAGTACCCAAAGGAACCCGCCTAGCAAAAAAAAAAAAAAGAAACCTGAAAATGTTACTTTAAACCATTTTAAAATGCATCGCTGAATTGTTAAAAAATGGAGGACATCTTCAGAGGCCAAAAATGACGGGAAAGCATAATCCAGACAGGTAATTGATCAGGAAGCCGGCAGAGGGCAGCTGCCAATCCCTGGGATATCAGCACTGCTGGTTTTCATAGCTGCCATAAGTAATAGAAAAACCCATGCAAGGAGGCGATGAGGCCCCTGCAGAGAGTAAGGTCCTTAAAAGGCACACCCTCAAGGAAATGTTAGACCATTACACAGAGAGAGGTGGTAAAGACACTAGCCTCTGGGGATAATCTTCACTGAGAATTATTAAAAAGCTGGCTCTCAGGTAAGATGGGGCTAGAATCCACACTACCTGTGTGACCCCCATAAACCAAGCCAAAAATGTCATTTAAAGTGACCCTGAGTTGTCAAGGCCCTCAGATGCCTGACAGAGGCCATGAGAAATCCTCTCCAAAGGACTGTACCTTAAAACCAAGCCTCAAAGGGTTCCCTTAAAACACATAATAAAGAAACAAATTGCCTTAAGGAAGAATCATCAGAAATAGCAAACAAGAGAATCAGAATGCAGGAGACTTTGAATATAACCATTACTGGGTATCTGATACAAAATAAGAGTGTTTATTCTGCTTAAGAAAAATCAAGGTATGAAACTTTGACCAAAGAACAAAAGAGATAACCAATGACAAATCAGACTTTTAGACATCATAAGCATAGTCACCAAAATAAGGAATAAGTTTAGTTCAGTTCAGTTCAGTCACTCAGTCGTGTCCGACTCTTTGCAACCCCATGAACCGCAGCACGTCAGGCCTCCCTGTCCAAATAAGGGTAAAAGTTTTGTTATTATTTATAAGGGAGAAAAAAATAAGAAGCCACCCCTGCATCACCAGAGAAGAAAAAAGTCAACTTTTGTACAGTCAAACTGTGAGACACTTTAAATTGGTAAAAGTGAATACACAAGAGCTATGCAAATTGGCTTAAATGACCTGTACAAGCATAATTTTTAATTTAAAAATTCAAGCTGCAGAAAAAAACAGGATGCTATATATATATATATAAAGTTTAAAAGTAGAAAATACTGTATTTTGTTGCTGCTGCTGCTGCTAAGTCACGTCAGTCGTGTCCGACTCTGTGTGACCCCATAGACGGCAGCCCACCAGGCTCCTCCGTCCATGGGATTTTCCAGGCAAGAGTACTGGAGTGGGGTGCCATTGCCTTCTCCATTGTATTTTGTTAGAAATACCCAAAAAGACAGCTAATACACACACACACACACACACATGGAATGAAATAGAAGTATGTGGAATGAAAAGTGTTAGATTCAGGGTAGTGGTAACCTTTGAGGGGGTGGAGGGAGGTATGGAGAGGAGGGTGGTACACCCAAGGCCTTGGCTCATGGCATTACTTACTCTTAAGCCAGAGGGTGGCTACATTGATATGTGCCATATTTTCTCTTATACCCTATTATCAGAAGCATCTTATTATAACATTGTTTTAATAGAACAGAAAAAGCAAAGGAACAGTTTTCTTTCCCTTTACACCTAGATTATTTGTGGAGGGATCATTACATCATTTATTTTCTTGTTTGTTTATTACATAAGGAGACTTTTTCTTTTCTGGTGTTTCAATCAACAGCAGGCTGAAAATCAGGCCCAGGAGATGAAGAATAAGCTGGACGTAGCAAAGCACCAGTCAGCGTTGGAGGGTGGACTTGCCCAGCTGCAGACCACACTGCAGAGGAATTGAGGAGAGGTTGGCCATGCACGAGCTCAGGCTGAAGCAGCCTGGCACCAGGCTGGGGGCCTTGAGGAGGTCATTGATCCTACCTCTGCCACCAAGAGCAGACAAACAGCTTCTTTGAAAGATAATCCCTTAACCCCAGATTTTTGTGCCATTTGTCAACATTTCCTTTAGTGCTGGTCCATGTTCCATAGTGTGTGTGTAGGGAACCCACTGGGCATGGAGACGCTTCTGTACATGGAGGGTTGTCTCCCAAGGAAGAGTTTTGTGACTAGATTTTGTTAGACTGTTTACTCCCATCTAGTCGAATTTTTTCCTAAACTTCCAAACGTTCACAATTTATGTCACGGGTCTAACTGTACGTATTTGCCCTTTGCTCTAATTAAGTCACATAGCAGATAAAGAACTACAAGTCACCTGCCAAAGAGAATAGATTGAGTTACAAAAATCAGAGTGAATTCATACACCAGTTGTGGAAAATGGCCTATTCATTTGGGTTGCTGAAAGAGGCTGTCAACTCATTTTCTTGGCAGAAAATCTGGTTGGTCTCATTCATATAGCAGCTTAAGCAAAAGAAAGAGGTTGAAGTGTTTTTTATAATTGGTGTATTTTCTTGCTCTTAATTCCTAATGTGCTGGGTACATTTTTTGCTGACTTGGGAGGTGAGGGTGTTTTCTATGAAACAGAGGTTGAGAAAGGTGCTTCCTGCCCACCTGCTACCACTTCCATAGTCCATTCCTGGGTCGGGCCTGTATTCATCTAACGTTCTAGGTTGTCAGCCACTTAGGCTGACCCTGAAGATTTCCCTTCTAATATTGAGGGAGCGCTTCATAACCTCCTGCCTCCCTTCCTACCACATTCCTATCTCACAAGCAAATCCTGTGTCCTTGCTGCCTCTGAATGTTCACCTTGCTCTGACCTTGCTCTGACCTTGCTCTGACCTTCACCTTGCACTTGTAAGTGCTCAACCCAACTGAACCGAGACCTTTGTCCAGGGCAGCACTGAGCCAGTTCCGTCCTGTGTAGCTCTGACCTTATACTTCAGGACAAACTGGTACCTCATAAATAGTTGCCATCACAGAACACAATGTTTGATATTTTACAACAGGAAGTTTTGATTTTTAATTCACTAAAGCTGAGAATTTTTTCAGCCTGTAAACAAGCAAGCAATACCAATGAAAGCCCTGCTGGACATCTCAAGAGTGACACAAGCATATTGAGTGGATGAGGGTTGCCTCTTACTCCTTTTATGAACAATATCAGGCAGACATCACATGTGTGCCTGCTTTACAAGTATCTTCTGATAAGGAGAATGTTACTGTGTTTTAGGAGTTTGTTGAGCTACAGAATCAATACGCTGTTCTTCAGCGTAAGATGAGCGTATCAGGACTGACGAAGGAAACATTAGGAAAAGTGAAGCAGCTAGAAGATGCGGCAGCGAAACCGGCTGGAGACACAGAGGACAAGAAGGGAGGAAGAGCAGGTACCCGTTCTTTATATGCTCCTAGATTTTTGGAGGTATAATCGACAAATAGAATTGTATGTATTTAAAGTGCACAATGTGATGGTTTGATGAATATGTATGTTGTGAAATGACTACTACAATTAAGTTAACACATCCACCACCTCACATAACTACCTTTTTGTGATGGTGGTTTAGTCACTAAGTTGTGTCCAATTCTTGTGACCCCCATGGACTGTACAGGCTGGCCTTTCTGTCCATGGAATTCTCCAGGCAAGAATACTGGAGTGGGTTGCCATTTCCTTCTCCAGGGGATCTTCCCAACCCAGGGACTGAACCTGGGTCTCCTGCACTGCAGGCAGATTCTTTACCAACTGAGCTGCCAGGGATGCCTGTGAAGTTGCTCAGTCATGTCTGACTCTTTGTGATCCCATGGAATGAAGCCTACCAGGCACCACCATCCATGGAATTTTCCAGGCAGGAGTACTGGAGTGAGTTGTCATTTTCTTCTCCAAGGGATCTACCTGACCTGAGGATTGAACCTGGGTCTCCCGCGTTGCAGGCAGACTCTTTACACTCTGAGCCGCCAGGAAAGCCCAGCCTTTTTGTATATATGGTAATAATGCTTCTGATCTACTGGTGTGCACAATACAATCTGATTGATCCACAGAACCATTCATCTTACAACTGGAAGTTTGCATTCTTTGACCAACATCTGCCCAATGTCCTCTATGCCCCTGCAACCCATGGCAGCCGTAATTCTCCTCATTCTGTGTGTTTAGAGTCCACATATGAGTGAGATCATATAGTATTTGTCTTTCTCTGTCTGGTTTATTTTCACTTAGCATAATGTCCTCTAGGTTCATCCATTGTTACATATGGGCAAGATTTCCTTGTTTTTTATGGCTGAACTATATTTATACATATATATGTATCTATCTGATATGTGAATATATGCCTCTCACATTGTTTGTATCCAGTCGTCCATGGACAGACACAGGTTGTTTCCATGTCTCGGCTGTTGTGAATAGTGCTGCAGTGAACACAGGAGAGCAGTATCTCTTTGAGATACAGATTTTGTTTCTTTCAGATCAATACACACATTGAGGATTCCCAGATCATGTAATAGTTCTATCTATCCTTTTATGCACTCCCCCAGTTTGACAATAACATCATATTAATAATATTCCACCTTCCTAGTAGGACAAATACTGGTTTCAATTTATGGTTGACACAGTTTAACCACTTATGAGTCCGCTCAGTTGAGACAGAAGTAGGAGCTGGGTTTGTGACTGTAACAGAACACGCCTTGTGCCTGGTCTTACTTCAAAGAGTATTGGTGAACTCTGACTTGTACTAACCGGAGCACACTGAGATTGCCTTTAGTCACCTTACAATGCCCTTGTCCTAATTTGGTGCCTCTGTTATTCCTCTGGCTGTGCTAGGTCCTGTGCTGGGTCTTAGTTGGGGCATGCAGGATCTTCAGTTGTAACCTGTGGACTCTAGTTCCCTGACAAGGATTGAAGCCAGGCCCCCTGCATTGGGAGCACAGAGTCTTAGCCACTAGACCACCAAGAAAGTTCCCTAATTTGGTGCTTCTTGATCAGGGGTGATTTTCTCCCCTCCCCTGGGGATAAAAATGTTTGAAGACATTCCTGTTTGTCACAACTAGTGGCTCAACTAATGTTCTAGTGGATGGAGGTTAGGGATGTTGCTAAATGTTCTATAATCCACAGAATGTCTCCCTGACAATGAACAGTTATTCTGCCCAAAATATCACTAATGCCAAGGTGGGGAACCCTGTCCTAACCTATGCTGCCCATTTTCTCTTCTCCTTCAAATTACTTTTTTGGAGTTAGTATGATCTAGTCTCTAGAGTGCTACGTCATTTAGCACGGGTCTGTAGGTAGCAACTCGGAAGGAAACACACTCTGAACAAAATGGAAATTTTGATGCACAAGAAGTGTAGTAAATATTGATACTATATGTAATATGGATAACTAATGAGAACCTACTGTATAGCTCAGGGAACTCTACTCAGAGCTCTATGGTGAACTAAATGGGAGGGAAATCAAAACACAAAGAAGGGATATATGTATATATATAGCTGATTCACTTTGGTGTACAGAAGAAACTAACACAACAGCAGAAACTAACCCAACATTGTAAAGCAACTATGTGCATGCGTGCTCAGTCATGACTGATTGTTTGCGACCCCGTGGACTATAGCCTGCCAGGCTTCTCTGTCCATGGAATTTTCCGGGCAAGAACACTAGAGGGGGTTGCCATTTCCTATTCCAGAGGATCTTCCCAACCAGGGATCAAACTGGTGTCTCCTGCATTGCAGGCAGATTCTTTACCACTTGCACCACCTGGAAAACCCAAAGTAACTACATTCCAATAAAAATTAACTTAAGTAATAAAAGCCAAAGAACCATTAAAAACATAGACCAATTTGGCTAAAGAATTAGTTTCCATCAGACATCAGAGGGTAAGTAAATAAATAGTTATATAAACACAGAACACATATAATTTAAAAGTTAATCAGTCTACTTTTCCCACAGCTAATACTTGTTATTGTTCTGGGCAGTCATCATGTCCCGAACCACCTCTAAAGCATCAAGAAATATCAAATGATGAGTGGTCTAGTTTTACTTCTAGTTGTGTTTATTGTTTCCCAAAGACCCTGATGCTGGGAAACATTGAGGGCAAGAAGAGAAGGGGATAACAGAGGAAGAGATGGTTGGATGGCATCAACTAATCAATGGACATGAGTTTAAGCAAGCTCCAGGAGATAGTGAAGGACAGGAAGCCTGGAGTGCTACAGTCCATGAGATCACAGAGAGTCAGACACCGCTTAGCAACTGAACAACAACAAATGCTTTCAAGTTAACCAGATTCATTTGGAATATAAGTGACTCTCAAAATATTAAAATAACTGAAACTCCTCACTTATAAGGGCTTCTTTATTATAAAGTGGATTGCAGGGAGAAATATCACTAACCTCAGATATGCAGATGACACCACCCTTATGGCAGAAAGCAAAGAAGAACTAAAAAGCCTCTTGATGAAAGTGAAAGAGGAGAGTGAAAAAGCTGGCTTAAAACAAAACATTTAAAAAACTAAGATCATGGCAACTGGTCCCATCACTTCATGGCAAATAGATGGGGAAACAATGGAAACAGTGACAGCCTTTATTTTTGGGGTTCCAAAATCACTGCAGATGGTGACTGCAGCCATGAAATTAAAAGACACTTGCTCCTTGGAAGAAAAGTTATGACCAACCTAGACAGCATATTAAAAAGCAGAGACATTACTTTGCCGACAAAGGTCCATCCGGTCAAAGCTATGGTTTTTCCTGTAGTCATGTATGGATGTGTGTGTGTGTATGTTAATTGATCAGTCGTGTCCAACTCTTTGTGACTCCGTGCATTGTAGCCCACCAGGCTCCTCTGTTTATTGGATTTTCTAGGCAAGGATACTGGAGTTGGACTATAAAGAAAGCTGAGTGCTGAAGAACTGATGCTTTTGAACTAGGGTATTGGAGAAGACTCTTGAGAGTCCCTTGGACTGCAAGATCAAACCACTGAATTCTAAAGGAAATCAGTCCTGAATATTCATTGGAAGGACTGATGCTGAAACTGAAACTCCAGTACTTTGGCCACCTGATGTGAAGAACTGATTCCTTGGAAAAGACCCTGATGCTGGGAAAGATTGAAGGCAGGAGGAAAAGGGGATGACAGAGGATGAGATGGTTGGATGGAATCACTGACTCAATGTACATGAGCTTGAGCAAGCTCCAGGAGTTGGTGAAGGACAGGGAAGCCTGGCATGCTGCAGTCCATGGGGTCGCAGAGTCAGACACAACTGAGCGACTGAACTGAACTGATTATAAAATGAGTCTTTGGCCCTATAACCATTTATATCACTGCTATGACATGAAAAAAATGAAAATGCGACATCACTGTGGGACAAAGTCAGGGAAAATAACACCATACTCTTACTGTTGGATATCTCTGGGGAAGGGGAGGGTGAAGAGGAAAAAATACTACGTTTTACATTTGTAGAATTGTTTTAAAAGTAGTGAGCTTCTTTTCATTTTCAGTATTTTCCTAATAATTTTAAAAATATTAAGATTCAAAAGGACAAATATTTTTTTACCTTGAATTCCAGGGACGATACCATGAAGAATCAGTTTCTATTATTCCCAGACCTTGGTCCCTGTTATGGGAACAAAAACACAAGGAGAATCCTTTCTGTCTTATATTTTATGTCAGGGTCCACATTGTTTCCACTTTCCCACATAGACTAAAACTTTCACAGTTCTTGAAATTAAGTTGGAAGAGAAGTTTAAGTCAGGGGACATCTACTCAGAGAGACCAAAAATAATGCCTTCTATTTCTTTTTTTTCTTCTCACTTCAAGGCTGTTTTCACAACTTAACAGATAGGAAGATAAAACAGTGGTTTGGCCATCTTCCTAACTCTGCCACTTGGGAACAGGCTGAACCACAAGGGTTGTATTCTATCCCATCTGTTAGGAAGAGAGGCCCATGGGATTCCAGAAAGGAGCCCTGACTTAACTTGACCAGGTCAAAGTGAAGAGAGTGGAGAGTGGGCCCCAGTCTATAGCCAAGATCCCTCTGCAGAGCTTTGTGTCAGTCAGGATCCTAACAAGAAATGAAAACACACTTGGATACAATTCTGGATCGTGTGTTTATAAGCAGAGTTGTCTCAGTTACCTATTCAGCACATCACAAACTGTTCCCCAAATTTAATGTCTTAGAACAACAAGCATGCACTGTTTTTCTGTGGGTCTCTCCTGGGGTGTTACTCAAGCAGCTGCATTGGCTGATGGATCAACTGGTAGGTCTGCCAGGGCCCAGGACTGGCTGAGATACTGCCTCTCTCCACTGGGTCTTTCAGCTCAGGTTGCTTGACAACCTGGTGGTTACAGGGTTCTATTAGAGTGACTAGAAGGCCCAAGGTTCTTGAGGTCCAGAAACATCATTTCTTCTGCTTTCTGTTGGTCCAAACATCTGGCAAAGAAAGCTAGACCTGGTTTGAGGGGAGAAGGTAAACAGGCTGTATTTCTTGTCGGAAGAAATTAGAATAGAAGCACAGGAATTAAGAGCATCAGCCAAGGGCGTAGAGGTCCTGGGTGACCAGCAGAGAAGCCATTAGCATCCCTGAAGAAGCCGCGAGAAGGAGGGGTGTGAGTGCTAGAAAGCAGCCCTGGGAACACCAGGGCAGAAGGAAGGAGGCCGCGTTGCAGGAGTTGGACTCAAAAGAAGGCAGAACTGCCAGAACCCTGCTGCTCCCCAGGGATGCAATCTGCTCACTCCCCTCCCCCTGCCACCCATCACTTCTCAGAACCGCCTGGCTGCCAAGTGTGAATGAAAGCCAGAGGTCAAGGGAGCCAGGTGATGACATCCAGGGATGCTGGCTTTCCAGGACAGGCAGGATGGGGAATGGATCTGGTGGGGCAAATGAAGAGTATCCAGCATGCTCTTATTAAATTACTTGGTAGAAACACCAGGATCTATTAATATTTTTCTCTTGGTACAAATAGTCTTCTAATGCTAAAACCCCTCTTTGATCCCACATGGTCTGTATGTGAAAGTTTCTAGTGATTGATAGAATGCTCATCACCTACCATAGCAACTTCTTAGTCTTTGAACTGTTGTGACTACTAGAAAGTTGTTTTTTATTTGGTTGTGCCTTGCCACATGTTTGGTCCTAACCAGGGATCAGACCCATGCTCCCTGTGTTGAGAGTATGGAGTCTTAACCACTGGACAGAAAGTTCTTTATATTCAGACAGAATCTTCCTTCATGGAGCTTTCATGTGCTGGTTTTATACTATGCCTTGGAATGACCAAACGTGTACACTCTGCTTTTCTCCCCACAAGTACTTGAAAATAGCTATAGTACATATCCTGAATCTTCTTTCTCCATTTGAAGCATAACCAGTTAATTCAACTTTTGTTCACAAGACAGTTTCATATTTCTTCAGCAATCTAGCTTGTTATGCTACATGCTACGTGTTAGTTTGACATGCTAGTTTAACCCCAAACCAACTGAGTATCCACATGTGATACAACCAAGTGAAGTGAAACACTTACTTCTTTCTTTTAGAAGTTCCACTAAAGAAGGTCAGTTTCTTTTCTAAAGGCCACCTCACACTGATAACTGTAGCTCTCTCTACCTCTTTCATCCGCTACAGTTTGAGCTCCTGGTTAGGGTTTACTATAAGTATTTCCCAAGTATTTGTTGGGTAAAGAACTGATAAGTAACTGCTTGGATGGTTGCATGCATGGATGAATTCATGGATGGGTGTGTGGATGGATTTATGCAATCATAGATAAGATGAAAGGATGGATAAGAGTGAAAGGCATTACTTTGCTTTTACTGTTCAAGGACTTCCGTATCCGAGAAGAATGAATAAATGTACATGTCTTTAAAAATGTCTTCAGGCTTTTTTACTGAAAAATTGGGAAGCCCTAAAGTGATAGAAACTTGTTTAAAAAGTGAAGTTAAAATAGCAAGAATAAACCTTTGGAAATACAGTAAGTCACCATATCCAACCAAAGCTCATCATCTCTCTTAATTTCTAATGCAATCTATTTCTCTTTAGACAAAAATACCAATTTATCTGCTGATTTGAGTGAAAACCTTGAGAAATCTGGTGAAAATAAGTGATCTATGCATTCAAACCACAAAACTAAATATGCCCTTAACTGACATATAAATCCCTGTGTTTTGTATGATGGGGGTATCTAGGAGTAATCTATCAAATAGAAAGATATCATTTAATCCATTTTCTTTTAAAATTAATTTTTATTGGAGTATAGTTGATTTACAATGTTGTGTTTCTGCAGTAGGGAAAAGTGAATCAGTTATACATAAACATGTATCCACTCTTGCAGATTCTTCCCCCAAATAGGTCACTACAGAGTACTGAGTAGAGTTCCTTGTGCTACGTGGTAGGTTCTTATTAGTTTTCCATTTAATATATGGTAGTGCATTTACGTCAATCCCATTCTCGCAGTTTTCCTTCCCCCACTTTCATCCTTGGTAGCCATGTTTGTTTTCTATATCTGTGACTATTTCTATTTTGTGATTCCACATATAAGTGATATCATGATATTTGTCTTTTTCTGACTTACTTCATTCATTGTGACAATCTCTAGGTTCATCCATGTTGCTGCAAATGGCATTATTTCATTCTTTTTTATGGCTAAGTAACATTCCCTTGTGGGCTTCCCTGGTGGCTCAGTAATAAGGAATATGCCTGTTAATGCAGGAGACATAAGGGATGCAGGTCTGATCCCTGGGTTGGGAATAACTCCTGGAGGAGGGCATGGCAACCCACTCCCATATTCATGCCTGGAGAATTCCATGGACAGAGGAGCATGGCAGGCTACAGTTCATAGAGTTGCATAGAGTTGCTCAGAGTCAGACATGACTGAAGCAACTTAGCACACACACATGCCAATGCAGGAGACATGGTTTAGATCCCTGGCTCAGGAAGATCCCCTAGAGAAGGAAATGGCAACCCACTCCAATATTCTTGCCTGGAACATAATATGGAAAGAGGAGCTTGGGTGGGCTAAAGTCCACAGGGCCACAAAAGTTGGACAACACTTAGTGACTAAACAACAACAACAACACTCCCTTGTATATATGTACCACATCTTTATCCATTCGGCTATTGATAGACTTTTAGGTTACTTCCATGTCCTGGCTATTGTAAATAGTGCTGCAGTGAACACTGGGATGCATGCATTTTTTTCAAATTATGGTTTCTTCCAAATATATGCCCGAGTGGGATTGCTGAATCAAACAGTAGCTCTATGTTTAATTTGAATGGAAGCACAAAAGACCCCAAATAGCCAAAGTAATCTTGAGAAAGAAAACTGGAGCCAGAGGAATCAGGCACCCCAAGTTCAGACTATACTACAAAGCTACAATAATCAAAACAATGTGATACTGGCACAAAAACAGAATATAGACCAATGGAACCGGGTAGTAAGACCAGATAAATCCGTGCACCTATGGTCACCTAATCTATGACAAAGGAGGCAAGAATATACAATGTAGGAAGAAACAATCTCTTCAATAAGTGGTGCTGGGAAAACTGGACAGCTACATGTAAAAGAATGAAATTAGAACATTCTCCAACAACATACACAAGAAGAAACTCAGAATGGGTTAAAGAGCAAAAGGTAAGACTGGATACTATAAAAATTCTTAGAAGAAAACATAGGCAGAACACTCTGTGACATAAACTGCAGCAAGATCATTTATGATCTACCTTCTAGAGTAATGGAAATAAAAGCAAAAATAAACAAATGGGACCTAATTAAACATTTCCTCCATTTTCTTCTTTAAGATTTGGAAAAGAAGATCCAAGCTTTGAATCTTAGTAAACAAGAAAAAGCTGATCAGCTGAAACAGTTGGAAGATCAAGTCATTGCCATTAAAAATGAAATTGTCGACCAAGAAATTAACTATGCTACCTACTACAGTTAGGTGGAGTTAAAGTGCAAAATCATGTGTGCCTTCATTTCTGGCTTCTGATGAGCAAACCTGAGGAGCTGTGCTGAAGCTGAGAAGCACAAATGACCAGCCTTTTCTGCCTCCTCCTCTGAGCCCTCTCCTTGCCCAGCATGGCTGGGGAGTGAAGTCTGGCCAAGGAAGTGCCACTTCATATGGAATAGAAATGGAGTAATAAAGAGATCATCTCTAGTTTCAGAATACTTTGCTTTTGCCTTCCTTTCCATTCATAGCTTAAAAATAATGACTTGCATGTTACAAGTATAAATCTATAAATAAGTATGTATTTATACTCATTTCAATCCAATGGCCTAAGTGTTAAATAAGTTTCCAGGATGGGGTTGGGGGAATGCAGAGTTCTAATCAACAGATAAGATGTTTCAATTAAGCAAGATGAGTACATTGTAAAAATCTACTACATATTGTACATATAGTCAGTGATAACATATTATACCTCTGCCTGCAATGCAGAAGAACGTGAACATGAAGACGCTCAGTCGTGTCCAACTCTGCGACCCCATGGACTGTAGCCTACCAGGCTCCTCTGTCCATGGGATTTTCCAGGTAATAGTACTGGAGTGGATTCCCATTTCCTTCTCCAAGGGATCTTCCCAACCCAGGGATTGAACCCGGTCTCCCGCATCGTAGACAGACGCTTTACCATCTGAGCCACCGCAATGCAGGAGACCCGGGTTCAATTCCTGGGTCGGGAGGATCCCCTGGAGAAGGAAATGGCAACCCACTCCAGTATTCTTGCCTGGAAAATCCCATGGACAGAGGAGCCTGGTAGGCTACAGTCCATGGGGTCACAAAGAGTCAGACACGACTGTATGACTTCACTTTCAACTTTTCAACATATTATACACTTAAAAAGCAATGAGTGTAAATCTCATATTAAATGTTAACACAATAAGGTAAAAATAAATAAATTTAAACAAACTAATATCTCTAATACTGCTGCTGCTGCTGCTAAGTCACTTCAGTCGTGTCCGACTCTGTGTGACCCCATAGACGGCAGCCCACCAGTCTCCCCTGTCCCTGGGATTCTCCAGGTAAGAACACTGGAGTGGGTTGCCATTTCTTTCTCCAATGTATGAAAGTGAAAAGTGAAAGTGAAGTAGCTCAGTCGTGTCCGACTCTTAGTGACTCCATGGACTGCGGCCCACCAGGCTCCTCCATCCATAGGATTCTCCAGGCAAGAGTACTAGAGTGGGGTGCCATTGCCTTCTCTGATCTCTAATACTAGAATGGCATAAATATGGATGGCATATACTAGATTGTCCTATATTTTATTTGGATATGCTTTGTCTGTAAAACTCTTATTCTATTCTGATTAAAATGCATACAATTCAAAATGTAGCTTATTTTTACACCCACTTTCCTATGTATTCATTCTCTCAACCAAAGGATTCTGTTTTCCCCAAATGACACTAGAACAATATTCTAGTGTTGGAATATTGAGGAAGGAAGATAAATATTGAGCTACTTTTCATAAGTTGTCTGCAACCACATTTGCTATAAAAATCTGCTTATTTTTAAAAGACTAGTGATCATGTTATTGTTTAGTATAAAAGAGCAGATTTTTTTCATTTCAAAATGGATCTGTTATTTCATATTAACCTGTTTTGCATGTATGCTATATAATAGAGCGCATTGTGAAAGCTCTCCTTCAGAGGGATTATTTTAAGGGAATTTGGCCCCACATTTGTGAATAAGAAATACATCAGTATGAAAGAGAAAAAGCAGCTGGAACCATTTCCATTAAGGGCTAACTCTTAACAGATGGATTTAAAAACTCAACAAAGGGGCTTTATGATTACATATAAATATGAAATTTCTTTAGATGTAGGTTACCAAGGAAAATCAGTTTCCCTGGTGATTCTGAAGAATGGGATGAAACTTTTCTACAGAAACAACCATCCCAGAAATCTCTCTTGAAATATATGATTATAATTTTTCACACGTTTAGCACTTGGACTTTTGGAAATTTCCACCAACAGCACACAGAATGAGCCAGAGTCGAAGAACACAGCTATCACAAAATATCTCTATCCAATATAGAGAATGGAACATGCTCCAACTTTCCCACGGGGATACTGACTTTCAACTTGGTACAAATGATAGACTGAATTTTGCAAGCATGGTGATCTGTTTGCAATAACCATGTCAATTACCTTTGCAGTGGGCAGACTGTACAAGTAATAGCCCACAGAGCAAAGAAAGGATTAAAGAGGGAAGAGTTTCTGTCCTCTGACTGGGGAGGCTGTTGAGTTCTGGAGAGAGTAAAAATTCCCCAGTCTTGACAAAAGCACTGTGATCTGGGGAACCAAGTGTGAGTGCAAAGGCAAAGATAAACCCATCATCTCTGTGGGCCTCCAGGGATTGCAGCTTGATGAGGTTAAGAATTATGTGATGGACTTTGGACAGATTGTGATTAAAAAGTGGTTATGCTTTCACAACTTTGGTGTTGAAAATAATAAGCTTCGGTTATCTTTTTTAAAATGTACATTGGTGGAAAATCTCATTCCTCAGTGAAAGTGAAAGTGAAGTCGCTCAGTCGTGTCTGACTCTTTGGGACCCCATGGACTGTAGCCTACCAGGCTTCTCCCTCCATGGGATTCTCCAGGCAAATGTTGGATAAATCACCTTCACTTCTATTACTTGCTGTATCCATTGTTCAAGATGTGACCAAGGCAAAGATTCAGTGAAAACAGTATCTCTTATACATGGCAAAGTAATCTGACAATGCATAGCAAGATCTAACCTAAGACCAATTAAACTTGTACATTAAGAAAGAAATCTTAAACACAAGGGTGGGACGGGGAGTTTGGTAGATAATCCACTGCAGCACTTCTGCTGCTGCTGCTGCTAAGTCGCTTCGGTCGTGTCCGACTCCGTGTGACCCCATGGACGGCAGCCCACCGGGCTCCCCCATCCCTGGGATTCTCCAGGCAAGAGTACAGGAGTGGGTTACCATTGCCTTCTCCACTGCAGCACTACTTATGGTAAAATGAAAGAAATCCAATAATTAACAGCAAAAAAACCCAAATGCTATGATATTTTCCAGTCTGAGTTGCCTTGATTGCAAATGCTGAAAACCAACGATAGTTTATCAAGCAGGAAGGGACTTTTACCAAAAAGATATAGCACAGAAAAATGAAGAAACAGCTGGAGAAAATGTACCCAAAGACAATTATGCATCTGGACGTGTATTCAAGATCACGCCTCAGGTGACACTCAGGTAAGGATGCTCAGGCTGGCTGTGACAGACACTCTCCACCATCCTGTTCATTTCCAACTTTCTCTGCACCCTGAGTCACTTTCTCATGACTCAGCATCCCTGGTGGAAATGTCCAATTGGCTGAGCCTTTTCCTGTGCCCTGGCTGCCAGGGAGTGAGAAGAGAAAAATGTCTGCCCCCTTGGGCTTTGGTAGTAGAAAAGGAATTTGGCCTCCATCTATCTTTGAACTCTTCCAGAGGAAGAAGAGTTTTGCTGCCAGGCAACAAAGAATCACAAGTTTCCATTCTAGCTTACCTCTTTGGCTTTCTAATACCATAATACATTCTTCATCCCATCTTTTCTTCCAGAACACAAGCATTTCCACCAAACACAATGTTGCATTCACTCAGCCATCTGAAAGTACATCCCATGTCTTCAGAGGAACCAGACCAAGGTCCCCCTTCACTCATTCAGTGCATCCAGCTTTCAAGTTGGGTCTCCACCCAGACGGATGGTACAGGGAGAGAGGTGGGAGGGGGGTTAATTAGCCTCCAATTAAAATAAATAAATTTAAATTAAAAAAAATTAAATATCAAGTTGGGTCTCCAGCTGAACTCCATTTCTTTTCCACTTCTGTTATAAGTCTGTCTTGATGTACTGAACCCATAATCAAAATAACAAATTTCACCACCAACATATGCTAAGTACAAAATCGTAGGGGTGGGGGAATAGATTTAAAAGTTAAATGTATTTTATAATACAAAATATAATTATCTATAAAACATCACAGATTGAGAAACACAGATTGAGGTCACAGTCTTTATTTTTATAACTACTCAAGAAGTTGTAGTTGGGGGTTTCTGGTTTTTCTTTATGTTCTGTCTTCAGCAAACATCTCTTTGCCAGGTAGAATCACCCAAACCTTCTTTCCTGAGGATTCTGAGTCTTGGAAGGTGCTGCATGAATAGGGGAGAATGCTCTTATGTTTTTCCCTGGGACAGGGCAGGACTAGACTGTCCAGATTCTAGCCACTGTGTCCCAACAGCTCTATTTCCCTTTAAAAATCAAGATCCAATTGAAATTATTATAGAATCCACCCCCATCCCCCTCATTTTTTGCAACCTGTTTATCACTTAGTGTGAGGAGCCTGAAAAACTGGAGATTGATATGCATTCCAATTCAGTAGAACAACTGTTATGTCATTAAGTGAAAACACAGTTCCTTAGAGACAAGAGCCTAATGTCATGGGTACAGAAAGTAAAATTTTGCCTTTGAATCATTTAGGCATAATTGTGAGAAGCATCACATATATTTCCATTCTTGATTTTAGATCCATGGATTCTGCCTAAGCAATGCTTCATCAACTTTCCTGGTAAAAGGCATGGTTCAGCCTCCTGTCTAAGAAAGATAATTTGATGTAAGTAGCCAAAAAAGAATTAGAGTATGTAAAGCACCCATAGGTGATAGTCAACTGAAAATATGATTAGAAGAAGATACATTTTAATTCTTTCTGTAAAATGCTTACAGGCATCAATATGTATCAGTTTCCTTTGCCTCTATTATAATTTTTCTAATACTCTCCTAAATCATCCACCCAGCACTTGGAGGTCTGTTGATGTAGGAGGGACCAACATAGAGAAAGCTAGGCTGAATTCTGACATCAAGAGGAGGGGCTGGGGAAGGGCAGGAGCCGGGAGCCAAAGTTACTGGGAATAGTGACCAGATCAGTAGAGATAGACTGGAAGATTCAACAGCAGGGGTGGGCAGATAGGATCTAAGACGCTGAATGTGGGAGGTAAGGCAAGGTGCTGAACCACGGGCTGGGTGGGTCACACAGGACGTGGGTGGGCCAGTAAGTGTGACGAAACCCTGTTACCAAAGACCAGCTAGAAACATTTACAGCTCATCTATGAGTTCATTATGAAGATCACGAAAATCATTATGGCAATCAGGAGATAACTGGTGATGAGGTATCCGATATGGTCCGTTTAGGAAATAGTTCTGTGTCTTCTCCTAAATTAGAAACTACAATTCCAGGTAAAGCCTGGCTCGGGGCCTGTAGGTGAGTGCAACTAGCCAAAGCACCAGGAGGCAAGATGAAGTGAAGGGAAACAGACAGTAGAACCTGGCAAGAACAAAGGAGCCTGATATAGAGCACAGGCTGGAAAGTGCTGTTCATTACCCCACTTCTTTCTTTTGGTAATAGAACTCTCCATGGTTTAACCAGACCCAGGGCTGCCTACTTAGACTATATTTCTCAACCTCCCTTGGAGTTCAATGTGACCTTTGGACTAAATTCTGTCCAACAGGATGTTGGTCAGCTGAGTGTGATTTCAAGGATACAACTGTAAAAGGAAGCTGTTTAGAAATAGATTCACAGACATAGAAAACAAATTTATGGTTACCAAAGGGGAAAGGGAGGGGAGGATAAGATAAATTAGGAGTTTGGATTAATAGATACAAACTACCATGTACAAAATTGATAAACAACAAGGATCTACTGTATCACACGGGGAACTATATTCAGTATCTAGTAATAACCTACAATGGAAAAGAATCTGAAAAAGAATAGACGTATAATTGAATCACCCTGCTATATACCTGAAACTAACACAACATTGTAAATCAACTGTAATTCAATTTTTAAAAAAGGAAGCTCTTCGTCCACTGATAGGCAGAATAGGTTAGGTTAGTTAGTGAAGTCATTCAGTCGTGTCCGACTCTTTGGGACTCCATGGACTGTAGCCTACCAGGCTCCTCTGTCCATGCGATTTTCCAGGCAAGAGTACTGGATTGGGGTGCCATTTCTTTCTCAAGGGGATAGGCAGAATAATGACCCCTAAATGATGTCCACATCCTCATCTCTGTAACCTGTAATGCATATATGGCAAAGAGAAATTAGGAGTACAGTTGGAATTGAAGTGCCAGTCTGCTAATCAGCTAATCTTGACACAGGGCAAGCAGCCTGGATTACCCAGGTGGACTCAATGAAATCATAAATACTCTTGAGCGAGACACCAGCCTGAGAAGGTCTTGGCTGACGCTTGGTGGTTTTGAAGCTGGAGGGAAGGTGCTCTAGAAGCTGGAAACCACCAGGAAGGGAGTTCTCCTCCACTGGTTGCAGAAAAGAACACAGTCATGTGACACCTTGACTTTAGCCCAGGGAGACCTGTCTTGGACTTTGAACCCACAGAACTGCAAGGTAAAGGCATGTTGTTTTAAGCCCTATGTTTGTGGTGATTGGTTACTGCAACCATAGGAAATGAATACAGCTTCTGTTTACTTTTTCATTTGGGCCAGAACATGGTGAGTCAGAAGTAACCATGTAGATGAGGATAACATTGGTGAAACACGGTAGAAGCAGTGTGGGTTCCTGGAAGGTTGTGCTGGTCAGGGTCCCAGCAGGAGACAAGGGCATGAGCCAGACAGTTTAATAAGAAACTGCTGATAAAGATGTGGACAGGGAGGAGGAAAACCATAAAGGATAACATCCCACGTCCAGCACCAGTCGGGGGCTATAGCCAGCTTTGGACAGGGCTGAGGGACAGAGGGGGAAAACTATAGACTAGAATGGAGTGTGTAGAAGAGGCACTCAACATGACCTATAGGGACTTTCCCGGTGGTCCAGTGGTTAGGAATTAGCACTTTCACTGCCCTGGCCCAGGTTCAGTCCCTGGCTGCGGAACCAAGATCCTGAAAGCTTGAAGGCATGCACCACCACCACCACCACCCCCTCCAAAAAAAAGGACCTGTAATTTTTGATTAAAAGATGCAGCCAGCTGTGATGATCTGCAGAGGGTCTTGGGGCACAAACACACTGCAGTCACACTCCCGTCATCCCAAGTCTAATCTGTTGCTAGTGCTTCCCATTAGCTAAACCAAGGGACCAGGTTGATGTGTCCAGATAGCCCAGCCTCCTGGGGCACAGAGAGGGCCAATGACCTTGTGGATTACATCTGCCTGTACCTGACTCACCTGGACTACCTGCCAGCTTGAACTTGTATGCAGTAGAAAAGCAAACTCCTATTTATGGCACTGGGGTTTTGAACTCGGTTAAAGCAGCTGAACCAACATCCTTATTAGTATCTTAAGGGTCCTAAGTGAAAGTGAAAATCACTCAGTCATGTCCAACTCTTGTGACCCCATGGACTGTATAGTCCATGAAATTCTCCAGGCCAGAATACTGGAGTGAGTAGCCTTTCCCTTCTC
The DNA here is from genome assembly GCF_014754425.2 of Oryx dammah. Lineage (NCBI taxonomy): Eukaryota > Metazoa > Chordata > Mammalia > Artiodactyla > Bovidae > Oryx > Oryx dammah. The sequence goes on along the minus strand of NW_024070202.1, from coordinate 49,511,039 downwards.
CAGGGGATCTTCCCAACCCAGGGATCAAATCCAGGTCTCCCGCATTGCAGGCAGATTCTTTACCAGCTGAGCCACAGGGAAGCTGTAAGTGTCCTAAGGGGACTTTAAATTCTGTCCAAACTGCTACAACTGCCCCCTCTCTGCCCTGTATTATGGGGACAGGGGACCAAGGGTCAAATGATAGATGCAAATCCTGATATGTCCCCTACATGACCCTAGGCGATTCATAGTCTCTTGAATCACAAGTCCTCATTTCTTTCATCTTTAAAAAGTCAATAAATAAACCTGGCCTACTCCCCCACCCCCAGGGTCACAGAGCCAGTTCACATGAAAGGGCTTTGAGAAGAGTGAAATGTGACTGAAATCCTCTAAGGCTGCAGTCCCAAATCTTTTGGGCATCAGGGACCAGTTTTGTAGAAGACAATTTTTCCATGGACCAGGGGTGCAGGATGGCTTCGGGATGATTCAAGTACGTTACATTTACTGTGCACTTTGTTTCTATTATGACATCAGCTCAGATCCTGAGGCATTAGATCCCGGAGATTGGGAAGCCGTGTTCTAAGACAATCTCTGCCATGTTATATGTGTTACATTTCCTTTGCCCCTCCGTCATTGTTCCTGTAGTATTGCCCCCCTTGAAACCTCAATTGTTCTCTCTCCTCCAAATCTGACATTGCCTTAAGGGAAGCTCACTTTACCCTGAAGTTCTCTCTGTCTCTAGTCTGGTTCAAAGCCTTTTTCTGAAGCGCTCTCTTATTTTGCAGATTGATAAATTCTACCTGTCTAGCCAGATAGTAAGTTCCATAAGAACACAGAGTATATCTTCAGTCACTTCTATGTCCCTTTTAGAACTTGGCATAATGCACAACACACTAATTTGTCCATTTACATGCTGACTCCAAAGCGTTGCAAGTCAGGCATTCTGTAGACCACTGCCGAATTAGAAATTTTTCAACTGTAATATGAAACCAGCTCACCATATAGTTCAGCTCTCTAAACATGTATCGGGTTGGCCAAAACATTCGTTCAGTTTTTCCATGGTGTCTTACAGAGTATAATTCAAATCTTTGCTTCCATATTTGGAGGGGAAAATGTCACATGGCAATAGAATACATAAGACAAAAGAAATCTTTTCTGCATCTCTACCACTCTCATTAGGTAACCCAACTCCAGAGCAGCTATTGAAAATGCTCTGCAAACTCCTCTCCCATCCCGAGCTCACAAGCTCTCTTACGTCCCCTTCTCTTGCCTCTCAAAATCTAGTCTCTTCACTTTGCAGTTGGTCACGCTTCTTTCCCTCCTACCATATACGTGTGTTTACAAGACTGTTGCCATTTTCCAAGTCACAGGGCCTGAAATGAGGGTGAGCCACTCCCAAATGAAGGTCATGGCCTCGCAGATAGGCAGCAGCGCACTTCCCAGGCAGAGCCCACTGAGCCAGGAAGAAGGACAGCCTCCCCTTTTCACTTGTTCAGGCTTTGCCCAGAAAAATCGATTGCGTTAAGTAACTAAGCATAAAACACTAAAGGACACATTTGAAAACATAATTTTATAAATATCAAATACTTAAAGGTTTATACATTTATATATGCTTAAGACATATGCAAAATCTATCTACTAATAAATACAAGTAGAATTGGTAAGTTTCTGAGTAATCCAAGTCAAACGAGTTTAATCAAACTCTCCTGCATACAAACCCTTCCCCCTGCCCCCACTACTCTCTGACTCCTTATCCCCACTACTCCCCGACTCCCCACACCCCCCACACACACATACAAGCCCATGCATGCTGCTTTCCCCCTTGCCACACACCTCCCAAAACAGGCTCAAATAGAACTTTTTAAAAATTCCCTGTGTTTCTAACTAGAAGTTCTTTCCCAGCCTTGATTCTGGTGCTTCAGAAAGTGAGCAGTTTTTAAACTTTGATCACATTTCTTGCAGGCGTTTTCCATTATAAGCTTTAAGGTTTTTAGTAAGGAGCTGCCAGCTTACAGTTTATCAGAAAAGGGGCCCCTGTTTCTCCTTCCATGATGCCTGCCCTCAGCCCTCTGCTGTCTTGTGAGGGAGAGAGAAGGAGCACTTTATTTTTTCCTCTCCAACATAAAGCAGCCAAAGCAGAACTTCTCTTAATACCTGCTCATCTGCCAGCACCTAGCTTTTTCTTCTCTGGGGAATAACTTGAACCTATATATAATCTTTTTTTAAAAAAATGAAGTATAGTTGATTTTACAGTATTACAAGTATACAGCAAGTAAGTTACTATATATATATATATATATATATATTCTTTTTCAGATTCTTTTCCATTGTAGATTATTACAAGATACTGAATATAGTTCCCTGTGCTGTACAGTAGGTCCTTGTTGGTCATCTACCTTATTTATAATAGGAGTGTATATCTGTTAATCCCAAGCTCCAAATTTATCCCTCCTTCCTCTGCATTTCCCCTTTGGTAACCATAAGTTTTTTTTCTCTGTCTGTGAGTCCATGTTTTGTAAGTTAGTTCATTCAAGCCTACATATAATCTTTAACCTTACTCATCAAATCCTATGAGGGCCATGCTAGAAGGTTTCTACCACTCTACCAACATACTTCTGAGTCATCCTGATAACTGAACAAACTGTTACATGAAGCCACTTTCCACAATCTCTATTAAACACATTAATCAGAAAGTATAGAAATGTAAAGTGTTTTCCTCATGGTCATAGCATTTGTGATTTTTTTTTTGTTTACAGCCAAGCTGATTTACAGTGATATCTCACTTAGTTCCGTGCCCAGCCGTCATAGTTCTGTTGATGACAGTTGGTTGCATTTTATCTTATGTTTACTATGTAGTAATATATTAAGGATAATGCATTTCAAAGCTCTCTCTATTCATCCCAACATGACACTAAGAATTAATATCTAATCTTTTGGACTGGTAGTTTCTTGCAATGAAGACTTTGAAATATTTAGCCCACAAAACATTCACAGTAGTGTTAAAAAATGAACCAAACCAACAGTAGCAAAAAAAAAACCCAAACGCTCAAACAATAAAATCTACCAGTGGAAGAGATTACCTCTTATGGGGAAAGATGTAAAATGACTGTCAGGGGACTTCCCAGGTGGTCCAGTGGGTAAGACTCCATGCTTCCACTGCAGAGGGCATGGGTTCAATCTCTGGTCAGGGAATTAAGATTATGTGCAAAAAATGAAAAAAAACTTACTGCGATATATATTTTAAGAATTCATTTAATTATGTGGGAAAATAAAGTAAATCTAACTACTAAAAGAATTACTTGTTTGGGAGCACTAGTTCTATGTGATATAAAATTTTCTAGAATCGTGTAGTAACCATATAGCCATCCAGATTATTACCTCTGTCAAAGTGGCTATCTAAATTAGTCCATGTTTCTTCTTTTTTAAATTGATTTATAAGTGAAGTCACTCAGTCGTGTCTGACTCTTTGCGACCCCATGGACTGTAGCCTACCATGCTCCTCCGTCCGTGGGATTCTCCAGGCAAGAATACTGGAGTGGGTTGCCATTTCCTTCTCCAGGAGATCTTCCTAACCCAGGGATCGAACCCAGGTCTCCCGCATTGCAGGCAGACGCTTTACCATCTGAGCCACCAGGGAAGCTCATTTATAATGTCGTGTTAATTATTGCTATACAGCAAAGTGATTCTGTTATATGTATATGTACATTTTTCTTTTTTATATTATTATCCATTATGATCTGTCATAGGATATTGGATATAGCTCTCTGTGCTAAACAGCAGGACCTTGTTTTTGTCTATTCTATATATAACAGCTTACCTCTGCTAACCCCAACCTCTCCATCCCTCTGCAAACCCCTGCCCCTTGCAACCACCAGTCTATTCTCCGTGTCTGTGAGTCTGTTTCTGTTTCATAAATAGGTTCATCTGTGTTATAGTTTAGATTCCACATATAAGTGATGTCGTGGTATTTGTCTTTCTCTTTCTGACTTCACTTACTATGATCATCTCTAGTTGTATCCATGTTGCTGCAAATGGCATTATTTCATTCTTTTTATGACTGAGCAGTATTCCATTGTATATATACGCCACATTTTTATCCACTCATCTGTCAATGAACATTTAGGTTGTTCCCATGTCTTGGCTATTATGAATAGTGCTGCTGTGAATATAGGGGTGCATGTATCTTTGAGTTATAGTTTTGTCTGGATATATACACAGGAGTGGGATTGCTGGATCATATGATAATTCTATTTTTAGTTTTCTGAGGAACTTTCATACTATTTTCCATAGTGGCTGTACCAACAGTGTAGGAGGGTACCTTTTTCTCCGCATCGTCAGTATTTACTTATAGACTTCTTAATGATGGCTATTAGAACTGCTGTGAAATGGTACGTCATTGTAGCTTTGATTTGTATTTCTCTAACAATTAGAGATGTTGAGCAACTTTTCACGTGCTTACTGCTTGTCTGTATGTCTTCTTTAGAGAAACATCTGTTTCGGTCTGCCGGTTTTGGGATCCAAAAGCATGGGATACCTTTCCATTTCTTTTTAGATTTTTATTTGTTCATCTTTGGCTGTACTAGGTTTTTGTTGCTACATCTGGGCTTCGTCTTGTTGCAGAGAGTAAGGGCTCCTCTTTGTCGTGTGGCTTGGGTTTCTCATTGCAGTGGCTTCTCTTGATGCAGAGCGTGGGCTCTGGGCACACAGGCTTCAGAAGCCGCAGCACGTGGGTTCAGTAGTTGTGGGGCACAAGCTTAGTTGCCCCATGGCATGTGTAATCTTCCCAGAGCAGAGATCAAACCTGTTTCCCCTGCATTAGCAGGCAGATTCTTAACCACTGGACCACCAGGGTCCATTTCTTTGAATCATCTTTAATTCTTTCACCTCCTTGGTCAAGTTTAGTCCTAAGTATTTTATTGGGAGGGGTGTGATTTTTTTTAATTTTTATTATTTTAGAATATTTATTTGGTTGCACCAGGTCTTAGTTGTGATATGACAGATCTTCGCTGAGGCATGCAGGATCCAGTTCCTCAACCAGGGAGCAATCCCAAGGCCCTTGGGTTGGAAGGCAGATTCTTAGCCACTGGCCCATCAAGGAAGTCCCGGGAGGGCAGGGTGCCATTTTTAAAACAGATTGTTTTTTATATTCCCTTTCTGATACTCTATTGTTGGTGTTAAAGATGCAGCAGATTTCTATATGTTAATCTTATATCCCACTACCTTACTAAATGCATTTATCGGTTTTAGTAGCTTTAGTGTGGTCTTTATGGTTTTCTATATATAATATATGTCATCTGCACATAATGACAATGTTGCCTCTTTCCTTCCAATTTGGATACCTTTTATGGAAGACCCCTGGAGAAGGAAATGGCAACCCACTCCAGTATTCTTGCCTGGAAAATCCCATGGATGGAGCCTGGTAGGCTACAGTCCATGGGGTCGCAAAGAGTCGGACATGACTGAGCGACTTCACTTCACTTCTTCTGATTGCTGTGGCTAAGACTTCCAATGTTATGTTGAATATAAGAGATGAGAGTGGGCCTCCTGGTCTTGTTCCAGATTTTAGCAGGCGGGTTTTCAGCTTTTCTTTTTCTTCTTTTTAATATTTATTTATCTGGCTGAGTTGAGTCTTAGTTGTGGCATGCAGGATCTTCATTGCATTACATGCATGCTGAATTGCTTCAGCTGTGCCTGATTCTTTGTGACCCTGTGGACTGTATCTCATCAGGCTCCTCTGTCCATGGGATTCTCCAGCAAGAATACTAGAGTGGGTTTCCATGCTTGCCTCCAGGGGATCTTCCTGACCCAGGGGTCAAACCCACATCTCTTATGTCCTTTGCATTGGCAGGAAGGTCCTTTACCACTAATGCCACCTGGGAAGCCAGGCAGGATCTCTTGTGGGAGCCCATGGACTCTCTAGTTGTGGCACACGGTCTCTGGAATGTGTGGGCTCAGTAGTTGGTGGTGCGTGGGCTTAGTTGCTCCGTGGCATATGGGACCTTAGTTCCCCAACCAGGGATCAAACCTGTGTCCCCTGCATTGCAAGGTGGATTCTTAACAGCTGAACGAACAGGGAAGTCCATTTTCAGCTTTCAACACTGAGTGTTATGTTGGCTGTGAAAGAAAGTGAAAGTTTAGTCGCTCAGTCATGTCCAACCCTTTGAGACACCATGGACTGTAGCCTACCAGGCTCCTCCGTCCATGGAATTTTCCAGGCAAGAGTACTGGAATGGGTTGCCATTTCCTGCTCCAGAGGATCTTCCCAACCCAGGGATCGAACCTAGGTCTCCCACATTGTAGGCAGACGCTTTACCGTCTGAGCCACCAGGGAAGTCTTATTGGCGGTGAGCTTGTCATAAATAGCTTTTATTATCTTGAGATACGTTCTCTTCTATACCTACTTTGAGAAGAGCTTTTATCATTAGTGAAGGTTGAACTTTATCCAATGCTTTTCCTGCATCTGCTGATGATCATATAGGTTTTGCCTTTTCTTTTGTTGATGTGGTATATACATTGATTTGGGCATATGTTGAACCATCCTTGTGAATGTGGGGTGAATCTCACTTTGTTGTTGTGTATAATCTTTTTTATGCATTGTTGGATTCAGTTTGTTAATATTTTGTTGAGAATTTATGCATCTATTTTCATCAAAGATAATGGCCTATGATTTTCCTTTTTACTTGTATCTTTGTCTGCTTCTGATATCAGGATGATAGCGGCTTCATCAGTCTTTGGGAGTGCTTCTTCCTCTTCAGGTTTTGGAAGAGTTTGAAAAGAATTGATGTAAGTTCTTTGTATGTTTGGTAGAATTCACCTGTGGAGCTATCTGTTCCTGGACTTTTGTTCGTAGGCAGTTTTTTAAAATTACAGATTCTATTTCGCTTTTAGTGATTGGTCTGTTCAAATTATCCATTTCTTCTTGATTCAATTTTGGTGGGTATATGTTTCTAGAAACTTCTGTATTTCTTCTAGATTGTCAAATCTGTTGACATTTAATTGTTCATAGTATTCCCTTACAATTTTTTTGTATTTCTGTGGTATCAATTATATCTTTTTTTGTGTCATTTCTTATTTTATTTATTTGGGTTCTCTCTCTTTTCTTCTCAGTGAGCCTAGACAGAGATTGTCCATTTTGTTTACCCTTGCAAAGAACCCACTGTTAATTTGGTTTTTTTTTTTTTGAACTATGGCTTTCATGTATGCAGGTACATATGTATTTATTTTTGTTTGCACTGGGCCTTCGTTGCTGTGTGCCAGCTTTCTCTGGTTGAAATATCTTTTTCCATCCTTTCATTTTCAATCTGTGTGTGTCCTTTGTGCTAAAGTGGATCTCTTGTGGGCAGCATATTGCAGGCTCTTGTTTTTCTATCCAATCTGCCACTCTGTGTCTTTTGATGGGAGCATTTAGTCCACTGACATTTAAGGTAATTACTGATAGATAGGTATTTATTGTCCATTTAAACCTCATTTTCCTGTTGATTTTATATTCTTCTTTGTCCATTTCTTTTTCCTTCTGTGGTTTGATGATTTTCTTTTGTTTTATACTTATGTTCTCTGCTTTCGGGTTTTTTTTCCCTCTGCCTTTTTATTTTTGTGACTCTATTGTATGTTTCTGATTTGTGGTTACCCTGTCTTTCAAGTATGTTAACCCCTTCCTATCTCTAATTGCCTTCAACTGGTAGTTTTATAGGCTCCAACTGGTAGTTTCATAATTTTTCACATTCTGGGGGAAAAAAGTCTGCATTTTCTTACTCTGTTCCCCCACATTTTATGATTTTGATGTCCTCTTTTACATCTTCATATTCATCCGTTTACTGTTCAATGTTTTTTCTTGATCTTCAGTTAACTGAGTCTGTTAAAGTTATCACCATTCTGTGAAAATTCTAAAAAGAGTAGAATTGGAAGTTAAATGGAGCCTGAAAAATCTAGCAAGGAAACTCATGTTTGAGAATTCCAGGGATTCGTACCATGGGAAGAAGCTCAGATCTTGGAGAAGCTGTATAAACATTGCATATCTAAAGATAAACACTTAGGATCTTATGACCTTCAGGTTTAGGTTTGTGTTGGCCATTACTGCATTATGACTCATCTAGGGAAGGCAAAATATGAATGGGAAAAAGCAGATATTCAGGATTAAGGGAATAATTGTTTTCATTTGAAAAGATGACATATAACATTTTATATGAATAAATAAATGTAAAAAGCCAATCTATATTGATATGATTGATATGTTAAGTTACAAGTTTTTCTTTTTAAAAATCCCAGTTTTGGGGACTTCTCTGACAGTGCCAGTGGTTAAGACTCTGCACTTCCACTGCAGTGGACCAGGTTCCATCTCTGATGAGAAAATTAAGATCCTGTATGCTATACAGCGTGGCCAAAAAACATTAATTAAAAAATATGCCATGTTCTTCAATCTGATAAAGAAAAATGTGTATCTAATTTTTCTCCTTATACTCATTTTCTTTAAGCCTACTTTGGGAGGCATATTTACTATACAGACAATTTTAAAGATTTAAACTTTGATGTGAGCAAAGTTTATAATTTTAATACACATTTCAAATATTTTTTCTCTAAGAAAAAATCAGCTTATAACTGGGAACACAGTTTACCATACTTTGATTAGAATGTAGAAGCAAAGGAGTGGTTAAAAATGTCATCCTGGCTGCTGTGTCATTGCATTCAAACCCAGACAGACCATGACACTTCCTACGGAACTCAAACTCAAGTTTCTATCAAGTACCTGAATATTTTAAGGGATATCCACAAGGTTGATTTGTTTTCCCTCTTCTAGGCTGGTCAGAAGACAGGCCGTTTTCTTCGATGTGAGCCTTGTCCAGTATCTCCATCTAGGTTGGAAAGTCTTTTAACAAGAACTTATGTCTAAACATAGAGTCACTCTTTCTTCCAACCATAAGAATGTGACTACTGTAAACTATTTTAAAAACTGAATTTTTAGAACAAAGACTATGCATATTAATAATGGAGAAAAAAGAAGAAGCTATCATCTAATATTTGAGGCTGTCTACACAGATAATTTCTGAATGATAGCTCTTCTTAATCTCAAGAAATAAAGCATATGTATACTTTTTTCATAATTGGAGCCTAGTTTTTCCAGGTATATAAATAGGTCCCAACTTTTTAGGCAACGGAGTATTCCATTACAGGGGTCTATCATGATTATTTAACTAATCCCCTAGTGAGGACCATTAAAGTTATTTCCAGTTTTTCTTTTGTTACAAATGGTGTAAACATCTTTATATGCTTAATTTGAAATAGTTTTCCAGAGTCAATTTGAAATATATATATAATTTTAATACACATTTCAAATATTTATTTTTTGGCCCCACTGGATCTTAGCTGCAGCATGCAAGAGCTATTTCCCTGACCAGGGATCAAACCCAGGGCCCCTTGCAGTGAAAGTTCAGAGTCTTAGCCCTTAGACTAAGGGAAGTCCCTTAGTATGTATCAGGGAAGTCCCTAATACATGTATACTAGCACTCCAGAAAGGCACCATTTTACCTTTGCAATAATCACTTATACTAGTGCCCTTATGAGCTTGACGATAGATAAGACTTGGGGACATTAACTCAACCATGTATATAATCACCACCTTGCAGCTTCTTATGAAAGTCACTCAGTCGTGTCCAGCTGTTTGCGACCCCGTGGACCATACAGTCCATGGAATTCTCCAGGCCAGAATACTGGAGTGGGTAGCCTTTCCCTTTTCCAGGGGATCTTCCAAACCCAGGGATCGAACCCAGGTCTATCCACATTGCAGGTGGATTCTTTACCAGTTGAGTCGCGATGCAGCTTCTTACGTGATTGTGAAAGTGCAGTCACTTCTTGGTCACCTTATGGAGGTTTACACTCTCCACATAATGGTACAGAGCAAGTTAATATTGAGTTAATACTGTGCATTGATTAATCCTTCATGTATCTAGATCACAAACCACTCATTTTTGTCTATTTCCCATGGAAATGAAACACACTACATGCTCTTTTAAGTACACATGTGTATTGGATATGATTCATTTTGCTAAAGAACTACCCGTGAATGATTTGTTCCCGCTTCTCCCAAAACACCATGGACATAATGCCAGGTATTTACTGAACAAATACATGCAGCAAACACCTGATGGGGTCTGTGCTCAGTGCTAGGAAAATTAAGATGCTCTGAGGGCACTTGGAATTCAGTCTACACAGAAACTATTCATGCACTAACCAGTTACTTCCTTAATATTCTTTATGAACCTACTGCGTGTTCTGTGTGGTGCTGGTATTGGGGGTACAGTAGTGAGTGGAAGAGAGGGTTGCATGATCTCAGGTGTGGCACACCTATTCTAAAAATCTAGAAAGACCTCCTCCATCCACTTGGCATATGTCTGAGTATCATACCTAGAGAATAGAACTGAGAAACTTCCACAGGTGAGCCATCATCACGTAAACTTCGAGCATAAGTAAAAGCCAGCTTGGCAGAGAGGAGGGAGAGGCATTCCAGGCAAAAGGAATGGGATGAGTCATAAATTAGGGTCTGGGTTTGGGGAATGGTGTATCTATGGAGGCTTAGTGGGGGTGGGAGACTGATATGCTGAGAATGCAGAATTGAGATTGTATAGGAGCCAGATTACAAAGAGCCTGAATAGTGTGCTAAGGCATCTGGACTTTTTGTTTTTTTCAGTCTATTTGTTTGGCTGCACCAAGTCCTAGTTGCAGCATGGGGGACCTTTGAGCTTCGTTGTAGCACGCAAGATCTTTCAGCTGTGACTTGTGCTACTTCCCAGACCAGAGACTGAACCCAGGCTCCCTGAACTGGGAGCATGGAGTCTTAGCCACCGGACCACTAGGGAAGTCCTGGCACCCAGACTGTTTCAAAGAACTTTTTAAACTGAAGTGTTTTTGATTTACAATGTGTTAATTTCTGCTATATAACAAAGTGATTCAATTATATATAGATTCTCCTTCATATTCTTTCCATTATGCCTTACTACAGGATATTGAATATAGTTCTTTTTCCCTGTGCTATGCAGTCAGGCCTTGTTATTTACCTATTCTATATATACTGGTTTGCATCTGCTAACCCCAAACCCCCAGTTAAGTACCTTAACTTTGTACTCCTTTTACAGATAAGGAAATTGAGGCACACAGAAATGTGGTTTATATGGTCCCAATTTAAGAGCCTTGTAATGTCATTTGGTAAACCCATTTGTGAGAAACAATTTTAATTCTATAGGTCTTTGATAAGAACTCTGACTTATTCAAAATTTATAGCATAATTTATTCAAAATAATAACACTTTGTATGTCAAAAAGGACTTTTGGTTAGGTCTGTTTTTTAATTATGCTATTAATAGTTGTAGACAAATAGTCTCCTTATTTTAAAAAAGAGTTAAAATATTACAGATAATGCAGAAATTCTTTTTAACTCCCCAACCAAGTACTTGCCATCAAATTACTCACTATTGTCTGTTTGCTCTGCCTCCATCTATAACTTCATCATTGTCTATTCATATGCATTTATTTATAGAAATAGAGAACTATAATGTTCTTCCTTCATCTTAGACTTTATCCCTTGCTGATCTTTACCAATAGTGTATACAGTTTAGACAACCCTGGCCTCAGAATGTAGAATGTGTGCCATTAGTGCATAGCAGTGCTAGGCACATAGTAAATGCTCAAGAAATCTTAAAGAATAAGAGATATATGTTGCTGCCAAGGCTTAAGGTACTAATTAGGCAGACGGGGGAGTTGCCAAAGTCAGAGGTCAGCCAATTAGTGGGGATTATCACCACCTGGATTAAAAAGTCCTGTGAGTTGGTAACTCCATTGTCAGCTCCATATTCCACAATTCCCAAATAGGATCACTGAGAAATCCATGCAGTCCTAGAGGTTAATAGCAGTATTTTATTAGAGATCTTGAAAAGGGCAAATGCATGCTGCAACTTCTTTGTCTGGCAAAAAAGCCCAATTTCTGAAACAGCACCTAATCCTAGAGTGAAACCTAGTGCTAACTTGTCTCTGATGTGATAAAAACACAGCCACTGCTCTGGGTGGGCTGGCCTTCATAAATCTGACTAGCTGCTTTGACGGCAACAGCACAACAGCCATGATGAGATAAATGCTCGCTTTCCAGAAGAGCAGGCTTATTCCATTAGAGGAACTATAGTCGTGTTAATGCTTCTAGAAAGCCAAGGGCACTGGGGTTGGAGAGATGAGGCAAGACTGCATCTCTTGGAAAGTAGAGATGGCTTTTACTAGCATTTCCATCACTTCTGAAATGTGCTCAGAGCAAAGACCCCATTTTCCCAGGGTGAAAATACTGAATTGAGAACTCAAAACTGTTCCTAGTATAAGCCATGAATATTAGTGGAACATTTAACTAGCTAATTAAATCTAGTTTCTTAGATCACCCTATGTAATAATTAACAACCCAGAACTATGAGATAGGTTTGCACCCAGGGAGTAGATCAGGCTATTGGTTCAAACTTCTGGGACAGATATTGCCTGAACCTGCTAGGTTCAAAATATAGGTTAAATAAGAAGTGCTTTTTCTCATATTGATGTTTGGCAGAAACCAACACAATTCTGTAAGGCAATTATCCTTCAATTAAAAAATAATTAAAAAAAATTTTAAAGCACATTTTCATTCCATAAACATTTCCGTAAGGACCCACAAAATGCCAAGTATAGGAACTCATGGGGGGGAGACGTAGCAAGGACTTAGGCCCACTAGCAACTGAACTTGATCTTTCTTTCTTTAAAAAAAAAATTATGTATTTATTTGGCTGCATTCAGGATCTTTCACTGCGGCACACAGACTCTTCAGGTCTGGAGTACAGGCTCTGTGCAAGCACAGTATTTGTGGTGCTCCAGCTTAGTTGCTCGGCAGTGTGTGGGATCTTAGTTCCCTGACCAGGGATTGAACTCCTGGCCCCTGCATAGCAAGGATGATTCTTAACCACTGGACCACCAGGGATGTCCCTGAACTCGACCTTTCAAATGGAGAAAGAATCCGAATTTTTTTTTTTTTCTGGCTACTCTTGATTTAATGTTTATGTAAAATGGATGTGGTTTTGGATTTCTGAATTATCAGATACAATTGAAATATTGAAGCAATTCAGCCTCTCAAAGATCCAACCATGAAGTCTGAAATACTTCTCAGGGTATCAGGATTAGCAGCCTCTACCTTCTTAATGAACTGATATGCTGTACTTTCTCTGGGATAAGTTCTTTTCTTAAGCTAATATGATTTTGTCTCTTTGAAACCCAAAGCCGTGGTTGTATTTGGTCTCAGGATATGGCACTGGAGCATGCTTAGTCGCTCAATCATGTCTGACTCTTTACGATCCCATGGACTGTAGCTGGTCAGGCTTCTCTGTCCTTGGGATTCTCCAGGCAAGACTACTGGAGTGGGTTGTCATTTCCTTCTCCAGGGAGAACCTAAATTTTTTTTTAAGAGTAAAGGAGAATTTAAAAATTAAAATATTGTAATACAGAAAGTCCTTTTTTCCTCCTCTGGCTACTGGCTAGTTTCAGCATCTTTAAAAGGCTGAGGAAGTAATACCACCAGCTGAAATAAAAGTTTCAAAATAATCTTTAAATATGATTTTAGGTGGATTGCTAGAAGAGATGAACTTTCAGTTCAGTTCAGTTGCTCAGTTGTGTCCGACTCTTTGTGACCCCATGGACTGCAGCAAGCCAGGCCTCCTTGTCCATCACCAACTGCCAGAGTTTACTCAAACTCATGTCCATTGAGTCAGTGATGCCATCCAACCATTTCATACTCTGTCATCCCCTTCTCCTCCCACCTTCAGTCTTTCCCAGCATCAGGGTCTTTTCAAATGAGTCATCCTTCACATCAGGTGGCCAAGTATTGGAGCTTCAGCTTCAGCATCAGTCCTTCCAGTGACTATTCAGGACTGCTTTCCTTTAGGATGGACTGATTGGATCTCCTTGCAGTCCAAGGGACTCTCAAGAGTCTTCTCCAACACCACAGTTCAAAAACATCAATTCTTCAGCGCTCAGCTTTCTTTATAGTCCAACTCTCACATCCATACATGACCACTGGAAAAACCACAGCTTTGACTAGATGCACCTTTGTTGGCAAAGTAATGTCTCTGCTTTTTAATATACTGTCTAGATTGGTCATAACTTAACTTTAAGGAATGTTTTTCTGAAACTGAGTAACCATCAACCACTATGTTAGTCGCCTTCTTAACTTGACATGGATGACTTTCAATGCAGATTTATTTTAAAGCACACTTTTATTGGTGCGCTGGGTCATTGTTGCTGTGTATGGGCTTTCTCTAGTTGTGGCAAGAGGGGGCTACTCTTCCTTGCGGCGCATGGACTTCCCGCTGTGGTGGCAGCTCCTGTCGCAGAGCACAGGCTCTAGGGCTCTGGGCTTCCGTGGTTGCAGCACACAGGCCCTGCAGTTGTCATATGCAGGCTCTGGGGTGCGAGGGCTTTAGTAGTTGTGGTGCCTAGGCTCAGCTGCTCTGAGGCCTGTGGACTCTTCCCAGACGAAGGATCGGGCCCATGTCTTCTGCCTGGCAGCTGGATTGCTGTCCACCGTACCACCCACTCCAGTGTTCTCGCCTGGAGAAGCCCAGGGACGGGGGAGCCTGGTGGGCTGCCGGCTATGGGGTCGCACAGAGTCGGACACGACTGACGCGACTTAGCAGCAGCAGCAGCAGCAGCATACCACCAGGGAAGTCCAAAAGCACATTTTAGATGGCAGTGTATTTTTGTCTAAGTATCTAATATAAGATATCTTAAGTATTTCTATAGTAAATTATTGTTGTTCAGTTGCTAAGTCGTGTCCGACTCTTTGTGACCCCATGAACTGCAACACACCAGGTTTCTCTGTCCATCACCAGCTCCCGGAGTTCACTCAAACTCATGTCCATTGAGTCAGTGATGCCATTTAACCATCTCATCCTCTGTCGCCCTCTTCTCCTCTTGCCCTCAGTTTTCCCCAGCATTAGGATCTATTCCAATGAGTCAGCTCTTTGTGTCAGGTGGACAAAGTATTGGCGCTTCAGCATCAGTCCTTCCAATGGATAGTCACGGTTAATTTCCTTTAGGATTGAGTGCTTTGATCTCCTTGCTGTCCAAGGGACTGTCAAGAGTTTTCTACAGCATCACAGTTCAAAAGCCTCAGTTCTTCTGTGTTCAACCTTCTTTATGGTCCAACTCTTACATCCATACATAACTACTGGAAAAACCATAGCTTTGACTATATGGACCTTTGTTGGCAAAGTGATGTCTGCTTTTTAGAACACTGTCTAGGTTTGACATAGCTATTCTTCGAAGAAGCAAGCGTCTTTTAATTTCGTGGCTACAGTCAAAGTTGTAGTCATTTCTTAAACTTCCAATTATACAAACAAAAATGTTTGAATGTAACTATTACAGGTGACAAAAGCTAACCAAAGAAACAAAAGCCTTTACTTTTGATAGCCTTAAATCGTATCTGTGAATTGGCAAATATTTACATTATAAAAATTCTTACCACCCTTCTTTTTTTTAATTAATTTTTTGGAGTATAATTGCATTATGTTGTGTTAGTTTTTGCTGTGCAGCAAACTGAATCAGCTATATGTTTACATATATCCTCTCTTTGGGGGACTTCCTTCCCATTTAGGCCACCACAGAGAACTGAGTTTGCTCTGCTGAGTAGTTTTCTCATTAGTTATCCATTTTATACATAGTATCAATAGTGTATATATGTCAATCTCAATCTCCCAGTTCACCCTCTTGTTCCCCCTTGGTATCCATATGTTAGTTCTCTATGTCTGTGCCTCTCTTTCTGATTTGCAAATAAAATCATCTATACCAATTTTTCTAGATTCCACATATTTTACTGCTCTTCTTTAGCTAGGGCACTCATGAATGAAGGCAAAGATAAGATATACCAGAAAAATGAAACTTGAACTCGTGACTAGTATTCAAGTCTTAAGGTGAACTACACTGAAGTTAATCCTGCTATAAATCTGATTTTAAAAAAAATTAAGAGCTTTCTTGAGGCTCTTAGCTTTCCCTCAGACATGAGGTTAGCATTCAAACATCAAAATCTACAAACAAAAAAACAAACAGTGAACTGAATCATCTTGCTCCATATTAGGAGGTAAAATGCAATATGTGTGCAGCCTTGCAGAAAATCTGTGATGAGCATGGATGAGGCCTTCTTACACCTATTTTAGTGACTATCTTAAAACACTCAAATATTGACTTGGGTCCTCTCTCACTTGTGACATTTCTTTTGCTATATTTGAGAATAGATGACTATTTTTAAGACCATATTGATAAAGACCTGCCTGAACCAGTCCAGATAAACTAGGCTATGTTACAGTCAAAACAAAAAGACAAAGACCTCCCAAGTCTCAGGGTAAAAGCAACAAAGGTTTATACCTCCTCTTATACTACAGATCCAGAAAAAATTACTGACTAAGGTAATATCTGCTGGCTTCAGGCACAGCTGGATCAAGAAACTCCAAGGTGGCTTTTTTCTTTTGTTTGTTTTTATTTTCGACCACATCAGGTGTCAGTTGCGGTACACAAGATCTTTGTTGCGGCATGCAGGATCTTTGGCTGTGGTGCGTGGGTTTCTCTCTAGTTCTGGTGCACAGGCTCCGGAGTGCAAGGGCTCTCTATTGTGGTACATGGATTTCAGAGCTCCAGGGCTCTATAGTTTTTAGCATGCGGGCTTAGTTGCTCCCGCAGTTTATGGGATCCTAGGTCCCTGACCAGGGATAGAACCTGGGTTCCCCTGCATCGGAAGGCAGCTTTTCAACCACTAGGCCACCATGGCAGTCCCTCTAAGGCAGTCCTTAAGGATTTGCCCTACAACTTCCCTTAGTTTTGCTTTCCTCTGTGTTGGCCCCAGTTTCAGGCAGCCTCTACTAGTTCTGGGCAGATGTCTAGAACTTCAAGTCCGGAAGAGGTATTCTTCTCTTCCATGAAAATCCCAGTAATTCCCACAGAAATCCCCAAAGTCACCCTAACTGGAAAACTTAAGTTCCATACCCATCCCTAAACCCATTAGTGGGAAAAGGGAAATGGGAACTTACTGAAATCCATGCAGGGATGATCCCCATCCAGTGATGTGGGCTGAAAATATGGACAGACTAGCCACCTCAGATCTAGGAGCTGTTTTCTGATAAAGGGATGTCAATGTAAGCCTAAGCAACAGTTTCTATTGTATGGGTCCCAGACTGAAAATACCTGACTCAGGCCCTGCTGTTTTCCGTTTTACGGTACTGGTGACAGTGATGACTCCTTTGTGCTCTCTTAATGGTTATTCAATTTTAGTTACTTATCCAAATTCCACTAAAATACAGTCTTTACCCTCTAGTAGCTGGTGGGGGATGGGAATGGAGTACACTTAAAACTATTGATACAAATTACTATCCTGTATATTATAAAAGTATGTAGAAAATACTGTGACTTTTGTCCTAAAGTTTACTGGTCATTGAACTTGCTTTTCTAGATGAATTCTGAAGCTTACATTTCAATACAGCAAAAACCTAGTAATTTTCATGAGAATAAGTGTTAAATAAATAGGTTTAGGACTTAACGATGAAAGTCTAGAATGTGACATCCTTGTTATATCACTGTCAACTCAAGGATTTAAAATGATACACATAGGTGGCATTCTAAGATGATTAAGGTGATCTTGAAAGCATGTCTTGGATTTTTTTGAACAAAAATAATGCCTCAGGGAGACAACTGTCACACATTCTTTTGAGATGGAACAGCCAACAACTGGCAGTCCCATCTGTCATTCAGAATGCTGTAGAACTCTCCAGAGAAGCCTGCCTTAGGCTGAAGCAGGTAGTGCCAGGTACGTACAGCTACGGGACAAGAGGCTTCTGTCAGCAGGAGTAAAGCATTGACGGGCTTCACTAGCAAAAGGGATTCATTTGCCCTAAACTTATAAGATCTTCAGAAATCAGAGGAAGTTGTCTGAAATATAACAGGAGAATTTTGTTCAGGAGTGAGACTGGGAAGCATTCAAGTCTGGTCGTGATTATTCTTTTTGTCTTGGACTGGAAATTTGTTAGGCAAAAGTAGACATTTAAGATTTAAGAAGGTTTTTAAAACATGGAAACAAGTCTTGATTTACTTTGATTCAAGAAACATTTATTGAGCACCAAAGACGTCACATGAGACAATGTTTATGCACATAGGAATGTTACATAACACTGGTCTCTGTCTCGATGTCTATTGGGGGAGATAAGGGGGTAAACAAATAGTCACAGGATTATGTCACGTATGCTGTAACAGGCTTTTACAAGGTGCCAGTAGACAGACTCGGGTTTGCAGAAGATGGAGGGGAGGAAGTCATGTTTAACTAGAGGTGTCAAAGATGTGTGATAGCTCTCTAAGTTGAGGTCAAGGAGGGCAGAGAAATGAAGGTATAAGTAGTAGGGCATGTCTAGGGCTTCCCTTGTAGCTCAGCTGTAAAGAATCCACCTGCCAATGCAAGAGACGTGGGTTTGATCCCTGGATCAGGAAGGTCCCCTTGGAGAAGGAAATGGCAACCTGCTCCAATATTCTTGCCTGGGCAATCCCATGAACTGAGGAGCCTAGCAGCTTACAGTCCATGGGGTCACAAAGAGTTGGACATGACTTAGTGACTAAACAACAACGTATCTAGGGAACCTCAGGAGGCTAACATGGGTAGAGGGAAACCATCGAAAGCTTTTGAACAAAGGAGTGATGTGATCTAAGCTATGCTTCTGGAAAATCCTTCCAGCCATGTTATGGGGGGTTAGACTGGAGTAGGGTCCAGTTTGGCAGTTGGAACACCAGCCAAGTGGGTTTTCAGGTCATACTAGAAGAGAGACGACTAAGGCAGGACGATGAGGTTGGAGCCATGGGGCCATGAGGGTTAGTTGCTAGTAAGTAGAAATAATGGCCCAAGTGATGGTAAGAGATGAAGATGGAAATGTGCAGTGTGATTCCCAAGCTGAGCTGGCTTCAAGGGTATTTACGATTGGTGCAGCCTCACAAGGCCTCCCCCTCAGAAAGATCCCATGATTGGTTCAATGCATTACTGGCATTGTCATGAAATCACTGAATTTGTAAACAAGGGGCCCAACATGCTCATTTTCATTTTGCATTGGGTCTGTGAATCATACAGTTTCTGTATGATTCTGTATGAGCTCTGTATGAGCTAAGGGGGGAGATCAAGGTACAAGTAACTGCATCTGGGAACAGAAGAGATGGGTGGAGCGATGAGTTCAGTTTTGTAGCCCGTGTGTCTATGGTCATCAAAGTAGTGATATTCAATAAGCTGTTAGAAACTGGCTGTAAATTCCAAGCAAGGTATATGTTAGAGTTATCGATGTGGGGAATAGCAAGTCCAAGGGATGTGGATTATAGTGCGTAGAGAGGAAATCAGCTAGAAAAGAAGCTTAATCCGTAATGGATCAGAGAAGGCAGAGAGAAATGGAAGAGTGGGGAACTGAAGTCCTGTGGGACTTTTAAAGAGAGAATGGTGTCCTGGAAGCCAAGGAAAGGTCTCAAGAAGGGAGGAATCATGAGGATCACATGCCACAGAGTAATCAAATACCGAGAACATCCATTGCATTTGGCAATTAGACGGTGGAGATGGGAGCTGCCTTCCAATGGGATAGAGGAGAAGCCAGGAGGAAACAAAGTGAGCTCAGACTATCCTTTCAAGAACGTGGGACATGAAGTCAAAGGGAGGAATGGAATAGAGGGTGTGCAGAATAAAGCTTCTTGGTTTTGGTTTTGTTTGTCTTTAAAATGGGGGACTTGAGCAGGTTTGTGTGTGAAAGAGCATTGCTCTCAGGAAGTGAGAGCAGGATACACTTTCCAGGGCAGAAGCACAAAAGATAAAGGTGAGAATGAAGACAGACACATTCATAGATCGAGTGGTCAGAATATATGCATGCAAAAACAAAACCCAACAAATCTATTTTTTTTTTTTTTTTTTTTTTTGAGTAAAGGTAAGTTTCCTACTGAAAGTGAAGTAGTAAGGAGCATGGGGCGGGGGGCTTTAGAGGAGTGTTGAAGGTGTCTGCCCTCTAGCAGAGGACACTGACCAGCGACAGACAGAACCACCAAGTAACAAGGAGGGCTCCCAGAAGAGGCAGAACCAGAGATGCCTGCAGTTTCTAAGGATGAAAAGCTAATAAGCAACTTTGGCCCAGGGTATCCAAAGTTCCACAAAGGGAGAAGGCATTTACCTGCAAATCTTTTTAAGTTCTGAAGACCCTCCATCACAATATTAGGCCTTCACAAGAACACTAGCTTTCTGGGTGCTCAGGGCTGCCCAGAAAGCACCAGGGAGCCTGAGCATCAGGTAGAGGCAGAAATCTCCAGAGGCTACAAGCAGGGCAAAGTGCTGATTTGGTGAATAATTAATGTATCACCACAACCTAAGGCTCCCCCCACCCCCGCCCCGGCCCTCAGTGGAAAAGGATGTAGATAAACTCACAAAGCAACTTACTCTATGGTCTAATGATTAAACTTCCCGGGGCCCGATTTCATTTCAACCAAGTTAAAAGCTGACCAACCGGGCACTTAAACCCTTCTGCCAGGGTGATTAATTAGAAAGTAAAATCTCCTGACTGGACTAACAACTAACGTACTCCCCTCATATCAGGAGGCACTTTTGCCCAGACGACTAAAGAAGGCTCAAGCTTTGATTCCAGCCATTGCTAAGGCAGCAGAACTGGGCTAGTTTACCGAAAAGGGGGGTACAAAATGACACCACTGGCTTCTGCCCACCCCCACCCCCGCCCCCGCTTGCCCCAACTCCCAGGAGCTGGGTGAGCGTGTATTTACGCCTTATTTAATCAGACAGGTCACATTCAGGGCTGCTAGAGACCCGACATCAGAGGCCCTCTCTTCCACCCCACCATTTGTACGCCACGTTATTCCTCCCAAGAATCTGCGAAGTTGTGCTTTTGTGGAGATTGTTAAGTGCGTCTCTTGAGAGACTTCCTTTCACGGAGAGATGGAGAAAAGTTGAATAAATTAACCTATACTGTTCGAGAAGTTACCTGAATTCGCACCTTACGTCTGGATTTGGATTTAAAAGTCGATTTAAAAAAAAGTAGATGGGTAATTAAATGCTGTGGCCACCTGGGTGGCAGGCCCCCCCCCCCGGCAGGTCCTGAGCTGGTGCGCAAAGGCAGCGGAGCGAAGAGCACTTTGCTTCCTTGGAATGAAGACATCCGAGGTCGCGCCGAGTCCGGGTTCAGCAGTACAGGGGGCTTCCCCGCTTTCTCGGAAACAACCTGCCAGGTAGACCCTCTTTCTAAAGGGTTAACCAGCTCACGCCTAGCGCTAGAGTTTACAGCCTTGGGCACCTCTTCGTGACTCACTCCTTATAAATGTAAATGCAGAAGCGAGCGGTAGGTCCTGACCAGCCCCCTCGCCCGCCAGGCGATCTGAACACCTACCTCCCAGACCCGCCCGAACGCCTCGGGCACCCCAGCGCACAGCTCAGGACGCGCACCCGGCGGTCTCCCAGCAGCCCCGCACGGAACTGGAAGAGCTACTACCCCATCGCATCCGCAGATGCAGCCTTAAAACAAAGGAGGCGCGGGGGGAGGGTGGGACCTGAACCTCACCCCCTCCCCGCCGAGCAGGGGCCGCCCGGCCCCCTCCGCCCTGACTCCCCGTGTGCGCATGAGCAGAGGCGCCTCCCTTGGTTCCTCCCAGGGCGAAACTTTCTAATTCCCTTCTTTGGTTTCGGGGGCTGCCAGGCGCCGGGAGAGCGCTCGTCCCGCCGGGTGAGCAGGACACAGTGCCGGCGCGAGGTTTCCCTCCCACCCTTCGCTTCCGTGGGAGCGGCAGGAAATGCGAGGGCCCCCTCTTCTCTGAATATTTGCCTTTTTTCTCTCCACCTCTCTAGAAAAGAAGACTGGGAAAAACAGCCGGCGGCTCGGTGGCCGTGTCCCCTGGGCTGCAGGGACGGACATGGGGCGGCTCCAGGTGTTCGCGTTCAGTTTCTTAGGTAATTCGGAGGAAAGGGGGCACGGGGTGTGTGTGTGAAGGGGTGGGCTTGGACTTGCAGGAAGAATAAACCAAACCGTTCGATTCAGCTTTGGGGGAAGCCTGTGGGGAGAGGGACTTGATAGAAATCTGCGTTGGGATTCATCGCCAGCGCCCTCAGCGGTGGCCGGGGACCGCATCCTGGGGTGTTTGTGCCCAGAGCTCCGGCTTTGCATCTCCGGCCCTTTTTCTGAGGGTCTCTCCATCTCTGGGGTCAGGCTTCATGGGGTAGTGGGCTAGCTGCGAGGGCTCCTCAGAAGCCCATCCGGGAGAGTGCCTGAGCTGAGTGCAGGCTTCATCCTGGGAACAAATTGGGGCCATGTGGCTTTAATTAACCATCGCTGTTTGCCCCCGGATGGCGCCAGAAACAGCTAGATCGGGAGCTTCCCTGGAATGACGAATCGCTGAAGCCAGTCCAAAGCCTCAGGGATTGACCACTTGCCCCTTGTTCGGGACACTGGTGTTCCCCGCGAACCGCATGATCCCCCGTCCCCGGCGAAGCGTAGGCGACCTCCGAGTCTGTGGACACACACATTCACGCGTCCCACGCTTACAAATTTCCACGCACACACTTGCACTGTCACCCAAGGATGCACAGGCTACCGTGTGCATGCGAGTTCACATACAAGTGGGTGTGCGGCGTTTGGCCGCCTGCCTCCCTGCGCCCGGGTCCAGGAACCTCGAAGTGACAGGAGCTGCTTCCCAGGGCTGATCAGGGTGGGCGCGAGGGTAGGTGGGCTTCCTAGGAGTGATGCTCTCAGATACTGGACAAACCTACTGTATCTGTTTATTTCTGAATCCTCCTCTCCACGTTCTGCCTTCCCGGCCTCACTCCATTGTGTCTCTTTCCTGTGTATCTTGCTTTTTTTCCCCCAATCTACTCTGTCTCCGCCCCCTGCTTATTCTCTTTGCCTGGGCCCGCTCCCTGCTTGTGCCCTACGCTGTCCGCCGGCGCCTTCCACAGCCCTGTGCGGAGTCGGAGTGAGCGCTCAAGAACCCGATTTCAGCTACGGCTGCGCGGAGGGCAGCTGTTACCCGGCCACAGGCGACCTTCTCATCGGCCGAGCGCAGAAGCTCTCGGTGACCTCGACCTGCGGGCTGCACAAACCCGAGCCTTACTGTATCGTCAGCCACCTCCAGGTGAGGGCAGAGAGATGGCTCCCCTCACACCTCTTCCAGTCCCCACCGAAGGGGAAGGCCTGGGGGACCCCGTATCCTGCCAGCTATCCAGATAGGAAGCTTAGCAGTCAGGGAGTCCCGGGATAAGGCTGGTAGCTCACCCCTTTGCCTCATCTCAGTTTGCACAGTTGCATCCGCCAAACGTTTCCTGCCACCACTGTATAGAAAGGCAGAGCTGCAGACAGATCTTGGGGCACGTGCGCAAGCCTTGACCCAGGGTTTCCAAAAGCCCGTGTTGCTTTTTTTTTTAATGTTGTTTTTCAATCTTTCCCCTTTGGAAAATGTGTGTAAAAGGTGGTTTGTCCTCTTCGTTTTTTATATACTGAGGGGTGATCTTGGGTTTTCCCCAAGTTTTTCACTTGGATAAAGGGTATTCCAGCCCTAACAAATACCTTGCAAGGTCACTTCAATCATGGAGAAAAGCACTCCAATGTTTTTCTCTCCTCATTTGGTGCTGCTCCCATCCACCTCCATTAGCTATCAGGATCAGATGCTTGCTTTTTCAAAATGCCCTGGTTGCCATGGTACCCTGATAGAGGAGGACCAAAATGAAATTTCAGAGTGTTTTCTGTTTCTAAAAGTGGATCCAGATCGTAGATTTCAAAGGTCACGTTTTTAATAAGACTAATTTTGAAAGAAGGTACAAAGCATAAACTACCCAGAATCAGAATCCATTTCCTTGATTTTTTTAAGAGACTGATATCTCTGGCCTCTAAAGCAAGCATACGAGTTTAGTCTCCTGTACAGGGCAAGTTCCAAGTCAATTGCTCTAAATTTGGTCACTCTCCCTACATGTAGATCTGCCCTTCAGGAGTGGGACAGGATATTGTGTGGTTTGCATGCAGATGCCTTCAAATGGAGACACTTTTAAAAAACAGAAAGAGAGCCCATTCTGAAAACCTGATAAATTAAACCGAAGGAATGTGGTAAAGTGGATTCCACTTATTTGCTTCCAGGTTTATACAGAGATGTCTAGACTGCTTCCTCCTGATTAGAAGGGAGGCTATAATTACACTTTTTTAAAGTTCTGGTAATTGTTCTCTGGTATTAATTTCCTTGACTACAAGTCACCAAAGGCGGTTGATGTTACCTTTTTTAACATTAGCATGTAAATTTCACCTAAAATATTATGCTAACATTTACCTCCAAGGCCAGGGCATCCTGTAAATGAATCACCAGATCCTGAAAATGGCTTTGACCAGAATGAGAATTGGACTGTTTGTCTAAAAGCAAGTAGAGCCAGACTCTCTAGTTTATATGATTAGCCATGAAATTGTGGGGCGCTTTTCAGATATCAGGGCTTCCCAGTGGCTCAGTGGTAAAGAATCCTTCTTAAGTGCAGGAGACACGGATTCGATCCCTGGGTCGGGAAGATCCCCGGGAGGAGGAAATGGCAACTCGCTCCAGTATTCTTGCCTGGAAAATCCCATGGATAGAGAAACCTGGCAGGCTATATAGTCCATGGGGTTGCAAAGAGTCAGACATGACCGAGCACACACGGAGGCATGCTATGCTTCAGATACAGAGCCTAAAGAAAGGAACTGTGGGTGTAATTCTCCCAAACACTGAACAGGTGGAAAACTTGAGGCAGGAATCAGAAGTATTGTGTCCAGGGTTCCCCTGCATTTCTGACTTCTGGTTTCTGTTTTTTAGTTAGTATATCTTGCCAGTCTTAAAAATCCCTTTGGGAGGAAGGTGATAACTAATGGCTAACTAAATACATACAAATGTCGTCTTGTCAGGTGATACTTTCCTTTCAAGGATATCACTTTTGCTTAACCACTTGCTGACTGGAGGACCAGAGACATATTAATCCATCCCTCATTACGAAAACATTATTGACTGGAGTGTTTCAGTATTCACTTACTTAACAAATTGCCAACCACAGGCATTACTTTCTGCAAAAATCCATAGGTGGATAATGTGTTAATGTTGTTTGTAAGATGTGTGTGGGGTCTCAACAGATTTCTGCCTCGGCATCATTTTCAGAATTAATTAATTTCAGAAAAACTGGGGTAGAGAGCCCAGCCTCATGTGGAAAAGGGAACCATTAATTAAGTGATGCTGCTGTTTACAATTCACCATGATGGAGTGCAAAGAAGGCTGTTTTGGCCGTGACTCACATTTTAGGTAGAAGGAAAATGTTAAGCCAAAAGTTCAAAGCCGCTCTAAATCTGAAACTAGTGGTAGATTTTTCAGTTCAGGTCCTTGGCATTCTTTGACTTGGTCCCAGTTTTCAGTGCTCCCAACTTGACAGGACAGCCTGGTGTCCCCTTCCTGGATATTCTGAGCATTTTGTGAGCTAGCCTGCATGCTGCTACCATGAATTCACTGTCGGGGCAGGGGAGAAGCTAAGATGTCTTGATCTGTAGTTCCTAAAGCTTCTTAAATATATCTGACTAATACTTGGTTTCTGCCTTATATAGGTTTTGGAAAATCAGGCCAGTTGAATTGTTCTCTTTTTATTTTCAGTTTGCTTTATGTCAGCAAAAATTTTCTAAAACCTCCTCTGTATTTTGCCTCAAGAGTAAGCTTTTCCAGCTATTCATTGAGATTAAGGCTTAAGCCTAGAAATTTCATTTTGATTAAATTAATAGCTTGTGGAAACAATGGTTTCTTTTACTTTTGACCTTGAATTTGCAAGAGAAGAGGAAAATTTCAGGAGTATATCATACTCCGTTAAGTTAAAAAGTAAAAGACATGTGCTAGGTCACTTAAATAATTTTGGCACATTCGTTTTTCTTGGAGAAAGTAGGTTTGATTTTTGTATTGTGGGCTTGATTTTTGGTGTGCATGTGAGTGTGTGATTGCTTCCCAGACTGGTGAAACTATCTTTGCTTTCAGGAGGACAAAAAATGCTTCATATGCAATTCACAAGATCCTTATCATGAAACCCTCAACCCTGACAGTCATCTCATTGAAAATGTGGTCACGACCTTTGCTCCAAACCGCCTTAAGATCTGGTGGCAATCCGAAAATGGTATGTGTGGTGTGGGAATAACTTCCATGGAGTGTGATTGGTTACCTGGAAAGTGTTTACAGGAGCCTGGGTGTTTGTAATTACGATTGGTTTCTCTATCCTGGAATTATGGCCTTCGACAGATTTACTGCCCAGAGCACTGACTTCTCTTGGTAAAATCTGATCCTTCTTTTTGAAGTATGCACTTCCTGTAAGAAAGAAGTCTTTCATGCGAGACCAAAGGAGGATTTCATAGTCTTCATCCTGAGGGGCCCTTGGGGAGTGTGGCAATGTGCTGGGGAAGTCTGGGGAGGGCATGGGAAGACCTTGCCCAACTCAGGCCCTTATCCTTCCCCAAAACAGCCGTCTTTCATTTTGATCAATCCCAAAAGAAAGAGCAAAATCAGCGCCCACCACCTTCCTTCCATCTAGAGAACAGTTAGTAATAGTACCATGAATACACACTAGACATAATTTCTCAGACACTCAACATGGATCACGACCCTGAGTCAACTTTTCTAATGAGTGTGTGAATCCAACTGTTTTTCCTTTCTTTGCCATTTGGGTTGGGATTTAATAAATTCATCCAGTATGATGTTACTATTGTGATGCAACTAAGCTCATCTTAGTTTTGCATTTGTTTCCAAGTCAAATGCTGAAATTTGGGGACTAACAGTAGAGTTAATGTGTTGTTAATAATGAGTTAACTTTATGTCTTTTTTAAAAAAGCATTTATTACAAAGGACTCTCAAAGAAGTGAATCTAAGCTTGGCCAGAGGAAGCCTGGGCACTACTAGATCCCTTTATTATGTGTTCTATGCCCAGGAAGCTTTGGGGTGCTTTGCAGTTATTTATCAGTCTGTAAAGAGGAAGCATTTTTTTGCACCACAAGGCTTTCAAGAAAGATCCTAGTTCTCAACCAGGGATCAAACCTGGGCCCCCCTGCAGCAGAAGCATGGAGTCCTAACCACTGGACTGCCAGGGAATTCCCAGGAGGAAGTCTCTTCATAGACTTATTTCTAATTGATTATGAAATTATACATGCTTTCTACTATTGATTTCTAGGGAAGGTTGATTATTCATTGGTAAGCTTTGGGACTCCATTGGTTATCAGCTTGATTGAGATAAACTAGATGTCAGAAAGCAATTTATCAGTTAAGCCTTGTTAATTCTTATAGGAGGGTATCTGAGTTGAGAGTTCAGGGTAAAAGAGAAGTTTCTGTAAATCTGCACTTGAGTCACAGAGGACTTGTGAAATAGCATAGATCTGATTACAAATGTGGGACCTGTCTCACTGTCCACATTTTTCCAGTGAGACCGAAAGACAATTAGGAGGATGCCTTGGGAATTCCCCGGCAGTCCAGTGGTTAGGACTCCATGGTTTCACTGCTGATGGCACAGGGTTCAGTCCCTAGTCAGGGAACTAACATCCCTGCTAACTAGGTGCAGTGTGGTGCGGCCAAAAAAAAGACAAAAGGGTGCCTCAACATCAGTATCAAGTTGATAGACAGTAAAATAGTTCATCAAATTCTGGTTACATCAGGTGTTAATCAGTTTCCACAGCTCTGAGTTTGTGGGACAAGAGAGGACAAAGTCCTGAAGGAAGGGATTTTCAAACCAAGGGGCTTTAGAGCTCTATCACTGTTATAAGAGATTAGATAGGATTAGATGGATGGAACCTCCTCTTTAGAAAGTCAGACAGATTGTTACTGTCTCCTATCATCTCTCTGCTGTCTGATAGTTCACAATTGAGGAGTTTCTTGATGAATGTGATTTTTATCTATTTTCTGTGTGTTTTATCCAAGTTGAGCTTTACATGATGCCTTAAATTACCAGTGCTCAGGCCCAGAAACGGGCTTGGAATGTGCAGCTGCTTTTAACTTAGCCTTCATGCTTTATTCCCAGGTCTGACCATACACCATACACCATAAAAGAATGATCTTGGTTCTTTTCTCCATGGATTTTTCTTCCCATATTTAAAAAAAAACCTGTAGCACTTTATCAGGTTAGGAATCTAAAATGGAATGTGCTTTTCAAGCCCACATCGGCAGATACATTCTTATGTTACAGAACTGGTCCTAGTCTTGCTCTGACTTTACATTATTTCGTTATCTCTTCATTTTAAACAAATAGTTCAGGTACTTAAAAGCCTGGGAAGGGAGAGATGGACAGTTGCTTAGCTAACATGTTGCTCAGAAAGAAACCTCGAGAGTCGGTTTGTAATATGGCTCTTTTTCAGAAGTTAGATAAGGTTTGCAATATGGTTCTTTTTCAGAAGTTAGATAAGGTTAGTTAGCATGACGATACTGTTTTTCTTTAACATTCCAACTAACTCATATCCGTTCCAGTGACTACTTTCCCTCCCTCCCCCACCCCCACCCCCAATTGATTTGGCTGTTTTCCAGTGGGAGAGTTTATTTCAAAAGTCTTACTGATTTCCTGAAAATACACCAGCCTGTGACATGATTCATTCTGACACATTCCTGTCTTTCTGCATTTAAGACTTCTCTTGCTCCGGAAGCTGAACCCCCAAAAGCTCTCTGGAGCACAGGAAACTGTGGAAAGGTCTCCTTCACCAAACAGGCAGGCCCTCGGGCCCAGGGGATTGTGGAGGAGGTGCTGTCCATCCCTGGAATTCCAGTGGCCTTTTTAGCCTTTTAACATGGGATGACTTGACCCCCAGGGCATAGTGCAAAGGCTCATTTGTTTGTTCAGGCTTTTCCCTGAAAGGGAAGATGTTAGTATTTGTTCTGGGGCAGTTTATTTATTTGACCCATTCTTTGTCTCTTTGGCATTATTTCTCCATTGTGGCAATGCACCCAAAGACTTCTCCATCAGGGATAGTTTTTCTAAATTGGAGCATAACTCACATTCATGGTGGACTCCTGTTTTCTTTGCTGCTGCATAGAAACAAAAAGGAATATTTGTGTTTAGACTGGATTGTGTCCCTGTGCTTTAGACTGCAGAGCTGAACCCCTACTGTGCACAGGAAATGCCCCCTCTCATTTCCCCTTTGAGAGTCCCTTGGCTTAGAGAGTTGGAAAGACTTTTCAGTTTTTACTAAGCAAAGGATGTCTTTCTTGACAGCAACTAAAGGCATTCTGCCAGATGTCTTGTTCCAGGGAGCACATTCAATACGTTGAACTCCAGAATGATTTGTGACTAACTGAAGGGTCATTCTGAGATGTGCTTTATCACCTCAATCAAGCCAGGGGGTTATTGTTATTATCTTACCTTCAGATTAAGGTGGACTGCAGAGAGAATTTTATGAGGAGCATAAAGATAGTTGAAGAGAATAGACTCAATTGTTCACAGATGTTCTTGTTTACCTTGCTATTTCCTTTTGTCTTTTTAAAAAATATCCTATAGGCGTGGAGAATGTCACTATCCAACTGGATTTGGAAGCAGAATTTCATTTCACTCATCTCATCATGACCTTCAAGGTAAGGAATCCCTCTCTTTTTCAGAAATGAGAACATTGTGTAATTCCGCCTTTCAGAATGGATGGCTGTTGTGAGTTGGCCTAAGTGGGAACCTAAACATTATTGTTGCTATAAATTAGGATAATTGAGCAGCTTTTAAACATGGGCATGGATAACTACACTTAACAGATACTCTGTCTTTGTGGCAATAAGTAGAGAGAGGCACTGTTCTATGATTCGACTGTAAACTTTTAATTAGATATCTGTTAATTTCCCCATGGAGAGAGACAGCTTTGACTCACTCCCAAACCACAGTAAAACATCTGGAGAGTAAATCCCTGCTCCCTTGGGTTGATATTTTAATGCTGACTTTGGTAACTGGAAAGGAAGTGTGTTATCTTTAGTTTTCAAGGTTTTGCAAAATTTGTGGGAACGGTTTTACAGTTCTTTAAGAAATGTGCCTGCTTTCTTCAGTGTGGATGTTTTTCCCATCCTTTTTCTTTGAGAGATGTAAAATGACTCCAGGACTAAGGAATGGCTCAGTACAAAGTCTCTTTGTTTCTTCTTAAGCAGCTGCCTGGAAATGACAGGCTTCATATGGCTTAAAGTACATGTTGGTGCACACAAAACCCATAATTTACTTATTGCTTCTCAGATTAAAATCACTTTTGAATCATTTTCTGTTGGGCATGGGGGCCTTATCTCTACCCTTGCAGGTTTTGGAAAAGGTGCCCACGGTAGATTTGATTTATCATGGGGGCAGGTAACCACTAAAGTCTTGCTTGTGTCCTCTGCGTGAGCCTGGGAGGCCTAGGGTCAGGGGTGGGCATTGAGGTTAAATGTGTCTAGGAGAGATGCTGGGCTACCTGTCCCCAGGCCTGGGTTCATCCCCTCGCTTCTCCCCAGGAACCCACTCTTGCAGCTTGGAGAAAGGGTAGGGGGAAGGTTTACACTGTGACACCTGCTCCTATGAGGTACGGGAGGACTTCCCCCTAAACCACTTTGTTCCTTCATTGGCCATGAGCTCAACGTGGCAGTTAGAATTAAGACTCAGCCTCAGATGTTGTCTGCATGTTGTTGTTCAGTTGCTCAGTTGTGTCCGACTGTTTGCATCCCCATGGACTGTAGCCCACCAGGCTGAGGGTTGAACCCTCTGTCCATGGAATTTTCCAGGCAAGAATACTGGAGTGGGTTGCCCTGCCCTCCTTCAGGAGAATCTTCCCAACCCAGGGATTGAACCCGTTTTTCCTGAATTGGCAGGTGGATTCTTTACCACTAGTGCCACCTGGGAAGCCCAAGGGAAGAAGGTGTACTTGAAAATAACTTGATACAAGGCAAGATGTGCTCACTGCTATGGCAGAAGTTCAGACAATGTACATCAGCACCGAGGATGGGGAGATTCATTTTAGCCTGGAATAAAGGAGATAGCTTTACAAGGAGAGGACTGTGATTGCTCTTGACCTGGGTCAGGAAGAGTTAGCAGGATTTTAGGAGGAAGAGGTAGAAGAAAAGGCCTTCTTGACAGAGGAAAAGGCCTTCTCTCTCTGTCTCAGTGGGACAGTTTGGACAGTTTGTTCAGCACGTACTATGTAGACATGCCTTGAATGTCTACCCTTGGGCTAGTGAGGGGACCAACAGGAAGTAAGACTATAGCCAGAAGGACCTTGCTTCCTTCCTGAGGAGTGTGGACTTTAGTGGAGATGAGGACCCATGGACAGGAAATGAGACCTGTGTTTCAGGAAATGAGGGAGCCAAGAAGAAAAGCAAAGGAGGGCCTGGGGCATGGAGAAGAGAAGGCATAGAGGCAGGGGCTCTCAAGGTCCACGGTAAGGGGGAGCTGACTTAGGCAGGGCTGTGGTTCTCAACTAGGAGAGAGCCACCTCCTGCAACTGGCATCCTGGCAGTCTGATGTGGAGAGCTTTTTCTAATCATACATCACACCTTGTTGCCATACTCTGCTACCCTCTGCAACTGCTAACTTTGAGAGTCATTACCCAGAGGAGGAGCCTCTGTTTGCTAAGGGAGTCAAAGGTTGAAATATGAACTGGGGAAAGATTAGAAACAGAACAACAGAAGGCAGGGTTAGGAAAGGGATGAATCAAAGATTCCTGAGATGTCCGAGCTGGGGAACCTGGAGGCTGCTGATACCATTAAGAGTGGTGAGGACAGGAAGGGGATGAGGATGAAGAGTGTGTTTATTCCTTTTTAAAATTTATTTTATTCAGCTATAGTTGATTTACAGTGTTGTGCTATACAACAAATGACTCAGGTATATATATCCACATTCTTTTTCCTATTCTTTTCCATTATGGTTTATTGCAGAATATTGAATATAGTTCCCAGTGCTATATAGTAGAACCTTATTTATTAGGGTAGCATTTCCCTTTTCCACTGGCACCTTCCTGACCCAGGGATTGAACCTGGGTCTTCTGCACTGTAGGCAGATTCTTTACCTTCTGAGCCACCAGGAAGTGTGACAATGAAAGTGCTAGTCACTCAGTTGTGTCTGACTCTTTGTGACCTCATAGACTATGGACTGCCAGGCTTCACTGTCCATGGAATTCTCTGGGCAAGAATACTGGAGTGGGTTACCATTCCCTTCTCCAGGGGATCTTCCCAACCCAGCGATCGAACCTGAGTCTCCTACATTGCAGGCAGATTCTTTACTGTCTGAGCTACCAGGGAAGCCCATATAATAGCTACATCTGCTAATCCCAAACTCCCAATTTATCCCTCCCCGCTTGGCATCCAAAAGTCTGTTCTCTGTATCTGTGAGTCTGTTTCATAGATATGTTCATTTGTGTCATATTTTAAATTCCATACAGTAAGTCACAAATGTACCAACAAGATCTGTTTTGAGAGTTCATAGGTCCAGTTTATTCGTAAGACCAACAAAGTTAGCCTAGGTACCTAACTAACACAATCAGCTGTGTAATACTGTGCTGTAATTGGTTTATCATACTTTTCACACAAATAATACATAAAAAACAAGCCAACACAAAAAATAAAGAAAACATTTTTAATTTTACAATACTTTGGAAAGTACAGTAGTACAGTACAACAGTTGACCTCTAGGGGCTGGCATCAAGGGAACAGAGAGAAGAGTTACCAACTGGAGGTGGGAAAGGAGGTGGGAGATGGTAAAGCTAAAGGGTCATCAACAAGGAAGATGGAGGGCAAGCTGGGATTTCACCCATACCTGATGTTGATGGCACAGGTTCTGGCTCCTTGCTGGATCCTATTCTGTCTACTCTCTTGAAGAAAAAAGATCCAGTGATGTCTGGGTAGTAACATGTTCACATCTTTGAAAATTCCGAACTTGAAGGTTCACATGTAGGGGACTTACTGTGTCGGTGATATCATACGGTATTTGTCTTTCTCTGTTTCACTTAGTATGATAACCTCTAGTCCATCCGTGTTGCTACAAATGGCATTCTTCCTTTCTCTTTATGGCTGAGTGGCATTCCGTTGTGTATATGTACCACATCTTTACCCATTCGTCTGTAGACTGACATTTAGGTTGTCTCCATGTCTTGGTTATTATAAATAGTGCTGATGTGAACATCTTTTCAAATTACAGTCTGGATACAGGTCCAGGCTTGGGACTGCTGGATTATATGAGAATGTTTTCAGGGAGATAGATGCTTACTAACTGGATTGGATTTTCTTAGGCTTGCATAATCTAGTTAGCATATTGACAGTCTGTTTTTGTACATGGCCAGACGTTTCCAAGCTCACAGCTTTTTTATTTAGTATAAATTCAGAGACAGCTCTGCAGCAATGTGAGGCCTGAGAAGGTCAGTGACTCAGCAAACAGCACGGAAAGGCTTCCCTTCTGTAGGTAAAATGCGTTGTCCTGGTTTCCAGCAGCTTCCTAACCTCACAGGAAATTGGCCTTTTGGGACTTGGAAGGTTCCAGAAGGGAGGAATAAGCACAGCCAGGATGGCTGTAAGGCTCCCTTGCAACATAGCAACATCAGGCTAGTCTGTCTCCAGGTGTCACCACCCAGGAGATGTGTCCTGTGGGAGAGTTTGCTGTGGTTCAGTTAGTTATTGGGGTTTTCTCCCCCTTATCTTAAAATTCTTAGCCTAATACTCTCTCAGGTTTAATATAAAGTATTATTTCCTTATATTTCTGAATAGGTAAAAAATAAATTAAGCCTGAACAACTAGTAAATGCATAAGTCAAAGAATCTATCAAAATATGACTTTCCATTTCCTTATCCTTGTCTCCTTTAATCAGTGAGAAAGACCGTCAAGGTTATTAAGGAAGGTACAAGGAGATCTTGGCATGTACTACTTTTCACTTTAGTTGTCACCCAGATTTTATTTTTATTTATTTATTTTTTTATGATCCTGTTCAAGTTCTTGGTCATCTTGGCCTGCAGCATTTGATCTCTCTGAAAAAAATTTTCATTTTTATATAATTTTTAAAGGTCACTCTCCAGTAACAGTTATTACAAAATATTGGCTATATTCCCTGTGTTGTACAATACATCCTCAAACCTATCTAACACCCAATAGTTTGTGCCTCCTAGTCCCCAGCCTCTACATTGCCCCTCCCCTGCTCCCCACTGGTAACCACTAGTTTGTTCTCTATGAGTCAAGCACTGGTTCGAATTCAGATTCTGTTTGCTGAGTCAGCTTACCTTTCATACATCACAGTTGACGCATTTGCTTATTTTTTGTGTTCATTTTGTTTCATTTCATAGTTCCAGTTGTCCCTGTTTACCACAACCTCCTAAACCTCCGTCCTGCTTGTTTCCAGAATTCTTGTCCTTTTCCTCCTTCTGACATCCATTTTTCAGGCTGCTATTACACCAGTAACCAGACAGGCAGAAAAGATCTTCATTCAGCCTGGATTTGATAGGTCTTCACTCAGCCTCAATTGAAGTCTTTCTGCCAATAGCTGGTGAGTTAGGTGAACACTCTGAGCCCTCATTTCCTCGTCTGTCAGACAAAAGTGTTGGGAAGGTGTGTTAGTGTGCTAGAACTGCCATAGCGAACTGCACAGACTGGCTGACTTAGACAACAGAAATGTATTTTCTCAGGGTTCTGGAGGCATGTAGTCTGAGATGAAGGTGTCAGTAGAGTTGGTTTCTTCTGTGGCCTCTTTCTCTCCTTGGCTTTGTACACGACTGTTTTCTCCCTGTGTCTTTACCTCTGTACCTGTCTATGTCCTAATATCTTCTTTAAAGACATCAGTCACATGGGATTAGGGCCCACTCTAATGACCTCATTTTACTTTCAGTTCAGTTCAGTCGCTCAGTCATGTCCGACTCTTCGTGACCCCGTGGACTGCAGTACACCAGGCCTCCCTGTCCGTTGCCAACTCCCGGAGCTTACTCAAACTCATGTCCATTGAGTAGGTGATGCCATCCAACCCTCTCATCCTCTGTCCTCCTCTTCTCCTCATGCCTTCAATCTTTCCCAGCATCAGGGTCTTTTCAAATGAGTCAGTTCTTCACATCAGGTGGCCAAAGTATTGAAGTTTCAGCTTCAACATCAGTCCTTCCAATGAATATTCAGGAATGATTTCCTTTAGGATGGACTGGTTGGATATCTTTGCAGTCCAAGGGACTCTCAAGAGTCTCCTCCAATACCACTGTTCAAAAGCATCAATTCTTTGGTACTCAGCTTTCTTTATAGTCCAACTCTCACAACTGGAAAAACCATAGCTTTGATTAGATGAACCTTTGTTGGCAAAGTAATGTCTCTGCTTTTTAATATGCTGTCTAGTTTGGTCATAGCTTCTGTTCCAAGAAGCAAGTGTCTTTTAATTTCATGGCTGCAGTCACCATCTGCAATGATTTTGGAGCCCAAGAAAATAAAGTCTGTCACTGTTTCCACTATTTCCCCATCTGTTTGCCATGATTACCCTTTTAGAGACCCTTGTTATTGTTCAGCAGCTACATCTAACTTTTTGTGCCCCCGTGGACTGCAGCACACCAGGTTCCCTGTCTTCCACAGTTTCCCAGAGTTTGCTCAAACTCATGTCCATTGAGTTGGTGATGCCATCCAACCATCTATTCTCTGTCGCCCCCTTCTCCTCTTGCCATCAATCTTTCCCAACATTAGGGTCTTTTCCAATGAGTTGGCTGTTCATATCAGGTGGCCAAAGTACTCATGCTTCAGCATCAGTGCTTCCAGTGAATATGGAAGGTTGATTTCCTTTAGGATTGACTGGTTTGATCTCTTGCTGTCCAAGGGACTCTCAAGTCTTCTCCAGTACGACAGTTTGAAAGCACCAATTCTTTGGCGCTTAGCCTTTTTTACAGTCCAACTCTCACATCCATACATGAGTACTGGAAAAACCAGAGCTTTGACTAGATGGACCTTTGTTGGCAAAGTGATGTCTCTGCTTTTTAATATGCTGTCTAGGTTTATCATAGCTTTTCTTCCAAGGAGCAAACATCTTTTAATTTTGTGGCTGCACATACCATCTGCATTGATTTTTGGAGCCAAAGCAAATAAAATCAGTCACGGTTTCCACTTTTTCCACATTTATTTGCCATGAAGTGATGGGACCAGATGCCATGATCTTTGTTTTTTGAATGTTGAGTTCTAAGCCAGCTTTTTCCTCTCCTCTTTCATCCCCATCAGGAAGCTCTTTAGTTCCTCTTCACTTTCTGCCGCTAGAGTGGAACAATCTGCATATGTAACGTTGTTGGTATTTCTCCCAGCAATTTTATTTCCAGCTTGTGAGTCATTCACCCTGGCATTTAGCATCACAAACTGCATATAAGTTAAATAAGCAGGGTGACAATATACAGCCTTGATGTACTCCTTTTCTAATTTTGAACCAGTCCATTTTACCATGTCCAGTTCTAACTGTTGTCTTGATCTGCATACAGATTTCTCAGGAGACAGGTAAGGTAGTCTGGTATTCCCATCTTTTGAAGAATTTTCCACAGTTTGCTGTAATCTACAAAATCAAAGGCTTTAGCGTAATGAAGCAGAAGTAGATGTTTTTCTGGAATTCCCTTGCTTTCTCTATGATAAGATATTGACAGTTTTATCTCTGGTTCCTATACCTTTTCTAAATCTAGCTTGTACATCTGGAATTTCTCTGTTCACATACTGCTGAAGCCTAGCTTGAAGGATTTTGAGCATTATGTTGCTAACGTGAAATGAATGCAGTTGTACAGTAAACTGAACTTTCTTTGGCATTGCCTTTCTTTGGGATTGGAATGAAAACCGACCTTTTCCAGTCCTGTGGCCACTGCTGAGTTTTCCAAATTTGCTGGCATATTGCATGCAGCACTTTAACGGCATCATCTTTTAAGATTTTAAATAGCTTAGCTGGGATTCCGTCACCTCCACTAGCTTTGTTCGGAGTAATGTTTCCTAAGACCCACATGACTTCACAGTCCAGGCTGTCTAGCTCTAGGTGAGTGACCACACCTAGTAATGTTTCCGAAGTTCATCCATGTCTTAGGAAGTATCTGAATTTCAATTCTGTTTATTGCCGAATAATAATAGTCCACTGCTTATGTGTATCAGCTTTTGTATATCCATTATCCATTGATGGACACTTGAGTGATTTCTACTTGTTGGTAATTATGAATAATGCTTCTCTGAATGTTTATGTATGAGAGTCATCTGAGTCCCTGCTTTCAGTTACTTTGGGGTGTGTAGCTGGAATTTCGGGGTTCTCCAGCTTCTTGCATTAGTAATTCCTTCCCCTTGTTTTTCCAAAGCACACTGCATGTGACTCTACTATAGAGTGTGATGGATATTTTGCAAATGATTTCTACCCATTCCTGGACCTTATTGGACCAGTTACAGCACTGACCACTGTCTGGTGCTGAGTAGCTATCATCACACATCTACTGAATGATTAAATGACGGCATAAAGGATCAAGCTCTCAACCTCAGCTGTCACGTCATGGGCATGGTGCCTCAATG
Organism: Oryx dammah; assembly: GCF_014754425.2. Classification (NCBI taxonomy): domain Eukaryota; kingdom Metazoa; phylum Chordata; class Mammalia; order Artiodactyla; family Bovidae; genus Oryx; species Oryx dammah. The sequence goes on along the minus strand of NW_024070202.1, from coordinate 49,473,561 downwards.
CGCCAAAACTTATTGCACTAGGGCCTGTTTATAATCAGCTTCTAAAGAGAAACAGCTTACTAGTCTCTAGTAGGGTGGGAGAAAGTGCAGTATTTAGAGGCGAGACACTTTTCCCGCAAGAGGCTCCGTGGAACAGCTTGAAGTATTTGAAATCCAGCCACAGTGAAATACCAGCCACATGCAGTCAGGGTTTGTGGCACACTGTTGAGTGATATTTTCCTCTGGGATTTAAAAAAATATAGATAACCAATAAAAGCATGCAGTGAGTCTCTTCCACCCTGCCTTTAGACATTCCGTCCAGCTGCTATGCTGATAGAACGGTCGTCCGACTTTGGAAAAACCTGGGGTGTATACAGATACTTTGCCTATGACTGTGAGAGCTCATTTCCTGGCATTTCCACCGGCCCCATGAAGAAAGTTGACGATATAATTTGTGATTCCCGATATTCTGACATTGAGCCCTCAACGGAAGGAGAGGTTTGTTTATACTTTTTATTTTCCATGCTGTTTACAAATCCAGTTTTTGATTGTAGCAAAAATATCAATTACTCTTATGTCTATTTTTAGGTGATATTTCGTGCTTTAGATCCTGCTTTCAGAATAGAAGATCCTTACAGTCCAAGGATACAGAGTAAGCCTGTTTTCAAATAAAAGCTTGGATGGAAAATAGTAATCATGGGAGAAAGTTTACCCAGACCACTGCTACCCAGAATCTAAATACTCAGTGCTAAATCCACCCTCTTCATTTCCTTCTTTCTCTGCAGTGCTCTACCAGAAGCTCTTGAAATTGGCAATAATCAAAGTCCTCACTGACAGGAACATATTTTGATAAGAGTAAAAGGTTGATATCATAAGTCCTCAAACCATTATGCTGGTCATATAATACGTTATTTACTTTTTTGTTCTCTCTCTCTATATATATATATATATGTATGTATGTATGTATGTATGTATGTATATAAAAATAATGTATGTGTGCTAAGTTTCTTCAGTCATGTCCGACTCCTTGCGACCCTGTGGACTATAACCCACTATAATCCTCTGTCCATGGGATTCTCCAGACAAGAATACTGGAGTGGATTGCCATGCCCTCTTCTAGGGAACCTTCCTGACTCAGGGATCAAACCCAAAGCTCTTAAGTTCTCCTGAATTGGCAGGCGGGCTCTTTACCACTAGTACCAACTGGGAAGTCATATATGATATGTGTGTGTGTGATACATTAATATATATCCTATATATTATGTGTATACATATATAATTATGTATATGTATAATTAAGGCTTCCCTGGTGACTCACCTGGTAAACCGTCTGCCTACTAATGCAGGGAGACAAGAGACGTGAATTCAATCCCTGGGTTGGAAAGAGACCCTGGAGAAGGAAATGGCAACCTGCTCCAGTATTCTTACCTAGAAAATTCCATAGATAGAGGAACCCATGGGTTTGCAAAGAGTTAGACATGACTGAGCTCACATGCATAATTAGGGTACAGGTTAGCTTCCTTGGCAGTTCAGTCAGTAAAGAGTCTCCCTTTAATGCAGGAGACCTGGGTTCAAACCCTGGGTTGGGAAGATCCCCTGGAGAAGGGAATGGCAACCCACTCCAGTATTCTTGCCTGGAGAATCCCATGGACAGAGGAGCCTGGTGGGCTATAGTCCATAGGGTTGCAAAGAGTCAAACATGACTGAGTGATTTTCACTTTCACTTTTAGGATGTTGCTAACAGAGTGTCCCCAAAATGCAGTGTCTCAAACAAAAAAGTTTATTTCTCTCTTATAGAATCACCTAGAGGGATTTCCAGATAAAGTACTGTTCACCTGCCACAAGCAAGCAGTCTTACCAGATAAAATACAGGCTGAAACCCTGTTCAATATGAATTTTCAGACAAATGATAAATTATTTTTTAGCATAACTATATCCCCTGTAATATTTGTGACTAGTATGAGCATATTTCATGCAATATTTGTGGGTGAGGAAAACCATGTCTCATGTGATATTTGGGACATATTTGTATCAAAATGATTAGTTGTTTATCTGAAATTCAAATGTAACTGAGCACCTTGTATTTTTATTGCTAAATCTGGCACTTCTAGCCATTAGATCACCCAGGTTCCCAAGTTCCCTCTGGCTTATAGTCTGTGTCCACATGGTCAGACCTGGATAAACCCCACCTTGTCCATGTACCAACCTGCAAGAGGGGCAAGTAAAAAGCAAGTGGCTTAGAAGCCATACATCACATCCATTCACACACCATTGGCCAAAGTAGTCCCCTGGCTACACTGCAGGAGATGCTAGGAAACCTCTCTAGCCGGTGACTGTGGGCTTTCTCAAACTCTTGGCCAGGGCTCTTATTGTCAGAGGAAGAAGAAAAGAAAGAATCCTGGGGGAAATCATAAATCACATCCTTGCTTAATATGCTCAATGAGGGTTGTAGTTCATTTTCCAGATGAGTCAACTGAGGCTCAGAGGGTTGGACTAACATGCATGAAGTGACTTGGCTATTTAATGTCGGATCCTAAACGTTCTTGTTATGACTCTCAGTTCAGAGGGCTTTCCATTGTTCAGTAACGATGCTTATGTCTTCACAAAAATACATTTTGATCTTCTTGGGAGGCAGAATGTGCACTAATTAAAAGAATGGGCTTTGGAGTCCAACAGAGCTGGGTTTAAGTTCTAGCTCCAGTGTATTCTGTGATCTTAGGCAAGGAATTTATTTAAAACTTTTCTTAGTTTTTATTTTTTCATCTGTAAATGGAGATAGTGATATTGACCTTATGGTTGTTGTGGAAGGAAAATGAGTTAATATATATAAATGACACATAGAAAGTGCTGGATCCATGAAGCTGTTGCCACTCTTGTTGCTGCCTTCAGCTGTCACTCAGACCTTTTCTAGACTGGGTCCCACACCTTGGAGCGGAGCGAAGGGGAGGCTCCCTCTCTTCAGCTGCTCAAGTGCAGTCGGTTGAGCAGAGATGGGGCAGGGTCTTACTGGTCTTCCCCTAATTTGAACCAAGGCCCCATGACACGCACACACACCCTTACCCCCCAGCTCACTGCATGAAAGAGTAGAATTGAAGGACTCCAGGGAAGATTGCCAAGAAAGTACTGTTTCCCCACTTAAATTAATTTTACAAGTGGCCCAGATCATCTCTGGTCCAGAATTTATTCCTCCTATCGTCAAACACATTTTTTCCATTTTTAAATTTTATTAAAAAAATTTTTTTATTGGAGTACAGTTGGTTTACCATGTTGTATTAGTTTCAGGTGTACAGCAAAATGTTTCAATTATACACATATTCATTATTTTCCAGATTGTTTTCTCATATAGGTTATCCCAGAATATTGATTAGAGTTCCTTCTGCTATATACAATAAGTCCTTGTTGGTTATCTATCTTATATACAGCAGTGTGTGCATGTTAATCCCAAGCTCCTGATTTAGCTCTCCTTCTCCCCACCCCCGCCCCGCCATGTTTCCCTTTGGTAACCGTAAGTTTGTTTTCAAAATCTATAAATCTTTCTGTTTTGTAAATAAGTTCATTTGTATCAGTTTTTAAAATTAGGTTCCACATATAAACGATATCCTGTCACTTAGTGTAATATCAAATATTTCATGGCACATTCAGCCTTGTGTCATTTCTAAGTGTGCTCTGGGAGACCTGTGCTCCCTGCTATCAAAATCCAGTTGCGAGAAGTGTCTGCAGAAGTTCCTTGACCAACACCTCCTGGGTCTCTCAAAGGACTCTAAGTTTGTTCCTTTTGGATGGTATTTGTTTTACTTGGGGAATGTGCTGCCATTAGAATTCTATTGTGTTTGGCTGTTCAATGGCATCAGAAAACTTATTTCTATATTAAACAAGCATCCATTGTAACAGATCACGCTTTGGATTTACTTTGTGATCAAGGGAACAATATCTCTTTAGCTGTCCCTATTGTTTGAGTCCTCTGAGACTCACTTCAAAAGTGATTGTGCCTCTTAAAACAGCAGTCAATTTGAGGCTTAGATGTCGTTAAATATGGCAGGAGAGCTTGAAGGGAGCACAGTTGCTCTTCTGAGGACTTCCACAGAGATCAGCTCAAGGGTTTCTAAATACTCCAGCTGCTCTTCAAGTTTGTTTTTTGGCCTCTTGTCAATAGGCACTTGTGCTCATTCTGTGCAGGAGAAAATGCTGGCATTCAGAAATTCCATTCAGCGAAGTAGTACCACAATTTCTCTGTTTAGTTTTTGCTTTTACAAAGAGCCTAAGTTGAATGCATGGCCTCATAGACTTTCTCTTTCAACCCACAGCTATTTCTATAGTCTTCATTGTACGCTGTGCATACGTTATAAGTATTTAAAATTGTATCTAGGCTTTGAAAGTATCTGATGTATTGGGCTAATGCCCCATTGTTCTGTGTTGTAAATTGCAAGAATCCATCGACACAAATGAAAGGAAAGCTTAGAAGCAGTTTCAGGCTATGGAGCTAAAAGGGGAGGGCAGGTAGACTGTTTAGTAATTCATGTTTAGCAACTTAGTGATTAATGAAAATACTGATGGAGAAGGCTACATGACTGTTGGTTTATCAAGTTACTAGAGAATGTAATTGACGGCCCTGCTTCTGTAATAAGCATTGGTCTATAAACCCAGGAAAAGGAAGGAAAGTTCAAATAAGAGACATTTCTCTACAAGAACCTCTATTTAGGAAAGCAATCTGCCCCAACATCCCAATACTGAACTCCTTTATCTTCATGCTACTGTATTATATTGGTAATTATATTGGTAAATTGTGTTGTAAAACAAGGACCAAAAAGTTGTAGATTGTAATGGTGCTTCAAAACTTGTTTGAGATAGTCAGTCCCTTGATTATGGTTATCTTATCATGTCAAATCGATTTTAGTAACTTGTATTTCATCTGATTGGTGGGAAATTTCAGGTAGCATTTTTTGCTCCAGAAATAAACACAAACATGTTTTCTAACTATCTTACAATAATAATGACAATTAGGGTGCTTTGATAAATTCTTTCCTGGAATTTTCTGATTTTGAGACTAACACTAATTGCTGTGGGAACCAGATGGTATTGCAGTAGTTTAGATTACTGTGTGCCAGTGGCTTCTGGCAAGCATGCAGCTGCATTCTTAAATTTCTCTACTTTCACACTTCTTTCTACAACATCAGTCTGCCAACAGATCCATCACAGAATAGATGTTCTTGTTAAATGGTGATGAGAAGGGAGTAACCTGTCTTCCAGAGACTGTCACTTTAGGCTAAACTTTATTATTACATGCATCTAGATCATGAAAGGGAGGTAAACTTTACATAAGCTATTTTCATTTGTCATGTGTTTCTATAAAGAAATTGCAAACAAAGTCTTGTTTCTTTGATCAAACTTTTCATCTTCTTGGTGACCTTCGTAGATCTCTTAAAAATTACCAACTTGAGGATCAAGTTTGTGAAACTACATACTTTGGGAGATAACCTTTTGGATTCCAGAATGGAAATCAGAGAAAAGTATTATTACGCGGTTTATGATATGGTGGTTCGAGGAAACTGCTTCTGCTACGGCCATGCCAGTGAGTGTGCCCCGGTGGACGGAGTAGATGAAGAAGTAGAAGGAATGGTAAGTACGTGCACCAGGCAGCCTTCTCCTTTGTACAGGTGATTCTTAAAGGCAAACTGAAGCTAGTCTTAGCGTAAGCCTTTATATTTTGAGTTTTGAAGTTGTCTCAACTTCTCTGTAAATTTAATAGCCTTTTGTACCATTCCAGTGGTTGATTTTTTTCATTTTCTGTTTGCTGATTTTCTTGGACTGCAAGAATGTGAGGACTACTCATTTCACAAACACTGAATGAATTTTTGAAAATTGTGGCTGCAGGCTGCCTCTATGGTAGACATTTTATACCACAAGGATTAAAAATTTTCTCAACTGACAGTTCCATCTTGAGGGAAGATTAAAAACCACAAGCATTCCAGCCTTCATGCCAGAAACCATAAATTGACACCAGCCCAGAGAAACTGGAAATTTGAACCTAGAACCACGGGATACCATTTAGGAGTCAGTGGACTTTGTATCTTGATCTTCAAGTTTCATTCTTTTCCCACTTTTATGTTGGGTTTTCAAATTTTTAAAATTAGTTCTAATTGGCGTTTACTTGCTTTTCAATGTTCTACTGTGCAGCAAAGTGCATCAACGACATATATATATATACACACACACACACACGTGCGTGTGTGCTAAGGTGTTTCCGTTGTGTCAGATTCTTTGTGAGCCCATGTGATCCTCTGTCTGTGGAATTCTCTAGGCAAGAATACTGGAGTGGGTTGGTATGCCCTCCATATGTGTGTGGGTGTATATAAATGTCCCCTCTTTTCTGGATTTCCTTCCCATTTTGGTCACCACAGAGCACTGAGTAGAGTTCCCTGTACCATCCAGTAGGTTCTCCTTAGTTATCTGTTCTATACATAGGATCAGCAGTGTATATGTATCAATCCCAACCTCCCAATTCATCCTACCACTGCTCCCTGGTTTCTATACCTTTGTTCTCTGTCTCTATTTCTTTTTTGCAAATAAGATTATCTATACTGTTTTTCTGGATTCCACATATATGCATTAATATATGATAATTGTTTTTCTCTGAGTTTTCAAATTATGTAATTTTAAAAGGGGGAACTTGGATACTTGCCAGATGGATAAAGTTGGGGTGTTTTTCCAGTTTCTAAATGAATTGATAATTCCTGTTAGAAGAGACCAGAGTTTTAGTCTTTTGCCAAAGGGCCTTGAGTAAGTACATGGCAAATGGAAATTCACATCTCACTCTCCTGACTGTGTACCAGGGCCTCCACTGGACCATGGACCTCACTTCTGGATGAAAGGTGTGCCTTGCTTAGTTGCTGTTGACCTTTTCAGAGTGTTAGTCCTCACCGAAGAAGGTGAAGATGCAGGAATGAGTGTTCAATTGTCTAAAACTTCTGCCTTCCCTTTCCTTCAGTTAGAACCTTTATTGCACAGAGAAAGTTAAATTTTTAACAGAGCCTAAAGGGAGAATAGGTCCTTCTAATCTTATTGTTCCATCTTACAGAGAGTGCCAGGTAGATAATAATTACTTCTCAGTGTAACAAATCCTGTGTGTAGCTAACCTCTTGTAGTCCTGTTACTGCTGCTGCTAAGTCGCTTCAGTCGTGTCCGACTCTGTGCGACCCCATAGATGGCAGCCCACCAGGCTCCCCCTTCCCTGGGATTCTCCAGGCAAGAACATTGGAGTGGGTTGCCATTTCCTTCTCCAATGCATGAAAGTGAAAAGTGAAAGTGAAGTCACTCAGTCCTGTCTGACTCCTAGCGACCCCATGGACTGCAGCCCACCAGGCTCCTCTGTCCATGGGATTTGCCAGGCAAGAGCCCTGGAGGGGTGCCATCGCCTTCTCCTGTCCTGTCACTACCATGCATCTAATGGTACCTCTTGATTCAGATGCTGTAGAGTCCTGTGCTGTGGGCTTTGGGACTGTTTTTCAGTCTGTGTGAAACTACCTTGTAATTAGCGGATTTTAGTCTTCTAATCGCACTCCTGTCAAGGTGGGTTCAGGGTGGACCTGTCTGTCTTGTTTCTGAATTCCCTTCTGTAAAAACTAGTGTTAGGTGAGGGATGGGTGTACGTGCATATTTGCTGGGTGAGAAGTGTTGATTTATCATTGATGTGCCCCAGGGGCTCAAGTGTGACAGGTGGTGTGTGCAAAAGAACACATTGTGGGCCCTTCCTCAAGCAAAATAATCTGCTTCTTTTTCTGATGTTTTATATTTTTTTCCTTGAAAATGTAAATATGGCAACTGATTAATTCTTAAAAATCTCATTTTGGGTTGAAAAAATGTTTTTTAAGTGCTGAGCCAGAAGTCAAAAACCAAGCAAAGCAAGCAGAGAGAAAACCTGTCTTTTGTATGGTGTGGGGTAACAGTTGCAGGAAATTGAATTGGTCCCAGTGATGTATACACATTTAGTTCTCCATTATAACTTTTGTTGATTTCTATTATACTAATTTTTTTTTAAACTTAAAAAATTCTTAAATGGCTAATTTTGCTCTTCTGTGTTTTTTTAGATCAATACTTCAATAGAAATATTTATTGAGTACCTATTATACAGTAGAAACTGTTCCTAGAGATGGGAATTAAAGCCATCAAGACAGGTCTCACAGTGGGAAGGGACAAAATAAAAACAAAGCAGGACTTTCCCTGATTGTACAGTGGTTACGACTCCATTCTTTTGCTGCAGGGGACATGGGTTTGGTCCCTGGTCTGGAAACTAAGATTCCACATGCCTCATGCAGCCAAAAAATAAGGGGAAAAAAATTAAAACTGAAACAGAAAATTAGAAAATAAAAACAAAGAAACCCTCATAGTAATGAGGTAGAGATGAGTATGAAAAAGGTATGATATTTATGCGTATGATATTTTCTACTGCTTGTGGGGAAGGTCTGACCATTAGTATATCTCTCACTTGGCTCTTTCCTATTTTTGTAACTTTCAAGGTTCACGGACACTGCATGTGCAGGCATAACACCAAGGGCTTAAACTGTGAACAGTGCATGGATTTCTACCATGATTTACCTTGGAGACCTGCTGAAGGTCGAAACAGCAATGCCTGTAAAAGTAAGTCTCAGGCGGGGAATTCCCTGGTGGTCCAGTGGTTAGAACTCCAAGCTTTCACTGCCAAGGGTGGTGAAAGTCCCTGGTTGGGAAACTAAAGTCCTGTAAGATATGCAGCAGTACCAAAACAACAAGAAAAAAGGAAGTAAGTCTTAAGCAAAGGGTTGTTTTGAATCAATTCAGACCCCAGGATCCATTTTCTGAGTAGACGTGCTATAATAGTACACTATTTTGCAAAAGGAAGAAAAGTTACTACCCTTTTCCCAGCCTCACCCTAATACTCCTGCTGCTGCTGCTGCTAAGTCGCTTCAGTCGTGTCTGACTCTGTGTGACCCCATAGACGGCAGCCCACCAGGCTCCGCCGTCCTTGGGATTCTCTAGGCAAGAACACTGGAGTGGGTTGTCATTTCCTTCTCCAATGCATGAAAGTGAAAAGTGAAAGTGAAGTCGCTCATTCGTGTCTGACTCTTAGAGACCCCATGGACTGCAGCCCACCAGGCTCCTCTGCCCATGGGATTTTCCAGGCAAGAGTACTGGAGTGGGATGCCATTGCCTTCTCCGCCTAATACTCCTAGGAAGCCATTATCCACTCAAATTAATCAACGAGCATTTATTAAGCAGCACCCATGTGTTTGGCAGACGTTGTGTGCCACCTGTAACATGGCACTTTTTTTAAGGCCAGATGACTGAGAGAAAAATGAATGAAAATGATGGTGTGGTGGATCCATAAGGTCTAAGAGAGATGGAGTACTTGTCAGCCTTGTTCTATGCCAACCCAGGTGCAGCCTGTGGCGTCCTTCCATCCATCCATCTACCATCCCTCCTGGTGCTATTTTCTGGGCAGAGAGGAAGTTTGAAAACCACCACCCTCCCCACTTCACACAGTGATGCTGATAGATGATTATCCCTGCAAGCATGCCTGCCTCTAACCCCACTGAGGACAGTTCTAGGAGCTCAGAAACCAGTGAGGGCTGGAGTGGTCAAGGTTTTTGTTAGTAAGGACAATCAGCTGGGCCCTAGCAAGTAGTTAGGATTGTTTAGGAAAGAGAGGAAAGCAGGGGGAAGGTGGAAGGGAGTTCAGATAAGGAGAATACAAAACACAAGGCTCCAAGGACATTCTCGTGATATTGTGGTTTAATTCATGATTCTGTGATTCCAGGGTTTAACTAAACCAATGCATCCAAGGCAGGATGACACAGTCCCTCCGTTTAGGATGGATAAGACCAGTTGTAGAGCCGTTTGAGAATCCAATTGAGTTAAGCTTCCTTGTGAGAAGACAAGAGGAGTCGATGAGGATAGTTGAGCATGAGAGGGAGATGGTTAAAGCTGGGTTGGATCAAGAGGACTCTGCTAAGCAGGCTAGAAGAGAAACAGACTAACCCAAGAAGACTGGCTTGATGGCTGTTAAGGGTCTGATTCATAGAGCCTGGCCTAGGGTGGTGGTAGGAATGGGGAAGAAGAGAACCCAGCCTTCATACCATGTTCCTCAAAGCCAAGAGCCCAGACAGGCTTCCCCAGGAGCATATCGCCTAGAAAGCCCTCTGGAGTGATGTCTTCCTGTCCCACTCTGCACATGACCCAAACGTGTCCTCTGTGCAGTGCAGCCTTCCTGTGGGTGAGCCTGCAAGGGGACTTCCCTCAGAGCTTTTACACTGTTTATAGCCCATTCTCTTCCAAAGGGGGCAAATGAGGTTATTTCATAAAGGTCACACTTGGAAGGTTTCCAGCATGATTTAGGATTTAAACTGATGTCATAAGCAGATGTGTTTTTTTCACTGCCAGTGCCTTCTTGTTAGTTGCTGTTTTGCCTGAGCTTCATTCCCAGTTTCCAAAATGAGCTTCCTTCCCACCAGTCCCAGCCTCCACTGGTTTTTCTTGTTCAGTCCCTTGGTTGTATCTGACTGTTGGCGACCCTGTGAACTACAGCATGTGGGGCTTCCCTGTCCTTCACTGTCTCCCGGAGTTTGCTCAAACTCACATCCATCGAGTCGGTGATGCCATCCAACCGTCTCATCCTCTGTCGTCCCCTTCTCCTCCACTGGTAAGTAGATTGAAAAGATTTTTCCTGACGTAGGTCTTGTTTTGCAGAGTGTAACTGCAACGAACACTCCAGCTCATGCCACTTCGACATGGCAGTCTACTTGGCCACTGGCAACGTCAGCGGAGGGGTGTGTGATGACTGTCAGCACAACACAATGGGGCGCAATTGTGAGCAGTGCAAACCGTTTTACTACCAGCACCCGGAGAGAGACATCCGAGATCCTAGTCTCTGTGAACGTACGTGGGAGAAGGTCACGATGGGGCGGGCAGAGAGCGGGGTCTGTTTGGGTCACCTTTCAGCTTGAATAGTCGAGTAGTAGCCATCCTCCTCTCAGGACTCAGACCTAGCCTTATTTTAGCCGCTATATAGGATGCTGGGAGTGGAACTTAGTTGGTAATCCAGCCTTTAGTCTATTTTTGTGAAATTTGGAGGGATGAAGGGAACATAGGTATTTCTGCAGACACACACAGTGTGTTACCTGGTGCTTCTCATCCGTCTTAGAATGTACATGTGACCCAGCTGGTTCTCAGAATGGGGGAATCTGTGACAGCTACACGGACTTTTCTGTCGGTCTCATTGCTGGTCAGTGTCGGTGTAAATTATACGTGGAAGGAGAACATTGTGACATCTGCAAAGAAGGCTTCTATGGTTTAAGCGCTGAAGATCCATTTGGTTGTAAATGTAAGCATTTGTGTTAAAAAGTTTGGGAGTTCTCATGTGCACATAATTCCCATTTTACCTGGCAATTCTTTATCGTGTTGATGACTACAGACTCACTTGGCTTGTGTTTCTTTGCTTCATTTTATCTTTAATGAAGCTTGTGCTTGCAATCCTCTGGGAACGATTCCTGGCGGGAATCCTTGTGATTCTGAGAGTGGTTACTGCTACTGTAAGCGTCTGGTGACGGGCCAGCATTGTGACCAGTGTCTGGTAGGTAAATCCTAACTACATGGGATGGGTGGTTTGTGAATATAGTGTTCCAGTAAAGAATGATTTTCACAGTGGTTTTGTAGGTTCTGCCATCACCCTTTTATGTAAATCATAAAAGCTACTAGTAGACAATTCACAAAAGAGAAATTGCTAATGAATAATTTTGTCAAGATATTCACCATTACTACTAGAACTGTAAAATAAAACCAGAGTGAAGTACTGTTTTTACAGACAAAACTAACAAGTTTTTTTTTAATGGTAATGCCAACTAATAAGTGAAGTCATAATGAGTGGCTGGTACTTGGGTGCTGGTGATGAACATACAGATTGGCTCATACTTTGCAAAAAGTATTTTGGAGATGTGTATCCATTGCCTGTAGAAATGTGCATACCCTTTGACCCAGTAATTCCACATCTGGAATCTATCCTCCTGAAATAATCAGAAAATTGGTCAAAGATGAATTCACTAGAAGACTCATAGCATCTTTTATTAATAGCAAAAAACACTTGGAAGCAACAGTAGGGAAAATATTTAAATAAATTTGGGGGTTTCTATACAGTGTGATGGTTTCCCTGCTGGCACAGCAATAAAAAAAAAAAAAATCCATCTGCCAATGCAGGAGACACCAGTTTGATCCCTGGGTTGGTAAGATCCCTTGGAGGAAGAAATGGCAACCCACTCCAGTATTCTTGCCTGGGAAATCCCATGGACAGAGAATCCTGGTGGACTACAGTCCATGGGGAAGCAAAGAGCTGGACAGGACTTAACAACTAAGCAACAACAAAACAGTATGATATTTTGTTGCTATTGAAAATGACAGTAACACAAGGAGGAAATGCTTAGGCTGGTGTGAAAAAAAGCCACAGGATGTGAGTAGTATCTTGATTATGTAGGGAAAAAGTTCATCAAGGAAAACAAAATCTGGAAGGAAGTAGACCAAAAGTTCACTATGGTGATCTGGAGAATATTTATGAAGGTAATTTTAAAAATTATTTTATGTCTTTTAAAACATTCTTGTGATTGCTTTCATAATTATTGACTTGCTGCCAGAGTAATTCTAAAGAAAAACCAGCATATTTGCTGCCAGCTCCTGTTAATTTTTAGATGAAGGTTATTTGCAGGGCAAAGAAACTGCTCTGATCTGGGGTTACCATGTGGCTATGTGCAATCTTCTCTGACCCCAGTGACCTGCAGCTTGCGGTTCTTTATTCTAGAATACTCATGCCTTGTGTAGGCTTTCTGTTTTCACAGTGCAAATGAACGTTTGGTGGAACATCATCCCAAACACGCCATAACTTGTCTCTCACTGGGTCTGTTGTGTAATTACAGGAACCCCTCTTTAGACGTTTAATCTTTTGTTCTGCAGCCAGAGCACTGGGGCTTGAGCAACGACTTGGATGGATGTCGACCTTGTGACTGTGACATTGGCGGAGCCCTAAACAATAGGTGAGTGGAGCTGCTCGGGCGCTCCCGCGCTCGGCCACCCCCCACTCGGTCACCCCCAGGGCCCTCGTGACCTCCAGGACCGGGGGACGCTCAGTGTTTTCCTGAGAGCCAGAGTGCGCTTACCTTGGCTTGGAATGCCTGATAATCACTCTTACCTGTGTTCTCAAGATTCGTTCCAAGAGTTAGCTTTGAAGCCTTCTCTAGTCTGTTTATGTTTTCTGGTTTTTAATAGTGTTACTTGTTTTGTTTTTTACTTTTTTTTTTTTCTCATTTTTATGTTTGGCCACACAGCTTATGGGATCTTAGTTCCCTGACCTGGGATTGAACCCAGGCCATAGCAGTGAAGATACTGAGTCCTAACCACTGGACCGCCAGGGAACTCCCTTATTATTTTTTAAATTATAAACACAGTACATGCCCATGGCTTAAAAAGATTCAGACAGCTCATACAGGTATCCTGCCTTTTTTCCCCACTGAGTTCTGTTGCCTTAAAGTGCCACTGTTAGCAATTCCTTGTGTGTCTCTAGAAAATAAAAATGATGCTCAGAATACCTCTTAAAACTGACAATTTCTTTTCTCTCATTTCTTTTGAAATAACATGTTGGGTGTTATTTTTTAAATAGACGGTACAAAGAAAAAACATTGTCCAGGATTTCCTACTTAGTTGTACAAACTTTTTTTATAAATCAAATTAATATGTGTATGTACATTACTCTGCAACTTGCTTTTTTAATCTAGAGATCTGTTTTTCATATCAGCATCAATTTATCTCCCTTTTTTTGTATTCTGTCATATGATAGTGCTATGATTTATTGATTTTATTATTATTATTATTTTAAATGTTGTAGAGACTTCCCTCGTGGTTCAGTGATTAAGGCTCTGCGCTTCCACGGCTGAGTGTGTGGGTTTGATCTCTGGTCAGGAACTAAGATCCCACATGCCACGTGGTGCATACCAAACAGAAATGTTGCGATTAATATCCTTATGGGTAATCTTGATGAATGTTTGTAGACAGGTCAATAGGTTGGATTCCCAGTGATGGAACAGCTAAGTCAAAGTACATGTGTATTTTCTATTTTACTGGAGATGTCAGGTTGTTCTCCAGACAGATGGTGCTAATCTGTTTTCTTCTCAACCGGTTACAAAGTACTGTTTTCCCCCATCTCCACCAGCAGCTGGTATCATCGAATCTTTTATTTTTCACCAATCTAAAAGACAAAAAGTGGAGTCCCATTTGATTTGTGTAAGGACTCTTTATTTTCTTCTTCACTATTTCTTTTCTTTTTTACAACTTTCAAGTACATTAATGAAGATTATATACAATAATTTTAGGGACTTAAATATGTTGGCATTACTTGAATCAATGAGACATGATACTCTCCCTGAAATGATCGAAATACACATTTTGGCGAGATGTTAAATTTGTGGGAGTTGGATTTATTACCTTTGAGTCAGAGAGAATTCTGGTCTCTGTGTGTTACTGGATCAGATTCAGAACATCTGGTAAAAATAGTGTAAGTGACTGTTGGGAGGATAGACAGATGTTTCCTCGTGGCCTTGAATCTTGCCTGGGAGAATGTGCTGAGTTCATTGAGTAAGCCTCATGGATTCAAAAATTGACTCTAACAAGAAGTTTTCCCAACACTGTAGTAGTCTACTTGGGAAGGAAGGAGACTTTAGGCAGCAAGAACATGTTCAGTTTGGCCTCTGTAGTTGATCCGTTGTGTTCCAGATCATGTAGTAAACTCAGGACTGCACGTAGCCCTCAGAACTCAGGGTGAATGTCTGTTCTTAGAAAACCTCCAGAGGGGAGGAAGTGAGGATAATTCCATAAAAGCAGAAAGAGACCAACTGCTCCTTCTGTTAATGAAATCACTTCTGACTTTCCTTGGTGACTCCCAGAACACATGCTGATAAATCATTCCTTTAGTAACCAATTCCTCAATTCATAGCTGTTATCACTATGAAAATCCTTTTTTTTTTCTTGAAAATACTTCTTAATTAGAGGAAAGCAGCACACTTACTTCTCCAAATTATGTCCTAAACTCAGGAATGTCCTGTGTTGCTTGATGTCCTCTTCCTAATGTCCTTTCTGTCTCTTCCACACCATGCTTCCTGTCTCTAAATCCACCCACACACAGCCCCTGGCCTACCCTTCCAGTCTCCTGCAAAACTGTATAAAAACCAGAATGTGCTAGTCAAGAGTCTGTGAAGCAACACATTTCAGTCAAGTTTTGTTTCTGTCTTTCTTATTGGAGTATAGTTGATTCACAGTGTCGTGTTGATGTCTGCTGTAAAGTGAATCAGTTATACATATATCCTTTAGTGAAGCTTTTAAAGCGGGTAATTTGATCTTTCTAGGGTGATGGACGAGATAGCTGCCTTATCTTTTGGCATCATTGGTGGGGAAAAAGGAAACCTTAAGAAAGCCTCTAGTCTTGTGATTCTTCAGTATTTTGTAGTGCTGCTGTTCGTTTTTAAAATTTATTTATTTGGCTGCGCCAGGTCATAGCTGTGGCATGTGGTATCTACTTCCCTGACTCAGGGATTGAACCCAGGCCCCCTGCATTGGGGGTGAGGAGTTTTAGCCACTGGACCACCAGGAAAGTCCCTGGTGATCCTTTTCAAGGCTGTTTTTCCCCACAAGGACTTTAAGAATCGCACAGGGGTGATAGAGGTCCTGCCTTCTAAAGCACTTATTCTACTAGAATACTCAGTGCATAGCGGATACTCAGAGTTGCACTTTCTAAATTGTTTTGTTACAAGCACTCAAATATCTTCCACCTGACAGTATTACTTTGCTGTGCCTCAGACCCATGTTGAATAAACATTGATCGAGTCAAAGAATTTGAGAAACAAAAGATTTTTATGATTATAAAAATTAAACGTGCTCTTCCTGGGAGAGGCAGTCTCTAAATCAATCCCAAGCATTCCTTAGTTACTTTGGCCAGGGCCAGAGTAAGTGTAAAGTCATGAAGTGGAAAAATGTTTTTTAATGTTTTTGTTTAATGAGCCGAATGACTTTTGGTAGAACAATAAAAGTGTAGTAATCCATGTCTATTATGTTGACAGCTAGTCTCAACTTTTGAATATTTTAAAGTAAGATCTGATTCGTTTAAACAATGTGACTCAAGCCAGGTTAATGACGTTTTGCCTAGTAGATAAGCCGCTTTAATGAATAAATAAGAGTGCATGCTAAGTAAATGCTACTTGCAAATGTTTAAAAACACTGAAAAATATAAATATCCTGGCAGCATCCTTTGTAATTATTTCATCAGTGTAGTTTAGGACTTTGGTATCTGGCTTGAAGCCCACCACTTTTTTGAAGACCTCTCCTTCCTAGGCTTAAGTCCCCCAGCCTTCCTCTGATGTGAGAACATGTTACTTCTGCATCTGTATTAGCACTGATTCTGCTTTGTTATAGTTGCTTGTATTTAGAAGATCTCTTTGAACAGGGATTGTGTCTTACTTGTTTTTGCATCTCCTTTTGTCCCCAGCATAGTGATACTTGCTCAGTAAATGAAGAACTGGAATTTATTGTACTCTGAAACCAGAGCATAAGTCAGTAGATATTTTCATCAGTGTATTGAATGATCCCGATGTATTAATTAACCCTTGGTTAATTGCTCTGGCAGTCATAGAGAGGTTATAGAACACAGCTCCTACTCTTTAAGAAAGTATTCTATTGGGGGTGGGGGTTGGTTGAGGGGATGGAAAAGCTACTCTGGATAAAATGTAGATGCTGACTGCTCGTCACTGTGAAACCAATTCTTATTTGTAATCCGAATTTCGGAGGAGATTTCAGTGTTGAACAGAGGAGTGGTTTTTGTCCTTTAATGTTTTTCTTTTGCTTAACTTCTTAGTAGTAAGGTTGAGATTGCACAGTATTTTCCCTGCTCATCACTGTTTAAATGAGTTTTTCTTCTACTAGTCCTTAATTTCTACATTTATGAGAAATCTGTGTTTTTGAAAAATGATGTTTTAAAAAATTTTTGTTTTATTAAAGTATAGTTGATTTACAATGTTGCATTAATTTCTGCTGTACAATATTTTCTTTTATGGGATATTATGGTGTATCCCAGGATACTGAATATAGTTCCCTGGGATACAGTACGACCTTGTTGTTTATCCATTTTATATGTAATAGTTTGCATCTGCTAATCCCAAACTCCCAAGGCCTCCCTCCCCTACTACCTCTCCCTTGACAACCACAAATCTGCTCTCTATATCTGAGAACCTGTTTCTGTTTCATAGATACGTTCATTTGTGTCATATTTTAGATTCCATGGGTGACATCATATGATACTTGTCTTTCTGTCTGACCTACTTCACTCAGTATGGGAATCTCTGGGTCCACCCATGTTGCTGCAAACAGGGTTATTTCATTCCTTTTATGGCTGAGTAGTGTTCCATTGTGTGCATCTGTGTGTGTGTGTATACACACCACTTCTTTATTCGTTCATCTGTCAGGAGATACTTAGGTTATTTCCATGTCTTGGCTATTATGAACAGTGCTGCTCTGAGCATAGAGGTGCATATATCATTTTGAATTACAGTTTGTCCAAGTATATTGCTAGGAGTAGAATTGCTGGATCGTGTGGCAGCTCTTTGATAACTTGCTGAGGAATCTCCACACTGTTGTCCATACTGGCTGCACCAATTTCCATTCCTACCAACAGTGTAGGAGGGTTGCCTTTTGAGAAATAATCTTGGCCTTTATGCTTTGAGGAAAAATAGGGCTTTATTAGGTTTCTGTTGGTGCCATAGCAAATTAGCACCACCACTTAGTGGGCTAAAGCAACATACATTTATGCCCTTACAGTCTGTGTTTCCACCTGAAGGCTCTGGGGAGGCTCTTTCCTGCTCACTTGCCCTGTTGGCAGAATTCTTGGTTGCAGGATGCAGTTCCCTTTCTCCTGCTGGCTGTCAGCTGAGGGCCGTTCCCACCGTCTTGAGGCTGCCCACATTCCTTGACTCGTGACCCCTTTCTTTCACCTTCACAACCAGTGACGATGGGTCAGATCCTCCTCGTGGGACAGCTCTGACCTGCTTCTCTGCTTTTAAGGATTCATGTGATTCGTTTGGGCCCACCTGGGTAACCTAGGGTAATCTCCCATCTCAAGGTCCTTAAGCTTGTTCCCATCAGGAAAGTCTTTTGCACCACATGAGGTAACATATCCATAGAATCCAGGGGTGAGGACATGGAGGACATGGACATCTTTGGGAGCCATGATTCTGCCTGCCACAGGCCCTGATTCATTCTGTTTTATGTCATTATTCTACCTAACTGGCCCAATGAATTGCATCTGTATCTAGTTGCAGATAAATTGGTGAAGGGAACTTGTATAATTATCAAGGGTATATTTCTATCTGAAATGATTTTTGCTTGAACACAGGAAAGAACAATGACACATAATAAATCTTTGTCTCCACTCTGGAGGAGGTGATATTTGAGCTTCCAGTGAAGCCACAGATGAGATGAGTGTGGCGTGGTCAAGACCTGGTCTGCCCTTGACCGTGTCTGCTCCCGTTCCTCCACTGCCCCTCTTGGCTCCCCTCCTGTCTTCTCTGGGCCACTTCTGTCCTGGTGTCCCCTCAGCTCCTCACTCAGATGAGTATTGTCTTTGCTCTTAGCTCTGGGTGGGCACTTCCTGCATTTTATTTTGCTATATTGGTCAATTGTTCTTTTTTGTTTATACCACCAATTAGATTGGAAGTTCTTTAGGACAGGGACAATTTTTTTCTCCCCTTTTTCTTTCTCCATTTCATTTTGAGGGAAATAATGGACTTAACAAGGAAGGAAGGATTGGTTCAGAAGAGAACTGACAGGCTTTCCCGGTGGTCCAGTGGTTAAGACTCCATGCTTCCATAGAACGGAGCTCCAGTTTGATACCTGTTCGGGGGACTAAATCCCACATGCTAAACAGTGAGACAAAAAGAGAGAGAGCTGACAGTGAACTGAAAGGGGAGAGTATCAACACCAGGAAGCACAGCTGCCAGGGCTAATATTTACTCAGTAAATATTTATTAAAGAGTATGAGGAGTGTGACTCGGCTAAAGCCAAGGACGGGCACCGGGAAGAAAAGCAGTTGTTTTCAGAGGAGAGGTTATAGAGGCTGCTGGAAGCCAGGTAGAGACACCATGACTTGGTAGAAGAAGAAACAGTGATAGCGTTTTGTGTTGTGGGCTTTTGTGAAGTGATGAAGGTGGGGCTCTGGGAAGACTGGTTTGGCTGCGTAAAATGATGGACTGGGCAGGGGAGAGAGAGGAGCTGGAGAGGTCAACTTGGGAGGTGAATAGAGTGACAGGTGTGGAACGATGACATAGGGTACTAGGGTAGCCACAGTGACAAGAGGAAATGGCTGAGTCGAAAACCATCTTGAAATAACATGTGTTGTAGTAAGGATAAAGGAAAGGGAAGATTATGTCTCACCTACATCAGAATTTTTTTTTAATTGAAATATAGTTGATTTACAGTATTGTGTTAATTTGTGCTGTAAATCAAAGTGATTTGTTATACACACCTACAGTCTTTTACATTATGGTTTATCACGGGATATTGAATCTAGTTCCCTTTTCTATACAGTAAGACCTTGTTGTTAGTCCATTCATGTAACAGTTTGCATCGACTACCTGCAAATCCCCAATCCATCCCACCCCACCCAACCTCCCCTTGGTAACCATACGTCTGTTCAACAACAGAGAGGAATTTTAAATCTGCTGATAGACATAGCAGAGCTGAAGCTGGATGAGTGTGTGAGGTGACAAATAGTTTGGGACAGTATGAATTAGAGGTGACAACTGGACAAATGGAAATGCCCCATGCATGACTGAAGGTGTACAACCAGAGCGAAGTTCTGAGGAGGTGAGGGCCACCTGCATGGGGGCAGGTGAAGCCTGTGGTGAAGGAGTTCCCCAAAGGAATAAGTGTTGAATGGGAGCCACACCTACTGGCAGCAAGAGTTCAAGTGTACAGACATGGGCGTGTGGTTGCGGGGCTGGCATGAGGGCAATTCCCTTCACAAGGTCAGGTTCTCATGAGTTGCTTCTTCTTTAGAATTGTGCTGCAGATAAAAGTACTTCAGGAGGGTGCCCACCTCTCTTTCCTTACCTTCATTCGCTTGTTCTCTAGTGGTGGATAGCATAGGAAGGATTTGTGTGTTTTCTTCTTGGGTGGTTCATGTTGGTGACATTTGTTCTCTCAGTAAACATCTGCTGGAAGGAAGGGATTTTCTTTTGTCCAAATGATGTCATGTCTGATGCCTGAATTTTGGAAAATGGGTGTTGTTGGTTGGATTATGTTGAAAGAGGGTTAGATCCTAACTGGAGCAAGCTTTCTTCCTCTCTGGGAATAGATTTAAAGTAACAATTCCAAATCGCATCTTGATTTTAATGAAGTAAAGATGGAGCCATGTAATTCAGGTTTTTTTTTTTCTTTTGTTTTTTTAATTGAAGTATATTTGAGTTACAGTGTTTTAGGTGTACTGCAAAATGATCCATATATATATATATATATATATTCTGTTTCAGATTCTTTTCCATTATAGGTTATTACAAGATAGTGAATATAGTTCCCTGTGTTATAGGTTCTTGTTGTTTACCTATTTTATATATAGTAGTGTGTATCTGTCAATCCCAGACTCCTAATTTATCCCTTCCCCTCCTCTTTCCCCTTTGGTGACCATAAGTTTGCTTTCTGTGTAATTCAGTTTTATCTTGTACACAAAATCCTGTTACCAGGGAAAAGGCAGACAAACATAGGCTGAAGACCAAATGAGTATGTTACATTTGAGGCCTTTATTACCTAAATAATGACCAATAACACAAAAGCACTGTTTCCATTAAATAGTATTTTTCTTTTTTAAATTCAGAATACCTATCTTTCATGCATTTATTTCTTGAACCAGTGTTTGGGGGTGTCTGTGTGCTGAGCACTGGGCTAGCTGGGGGGTCGGGCAGGGAAACTGAGGTGAGTCAGGCACAGTCCAGGCCTTCAAGGAATTTCCTGTCAACTCAGGGGTTAGGTAGGTCTATCAATAATTGTACAACAAGAAAGAAATAAATGTCTTAGTACAGAGCACAAACAATTGAGGCCTCAGAATGCACCATTTGAGAACAATAGAGGGAGGGAACCAAACAAGCCTTCAGGAAAGGAGGATGGTTGAAAAATGAGGAGGATTTGAAGACACGGCGCCTCAAATGTAACGAGCCCTACTTCACAACCAGCTTAGTTGTTGAAGTGGCAAATATATGGTTTCTCCTGCAAGGAGGTGATGGTGTGAAGGAGAAGGTGGTTCCTTCTATGGGATGGGGAGTGATAGTCAGGAAACATGATGCGTGAGCTGAATCTTGAGAGAAGAATGGGTGGGTCTTTGCTGGGTAAATGAGGGAGCAGGACACTCCAGGCTGCAGGAACAGGAGAAACAAAGGGAAAGGGTCATGCATCCCCCAGCGCCCTGGAGAAACTCAGTCGCTCAGTGTGGTGGGAGAGGTGAGGAGAAGCCAGAAAGGGAGAGAAGGGCAGGGGACAGCGGGGCCTGGCGCACTGCCCCAAGGCCATCGTGCCTGGCAGTGTTATGGTTAATGCATCTCAGAAAGGTCATTTGGGCAGCTCTGGGGAAGGTGGAAGTTCTGGTTGAAACTTGGAAGACTGGCAATAAGGATACTAGTTAGAAGACTTTAACTGCTTTTACCATGAATGAGAGAGGGAAGAAAGGCATAGCCTAGTCAGTGGGAAGTGGGGAGAGACACCCAAGATGCTAGGAGGAGCTATCATAGAATTTGGCCCTTGATTGGCTACAAAGAGGGAATCTAAAGGATACCTTCTGATTTCTGACATGCCTGACACAGTGGTGGGTGGTGTCCTCTCCCAAGGCAGGGATTGGGTGCTGCCCTCTTGGACCCGTGATTAGCCTCTGGGACCACTGAGTTGGAGCTGTCCTTCTGAAAATTGGGTATTTAGATGTCAGGCCCAGGAAAGGGGTTGTATTTGCCAAAGACATATGTTCTTGCCAATATAAGAACAAATGTGATAGCTACAGAAACACCGCCAAGGCACATATGGAGCAGGGTAGAACACGGGAGAGAAACTGAAAGGCCAGGTTACTGAGACCTTTCAACCTCAGGTGCTGTGCTTGGTTACTCCATTGTGTCCAACTCTTTGTGACCCCTATGGACTGTAGCCTGCTAGGCACCTCTGTCCATGGGGATTCTCCAGGCAAGAATACTGGAGTGGGTTGCCATGCCCTCCTCCAGGGGATCTTCCTAACCCAGGGATCAAACCCAGGTCTCCCGCATTGTAGGCAGATTCTTTACCATCTGAGCCACCAGGAAAGCTCAGGAATTTGGGATTAATTGGTAGGCAATGTTTTTTTCATGTACTTACTTTCAGAATGGAATAAGAATACCCTCCTGAGTATTTCACCCCATTTACCGTTTAATGGCAAACATGGATCTGCTTCCAGTGAATTCACTGATAGATGTGGTGAGCACTGCTGACCCTCTCTGCTTCCTTGCCAGTTGCTCTGCAGAGTCAGGCCAGTGCCTGTGCCGACCCCACATGATCGGACGTCAGTGCAGCGAAGTGGAATCTGGCTACTACTTCACCACCTTGGATCACTACATCTATGAAGCAGAAGAAGCCAACTTTGGGCCTGTAAGTAGGGGTGTGCTTGCCAGGTGGATAAAGCAGAGTGGAGGTGGGGGTCAGTAATGTGATATACACGTTTTGTAAAGAGATTAGGTAAGGAGCATCTTATCAGTGAGCATGAAGGAAGGATCAGGACCAGGCCTTCTTGAGAATAGTCCTATTTAAAGCTAGGTAAATCCATCACTCAGAAAGACTTCGAAACATGCAGTAATAAGGCTATTGGTATTTTTAAGGGAGTTGGTTTTTTGGTTTGTTTGTTTTTTTTCTATTCTCTACTGACACTCCAAAGTTATTGAGCTAGTATAGTTAAGATTCAGAGTATATAGTTTCAGTTTTCTATTGCTGTATAGCAGCTATCCCAAAAGTTAGTGGCTTAAAATACATGTCTGGCACTTCAGCTGGGGTGGCAGAAAGAGCTGAAGCTTGGCTGAGCACCCTTCTCCAAACAGCTGTCTTGAGCTTCTTCACAGCATGAAGAGTAGTGAGACTTCTTCCCTGGCATCTGGCTTCCAAGAAGGAGGAAACAGAAACTGCCAGGTCTCTTAAGGTCAGGGGTAAGGAGGCCCAAAAGGTCATTTTTTCACATTTTGCTGGTCACAAGTCACAAGGCCAGACCAGATTCGATGGCAGGGGAACATGGTTTTCACCTCTAGATGGTGAAGCCACACACACGTTCATTATAGGCGAGGACAGACTTCATCTTTGGAGGTGACTAATCACAGGTATTATATGTAATCCTGTAAACACACTTAAAGTCACTCTTGAGTTAAGCAACTCACATTGATCCATTCTCAATCTCATTGACCATCAGAATTCACTCATCAGTAGTGAACAATCACGACTGTACCACATTTCGTCATTTGTACCTGGAGCTTGAAAGAAATGCCAGTGAGGAGGACAGAAATACACCCATAGATACTGGGCTAGCCTTGTCGAAATACAGAACATACCTGGTCACTCCTAGGCTTGCTCATAACAGCATTTGGGATATTCTCTTTCCTTCCGTCATGCTCATTCCCCTGGTTGTATCATAGAAGGTATATCCTAAGCCTTAATCCCATCTCCAATGTCTCAAGACTACCTCAACCTAAAAACTAAAAAGAAACCAATTACCTGTTTATATTCCAAAAAATTATAGAATCTACTGGGAAAATGTGGCTGCAAAAAAAAATAGGTTTCATATCTACAGTTTTGGACCTTTGGGTGCCTTCAGATTTCTTTGACTGTTAGCATCAAATTCCATTTCAAGTAAAGCATCACTCCTGTCCCCTTGTCCTTAGGGGGTCAGCATAGTGGAACGGCAGTATATCCAGGACCGGATTCCTTCCTGGACTGGAGCGGGTTTCGTCCGAGTGCCTGAAGGGGCTTACTTGGAGTTCTTCATCGACAACATACCATATTCTATGGAGTATGACATCCTAATTCGCTATGAGCCACAGGTAACCCCTCATTGGACTAATGGGGATTGGGGGATACTGGTAAAAGTTTTTCTTCTAAGGGACACTGTGTCTTTGTGAAATGTGCAGGCTGCCTTGGAATAGAAGAAACTCTCTGACTTTCTATCTTCCTCAAAAGTAAAAATATACATTTTTCCTAAATTCAGTTTCACAGACATTTAGTGATCTGTTAAGCACTTAGTCTTGCTGAGAACGGAGGTGGTGATGAGAACGTGCTGGGTCCTCTTCTTGCCCTCATGGCCTGCCCTGCCCGGGGATGGACACGTGTCCCTGACTGGCCTCAAAGGTGGAAAGTGTAAGAGCAGAGAGACCAGCAGTGCTGCAAGATGCAAGGTTCATTCCAGCCAGACTGCCCAGGGGCTGCCAGGACGTTTCCTAAAGAGTCAGTTGTAGGTCTTAAGATGGAGACAGATGAGCAGCAGATGACTCATGAGCAGCAGAAGGGTGGTTAGAGTGTCCTTCCACATAGTAAGGGCGGTTGGAGAGGCTGTTAGGAGAAATGCTGGGATCAGTAAATGAACCTGGAGTCTGTATTAACAGGAAGATTTTGAAGGGTTTTGGGCAGGGGATTGTCATTATCTAAGCTATGGGTTTGGGTTTTTTTTTTAATCTTAATTTTTGCTTTTAAGTCAGAGAAAGACAGATACCATTTATATGTGGAGTCTAAAATATGGCACAAATGAACTTATTTACACCACAGAAATCGACTCACAGAGAAAACAAATTTATGATTACCAAAGGGGAAAGGGAGGAGGGATAAATTAGGAGTTTTGGATTAACAGAGGCACACTGCTATATATGGAACACTGAAACAATAAGGACCTACCATATAGCATAGGGAACTATATTCAATATCTTGTAATAACCTGTAACAGAAAAGAATCTGAAAAAAATAGATGTGTACATGTATAACTGAATCTCTTTGTTGTATCCCTGAAACTAACACAACATTGTGAATCAACTGTACTTTAATAAAAGATAATAATAATAAGGTGTATTTTAAGGTGGATAGAAAGCGTTATTGGGAGAGGCAAGGAGAGCTGTGGGAGGCTGTTTCAGTGTCCAGGTGAGAAGAGAATTGGGGCTGAAACTGGGGAAACAGCCAAGAGCATGGTAAGAGGGAAGGGAAATGCAAGCAAGTGTTTCCCATTTAAACTTGGCAAAAGATAGGTGACTGGAGACTTTTAAACAGGCAGCAGCAGGCCAGCGAATCGTCCTTCTGATCCTCTGCTTCTTACTCTAGCTCCCTGACCACTGGGAGAAAGCTGTCATCATGGTGCAGCGGCCCGGCAAGATTCCAGCCAGCAGCCGGTGTGGAAACACTGTTCCCGATGATGACAACCAGGTGGTATCCCTGTCACCTGGCTCCAGGTCAGTGTGGCAGCAGTTTGCAGCTCAGTAGAACCAACATGCAAATTAATTATTTTGCTGGTGTCTCACCTTGTGAGTTGTACAGTAACCATTTCAGAGCCAAAACCAGACACAGACTGTTCCTTCCTTTGGGGTCTACGGGGAGCTTTGATAGATTGGATGCTTAAAGGTTGACCTTTGGTTGTTATTTTTCTTTTCTGTTTTGGGGCAGGTACGTGGTCCTCCCCCGCCCTGTGTGCTTCGAGAAGGGTGTGAACTACACGGTACGGTTAGAACTGCCCCAGTACACCTCCTCGGACAGCGGTGTGGACAGTCCCTACACCCTGATTGATTCCGTAAGTGGAGGTCATTTCCGATGCGAGCAGGGAGGGCTGGGCAGACACTGTGCATCTGCTTCCCTAGAGGGCTCTGTGGAGGACCTTGCTGAGAGGTGAGGCAGAGTCTTTCCTGCCTCCAAGGTTACTTTGCTTGTAACTCCACCCTCTGGAAGACTCTACTCAAGCTGATCCTTCCTGAAAATAGGAAGTATCTGAACAATGACATTTCAAAACCCATCAAACTATGTAAGGGGTATCTATACTTTTTCTGGCAAGAATGTTTTAAGAATGAGAAGATTTCCACTTGATGCCATGAGTCTGGGTTTTTTATTTCTTTTTCTTTTCAAGAGTCAAAGAAGCACTTGGGGTTTTTATGTGTTGATTTGCGTTAATTGGTGACCCCAGACAGCCACCTAAGAACAGTGTGTTCTGGTCTCTTCCTAGCTTGTTCTCATGCCATTCTGTAAGTCACTGGACATCTTCACTGTGGGAGGCTCAGGAGATGGGGTGGTCACCAACAGCGCCTGGGAAACCTTTCAGAGATACCGATGTCTGGAGAACAGCAGGAGCGTTGTAAAGACGCCGATGACTGATGTTTGCAGAAACATCATCTTTAGCATTTCTGCCCTGTTGCACCAGACAGGCCTGGGTAGGTATCACTGCTGCTGCTTCTGCCCCTTCTTTCTCAAAAGTTCCAAGCACACTTGGCATCATGAGATACATTGGCAGGCATGTCCGATAGTTCTGTGTTAGGCATACAGCACAAAGGAAATAGTGTCTCAGCTGCAGTTTATGTTGGTTTTTTTAAGAGTGTGTTAGTGATAAAGCACCTCGGACAGTGGACTCAGTCATCAAGAAATACACAAAGAATAGGAGACGAGGGAATGTCCCTGAGACTTGCCCTATGCAGGGCAGGAAGTTGGAATGAAATCAGAGGAGCATCCCATAACTGAAATTGATTTTTGCTCTTTGAAAGGTCACTGGCCTTTTGTTGAAGATCCTATGATATTTGAGCTTTGAAGGCAAAGAGAGAAAACATTAGTGACCTCCTTCCTAGAAAAACTTCTTTTATCTGTCAACTTGCTCCTGCTGCTTCCCTCACACCCCTCGGAGGGAAGACAAATGCTTTAAATGGGAATTCTGAATGAGCCGAGATACCCAGGAGGGGGTCAGGGAAGAATCCGAGCAAAAGGACGGGCCAGTGCCGAACTGGACGGGATGTGCTGGGCTTGTCGCCGTGGCCGTGGCAGGCGTGGCTGCCCTGGGTCATGGGCTCTTGCCTGTCTTTGCAGCTTGTGAGTGCGACCCTCAGGGCTCCTTAAGTTCCGTCTGCGACCCCAACGGAGGCCAGTGTGAGTGCCGGCCGAACGTGGTGGGAAGAAGGTGTGACAGATGTGCTCCTGGCACCTTTGGCTTTGGGCCCAGCGGATGCAAACGTAAGTTGATCAGAAGAACTGTAACATACTCATTCACATCATAAGTCATGCAGCTTCAGAAGGCGTGCTGCACTCTGGAAACTGATCACAGAGGCCCATGAGCGTTCTACACCGAAAGGAGGGGGCCAGCCTGTATAAGAGATGTATTTGCATTTAACCAGTTTCTCAACGTGGTCCCTTGGTTGCCTATTTCTTCAGCTTGTGAGTGCCATCTGCAAGGATCTGTCAATGCTTTCTGCGACCCCATCACTGGCCAGTGCCACTGCTTCCAGGGGGTGTACACGAGGCAGTGTGACCGGTGCTTACCTGGGTTCTGGGGCTTTCCAAGTTGCCAGCCCTGCCAGTGCAACGGCCACGCCGATGACTGCGACTCAGTGACAGGAGAGTGCTTGGGCTGCCAGGACTACACCACAGGGCATAACTGTGAGAGGTATGTGCCACCTCTTGAAAGGAAAGAGAACAAGGTTGTTTTTGACTGGGCAAACAGCATCTTAGACAAACCACAGAACGAATCTCTACCAGGCTCCAGGTTGCTCATTCATTTCTAATCCCCTTGGTATTTTCTAGGAACTCATTCATTTATCTAGTACAGATTTAGTTTACACTTTCTGTGTGCCAGGCATTGTTTGAGGGCAGGGGGAGATACCACAGAGAACAAAACTGGCAGGAATCTGCCCTCTTGAAGAGTCCTTCTAGGCTGTACAGCAGTCATCTCTCTGGCTCGGCCAATTCTGGCCTAGGGTGAGAGTTGTGAAATGTTAATTCCTAATTTGGGTCAAAGTAGAAACCAAATCCAAACGGGGATTAGCCACTTTAACGGCTTTGTTGATCGCAACGTTTTATGCAGCTAGCGTTTCCAGGAGCCCATGTAAAATGTGCACAAGTAGATCTGTTCTCCAGTGAGCAGATGTTAATTGAACAATTATTATGGATGTAGTGCAGTGCACCAGGGACAGGAAGAATGGGACATAGAATATGCCTCTAATCACATTACAACCCAGCTCAGTAGGTAAGAAACAGTCTGTATGAAAAAATTACATCCTGACTTACATCATTCATTACTAATTTAAAAAGGCAGACATGCTCTTAGAATCTGCTGTTTGGGGAATACTAGTCTCCACCTTTCAAGTCAATAAACCTCTGCTGATATCCACACTCTATGGGACTTTTGTTCTTAAAAAAATATTCAGCAAATGCTTCAGTTAGTGCAAAAGTTCCTCATCAGATGAAAGAAGTTTTTAGTGAAAATTGAATATGTGATTACAGCATGAGGATGTGCAAGGCAGCAAATACATGGCTCTTGGTTGTATGCTGGATGGTATTCAAGAATTTGGAGAGTTCAGTGACTACTGCTTAGAGTAAAAGTTAAGTGTTTCCAACCACAGGATTGTGCTGTAGAAAGATAGGAGGCAGTTAGACAAGATTGAAAGGAACAAGTTAATGTATTGGTGTCATTTTTTGTTCTCTGCATTTGATTTTTCATTACCATTGTTTCAGTGGACATGGAGAATAAATTCCAGACAGACAGATGAGAAAATCAGATGAAAAGGGTGAAGAAGGTGGGGAACACTGGTCAGCAGAGGTGGTTGTCCACAAGGCCGATGTGAAATATTTCTAAAGCGTTCTGATTGCTTGCAGGAGAACTCAAAAGGATGTAGGAGGAGGAAGGGTTTTCAGCCCTAGTTTGATGACAGAATTTCACTGAAGTATTTCAGATGCCACTATTTAGTTTGAGCTGGTTTCCCATTCTCTTCCTCTTCTCGAGATGATCAACTCCAGTCCTGTGATTTTAAGAAGCTCTGGACTCAGATTACTGCCAAGGGGGTTAGAAAAGGAGGAGGCAGGAAGTGAACACTCAGTTTCTATCATGATGTGTTTGGATGTATTGTACCTAGAAAAGCCTTACAGGAAATTTTCTCAAACTGTTGCACAGAATTGCTTCATTCCTGTTGATTTTCCAGCATGTAATTGGGACATATGTTCTTGTATTGTGTCTGTGTCTAATTAAATAGAAGGTTAATGCCCTCTGAACAACTTTCCCCTTCTATTTCTTCATCCTTCCCCACTTCCCATTTAAAATAATCCTCTGCCTCAAAAGGAGAAAAAAGAAAAACAAACTGAATTAGAAGTTCCAGGCCCAATTCTGCTCCTGACCTGCTCTATCTTGGGTGATTTAGCTCACCTCTCTGAGTATCCAACTTTAAGATAGTAGGATAACTAAGTTGGATTAGTTGATATCCAAACTTCCTTCAAGCTCTTATGCTATAGGAATTTTAAAACGTAACTTAATTATCAGTCATGTTGAAAAGCACCTTGGCATACTAAAAGAATTCCTTGCTGAAAGTTGGGAGGCTGAATCCAAATTGTGGCTTATTACTAACTATTTGGTTGAGCTTTGCAAATCATTTCAGCTCCATGGCTGCCTTATCTGTAAGGCAGGGAGGTGGGACCTGTTGGATCTGGGAACTGATAAATACCATCTCTCATCCCTGAGAGACAGACACAAGGGGCATGCATCTGGAGAGCATCTTTCTCTACTTTTCACTGGTAAAGGCTGGATTGTAGAACAAGCCACCATGGGCTTACTGACACATCGCCCCGCCCAGGCATGGGCAGAGACCAACAACCACAAGCTCTCTTTCTCCCAAACACCTTAATGCACAGAAGGAACTGACCAGAATGCCCAGGACAGGCAGCTGTTAGGATGATAGCATGCACTTGGGGAGAGGTACCTCTTTAGTGAGGAGTGAATGAGAGTCCAGGTGAGGCCAGGGGTGTAACTCTAATGCAGTGGTCCTGCTGTGGGATCACCAGACCAGTGGCAGCAGCGTCACCTCCTAAATCAGGAGAGGGAACCCAGCAATCTGGGTTTAAAAGCCCTCCAGGGAATTCTGATTGCAAGTAGTGTTTAAGCCACTGCTCTACTGGAAAGTCCTTCATGTGGAAACATGAAGAATCAGGAATGATGTTCCTAAACAGAGAACATGGTTTCTTAGACTTTTTCTTGTAACCTATGTCTTATCACTGAAGTTCATGAGCTTCTCTCTCCTGGAACTGATACAGGTGCTTGGCTGGTTACTACGGAGACCCCATCATTGGGTCAGGAGACCACTGCCGACCTTGTCCTTGCCCAGATGGTCCTGAGAGCGGACGCCAGTTTGCCAGTAGCTGCTATCAAGACCCTGTTTCTTTACAGCTTGCCTGTGTCTGTAATCCTGGATACATTGGTAAGTGATGTGCAGACTCTCAGAGGAAAAGATGTGTCTTCATGAGGTTAGTGGTTAAGAAAGAAGAAAGCTGAAGAGTGAGCCAATTTAGTTGCTTTTTAAACAAAAAATCTTTATTTAAAAATGAAGGGAATCTGAAATATAAAAGATGTTCTTTTCCTGTTTGGTATGTGGGAGAGTCTTGATTCTCATGTCTCTGATAAAAATGTTATAATACAGAGCACAATAACAAGTTCATTTAAAGTCCCGGTAAAGTCTAATGTTCTTAACCAGTTCTGTTCCTAACCAGTAGAAAGATCAATTTATATTTCACTTCTTCCTTCCCTTATCCAACGCCTAATAGGAGAGTCTCAAAAAGTAAAGTAGCCAAATAGTGGGCAGAATGAAGAAAAGCATACCATTTACGAGTCCCAGACAACAGAATCGATCAAAGCTAGAAGTATTCTTATTTGCTGTACTCACATTATCTGCCAGCATTCATGGAGTGTAGCAAGTTGGACATACAGACTCCCGTTATTTCATCCTTGATGCCACTGTTTCAGATACTCCTTATGCTTATACACAGCTCAGCCAATTTGCACTTTTTAGAATTTTTTAAAATTTACTGAAGTATAGTTGATCTACAATGTTGTTCATTTCCGCGCTGCAACAAAGTGACTCAGTTATACATATATTTATCCGTTTTCTTGTTCTTTTCCATATGGTTTATCCCAGGCTATTGAATATAGTTCCCTGCGCTATACAGTAGGAACTTGTTTACTCTTCGAAATCTCTTAAGAAGGGAAATTGGTCATCACAAAGGACCCCATCTTTCAGGTTGCTCAGAGAGGAGCCAGAGGTTTTCAATGAATATAATCCTTGGGTTAAGATTTAACTTCAAGCTAAGCTTTTTGCTGTGAAACCATTATTTCGCTCCTGATCTGTCCATCCCTGTGTAATGAGGAGCTGAGTCCATGGGTTGGAACTCTCCTAACTGTCCCTCCCCAACCATGACTGCAGAGCCAAGGCTGAAGCACCATCACTGCAAAGAGCCTACTGCCTTTCACGACTGACAGCCCGTGCCCTGAAAGCGTGGCCAGCCTTGGCCCAGTAACTAGCGCCGTGGGGATCCAGGCACCACCTGGGTGGGCTCTCTGGTTGGCAGGAATGTCGGGGGACCAGATCTTGCAGTCAGCAAGCCAAAGGCCCCATGCTGGTTTTGTTGGACACAGGCTCCAGATGTGACGAGTGTGCCTCAGGCTTCTTTGGCAACCCCTCAGATGTGGGGGGCACATGTCAGCCTTGCCAGTGTCAGCACAACATCGACACAGCGGACCCGGAAGCCTGCGACAAGGAGACCGGGAGGTGCCTCAAGTGCCTGTACCACACGGAGGGGGAGCACTGCCAGCTCTGCCGCTTTGGATACTATGGCAACGCGCTCCGCCAGGACTGTCGCAGTAAGATGCACGCTCCCTCTGCCCCGTCCTTAGAATGGCTTCCACTCTCCTGTTCCTCCTCCCCTACCTCCTTCTGGGGGGATTTTATTCTTAGGGGATTTATCTCATCTGTGTTAGTTGTTCAATTCATGTCTGACTCTTTGTGACCCCTTGGACTGTAGCCCACCAGGCTCCTCTGTCCATGGAATTCTCCAGGCAAGAATACTGGAATGGGTTTGCCATTCCCTTCTCCAGGGGATCTTCCCAACCTAGGGATTGAACCCATTGTCTCCTGCATTGCAGGCAGAGTCTTTACTGACTGAGCTACCAGGGAAGCCCATTGTCTCATCAGGTAAAACACTTCTTCAGAAAGAGAAAATTTCACTAGCCACAAGAGAAAGTTAAGGATGATTTTTTTTTTTTTAACAGCCTCGTTCCTGGCACTGAAGGATTGAGCTGTGGCTCAGCACCTGAGAAGGAACCAAAAGCTATGCCACTGTCCCCATGATAAATGCCATGGATAGAGTGAATTGATTTTTTTAAAATTGAAAAGTTTTGTTAAAATAAGCACAGTGCACCCTTGCATTGCATAAACATCTGACATATGCAGGTCGATTTTCTTAGGTAACTAAGCAGCTCAGCTGTCTGAGGCTGGATATGCCTTTGTGCTCACCAGCAGCCAGCGCCACATGCCTCCGACCAGGGTGGCCGGGCAGCCTCTGGATTGGCTCCATAGCAGGCGCAGAGCTCCTCACTGCCCCAGACCTGCACTGCCCTCCACACCAGGCCCGAGGGAGGAAGCCGTAGACACACTGTCTCCATAAGGCTAGAGTGGATTGATTTTATGTTCTGCCCATGGACTTGTTGATGGGCTCAGACTTCTGCATCCTAAATACACACTTTGGTCTACCCTTTTGTCAGTGATGGATAGAGCCTTCCAGCTTAAGGAAAAGAAAGAAATAACATCTCTGAAGTATCTCTTTCAGAACTCATTATTTCTCTCTTATCGCGAGATCAGTCAGCTTTTCCTGCTGTGGCTGCACGGACCCCAGGCCACGTCTTTGTTGATACAAACACGTGCGGAATGTTGAGGAGCAGCAGGACTGGATTCCTTCAAGCCTGCCTAGTTTAAAGGGCTCTACCTGCCATGGCTCACACAGCCGTGACTGCTGTTTCCTACCAAGAGTTTGAAATCATTAGGTATCTCTGCTCCCACAGCCTGGTTTTTATTTCCAGTTAAATCCTCAATCTTACAATGATTCACCAGCCACTTATTAAATCAAGTATTTTTGAAAATACATGCCAGCCATTTTGCACGTCTGCCTGGGAAATGTCAGAGCTGTGTGGAACATCATAAGATGAAGAACCACAGTTTTAGAATTTTTTTTTTAATCCCCTCCATTCCTTTCTCTTCTTGTTTGCATTCCCAGGTTGAAATCTATAGAGAGAAATGGTCGTTGTTTGATGTAGCTGATTTCCGCACTGTCTGTGTATTTTCTGAGTGGGCCTCTGTAAGTGCATCTGACCAGGTTGTTCTTTTTCAGAGTGTGTCTGCAATTACCTGGGCACGGTGCAAGAGCACTGTAACGGCTCTGATTGCCAGTGCGACAAAACCACTGGGCAGTGCCTCTGCCTCCCTAATGTGATCGGCCAGAACTGTGACCGCTGTGCGCCCAACACCTGGCAACTGGCCAGTGGGACGGGGTGCGACCCCTGCAGCTGCGATGCTGCTCATTCCTTCGGGCCGTCCTGTAATGAGGTGAGGCACTGTCGCCCAGGGCAGCCATCATAGCATAAGGAAAGAGGACTTTGGGTCCACATGACCGCTCTTTGGTGGCTGGGCCTCAGTTAGAGAAAGGCACCCCTCCTTGTGGTTACAGCCTTGCACCAGGACACACAGCTTGGCCCACACAGCACAGACTGGATATCTGCCCTCACTTGCCCCCGTGGGCTGGGACAATGTAAAGTAATGTGCATAGAGTCCCCACTGGATACCACTGGGGCACAGCAGCCTAGGACCCCAGCAGCGGGAGCAGGGGGTGGGCAGCTTGCTTTCAAAGGGACCGGGGTGGGGGGGTGCATTTTTTCCAATACCTGGCTGCTGAATCAGACTTTTTTTTCTTAGCCACACAGCCTGAAATGGGCCACATCACAATAGCCAACATTGTAGAAAGTTCTCCTATTCCTGACACACACAGAACGGTGTGTCACACACAGTCACAAGTGGTCCAGGCTTGTGAGTGACGTATGAGGATACGAGTGAGGAAACATGTCCACAAAAGGGAACGTGCTCTGGGCCTTCCCAGCCCCATTTGCAGAGGAGCGGTTGGGAGATGCCAGCCTGGGGCCCTTAGTACCCGCGATCGGGGTGAGGTTCCCTGTTCTTGGTCAGCTCAGGTCCGAGGTCTTCTTGGGCAGGCCGTTAGGTCTCCCGGCCTTGCAGCTGATCTGACACGGGTCTGTCTTTGGCCTCAGTTCACAGGGCAGTGCCATTGCATGCCTGGCTTCGGAGGCCGCACCTGCAGCGAGTGCCAGGAGCTCTTCTGGGGGGACCCCAGCGTGGAGTGCCGAGGTGAGCATGGGCGCCGGACTCGCGCGCGGATGGGCCAGCGGTCTGTGGGAACTTTCTGTCCGGTACTGCACAAATGAACTTGTCTATAAGAACTAGGCTGGATTACAAAAGAAGTGCCTGCCCATTGTCTGACAACCACAAAACCTGGAGCCTGTCTAGCCCTGGAGACATGGAGGTGGTGAAAGCGGACCTGCTGACGGCTGGCTTCGCTCCCCAGGGCGGAGGTTTGTCTGCCTCAGCACAGACAAGCATACATACACACCCCAGACACACAGAATGGCTTTCGTTTTTACTATTTTTTAAATCGAAGTGTAGTTGATTTCCTTGGTGACTCAGATGGTAAAGCGTCTGCCTGCAATGCAGGAGACCCAGGTTCTATCCCTGGGTCGGGAGCATCCCCTGGAGCAGGGCATGGCAACCTACTCCAGTATACTTGCCTAGAGAATCCCTTGGATAGAGGAGCCTGGTAGTTGTTTGATGTAGCTGACTTTCACAACCATGGGGTTGTAAAGAGTCGGACACAGAGCCATGAACACATAGTTGATTGACAATATTTCAGATGTACATCATAGTGATTCAGTTATATATATGTATTTCCCAGATTCTTTTCCCATAGTGTTATTACAAGATACTGAATATAGTTCTGTGCTGTACATAGGTGTTTGTCGTTTTTCTGTTTCACGTATAACGGTGTGTATGTGTTAATCCCAACCTCATAATTTATCCCTTCCCCACCACCTTTCCCTTTCATAACCATAAGCTTATTTTCTGTGTCTGTAGGTCTTTTTCTGTTCAGTAAATAAGTTCATTTGTACTGTTTTTTAGATTCCACACGTAAGTGATTCATAGAGTCTTTGCCTTTCTCTGACTTGGTATGATCATCTCTAGGTCTGTCCATGTTGCTGCATATGGCATTATTTCATTCTGTTTTATGACTGAGTAATCACAATGGCTTTTTAAAATGCTTTTAAGCAAAATGAGCTCATATTCAGCATCCAGTTCTGCACACTGATTCCCCCCGAACAGTATTTTGGGGTAACCTTGCTTGTCGGCACAAGCAGAGCTGAATGTTCTGGTAAGATGGTCTGACCCCAGTGAAACAAGCAGATGGTGCTGACAGTTAAAGTCCTCGACTGTCACTCCCCACCAGCGGGAACTCGGAGGGCAACGTCCTAGAACCCTCATGTGCAACAAAGGAGCAGGTGACAGGACCACCACGTGTTAAATGTGATGAAAACCCACATTCTCCCTTATGCTTGTGACTAGGACTTTGAGGGAAAGCTTAATGTTTTCTTAAGAACAAGATATTGCTACAGTCATGTGAATCAGAAGGATTGCTTAATTTTTATGCTGTAGCAATATTTTACCTGCCAGGTTATTTTTCAGATCTTAAACTAAAAGCATTCTTGGAGAAGATTTTAGTAGACTGTTCCTATACTGTTTTCCTTGTCTTACTTTCCTACTTGGGTTTTCTTCCTTATGTTTTAAGTTTGTAACTATGGATAAATATCTTCTGTACTTTCTTATTTGCTCTTTGATATATTTTCTTCATTGTACGTATGAAATTCTGGGTCCCTGTTGAACACTACATTTTTTAAAAAATCTCTTTTTTAGACTGAACTGTAGTGAGAAGTAATATAGATTGTCAGGTTAGCAGTTCGTTCAGAATCTTCTGTTGAAAGTCACAAATCTAGAAACTGCGTGTTGTTTCAGAGTCAGCTCATATGTTCCTTAACAGTCCAAAGACTCAAGCAGTAGACATGGCCGGAACCAGTGGCCTGTGATTTGTTTCTTTCATTCGCTGTGTCTGCACCAGAAGGGTCTGCACCAGCATCTTAGATGAGACGGCTGTTTGCTCCACAGAGGAGATGACGAGGGCTATGTGGAAGAGTTGACTCATTGGAAAAGACTCGGATGCTGGGAGGGATTGAGGGCAGGAGGAGAAGGGGACGACAGAGGATGAGATGGCTGGATGGCATCACTGACTCGATGGACATGAATCTGAGTGAACTCCGGGAGTTGGTGATGGACAGGAGGCCTGGCGTGCTGCGATTCATGGGGTTGCAAAGAGTCGGACACGACTGAGCGACTGAACTGAACTGATGTAGATATACAGATGTACTCGTATACATCATTCTTCAGTCTCCGATGTTGGTTCTTAATGGAACCTGATTTTCTCACTTCCTTTAGAAGGTCCATGGCGTTCAGTGGACCACTTGCCCTAGGAGGTCCCTTGCAAGTAAAATCCTGCTTAAAATCTGGTTTCTTTAGGACTCTCACCACTATTTTGTTAAATTTCTCAATCTTATACTGCCCCAGGGCCTTGATTTTCTCCAGATAATGGTTCTATCATGCTTATAGCCTGATTCTGTCAGCATGTGTCATTGGCAAAATAGCTTTGACTGCCAAAGCTTTCTGACCTTTTGCTCCATCTAAGCTTTGTTAGCATGCAAAGCCTGTTTCCCAGAGTCAGAGTCAATCAGAGAATTGTTCACTTAACACTCAGAACTTTACCCCTTACCCTTTTATCTTTAAACCTTCACCTCTAAATCTGCCAGAGAAATTGTGGCTTATAAGCACAGTATCAACTTGTTTAGGTCAAAAGTGAGATCATGTTTTAGAAATTTTGCAAGGAGAGAAATCCATGGCATTGATGTTCGCCAACTTCTTTTGTTTGTTTTACGCAGAGGAAAGGTCAGCCTGTTACATAAGAAACTGTGGAGACCCAAATGCTTTTGACACCCCATGAAGAAAGTTCATAACTGACAAGGCACCTAGAAAGGGCAAGAATTGACTGCAGCCAGCAGTGGAGGAGTCCTGGCCAACCACAGGCCCTGTGCACACAGGATAGCCATCGGAGCAAGACCAGAATAATCTGATGAGGGCAGGGACAAGAATGCAGGAGCAGATCGAGTTCAGGAACACAGTCACCAGTAGAAATGGGAGGGCAAGAGATTGAAGGGACAGGGTCCAGCAACCAGTGCGAACACAAGTAGGTGTTATCTGAAATTAGATTGAACTATGGGGAATGAAAATGTGAACAGTCTTCTCAAATTAAGTCACTCACTGCCCAGGAGTGAATTTCAAATCTTTTGGTTCAACAAGGCACAGGTTCAGACTTTCTGGAGCGACCTCGCTAACAATATGCTTATAGAAAGACTTAAAGTCATAGCTAAGTATTCTCCTTATGGAAAAAAATGGAGTTATGTCAAAGACAAACGAGCTGAGCCTCCAGCTCATGAATTGTTGAATGTTCCCATTGTCCAGGCGGGTTGGGGCTCTTGGCCGACAGTGCTGAGTCTGAACAAGCCTATCACTGTGCTGGATGGAGAGGAGCTCGCCCACCCAGTCCTGAAAGTGCCCGAGAAAAACCTCTGCCCAGAGCTCTGCCCCATGCCCTGAGGAGTCAAAGGGTCACAGGAGGAATCTTCTGTTGACTGGCAGACTGCAGAGGCAAGGCCTCTGGCTCTTGGGAAAGGCCAGGCTGATTGGAAATAGGGGCCATAGGTGAGAGGCTCTGGCTGTTTTTTCATCCTGCTTGTTTTTCATTTCCAGTAGTTTTTGGTAGAAAATCCAAGTTCATTTTTGCTCAGACATAATTTTTTTTTTTTTTTAATGCTTGTCATCTTTTCTCAGGCTGGAATTCCTTTATAATCACCCACCTTTTTGCTTTATTTCCAGGGTGGCTCAGGAAGTCAGATTTAATTTGACTCTTTAGAGAATTGCAGGTATTTTTGCTAGTAGAGGGAAGGCTTGTCCATAGCCATGTACCAGCTCCAGCTCACAGCCCCCTTCAGTAAAGTTTGACTGGAACACAATCATGCCCCGGTGTGTCCATATTGTTTGGGCTCCCTTTCTGCTGCAGTGCCCGTGCTGAGGAGTTGTGATGGAGCCTTTTATAGAAAACGTTTACCAACTCCTGGGCCAGACAGCCAGCTCATTTCTGCAGGTGAATCCTATTCATTCTCCAACTTCCATTTCAAAACTTTTGAAACTTCCATTTAAAATCATACTACTGAGGCAAAAAAAAAAAAAAGTGGGACTGGAGGAGGTTAGAGAATTTACAGAAAAAGAAAATCACATTTCAGAGATTAGAAAGTCCTGAAATTTCCCTTAGAGTAAAATAGAAATGCTGAAGCAAAGTAAGAATTAACCTTTGGCGTGAGAGCACATCCCTGGGGATCTATTGAGGCAGGTTCATGACAAAAATGAGTAAACCCTGTCCCCTGATGTGAGGAGAGCCCTCTCTTGGTCCCCAGGCAGCTTCAAGTTTCAAAAGGAAAGGTGCGGGGACCAACACAAGCCTGAGTGAGTGCCCAGTGGGGAGTGGACACTGGAGGAGAGCCGCTCCCTGATCAGGGCCCCTTGCAGGCTCTGGGGGGAAACAGCACGTGAAGCAGCAGGACGGCAGGAAACGAGAGGTGCTGAACTCTGCAGGCGTCAAGAGGGGACGCCAGGTAGAGACTGGTGTCCCTCGGCAGGTGTCATAGGAACTGTCTTCATAGAGAGACAGAGGAGATTGAGTGTCATCAGATAGCGGAAAGCCCTTGAGGATGGACTTTCTTCAGTGGGCAGAGGAAGTCTGCAGACAAAAAGGATACGAAGAAAGCAGAAAGGGACACTTGCTAAGAGAGAGGCACGTAGGCTGTTTCCCATTCTGCTGTTTCCTTGCTGACATTTTCCTCCAGATCTCGGAGTCTGTAAAATGGCTACACTATTTTTCATCTACCTACCTCTTAGACATCATCTTTTACTAATTTCTTAGTGGAGGTATCATTGCTGTACAATAGTATATAAGTTACAGGTGTCCAGTATAGTGATTGACAATTTTTAAAGGTTATACTCCATTTATAGCTTTTTTTTTTTAATAGTGGCTATATTCCCTCTGTTGTACAATATATCCTTGTAGCTTATTTCATGTACTTATTTATTTGGCTGCGTTGGGTCTCAGTGGTGGCAGGCTTCGTCACTGTGGCATGTGGGCCCTCCAGCTGTGTCATGGCCTCTGGTTGATCAGGCTCTCTAGTTGTGGTGTGTGGGTTCCAGAGTGCTCCAGCTCAGTGCTCCAGCTCAGTAGGTGTAACACACAGGCTCAGTTGCCCTGCAGCGTATGGAATCTTAGTTCCCCAACCAGGGATTGAACCCATGTCCCCTGCATTGCAAGGTGGATTCTTAACCACTGGACTACCAGGGAATCCCTCCTTGTAGCTTATTTTATACTTAATAGTTTGTACCTCTTGTTTTAAATGAGGAGAAAACTTGGTAAAAATAGAGATGACCCACTGCCCACATAACCAAGAATATATTTATATGGGAAGGTGGAATTCTCATGGCTCATTAAAATGATGCCAGTCTCATTTTTAGAATGCTGTTCTTCATCTTCATGATTTGTTCATCTTAAAAATCAGGCAACAGCTTTCACTATATATATTCCTTTCCAAGAGAAAGTTTTTGGTCCTTTACCTAATGATGCCATTCTTTAAAGCCACACTAAGTTGCAGGTCTCCTGGACTCCTATCCCTTCCTCTAAAGAGAGGATAAAACACATTGGCCCTGTCAGAGACAACCAGTACAATTACTTGATAGATTTTCCCAGTCCCAGTGAATGTGAGGTTGGAGAGTCTCCTTCACAGCTTTACTGTCTGTAAAGTTTTAAACTGTCAGGTGAGAACCAACCTTTCTGCTTCAGCAGAAAGGAAAATACTCTTAGGGGGTATTTTTTACAAGGTCATAAGTTTGGGCCTTTTAGTACTTGCCTCCAAGGTGACCCCATCAGAGAAGCAGTTCTGGAAGCTTAATAAAAGAAGGAAGCACATGTCCACTGGCGCTTTAACAGTTTACCAGCTTCAGTTTGAAATGAAAACCTGATGCGTTTTTAGGTAGTCAGACTTTTTCAGTGATGAAACTGCCATCCAGCCATCTATGAAATTTGACTCTGCTTTTCAAATGGAGGAAAGGAATGTGGTTGGCAAACGGGTCCTGGTCTCTGGAGGTGCCAGAGCTCTGCCCACCCTCTGGGACACTGGTCTTGAGGGGCAGAGTCCAGAGATCAGCTGGGATGAGAATTAGGTAGATTTTGGGAAAAGAACATGACTGCTTTTTTCACATTATGTAATTATTTGCTAAATATGCCTTCCATTGCTAACCTTTCTGTTGAAGTGAATTGTTGGAGGGCACAGTTCTAGACTTTCTGCTGTTGTCTCATTAGCAATATGCTTCTGGAAAGACTTAAGTCATAGCTAGGTATTCTCCTTATGAGAAAACAGTAGCTGTGTGAAAGACAAGGGAAGTCTTAATGAGAGGCCACTTGCCTTTAAATCCCACGGTTTGGGACCAATACTTTCCCCCTCAAAGAGGCCATGACAGAATGAGAGCAAGACATGCCTATTCCAATGACATAAATGAA
The DNA here is from genome assembly GCF_014754425.2 of Oryx dammah. NCBI lineage: Eukaryota > Metazoa > Chordata > Mammalia > Artiodactyla > Bovidae > Oryx > Oryx dammah. Next base: position 49,432,683 of record NW_024070202.1, on the reverse strand, counting down.
CAGTTGTTAGAGAAATGAAAAATAAGCTCAATATATGCACACATCCCTTGCCCCCAGCATGAATTTGGTGAAAACCTCTTTCAGACTGTACCTTTGCATTATCTTCGGGAAAGAAAGATTTTCTAAGCAAACTGAAAGCATTTGTGCCATCTGGCTCTGTTTTCCCCAGCCTAAGCACAACAGTAAAGCAGGGCAGGTCTGGGGCTTCCCTCGTGGTCCAGTGGTTAAGATTCTCTGCTTCCAATGCAGGGGGCATGGGTTCAATCCCTGGTCAGGGAACTAAGACCCTACGTCCAATAGTGCGGCCAAAAAAAAAAAAAGTAGGACAAATCTGCTGGGCCATGTGAGGCCCAACACAGGGCTCCCCACTGGGGCCTGCAGGACAGTAGCAACTGACAGCCTCATTTATTTCAAATGGCATCACAAAGGCCCTCTACTTACACAAGTCCTTAGGTGCATTCATCAGCTTACATTGGTGAACTTGAAGGTCATGATTGCTCCACTCCCCCCACCACGACACACACACATACACGTAACATGCAAAAGGAAGGTGAACAGCTGGGAAGATAACATGGGCAGTACTTCTCAAAATGGGGTGTAGTGACCCTCAATATCAGCATCTCCTGGCAACTACTAGAAATATAAATTCTCAAGTCCCACTGATTCCAGATCTGTGGGGAGAAATAGGGGGAATGTGTTAAATGAGCCCTGTACATGATTCTGATGCCTGCTGGAGTTTGAGAGGCTAGGACTTAGATGATCTAGGTAACTTACAGCTTTCTGGAAGATGACTAAATTCTATGAGATGATATGAAAATCCGTTCCTGAAGGCTAAACAACATAGAACTTCAGATATAAGCATTAGCCGAGTTCTTCCCAGTCTCTTTGATTGTAGAAACTGATGGAGGCAGTGGTTTTCCCAAGTCTTTCCCTTTCTTTTTTTTTGGGGGGGTGGGGGAGGCTGTCACTAGAAAAAGATCCCACAGTATAAAGAGTTTGGGATATGACTGGGTTTAAAAAAAAAAATGTGGAATAAGGTTTTTAATGCAGAACTCTTCTGAGTTTTTAACATGCTATTTGTTTTAAATTTTCAAAAGGAGAATGTAGAATTTCCCAAACTACTTGATCACAGAACTCTCATTTCTTCCTGAAAGTAATCCTAAGAGTGGCTAGGTATAATCATTATCCCTTGCTGCTGCTGCTCCTGCTGCTAAGTCGCTTCAGTCATGTCCGACTCTGTGCGACCCCAAAGACGGCAGCGCACCAGGCTCCCCCAACTCTGGGATTCTCCAGGCAAGAACACTGGAGTGGGTTGCCATTTCCTTCTCCAATGCATGAAAGTGAAAAGTGGAAGTAAAGTTGCTCAGTCGTGTCCTACTCTTAGTGACCCCATGAACTGCAGCCCACCAGGCTCCTCCATCCATGGGATTTTCCAGGCAAGAGTACTAGAGTGGGCATTATCCCTTATAGACATGGAAAGCTTGACTCAGTTTTTGTCCCACCTAGGGTCGAGTAGCTGGGTGTGGCGAAGGCAGGATTCACCAGCAGGCAGCCTGAGTTTTTATTACAACACTGTTCTACTCAAACTTGGTGCTTGAGATCGTGGATTGTAGTTGGCAAACAGAGGCCAAGGAAAGCTAAAGCAACAATACAAAGCAGGGTGTGAGGAGAGTCAGGTGAATGGTCCAGTCCACAAACACACATCTTTCTGGCTTTGGAAAGTGGAGTATTTTGTTTCCAGGACCATCCATGAAACTGGTTCTGGAAAATGTTTCATTAGAAAGTCTTGTGGAGACAATACTATTGACTCAGGAAGGATTTTTTTTGTTTTTAATTGAAATATAGTTGATTTTCCAATGTTGTATTGGTTTCAGGTGTACAGCACAGTGATTCAGTTACATGTATATTTTCAGTTATATGTATATTTCCTACTATGCATTATTAGAAAATATTGTATAGTTCCCCATGCTGTATAGTAGATCCTTGTTGGTTATCTATTTTATATATAGTAGTGCTGCAGTGAACACCGTTGTGCTTTGCCACAATTAACACTGAGTCCTAGGAAGATTATTTTCTTTTGTAGGGGGTGTGTTGATGTCTCTTGTGTGCCTGTATCAAAAGTGAGGGTAGAGCCTCGTTTGGCAAAAACTCCAGGTTGAGAGTTAACCCTGTGCACAGAGCTGAGAATGGGAAGATGGTTAAAGGTGTACCTCTGCCCTCGGAGTCCACAGTCTACTTAGGAAAATAGGATCTTTGTTTTTCTTTTTATCCCCACGTTTTCCCAGAAGGGGTTTAAGGCCAGGGATAAGGGGGGAGGTGTGTGTGTGCATGCTCAGTTGTGTCCAACTGTTTGCGATCCATCGACTGAGGTCCACCAGGCTCCTCTGTCCATGGTATTTTCCAGGCAAGAATACTGGAGCAGGTTGCCATTTTCTTCTCCAGGGGATCTTCACTACCCATGGATCAAACCCGAGTCTCTTATGTTTCCTGCATTAGCAGACAGTTTCTTTACCCCTAGTGCCACCTGCAGGCCTTTTGTTATTCAAGCACTGAACAAATAAAAATGTCAAGTGTTGATAGAAAACCGAGTTAGTCAACCAAGCTTTGGGACTCTGAGCTGGGGTTCAGTGGCACAGGCATCGTGGTAAGTAATCTCAGCCACAGTCCACTGACCAAGAACACAGATTTCCCCTTGCACCATTTGGTTCTGCCTCAGATGCCAACCCTACTGGGCCAGTGAGAGGTTGGGACTGAATGGCTCCCAAGGCCTCTGCACTTCAGATGTTTTATGAGCCTGTGCTCTTAGTGCTGGGGGTGGTTATCACAAAGGCAGGCACCCACAAGTTAGATGATACTTAATTGAAAGCCTTTTAACCAGACAGAATTCCCGAGACTTCGTTCTCGTTTAGTTTTCTCTTTATCAACCTTATTGCATTTCATCAACCATTCACTGTTCTGTGACCAGGTAGAGGGATGGTTGCTTGCTCCTCCCTGCTCTATCTTAGGCCGGAGGCCTCACATCTGCAGGGTGTCACCTGACAGACCCTGTCCTGTCCTGACAGGATCTACAGACAGGTCAAAGGGGAGCAGAGGCGAGACAGAGCTTAAAGGCACAGACCTGGAGCTGCAAAGTGCTGAGTTAGACTCCTGGCTCGGCCACTTCCTTGCTGCAAGACTTGGCAGTCACGTACTCTCTCTAGACCTCAGTTTTCACATCTATAAAACTGCTGATTGTAATACTTGCATCCCATAGGATTATTGTGAGGATTGAGACAGTGCATGTAAACCAGTTGTACAGCGGCAGGTACAGTGATGCACAAGGGTGTTCACTTAAAGAAACATTCATTATCACCATAATTGTTAAGCAGTAGTTAGCCAGGGTTGAGGTACCACATGTTGTGGGGGGAGCGGCTATAGTCTCTGTGAGGGTCATCGGTAAACTGTCGTAGGCCATTTACAGACCTTCCTGTCGTAACAGTGGCTGAGGTTCTGCCTAGTGGCTCAGCCATCATTGCTGTCTCCCTTCTAGCCTGTGACTGCGACCCCAGGGGCATCGAGACACCGCAGTGTGACCAGTCCACTGGCCAGTGTGTGTGTGTGGAGGGTGTGGAGGGTCCACGCTGTGACAAGTGCACCCGGGGCTACTCGGGCGTCTTCCCCGACTGCACACCCTGCCACCAGTGCTTTGCTCTTTGGGACGTGATCATCGCTGAGTTGACCAACAGGACCCAGAAGTTCCTGGAGAAAGCTAAGGCCTTGAAGATCAGTGGTGTGATTGGGCCTTACCGGGAGACTGTGGACTCGGTGGAGAAGAAAGTCAACGAGATCAGAGACATCCTGGCCCAGAGCCCAGCTGCCGAGCCACTGAAGAACATCGGGAATCTCTTTGAGGAAGCAGAGTAAGTAGTTCATAAGCCAGAGTAACAGCTCACAGTGTTGTTTCAACTTGGTGAATCAACAGCGCAGTGCTTCCATCAGGAGGGGTGGTCAGTGCTGTGAGGGAAAATAGATGGTGGGCATTCATTTTCTGGCAGTCACTGCTCTGGGCTTGGGGGCGAGTGGACCCAGAGTTGCGGGGACTGCAGTGCAGAATGTGTGCACGTTATATTCAGCACTTTTCTCTGCAAACAATAATTCTTGGGCACTAGAAGGTCTGGATCCAGAGACAAAGGATCTGTAACAGTCACAACTGGGTTACTTGCTAGGCTTGTGAACTAAAATGACTCACACACTTCCAAGCTTCCCTTCTCACCTGCGGCGGTGGGGAGGATACTCTTTTACTTCTCCCTTACAGAGTAACAAAAGGATTGATCTATGAAATGGTAATGTAATTGCAGAAAACATTATAAATATAAGTTGTTGTCATATGTTTTGCTACTTCCAGGGAAATTCCATTACCACAAATAAGACTCCTATTTCTAGGTTATTTCTACTGCTCAGCTATTGGTCCACTAGAGCCACGCTTCATTCGTCCAATTTTAACAGATTCCCTATGATGCAAATTCCTCTTCTTAGTCTTTCTCTGGGTAATCATATCTCTGATTGGAGAGTGTGTATTTTGCCAGTGAAAGCAGAGAGAATTGAGCTGAGTGATGCTGAACTTTTATGAGATTATTTTTCTCTCATTTCTCCCAGTTATCTTTCCTGTTCTCAAACATTCCAACTCCCTTTGCCAGAAAGGACCCCCAAAACAGCAAAATAAGATCTAGGCTAAAGGACAAAACAGGAAAGGATATGGAGCATTGTGCTTCTCCAAATGCTATTTTTATTATAGACTCCCCATTTGCCAGGAGCAGGGGGGTTGTTTCATGGCTAAATCCTATACATTCAGGCAGTAGTACATCATGCCAGAACTACAGGAGCAGTTTTGTGTGATGGGACTTTAGTCAGCATCTCTAAGAAGTCAGACGGACTTTTCATTCATCTCCACACTGTGTATGAGAAGCAGGAAGCTAACAGCTGACATTAGCTCAAGTACCTTGTAGGAGGTCCTTCCTACAACTTCTAGATTTAAAGTAACTGGTCCCTTGACTTCAAGCCTCAGATCTTGTGCCCAAGATCATGTGGTTGATCAGGGTGTTAGGAGATGTCTGATGTGAGGCGATAATGCATTTAACGAGGAATTTTACCTCATTAAAAAAAGACCACAGTACAGCTCAGCCTTCTTACATGTAGCGATAACAAGCCTTAAAAGGCCCTAGTCTGAATGCAACCCCACTTAAGAAATGATTTCTTGGCCTTGGTGTCATGCACCTTAAGGGAGAACAAAAAACTCTGGATATCCTTTGGGAGCCTGCCAGAAGAGCAATTACATTCCACCAACAGCTCTGGTCCTACCTTCACTCTTCATCTAATCATACAGATTGTAATCATCTCAGGAAAACTAATTTCATTCAACACAGTATCCAAGGATGCACGTTTTAGGATCCCGAGTGGCATTACTTAAAAATCTACAATGTAAGGTGTTTTTTTTTTTTTTTTTTTAATTAATTATAACATTGTATGAGACCTGAGGAGAAATGAAAGTCTTCTGGGAATCACCAGATTAATAAAAGCAAAGCACTGGAAAAACAGAAACTAGCCTCAGGCCAGGAAAAAAAGCCATCACGTTTACAAAATGTAATTTAACCCACAAATCCTTTTAAGCACTTTTCCTTTGAGTCTGGTCATGGTATTATCTCAGCCTTAAATATCATTTTTCGGACGGCCCCCAACCTTTCAGCATCTCTACATTTTCCCAGTTTTTCTATATGATTATATTCCTGAGAAGACAATTAGACTCCATTAGGTGATACCCAGAGCTGAGGTCTTCGTGATTTGTACTTTCTTTATGATACGTACACACATGCACACTGTATATGCGAGTAATTTACAAATAGATGCCTAAAGTACAGCTTTGGAAACAGGAATTACAGAACAAAGCAGTTGGGTTTGCATTCCAAATGAAATATTGTGCAAACTAAATGGTTATCATATTCCATCCTCAGTGATGCTGCTTGCTTTCTCAGGATGAATGAAAGGGTTGCTTTGTTGGTAGAAGGTGGCTCCTTTGATGGGACTTTGTCTGAAGGGGGGTGTGCATGAAAAGCTTCTTTGCCTTGTTTCCACTGTCTTCCTGATGGCAATGGGGCTTTCTTTCTGCATGTCTCATCTTGAAGGAGATCCCTGAGGTTCAGATAGGACTGTTTTTGGCAGGTGGCTGGGAGTCATAATTCTACACGGGAGTCACTTATGTCTTTCGAGTTTGTGGAATTGTATGGGCTTGCAGTTGCTTATGTTACAGAGTAGGACGCATGCTCTGGATCTGTGCTCATGTTACATCAGATATTCAGAATCCCTCAAAGAGCCCATCTGTCACAACACAGCTGAGTGGAACTGCTGTGTTTTCCTTCAAAGCCTTGAAGAAAGAAAAATCATTCGATTTAACGTAATCTCTTAATAAGATTAAAACCAGTACTTGAAGATGAACTGTTACAAACTACTGAATTGGTTTGAAATTACAGAGTAATGGATACAGTATTAGTGGAAAATGTAAATATGAGACTTCACATTTTCCCTTGAGTTTCTTGCCCTTAAGTTCATTTACCCTTTTCTTTACAGGAAACTAACTAAAGATGTCACAGAAAAGATGGCACAAGTAGAAGTGGATTTGTCTGACACAGCTATGCAAAATAACAGCACAGCCAGACAACTAGATACTCTACAGGCCGAAGCAGAAAGTCTAGATAACACAGTGAAAGAGCTTGCTGAACAGTTGGAATTTATCAAAAATTCAGATATTCGGGGTGAGCAATTTTTTTAATGCAAATACTTAATCCTGGACAATGGATTTTACTCTGTGTAACCTCTTAATGGAGCACTTTCAGAAGAAAAGCAAGTGCTTTGTAATTTTAAAGCTTTTCCTCATTGAGTCTCTGGCACAAAGGAGGATTAAAGTCTTCATTTTATCAATGTGGGGCACAGAAGGGATTGCATGGAGTGGGCAGTGGTCTTTGTGTTAGAATGGCATCCCATTTAGTGGTTTACCTCCTTCATATGACTTGAAAAGGGGCTCTTATAAAAAGTTAAGAAATCAAGTTGATACTTCTGCAAATCATTTTATATTCAAGAATGTTACTTGACCAGGAAATCATATTTGCAAATCATTTATTGATATTGTAGGCCATATTATATAGGACCCTCTCCCCCCAAAGCAAAAGAAAGTAAAATATGTCAGATCACTCTATGCATCCTGTTTTATGCATGATTGCTTTTTTTTAGCTAGTTCCTTTAACGCCAAAACATGTCAGGCTGTTTTATGTATATAACATTAGCCATTGGAGTGGATATAAACAGTTAAATGAGAAAAGGGAAAACTCATCTGGACATGTAATCTACAAATTGTCTCACACCAGCTATTTAGAAAGAACTGGATGCTTGCCTGTGTAGGAACAAAATCTTCATGACTGACTTAATTTTTTAATCCAGATGTTTGGCATCCTCCAGAGCCACAGTTAGGTGCCAATGGAACAAAGTATATTCATTGATCATGAGAAGAAAGTTGTATTCCTTTAAGGTTTTTATTCTTTGAATTTAAAACAAAACCATATGGTCAATTTAGGGAGACTGGGTACAAGGGGATTAACTGTGGGCAATTTCATCTCATGCTCTAGGAGCCTTGGACAGCATTACCAAGTATTTCCAGATGTCTCTAGAGGCCGAGGAGCGTGTGAATGCCTCCACCACAAATTCCAACAGCACGGTGGAGCAGTCTGCCCTCATTAGAGACAGGGTGGAAGATTTGATGTTGGAGCAAGAGTCGCAGTTCAGAGAGAAACAAGAGGAGCAGGCCCGCCTTCTGGATGAACTGGCAGGCAAACTACAAAGTCTTGACCTTTCAGCTGCTGCCGAAATGGTATGGTTTGAGTTTGGCCCCCAGGCTGCCATGTTACAAGAGAAAAAATACCCTGCTTTGTCTTTAACACTGTCCACTTTGCAGATGAGTCAGCAGGAGGGAAACCGGTCTCTGGCCGTCTGGGGTATCTGTGACCAAGCCAGATTAAAAAGAGCAGTATGTGAGTTTCCACCTTCCTCTCTCGCAGCAATTTCTCTGTGGTACAACCAAAGAATCAGGACTACTCTCCCATGCTGCTGAATTGACTCACTTCTTATCTAAATGGGATTCTTTTTATACTGTGGACATTTTTTTTTTAAACTTTGTTTTGACTTGAAGTGCAAATTGCATCCCAGTGAAGCAATTCAGAATCATTCTCGGAGAGACTTGCTAAAAAAAAAATAAAGGAAGCTAAAGAATTTTTTTTAATGGATAGGTTATTAGTTAAAATGTTCCTTTGTCCTAATAACTTTACCTTGTTAAGATTAACCTGAGACCAGCCTAGAAAGTAAATTTATTTCCCAGAAGCTTTTTAAAAAATAACTCTGGAGTGAAATGAAATTGAGTGGTGAGTTTAATGGAAATCAGGCAGAAAGCCAAAAAAAAAAAAAAATCCAAACTAAGTTTTTCTTCCCCTTGCTCCCTTACTATTTTTCACAGAATACTTTATCTGAGAGAAGCTGCAGGGTGTTGTTTATATACCTTTATAAGGCTTCTGCTCTCTTGGCTTTAGAAATAGAGGATCAGTACAATAAGGGGTAAAGTGAATTCATGGGAGGCTGGGAGTTCAGACTTCATTACAATTTTGTCTTGTGACAGTCCTCCCTTCCTGAAACAGACAACACTGCTGTATTATGACAAAGTTAACTGATGCCTACAAGACTGTTTTCATTACCTTAGGAAACTTGATAGCATCTAATGGAAAGTTAGGAGACCTCTTATCATTTGTTTAATACAGAAACAGAGGCCTAGAGCAATATGTACTTGCACCTAACATGAGACAAAGCTGCCATACGCAGGCATGAAACGCCAGTTCTCTCAGTCTGTCTTCAATATTGACTCCTTCCTTATAAATTCTAATTAAAACTAGTCATCACAAGTTTCTCCAAACTAAAATGAAAAGCAGCTAAGTATGCTAGAGTATGTCTGCTTTGCAGCAGGGGCACCTTGGGACTAGGTGGCCTGTGGGCAGGTTCCTCGGGCTGTTAAGAACGGGAGCCCTGCCTGTGCCTGCTTTCCATCAGGTGAGTGGCCCAGAAACTTGCCACCTTCTTCCCATCTCTCATTGTTAATAATCTTGTGAGAACTCCCTTTTTAGGCTGCACACCACCACTTTTTGTGTAGAAAGATTTTTGCTCCTTTATTTTTCCAGGACCTTTGGTTCTGTCTTTGTGTGTATTTAGTTAGACTGATGATGTTTTCTTCCAGGCCTGCCAGGCTGATGAAATAAAACAGATCTTCTAGGGTGTTAGAATGGTTTTAGAAAGTATCCCTGAGGTCTTAAGCCTTCTTGATTAAGGCTTGTGTTCTTGTACAGCATGCAGAATACACTTTATTTTCTGAAGATTTTTATGTGCTATAAACCAGATGCATGAAAGAGTATTGAGATAATAGGATAATTATCACAGAACTATTAAGTTATGGAGTAGACTGTATTTTGAAAAAACTACTCCTCTTAAAAGAAGTACTAGCATGCTTTGTTTGGGAATATTGTTAACTTTTTCACTATAGTATAGTTTTTCGCTCTTTTCAACATGAGCATTTTTCCACAAAATAGCTTTAAACAGAGTCTTCCTGCTCAGCCTTTTCTGTCATATAGCAAACCTGTAATTTATCAATTTGCCAACATATTCTACAACCAAGCCTTTGGAAGTTTCTGGCAGGTGAGAAAGGAGTCTGGCAGGGGCTTTGGGGGTTATTTGGAAAAGTTATACCCTTTATTTTCTCTCTTCCTCTCTAATATGGAATGTTCCCCACTTCTGCTAAAAGTCCAACCAACCTACTCTCCTTCCCCAGCTACAATACTCAGTAATCTCTATCTGCTTTCCTTCTTACCTGATCTGACCTAGTTTTGGTTCCCTAGAGTTATTTTGTCTTCCTAACTAGACATAAAAGTTACTAAAAGGCCCAATTATGGGTCTTTTATATCACCCTTTTTACCAGAACAGTTAACAGGCTACTAGGTCTAAAGAAGGTTCTCAATACCATTTTTTCTTTCAGTAAATTCAACCAGATAGAAGAAAGGGGATGCATTCTTTGGCTTTCTTATCAGCAGACTTCAACTGGATGGAGCAGAGCCCCTATGTATGGTATTAGGGCAGAAGGTACTGAAAGCACTGATGCAGGGTTAAATCACTATTTCCTTGGAAGGAGGCAAGCTGGCTTATCCCTAAGCTCTTTGCTCCTCTCTATCCTAAACACTTTTCCAATCACCCTTGCCGAGGACCACCTACACACTCTCTTGGGCCACCCAGGCCCTGCACAGCTGTTGGCTACCTTGGACTCACTCTGCACCCCGTGCTTGTTGGTTGGCTTTGTTGCAGACGTGTGGAACGCCTCCAGGGGCCTCCTGTTCCGAGACTGAATGTGGCGGCCCAAACTGCAGAACTGACGAAGGGGAAAAGAAGTGTGGCGGGCCTGGCTGTGGTGGGCTGGTCACTGTTGCACACAGCGCCTGGCAGAAAGCCATGGACTTTGACCGAGATGTCCTGAGTGCCCTGGCTGAGGTGGAACAGCTCTCCAAGATGGTAATTCAGAGGATGGTCTATTTTTGTTGGCTTTCAGTTATGGAGGACCTAAAAGGGAGAAATCTATCTCCAATGCTAAGAAAAGGCAAAAGTTTTTGTGAAATCAGGGAGATGAGGTTTTATTCATAGGTGGGCTAAGAATTTGCTTATTTCTCATTATGATAATTTGAAATATCCATGTTAATAGCCATGGGTCCAGGGTTATGAATACATCCAGCTTTTATTTCAATTAAGCTTTCATTCTTCTGAAGTGACATTAAGTATTAACACCATGTTAACTGAAGTATCTATGTTGGAACCTGAGAAAAAGACTAAAGAACATCTTACAGGTCAAAAAACTGGGGGAAAAAATTGTATATGCTAGCCCTAGCTGTGTAAGACCACTGTATAGGAACTGATATACTGATTACTTTGTCTACTGTATGGTTGAATGCAAGACATTTCTAAAACCCATGATTCCAAATACTTGTTTTTCATCATTTTCTGGACCATTTATAGTATTCTCGTCGGTGAGACATTGTTCCATGGGTATTTTATTCCCCATATATAGGTCTCTGAAGCAAAACTGAGGGCTGATGAGGCAAAACAGAATGCTCAAGATGTTCTGTTGAAAACCAATGCTACCAAAGAACAAGTGGACAGGAGCAACGAAGACCTGAGAAATCTGATCAAGCAAATCAGGAACTTTCTGACCCGTAAGGAATTCTTTCATTTTACTTTTAGATGTTTCTTCCTATCTTGGAATATAAAACAAATTTTTAAGAGTGTTGGAGAGGCCATAATTCAAATCTGCAGTTTTGATAAAATTAACTTCTTGCAGGGGATAAAATACTTGTAAATGTTAAAGTATTTCCATTTTAAGAAATATTTTCATTTCTTAATGTTTATGTTCAGTTCAGTCGCTCAGTTGTGTCTGTCTCTTTGGAACCCCATGAATTGCAGCACGCCAGGCCTCCCTGTCCATCACCAACTCCCAGAGTTTACTCAAACTCATGTCCATTGAGTCGGTGATGCCATCCAGCATCTCATCCTCTTGTCGTCTCCTTCTCCCCCTGCCCCCAACCCCTCCCAGCATCAGAGTCTTTTCCAATGAGTCAATTCTTCACATGAGGTGGCCAAGGTATTGGAGTTTCAGCTTTAGCATCAGTCCTTCCAATGAACACGCAGGACTGATCTCCTTTAGGATGGACTGGTTGGACCTCCTTGCAGTCCAAGGGACTCCCAAGAGTCTTCTCCAACACCACAGTTCAAAAGCATCAATTCTCCGGCGCTCAGCCTTCTTCACAGTCCAACTCTCACATCCATACATGACCACTAGAAAAACCATAGCCTTGACTAGACGGACCTTCATTGGCAAAGTAATGTCTGCTTTTCAATATGCTATCTAGGTTGGTCATAACTTTCCTTCCAAGGAGTAAGCGTCTTTTAATTTCATGGCTGTAGTCACCATCTGCAGTGATTTTGGAGCCCCCCAAAAATAAAGTCTGACACTGTTTCCACTGTTTCCCCATCTATTTCCCACGAAGTGATGGGACCAGATGCCATGATCTTAGTTTTCTGAATGTTGAGCTTAAGCCAACTTTTTCACTCTCCTCTTTCACTTTAATCAAGAGGCTTTTTAGTTCCTCTTCACTTTCTGCCATAAGGGTGGTGTCATCTGCATATCTGAGGTGATTGATATTTCTCCTGGCAATCTTGATTCCAGCTTGTGCTTGTTCCAGCCCAGTATTTCTCATGATGTACTCTGCATCTAAGTTAAATAAGCAGGGTGACAATATACAGCCTTGATGGACTCCTTTTCCTATTTGCAACCAGTCTGTTTTTCCATGTCCAGTTCTAACTGTTGCTTCCTGACCTGCATACAGATTTCTCAGCTGCATATAAATAATCTCTAATTTATGCAGCTATAAGACATACTTGATGTGATACCCAAATAGTAAGTCAAGAAGTCAAATATGTACTATGAGAATTGAATTTGGAACTTGTGTTAGAGAATACATGTAATATCATTAGAACCTTAATTATAAGGATATTTTTTGGCATTGTCCCCAAAGCTTTGTAATCCTATTGTTTTCAGGATATTTTATTTATGGTTAGGTAGCTCTATACCTTAAGCATTCTGTACAGAAATAGAAAATCTCCAGGATTTGTGGTCCCCTCATAAATGTTGCTGGTCACAGTTTGAGTTCCATCAGTGAGGATGGTTGTGGTCACAAGTTAAAACTCTCAACTGAAATGGATGTAATCAAAACAGAGATGTCTAATACATAATAAGTTCAGTAGTAGCTCCATGATTTTGGAATCCATGTATTTCTCATCTTTCTGCTCTGTCATTTTAATTAAGAATATTAACTCTTCTCAGGCTTGCTCCTCCTCACTACAAGGTGGCTGCCAAAGCTCCACTTTATTGTATCGTTTTTAAATAGAGGAAATCTTTCCCAGAAGTCTTCGAAAAGTCATTTCCATAAATCTTACTGGCCAGAAATGAGTACCACACGTATAGATGTCACTGATACAGTAATTCCATACAGCAATGGGATTACTGTAATTGGCAGGCTAATCAGTATTTAACTCTGAGCTGATAACCTTACATTAACTTACAGGTTGGTACCTGAACAAAATCAGTATTGTTAGTAATGAAAAAGGGAGAATAACTTAACTTACTATCTTATGGAATATTCTGTGATGGTCATCATTCAATTGTGTATTTCCCTGGGCTTTATAATTTTAATATTCTTTCAGTTAAAAAAAAAAAACTTAAAAATCAATGACGTACTTAGAATTTAAACTCTGGTATTTTTTCATGTCTTTTCACACTTGACATTTGAAACTCCTTCAAGACAACTATATTGACTCTCTTGCTTCTCTGACTGGATTCTCTAATTTCCTGAATCCAGATAATTTATTAGGGATTTCAACACTTACATCTGCATTTACAGCAGTAGTAGTCTTTCAACTGAAAAAGTTTTCATTGCCTTTTAGGATCAAGTTCCAGCTTTTTACCTTTGCCTGTAGAGTTTTCTACAATCTGAACCGTTCACTTCACTCAACTTCCACTTAACATGCTCTGCCCATCCTGTCTCTCCATCCAGAGATGTTCTTTCTTCTCTCAAACCCTCTCATCCTTCAACACCCTCCAGAGTCTTCCCTGACAACCCCAGCTTGTCACCAACTCCAGCAGTACGCACTGTCTGCATTACTTTTCCTGTGTGTAGGTCTCATCTCCCCAACTCAAATTAAAAACCCTTAAATAGGAAGTACCTTTTCTTGGTATAACCCCACCAAGGCTGAACACACAGTAGTAGATGACCAATATGGTTGAAAGAGTGAACCATCTTTGCTTTTTACTTTTAACAGAAGATAGTGCTGATCTAGACAGCATTGAAGCAGTTGCTAACGAAGTCTTGAAAATGGAAATGCCTAGCACTCCACAGCAGTTACAGAACTTGACAGAAGATATTCGTGAACGAGTTGAAAGCCTTTCTCAAGTAGAGGTTATTCTACAGCAAAGTGCGGCTGACATTGCCAGAGCTGAGATGTTGTTAGAAGAAGCTAAAAAAGCCAGGTATCTGAACACAGTATTATATGCCATTTAGCGGAGCTCATTTGGTGTATCTAGCATCTTTTCTTTCATCAGTGAAATTTCTCACTGAGTGACCAGTGGGAGTCTCTCTGCATCACTTCAGGAAAGCTGGTCTTTAAAAGAAGACCAAGTACTTTTTTCTTGTTCACATGTTATCACCCTGTTCTTTTTACTCAGCAAAAGTGCAACAGATGTTAAAGTTACTGCAGACATGGTAAGGGAAGCTCTGGAAGAAGCAGAAAAGGCCCAGATTGCAGCAGAGAAGGCAATTAAACAAGCAGACGAAGACATCCAGGGAACCCAGAACCTGCTCACTTCGGTAAGAGACTGTATGGGAGAAAACACACTCACACACACATTTGTCAGAAAAGCAGCACATCTGACAGTTACCTATAAAAATTCTTACAGCTGAACATCAAAGGAGTCCTTTAATAAATCTGAACTACTCCCTTAGCACAGATGCTAAAAGTCTTGTTTTCTAGGGGAAAAAAGGAGCCTGAAAACAAACATTAAACCCCCTTTCATTTGCATCCCCACAAAAAGCCTTATGAAAGATAATAAGAGTTTCCATTTCCTTCAAGGAATAAGATTCTATTTAGTATGAAACATACTATTCAGTTTTAGAACATCTCCAGATGGAGAGACAGGATGGGCAGAGCAAGCTTTTACAACCCAAAAGCAACTACATACTTAAGACTAGATTTATGAGGTGATCATTCACAAAAACTTTACTAGTTTTGTAAACCACTGGAAAGCAATGAATTAAATTGTCTGCTTCTAACACCTAATTTTAGATGAACCTGATAGAGCTCTTACTTCCCAGATGGCTCAGTGGTGAAGAATCCATTTACCAATGCAGGAAACATGGGTTCAATTCCTGGGTCAGGAATATCCTCTGGAGAATGAAATGGCAACTCCCTCCAGTATTCTTAACTAGAAAATCCCATGGACAGAAGAGCCTGGCAGGGTACAGTCTATGGGGTTGCAAATGAGTCAGACATGATTTAGCAACTAAATAGCAACAATAGAGCTCTTACAGCTAGACAATCTGTTTTATGCAGAATGCATGGGAAACTTACACACAGAATACCCTTAGAGCCTACCAAACATTAAAGACATACATTAAAAAAAGAATTATTCACATGGTATTTAGTGCTCTATTCTAAAAACTTAAAACTGTGAAATAGGATGCTTCTCTTACTTGCTGCCAATCCCCCTTCTCAAGACAACAACCCATCATATTTAAAAACCTGGGAGATGGTTTTTCAATCTGCTTTCCCTACTATTAGTTAATATAAGCCCATCTTCCTCTATTCCATTACTCCCAGTAAAGTGAAGCCAGACAGTTCCTCAGCCACTTTGAGTATATATATATGGCCCTTTGTTTGGGCTACTTAATCAAGTTAAGAAAAATTTTATTTTCCCACCAGTCTATGTTCTAACCCTTTGCTTTATCTCTAGGTTTTTCAATCTTGTCAGTGTGCTGTTAACATGTAAATGAACTTTAAGTGACTTTTAAAAAATGACTATTTTGGAACGCAAAATGGAAACCATTAATCAAATTGTAGATGAGATATTTGGCTTGATGATGCAATTTATTTAAAGATGAAACCTTGGAGGGTAGGAAATGTAAGCAGTTAAGAAAGAGAAGCTCTAAACCATACTAATGAAAGCTTGACACAAAACTATTCACTTACTTACTCTAAGTGTTGTTTTCTAAGAATAACTACTCACTAAGAATTGTTTTCTAACTAATGGGTGAACTCTCAGATCAAGAATCATTTGGTTTGAAATAGTTACAACTTTGAGCATATGTGTATACTGATCCATTAGTTATGACATTATTCTGTTATTCTACAGAAGAGAACCATCCTTGAAGATAATTTTAAAAAAAAAATTAGGTACTCAGTGAAACTGGTTCTTCTGTCATGGGTCAGGCTTACTTTGGCTAGCTTTAAAACAAAAAATCAGTATTGATTGATTATACTTTGAAAAGAGATCAAACATGGACCCTCCCCAGTTGCCCAGATACTTTTTCCCTAAACAATTCTTCAGTACTTACAGCTTCCAGTTGTATCTTTCCCAGATCTATGCCACATCACAATCTTACAGTAACTTTTCATAGTTTTAGCATTCCTGGTTTCCAGTTTTTCATTAATTAGCTCAAAACATTCAAGTTAACTTGGCAGGTAGCTCCTAAAGTGCTTTAATCTCCACTACTAGAGCTTAACATTTACAGCTGACAGAAAAAAAACTAAAATTGACTGAAAGTTATGGTTTTCCCACCCACATTAATTTAGAAAGTTATGTGGCTATATCCCTTTGCTCACATCAGCTTCCTTGTGAACACTGTTTAGCCAGAGTTTGCAGGTGTCCTTAAAATGCTTCCTTGGCATATCAAACTGCCTGGGGGTGGTTCAGTAAGAAAAAATTTACGTAAATTTCAGCCTAGACTGTCAGAAGTACTGAAAGCATAAAATATATGAGATGTAGCAGAGACTATTTTGAAGTTGGGCACTTTATATCAGCTTTCTTGAAATTTTTAGTAATTACTTATGTTGCTCTAGAGCAATGGCCCAGCAGCCTTTTAAATCTTAAATCTTCCTCTACACTTGAATTCATAGCACTTGCTACCACTTCTTGAATTAATGGCTTGCTGAATATAATCCATTATATACTTTCAGATAGAGTCTGAAACAGCAGCTTCTGAGGAAACTTTGTTCAACGCTTCCCAGCGCATCAGCGAGCTAGAGAGGAATGTGGAAGAACTTAAGCGGAAAGCTGCCCAGAATTCTGGGGAGGCAGAATATATTGAAAAAGTAGTATACACTGTGAAACAAAGTGCTGAAGATGTTAAGAAGGTAAGCAGAGCTTTGTTACTGCACAGCTGTGTGGGCAAGGGAGCAACTGCTCTTCTCCAGGCCTTCCTTGGGATGGACTTAAAACACGGTTATTCATCAGAAACATCTTGGGTGACCTGTTTTGAAACAGCAGTCTTTAGAGACAAAGATGGAAAAGAGTGGGAGTAGATATGAAAATATCCATACATGAGATGTAGGCCCTCAAATCCAAACTTGGTTAAGGGTTTAGAAAAATGAAATTAATTTAACAAGCATATTGAACTTGTATTTCAATTAGGAAGAGCTTTATGACAAACAGTAAATTACCTGGCCATTTGAGAAATCTTTAAAAGCAGGGTAGAAAATGCTTAAAGAATCCGTAACAGACTCTTCCTTCTCACTGGAAGGTGCTATATTTTTTTGCTGAGAAAAGTCTCAAGCCCCAATTTTTCACTAGAAGCCAAGTAATCACTCAAACACATTTAATTTTTGTGTCAGTAAATATTTATCACTAAATAAACCTTTTTAAACTTTTCAGGGGAGTGTTGAAACTCTTAAATGAATAGTAGGAAGCTATAAACTGAATGAAATCAAGACTTTTCCTAGCAGCTACTGTAGTTTTTAGGCATTATTACAGGTAACTTCCCTATAACTTGAGTTTGGGAAAGAGAACAACAAGTTCATTGCCCCATCTTTTTCACTGTGGGCTAGTTTCCTGCAGGTCTAAGAACATAAATCAACCAAGTAGTCATCTTACAGGACAATCTGCATAAATATTAAACTTGATTACAAATAAACAGTAAAACCTTGACAATGAAATTCTTCTATAAATAGCTATTGTTTGAAGAGCGTTCCTAAAAAGAATGACTAAAATCTTGCCTCTGGTTTACTGGTATCAAGTCACTGTCAACCCTATATTAGTCAACGGTCCTCCCACTTTTTTCTGACGTCTAAATATTTGGATCTCGGCACACCTACCTTTGAGAAAATCTATTTCTCTTAACTCTTCTTCCATGAATTTTCCTATAACACCTGCAAAGAAAAAGCCAGTCCCCCAGGGACCTACAGCAACTCCACCTGTCTCTGACACCTTTTCATTTAAAAAAATCATGTCAGGAACAAAACTCAGTCATTTGTGGAGACATGGACGGACCCAGAGACTAATACAGAGTGAAGTAAGTCAGAAACAGAAAAAAAAATGCTGTACGTTAACACATAGATGTGGAATCTGAAAAAATTGATATAGACAATCTTATTTACAAAGCAGAGAGACAGAGATGTAGAGAACAAACCTATGGATACCAAAGGGGAATAGGGAGTTGGGGGGTGAGATGAATTGGGAGGTTGGGATCGACATGACTCATCTATACTATTGATAGTGTCTATAAAATAGGTAAGTAATGAGAACCTGCTGTATAGCAAAGGGAACTCTCTACTCAGTGCTCTGTGATGACCTAAATGGAAAAGAAATCCAAAAAGCAGGGGACACACACACACATACAGGTGATGTACTTTGTTGTTGTAGAAACTAACACAACACTGGAAAGCAGCTACACTCTGGTAATAACTGAAGAATATAGAAAATAAAAGTAGACAATTATGTCAATGCTCTAATTATACCATTTCAAGTTAATGTTTTCAGTTACTTACTCTGGTGTAGCTTGAAGCCTGAGTGCCTGTGGTGATGGCCTTTAATTCAGAATGCTAGCTGTCAAGTTAGCATCTACGTGATCTAACGCTGCCACGATTACATTCCTGACACTAACATTATTACCTTTTTCCACCAAAATGTGGAACTGCAGACTCTGGACAATGAACTTGATGAAAAGTACAAGAAAGTAGAAAATTTAATTGCCAAGAAAACCGAAGAGTCAGCAGATGCCAGAAGGAAAGCAGAAATGCTACAAAATGAAGCAAAAACACTTTTGGCTCAAGCGAACAGCAAACTGCAACTCCTGAAAGGTAGATTTTTTTTTTTTAACTTGTTTTTTTCTTACAGTTTATCTAAAAGGTAAAGTGCCATTCACTGTCTCAAGCACTTAGAGCCTTATAATAACTGCTCAGACCTTTTATTTTTATCTCCCACAGATTTAGAAAGAAAATATGAGGACAATCAAAAGTATTTAGAAGATAAAGCTCAAGAATTAGTAAGACTGGAAGGAGAAGTTCGTTCACTCCTAAAGGATATAAGCCAGAAAGTAGCTGTTTATAGCACCTGCTTGTAACAAAGGAGGGGGAGCTGTAAGTAAAAGATGGCTGAGGTGACCAAAGCAAAATCATTACCTTTTAAAAACTGACTTAATGATCTTCAAAATAAAACTCAACCTATTTAATATTTTTAATCACCACATTTTGTATGGAGTTAAATAAAGTACAAAGCTTTTATATAAATATATATTGAGTATATTTTTCCTGATTTAGCATTCATGAATTCCTTTAACAAAGAAGGCTATTTTTGCAGTATGCATTTATAAGCCCACTGATTGTCTCCATGGAGATGCTAATTTCTCTTATGTCTATAGGCCAGTATCACTCATCTGTTCGGGTCGATATCCTCCACAAATCCACCCCCAAAATCACCTCCCAGTTGGATTCCCAGATAGAAATTAGAAAGGAAGGAAGTACCCTAAGCTACCCTCACCATTTCAGTGGCTGCTCAGTTGATCCAAATCTAGTGTAAGTATTCCTTACTCTAGAAAAGAGAACAAAAAAGCAGCAACTTTTAGGGATGTGTTGAAACTAGAAAGGCATGAAAACAGAAATCAAGCACAGAAAAAGCATCAAGAAAAAAACAACTGCATGCAGACTAAACAAGATCCCAATAAAAAACAAATAGGTCAAAGAGGAAATCCAAAAGGAAATTTTAAAATATCCTGAGACAAATGACAATTAAAAAAACAAACATACAAGTCTATGGGATGCAATAAAGCAGTGACAGCAGTTCTGAGTGATGCAGGCCTTCTTTAAGAAACAAGAAAATCTCAAAAACCTTAACCCACAACCTAGAAGAATTAGAAAAAGAACAAACAAAACATAGTCAACAGAAGGAAGGAGATAATATAAAGAAATCACAGCTAATACAGATTTATATGCTGAGAACTATGACATATTAATAAAGGAAATTAATGACTCAAAGAAATGGAAAAATATACCAAGCTCTTAGATTGGGAGAATTAATGTTAAAATGGCAATACTATCCAAAGCAATTACAGATTTAATGTGATCTCTATCAAGATTCCCAAAGAATAGCAAGGAGAGATAAAGAAAGCCTTCCTCAGTGATCAATGCAAAGAAATAGAGGAAAACAACAGAATGGGAAAGACTAGAGATCTCTTCAAGAAAATTAGAGATACCAAGGGAACATTTCATGCAAAGATGGGCTCGATAAAGGACAGAAATGGTATGGACCTAACAGAAGCAGATGATATTAAGAGGTGGCAACAATGCACAGAAGAACTATAAAAAAAATCTTCATGATCCATATAACCACAATGGTGTGATCACTCATCTACAGTTAGACATCCTGGAATGCGAAGTCAAGCAGGCCTTAGGAAGCATCACTACGAACAAAGCTAGTGGAGGTGATGGAATTCCAGTTGAGCTATTTCAAATCCTGGAAGATGATGCTGTGAAAGTGCTGCACCCAATATGCCAGCAAATCTGGAAAACTCAGCAGTGGCCACAAGATTGGAAAAGGTCAGTTTTCATTCCAATCCCAAAGAAAGGCAATGCCAAAGAATGCTCAAACTAGTGCACAATTGCACTCATCTCACACGCTAGTAAAGTAATGCTCAAAATTCTCCATGCCAGGCTTCAAGAGTACGTGAACCATGAACTTCCAGATGTTCAAGCTGATTTAGAAAAGGCAGAGGAACCAGAGATCAAATTGCCAATATCCACTGGATCACAGAAAAATCAAGAGAGTTCCAGAAAAACATCTGCTTCATTGACTATGCCAACTGTGGAAAATTCTGAAAGGGATGGCAATCCCAGACCGCCTGACCTGTCTCTTGAGAAATCTGTATGCAGGTCAAGATGCAACAGTTAGACCTGAACATGGAACTATGGACTGGTTCCAAATTGGGAAAAGAGTACATCAAGGCTGCATATTGTCACCGTGCTTATTTAACTTATATGCAGAGTACAGCATGAGAAACGCTGGGATGGATGAAGCACAAGCTAGAATCAAGGTTGCCAAGAGAAATATCAATAACCTCAGATATGCAGATGACACCACCCTTACGGCAGAAAGGGAAGAGGAACTAAAAAGCCTCTTGATGAAAGTGAAAGGAGAGTGAAAACGTTGACTTAGTTAAAACTCAACATGCAGAAAACTAAGATCATAGCATCTGGCCAGTCCCATCACATGGCAAATAGATGGGGAAACAGTGGAAACAGTGACAGACTTTATTTTGGGGGGGGGGGGGCCTCCAAATCACTGCAGATGGTGAACTGCAACCATGAAATTAAAAGATGCTTGCTTCTTGGAAGAAAAGTTATGATCAACCTAGACAGCATATTAAAAAGCAGACATTACTTTGCCAAAGTCAAAGCTATGGTTTTCCCAGTAGTCATGAACAGATGTGAGAGTTGGAATATATAAGCCAAAGAATTGATGCTTTTGAACTGTGGTGTTGGAGAAAACTCTTGAGAGTCCCTTGGACTGCAAGGAGATCCAACCAGTCCATCCTAAAGGAGATCAGTCCTGAATATTCATCGGAAGGACTGATGCTGAAACTCCAATACTTTGGCCACCTGATGCGAGGAAGTGACTTATTTGAAAAGACCTTGATGCTGGGAAAGATCGAAGGCAGGAGGAGAAGGGGACAACAGGATGAGATGGCTAGATGGCATCACCGACTCAATGGACATGAGTTTGAGTAAAATCTGGGAGTTGGTGACGGACACGGAGGCGTGGCGTGCTGCAGTCCGTGGGGTCACAAAGAGTTGGACACAACTGAGCGACTGAACTATCAAGTTACCCATGACATTTTTCACAGAACTAGAACAAACCCTAAAATTTGTATGGAACCATAAAAGACCCAGAATTGCTAAAGCAATCCTGAAGGGGAAAAAAAAATCTGGAGCTATAACGCTCCCAGAGTTCAAACAACGCTACAAAGACACTACTACCGTAGTCAAAAAGATACAGCATTGGTACAAAAAGACATGGGTCAATGGAACAGAACAGAGTCCAGGAACTCACCCACACACCTACCATCAACTTTCGACAAAGGAGGCGAGGATATACAATGAGAAAAAGACAGTCTCTTCAGCAAGTGGTGTTGGGACAGCCACATATAAATCAATGAAGTTAGAACACAGCCTCACACCATACACAGAAATAAAATGGCTAAAATTAAATAATACCATTTGCAGTAATACGGATGGATCTAGAGATTATCATACTAAGTGAAGTAAGTTAGAAAGAGAAACAAATACCATATGATTATCATTTACATAGGATGAGATGGTTAGATAGCATCACGGACCCACTGGACATGAATCTGAGCAAACTCCAAGACACGAAGACAGAGAAGCCTGAGCTGCCGCAATGTACGGTATAGCAAAAAGTCAGACATGTCTTAGCAGCTCAACAACCACCACCACTTATATGTGGAATCTAAAATAGGATACAAATCAGCATATATATGAAACAGACTTGGA
This sequence comes from Oryx dammah, assembly GCF_014754425.2. Classification (NCBI taxonomy): domain Eukaryota; kingdom Metazoa; phylum Chordata; class Mammalia; order Artiodactyla; family Bovidae; genus Oryx; species Oryx dammah. The sequence goes on along the minus strand of NW_024070202.1, from coordinate 49,409,973 downwards.
GATAAAGAAGAGACTTACGGTTGCCACAGCAGTGGGGACATAGGGAGGAAAGGAATGGGAATCTGAGGTCAGCAAAGGCAAACTATTATATATGGCATGGATAAACAAGGTCCGACTGTACAGCACAGGGAACCATACTCACGATCCTCTGACGAGTCATAATGGAAAATATATATATAGGTATAACTGAGTCACTTTGCTGTACAGAAGAAATTAATGCAAACTGTAAATCAACTAGACTCCAATAAAATTTTTAAAAACGAGAGGGCTGTCACCTATAACAGGGCTAGGGTTGCTAAAGGGAATGTTTAAATTGAGCCAACGTTTAGGGGCACTGCTTATGCTAAGCGGGCAGGTCTACTTAAAAGTACAGAAGGATGCTGTCATTTTCTCAGATCTTACATTGTATTTTATTTAATTTCACAATCCGGTAACAATCACTTATTCCACAGGACAAAGAAGATACATGGACCACACTGTCAAACCTTTGTCAACCTCATAGCTGAGTTAGCTGGAAACTAGGCCAGGCCCTAAGTGACTTTTTCACACCTTCTCCTTAGAGCAAGGCTATTCTGTGTTTTCCACTTAACAACCACCCACACATCTAACACAGCTGCATTTGAAGCTGGGCCCAAACCAAAGTTACGGTTACGTAAACAGCTGTAAATTCAACAATAAGGCAACTTTTTTCTGGTTCAGACATTTATTTGTCACTCTTGTTTAGGTAGAAATCATAATAACTAACAAAGTGGTTGTGCCTCCTCATCTACCAGAGCATCTAAATCTTTTTCCCCCTTGATTATACATATTTTACTTACGATTAAGTAGAAGTAGAAACCTTCACTACTCCTCATTCTTTTTCAGCCAAACAACGAAAAAATCTCTTTGAAATTACTCTTTTTCATTGAAATTACTAATTTTAATCAGCTCAATGAACTGGACAACTAACAGCCCCATCCGTCACAAGTCAAGAGAATACTTAGTACATAACAATAAATGAACACTTAAAATTTGTTTTATATAGGACTTCATTCCCAGATATATTTTCACTCTCATACTGAATGAGAACCTTTAAAGTTGCATTTATTATTTTGTGTCTCTACTGCTAGTAGTCCATATTAAATTATATTTCACTATTCCTTAATCAGATCTTTCTACCTAGAGTAGAGGACACATTTGAAGTTTAAATAAATTAGCACTTCACAGGATATTGGGATTTCAGATTTTAAAAAGATTCAGTTTATTACCAATAACGGGGAATAGCATATTCAGACCAACATTCCTATAGATTAACTGAAAACTCTGAATAAAATATATTTTAAAGAAGTAAAGTTATTGGACAACAATCAGAAGTAGGTGGGGGTGGGGTGGGTAAGCTTTTCACTTGAGGGCAAATCCCAGAAAGTGGCAACTTGAGCAGAAGCCAAGTTTTACTGGTTAAGGAATCAGGACAGAGTTTGGGGAAAACAACAGCAATTGAAATGAGGGGAAGAACCCCAGAACAGACAGGTCTAATAAATTCTGCACGTTCCTTATCCAGTCTCTGACTCACCTGTGCACTACATGTGCATGGTACAAACTTCAGGCAGCCCAAGTGAAGCTAAAACAACTGAGTAGAGATTTCAGCTGCGTTCCCCTCCATCCCACACACATAAAGACAAGAGTTTGGCGTTCAATCAAGTTAACTGCCCACTAAAAAATTCAGTATTTTCCAGAGGTAACAGAATCCAGTCTTTAGAATGTGCTGATTTATAAGGTCCGTAATACAATTCAAGACCACTGGACATGTGAAAAAAAAAAGAAAATGTGACCTATATGTAAATAAACTAAAACCTGAAGGTTACTAAACATTTTCCTTTAATCTCCGATCACCTGATATCTTATTCTGCATAGCCTTCTGCTTATAAACTATATTCTCCAAACTTTCCTTAATATGTATATCCTTTAAATTGCCATCAGGTGCACTGCAATTTGACGAATAAATGTGAATGACATAATATGCAGAAGTCTCTTTAGTATTTAACACTTATTTAAGTGTTTTAAGAAACAGTAATTTTAAATATTTAATAAATATTACTCTTTAAAGAAAAAGTCAATTTTACCCAGCCAGGATAAACCAGAAATCCACTTAGGAAAAGAAAGACAATTAAAGATTCCCTTACGTCGCTTCTCCAAAAATAAATGCTAAACATTTAGTAGGTATTGCTAAAACAGATGAAAGGATAATGACCTTTTAAATACCTTAGTATTGTCCTACAATGTGGAAAGAAAAGATACATCCTGGTCTATAAAAGCAATAATAAAGAGTAACAAAGAAAAATATACACTAGAGGTAGTCAAAAAAACCTAGGACCATCTTGACATCCACTCAGAATAACCAGTAAATGAATATTTAAGACATATTTATTTCCGTGTCTTCATTTTCCACTGTAATACATTGCTTCTCCATCTGATACTTGATTTTTGTATATACACTGCCTTACTTTGGTTAACTGTATAACTATACTTTAGACCTCAACAGAACCTTAAAAATCTAAACAAAAATTTTACCTCTAACCACTAAGACATTGGGGATTAAAATAACTGAGATCATCATTTTTTATTTACATCAGTTTATACATGTTTCCAACTTCTTCTAATGACTGTTCCCAATGTGAAAACCAAGTTTCAAATAACCTGATCACCTTGGTTCAAACAGAGCTGTTCACATACCATACTCCAGCTGCATCCATGTAAGTAAATCCTATATCAGAAATAAAAGCTACTTAACATAAATTCAGTGACATTAAACCCTTCATAAACAGCATGAAAATATGGGTTGAAGAAAATTTTCTAGGAAGCTACTATAAGTAGCTCTTTTTTGCAGATATTAGTGCAGATATTAATGAAACAATATTAAATTTATTTAAAATATAGATAAGAGATTATTCAATTCTGTCCAAACCTATTAAATACCTTCCAAAAGTTTCATAATTCAGTCCTATAAATTTTTGCAGCTGTGAGCATTTCCTGTTCAGAAATGTGACCTCTACAAAAGTCCCCAGGAAATTTCAGAAAAATACAATCTTCTACTTTAAAAGTTGATTGATTTGCCAAATGATGCAGCCAAGTTTGCTTCTCTAAAAGCTTCTGATAAGGTCTGAAAGGGAAGAAATTTAGAATTAAAAACCAAGTATTTGCGGGTCAGAAGAAACTTCAGGTAGCCATTAGTTGTGTGTGTGTTACCGGATGTGCATGACAGACTCTAGCTATATCTTCACAGGATGCTCCATACTCCAGTGCAAGTGCAGCTTCATTGACCATTTCACCAGCGCCCTTTAAAACAAGAAATCAAGAAGTAATTCTGTTTCTATGGCAAAACAACTACCATCTAATAGGACAGATTAAAATAGTTAACTGCCTCCAGTTGGAAAAATCCTAACAGAAAAAAGAAGCACAGAAGAGCTTGGGCTCTGAAGAAAAATGGCCTGGATTCAAATCTTACCACTTACTACCTCAATTACTCACTGACTCTGTGCTTCATTCCATTTACTCACCTTAAAAATGGGATGAACACCACCTACTGCACAGAGCCCTGAAAACCCAAGTTAATGCATGTATTTAGGAAAAACTGTTACAGAGTAAGCACTCAAATGTTCTATTATCATCACTGATACATCAGATACCTAGGGGAGGGCATACTTCAAATTCAGTGGTAGGAAAGGCTTCTCTTGCTGCTGCTGCTAAGTCACTTCAGTCGTGTCCGACTCTGTGAGACCCCAGAGACGACGGCAGCCTACCAGGCTCCTCTGTCCCTGGGATTCTCCAGGCAAGAACACTGGAGTGGGTTGCCATTTCCTTCTCCAATGCAGCAGAGTGAAAAGTGAAAGTGAAGGTAACATTTGAACCAAGCTAAATAAGCCAGTCTTACAAAGATCTGGAGACACAGGATTCTAAACAAACGGTCTATAAGCACGAAGGCTTTAGGAACAAGTTTTTGCCTATTAAGAAATTGTAAGAAGGTGCTCTCACTTTCTGAGATGGCCCACACTCTGTGGAGTATGTTTCTCTCTAAATAAACCAACTTCTTACCTATCAAAAAAAATACAAAGAAAGAAAAAAACTGAGAGAAGGCCCATGAGACAGGGAATTAATGAGCAATGAGAGAAGGCCCATGAGACAGGGAATTAATGAGCAAAGAGAATGATTGGAAAGACATGATGTCAGAAAGATAGTCAAGACCAAAATTCAGTGGAGCCCTGGGTGTAAGTCTGAAGTGGAAAGGACCACCAGAGAGTTTTAAGCAGGCAAACGGCCTGGTGTGTGTTTTAAAGGGATGTCTTAGTTGCAGCATGGAATACACATGATATGATAGGCAAGACTGTCAGTGCTAGAAACAATGCACAAAGAGGCTATGTTCAAACTTCTGCTAGTAAATAACAACCTCAGAATATAACCACTAGGTGGTTTTAAATTAATGTACTAAACAGCAATGCTTTCCAGAAATCCTAATGGGATTTCTGGCTTTACAATACTCACGGGTCCTAGAATATGTGCTCCCAATACTCTGTCTGTCGATTTCTGCCCGAGAATCTTCACCATGCCATCTGTGTCAGCGTTTGTCTTAGCTCTGCTGTTAGCAGCAAATGGAAATTTCCCAACTTTGTATTCAATACCCTGTGAGAGACAGAAATTGAGAGCTTACATAAATTCTCAAAAAATTCATTTCCATTTGCTGAAATCATCTACCATCTATCAGAACTAAATCCCAAGAAGGCAGTTCTTCACAAAGCATATAGAAGACCAAAAGGTTTATCACAGAAAAATATTTTGGAAACAAACATAAGTAAATTCAAGTGTCAGCCCACCGGGATATACTTCAAAGTCAAGTATAAGACCTCTAGAATTAAAAATAAAATTAAAAAAAAATACAGGCAAGCAAATACTCTCTCCTTTATGATACTAATAAAGTAAAAAATAATTCAAACTTACCTATAATGTTCTACATAGTTATTAAAATGCATTAATGCAATAATGAAAGGGTTCTTAACCACCATTGTCGTTAAGCCAAATCACACGTTAAGAATAAAACCACCCTCATTCAGAATTACCTCTTCTTTCAACTGCTCTTCTGATTTGCCAACCCAAGCAACTTCAGGGTGTGTGTAAATCACCGATGGTACACAGTTGTAGTCAATGTGTACAGCGCCACCAGCCATCCCTTCAACACAGATAATGCCTTCATCCTCTGCTTTGTGAGCCAGCATTGGGCCAGCAACCACATCACCAATTGCATAGATACTGCCACAGAGATCAAAAGAAACAGTGAACTTCTGAAATCACAGACACTCATCTTCTGTTATGCCAGAGTCAAAAACTATGAGTTTCCAGTTAGTAAATCACTGAAAAATAAATACAGCTCTTCCAAGTTCAAGTTCTACACTTTGCGTAATGAAAAATTCAATTAATTATTTTTCTTTTACAGGTTATAATTTTACTATTCTTCCCCAAAGCCAATGCATTTTTAAAGCATGACAAGTGTTTATTTAAAATTATTGAAAATGCAGGTAGGTATGTAACTTACTTTGGAATTTTAGTTTGGAATCTGGTATTCACTGGAATTCTACCTCTAGGATCCAGCTCAATTCCAAGCTCTTCTAGTCCCAAATTCTGAGTAAAGGGTCGTCGGCCGATGCAAACCAGCAGTACATCACAAGTGATGACTTCAGCTTTACCACCAGAAGCAGCCTCAATACTAGGTAGTAAGCAGCATATAATTGTAAAACACATCTACATGAATGGCTGACAGATATTGGAAACTTAAGACCAGACATTACTCAAGTATTAATGACACTTTTGACAGTCTATTTTAATCATAAATAAAACATAAACAGGGTCAGGCAATGAAAAATGCACATATCCTCTAAAGGTCTATCATTTGAACCTCACAATGAAAGGCTGTATTAACATGGTTTAAGAACATAGATCCAAGCTCAAGTAGTGCTTCTGCCCCCACCAGCTACGAGACATTAAGCAAGTTACTTCAGTGTTGAATAAGTAGAATACCAGGCACATGGTATGCAATCTAATCAATAATCTTACTGATTTCCCCATGCATCTGTCTAAAAATAATGATTTTATTGAATGTTGAGAGTTTAAATTGTTCTGAATGTATACTATGAAAAAGTACGTAACAAATGAGAACACTGGGCTAATTTTTCTCTCATCAATGCAATCATGAATTTCAGAGGGCTGACTGGATAAGCAATACTGAGCTACACTACACAATAAAGTGGTACTAAGTTATAAAAAATCTGATTCTTAAAGCTAAATGTTTTTCTTAAAGAAACACACAGAAGGATACCATAGCAAAAACAAACGTGGCATACTTACGAAACATCAATTTTTCCATCTGATTTCTTAGTAGCACCAGTAACTTTTGTGTTTAATTTAAATTTAAATCCTTGTTTTTGAAGGATACGTTGAAAGTTTTTAGATATTTCCATATCGATTCCAACACCACCAACATGACCCAAAAACTCAACTGCTGTCACGTCTGCACCAAGCCTTTGCCAAACCGAGCCCTGCAGACAATAATCATGAAAATAAAGGCTCTGATAGCAAATGTTTAAAAAATCATCTTAAACAGTTTATTGTACGGTATTTTCCTAGGTTACTATGTTCCTATTAGAAACACTGAGGTTTAAAATTAACACTGTGACAAACGTGTATAATTTCATACACTTATTCATTCAGCATACTGAACACCTACTAACTGCTAGGCACCGTTTTAGATGGTAGGTATACATCAGTGAACAAAACCCTGCCTTCAGAGACCTTAAATTCTGATAGAGAAGACAAATAAGTTGAGTTTATGCAGAGGACAGTAAAGTGTAATGAGAAAAGCAAAGCTGAAGTAGCACCAGGACTACGGCAATGAGAAGGACTGCAGTTTTAAATAATGTGGTCAAGGGAAGCCCTCACGGGGAGCGACAATTGCACAAAGACTTGGAGAAGGAATGAAATATACTGGTAACTGCTTCAGAAACAGGAAAGACTGTGAAGAGGAAGGCTGAGGGGAAAGAAGTAACCTCTTTTTGCTAATTACTGATGCTTACAAAGCATTAGCTTCATATTTTATCTTCTCAAGATAAATATTTACTTTTTTCATTCAAATTATAATTTAAACTAAATGCTGGCATTTTATTTTAACAACATTTTAACAATTATAACTTGTGAATACTTGTATGTCAAATGTGAAATGAAATCTTCAAATTGGCAATATGAAGATAATTTTACAGCATTAAATAAACTATGAAAAGCTATGAATATATCCTTTGCAAGAACTTACATTAAAATCACCTAATAATTTAAAATCCATTGTAAGACTTTAGCAACTAAATTAAGTTCATGTATTTATTTTTTATATTTCATGAATTTTGGGGGTGAGAGCTGAGTTAACTAGAGGCAATACAGTGACACTAAAAATTCAATAACAAACATACACAAAAAATAACTAGAAATTATGGACCTAAATGTAAAATCCAAGACTGTAAAACTTGTAGAAGAAAACAGGAGAGAATCACTGTGACACTGAGGCAGGCAAAGACTTCTCAGCTGTAACACCAAAGCACAGTCCATGAAAAAGAAAAAGTAAATTAGACTTCATCAAGATTAAAACCTTCAGCTATAACACCAAAGCACAGTCCATGAAAGAGAAAAAGTGAATTAGACTTCATCAAGATTAAAACCTTCTCTTCACAAGACAGTATTATGAACACAAAAAAGAGAAACCACAGGCTAGGAAGAAATGTTTGCAAAACAACTATTTGATAAATGTTTGCAAAAAAACTACTTGATAAAAATAAAAAATATTTGCAAAACTATTTGATAAAGAAATGTTTATAAAAAAACTATTTGATAAAGATTCTATGCAGAACTCTCAAAACTCAGTAACAAAACAAACGGACTCAAGGAAAAAACATACGAAACATTTAAACAGGCACTTCAAGGACATAGAGACATAGAGATGGCAAAAAAGCACATAAAAATATGCTCAACACTGCAACACTAGAGAAATGCAAATTAAAACCACAATGAGATACTACTGCACACCCACCAGAAAAGCTCAAATCAAAAAAATCAACAATACTGGTGAGCAAATGGAACAACTGAAACTTACAGTGCTTGGGGAGGGAGTTATAAAATGATGCAGTCCTTTTGGAGAACAGAGTTCTTGAAAGGTTAAACACAGAATTACTCCTAGGTATATACTCAAGAGAAATGAAAACAGATGTCCAAACAAAAACTTGTACAAAAATGTTCACAGCAGCATTATTCATGTTAGTCCTGAAGTGGAAACTACCCAACTGTTCATCAACTAAAGAACGGATACAACACATTTTTAAAATTCACTGAATGGAAAATTATTTGGCCATAAAGTGAAATAAAGTATACCTGAATGTTGAGAACATTATGCTAACTGAAATAAGCCAGACACAAAATGCCACATATTGCATGAATTCCATTTATATGAAATGTTCAGAATAAGCAAATCCATAGACATAAGAAGCAGATTAGTGTTTTCCAAGGACTGGGAAAACAGAGAAATATAGAATGACTGGAGGCTCAGATGGTAAAGAATCTGTCTGCAGTGCGGGAGACCCAGGTTCAATCCCTGGGTTGGGAAGATCCCATGGAGAAGGGAATGGCAACCCCCTCCAGTATTCTTGCCTGGAGAATTTCATGGACAGAGAAGCCTCGCAGACTACAGTCCATGGGATCACGGTAAGTCGGAAACAACTAAGCAACTTTCATTTCTTTTTGGGGTGATGAAAATGTTCTGGAATTGAGATACAACAGATGCATAGCTTTGTAAATACACTAAAAAAATCACTGAATTGTACACTACAATGATTACATGATATATAAGTTATAGCTCACTACAAAAAAAGGAATCACTCCTCTGAATCTAAATCAGAATAGTAAGAAACAGTTAAGAGTAGAAATGATAAGCAGCAGCACCATCTTGAGAGAACAGTAAGCATAACTATACAAGTACTCTATTCTTTAAGAAAGCTGATTTCAAAATCCTTAGATAGGAAAACTCCAGTAATATCTACCATTTATTTAGAGCTTATTAAATGCAAGGCACTATGGTGCCTTAAATGTATTAACTGTATTAAACCTCAACAAAATCTTATAAGGCAATTATTCTTATCCTCCTTTTTACAATGGATCAATTAGTTCAGAGAGGGTAATGAATTTAACAAAGACATAAAGTCATTAAGAGACAAAGCTAAAATTCAATTTTAAATCTGATTCGAAAGCACTACATTAAACTGTAATGGAAGAAAGAAAATGAACTCTAAAAAATAAGTCATGTGAATAATCTTTACGAGAAAGTAGAGATATGTACGTCGACACACTAAGCTCTCCATAAACCTAAATTTTTAAAATGACATGTAAAAATTATTTTAATACAGTAACAGACACCTAAAACATTGTGTCAAGATGTTTAAATGACTTGAAGCTTGCAAAAAATCTAATGCAAAAGTGCAGAGATGGAGGAAACAGAATCATTGCCTTGGGCTATTATGCTGATTAAAAGGAAGTAAAGCTATATGATTCCTTTATGTTTGTTTGTTTTATCCATCAGTGCCAATTTTCAATGCAGCATGAAGAGAAGAAATATCATTAAAAAAGAAGTGAAGCCCCAAATAAGAACTAATTGTTTTGGATGAATTAATTCCCTAATTGAATAGACCACAGAGTTTGGGTCAGAGTTTGGTAACAGTGAACTTTGGGAACTTAATTAGCCTAAGAGCACTGTCAGAGGTGGGAAAGAATAGATTCTAAGAAAGAACATTCCTGGATATTAGCTCAAGATGGTGAAGTAGGATATGAGTTCACTCCTTACAAAAACACATCTAACTGCTGAACCACCACTGACAGAAAAAAAAAAAAAAAACCTCTGGAGCCTTCCAAAATTATACCCTACGTCCAAAGATAAAGGCAGAAGCCACAAGGAACAGCGGGAGAGGCACGACTGCGACAAAAGCAAACCACAAACCAGCTGGGTGGGCAACTCGCAAACCTGAGAACAATTACACCGTGCAAGCTATGCCACAGGAGTAAGTTCCGAGCCCCTGGAGGCCTTCCAGCAGGCGGGATGGGAATGGAGAGGAGTTCCCAGAGATTCTGGCTTTGAAGGCCAGTGGGGTTTGATTACGTAACCAGAGTGGAAGGATGGGCAAGAGGGATAGTTATGAAGTTTGGGACTGATATATACACACTGCTGTATTTATAATGGATAGCCAGTGAAGAAGTCAGAAAGACAAATACTGTATATGAATGCATACATATGGAATTTAGAAAGACAGCATCGATGATCCTACATGCAGGGCAGCATAGGAGACACAGATATAAAGAACAGACTTTTTGAACTGAGAGGTGTCAGTCAGTTCAGTCACTCAGTCGTGTCTGACTGTTTGCGACCCCATGAACCGCAGTACGCCAGGCCTCCCTGTCCATCACCAACTCCTGGAGTCCACCCAAACCCATGTCCATTGTGTCAGTGACGCCATCCAACCATCTCATCCTCTGTCGTCCCCTTCTCCTCCTGCCCTCAATCTTTCCCAGCATCACGGTGTTTTCAAATGAGTCAGCTCTTCGCATCAGGTGGCCAAAGTATTGGAGTTTCAGCTTCAACATCAGTCCCTCCAATGAACACCCAAGGCTGAGGTCCTTTAGGATGGACTCATTGAATCTCCTTGCAGTCCAAGGGACTCTCAAGAGTCTTCTCCAACACCACAGTTCAAAAGCATCAATTCTTCGGCACTCAGCTTTCTTTATAGTCCAACTCTCACATCCATACATGACCACAGGAAAAACGACAGCCTTGACTAGACAGACCTTTGTTGGCAAAGTAATGTCTCTGCTTTTTAACATGCTGTCCAGGTTGGTCATAACCTTCCTTCCAAGGAGTAAGCGTCTTTTCATTTCATGGTTGCAGTCAACATCTGCAGTCATTTGGAGCCCCCAAAATAAAATCTGCCACTGTTTCCACAGTGAAACTGTTGTCACTGTTTCCATCTGCCATGAAGTGATGGGACCGGATGCCATGATCTTAGTTTTCTGAATGTTGAGCTTTAAGCCAACTGTTTCACTCTCCTCTTTCACTTTCATCAAGAGGCTTTTTAGTTCCTCTTCACTTTCTGCCATAAGGGTGGTGTCATCTGCATATCTGAGGTGATTGATATTTCTCCCGGCAATCTTGATTCCAGCTTCTGCTTCTTCCAGCCCAGCGTTTCCCATGATGTACTCTGCATCTAAGTTAAATAAGCAGGGTGACAATATACAGCCTTGACGTACTCCTTTTCCTACTTGGAAGCAGTCTGTTGTTCCATGTCCAGTTCTAACTGTTGCTTCCTGACCTGCATACAGGTTTCTCAAGAGGCAGGTGAGGGTGGGATAATTTGAGAGAATATATTGAAATATGTACATTACCATATGTGAAATAGATGACCAGTGCAACTCCGATGCATGAAGCAGGGCACCAACAGCCAGTGCTCTGGGACAACCCAGAGGGACAGGGCACGGTGGGGCGGGGTGGAGCAGGGTGCCGGACCAACACACATACATAGCTGTGGCCAATTCATGTTGATGTATGGCAAAAACCATCACAATGTTGTAAAGTAATTATCCTCCAGTGAAAATAACTAATTTAAAAAAATGTTTTTAAAGAAAACACAATAGATAGCCAACAAGGATGGTCTATATAGCACAGGGAACTTGCTCAATATTATGTTAACAACCTAAATGGGAAAAGAACTTGAAAAAGAAAAGATACATGTATATGCGATAACTGAATCACTTTGTTATACACCTGAAAATAATACAACGCTGTTATCAACTATGAAGTGAAGTGAAGTGAAGTCGCTCAGTCGTGTCCAACTCTTTGCGACCCCATGGACTGTAGCCTATCAGGCTCCTCCGTCCATGGGATTTTCCAGGCAAGAGTGCTGGAGTGGATTGCCATTTCCTTCTCCAGGGGATCTTCCCGACCCAGGAATCGAACCCAGGTCTCCAGCATTGCAGGCAGACGCTTTACCATATGAGCCACCAGGGAAGTTAATCAACTATACCCCAATATAAAAAATTTTTTTTAAAAAACAAAAACTGAAAAAGAATAGATTCTGAAATGTGGAACAGAGGTCAATCCCTGTTAAATACTAGAAAGTAGAGATTTTTAAATAGCCAGTTTGACAACCATTAGACACTACCATAAGTGTTTCAAACAGGTCATATAAGCTACCCAAACTGTATTTCTGAAAGTTCTTCTGGGCTGGTTAGTGCAGTGCATTTTGGCATCGGAAAGGTAACCAGTCATGTTCATAGCTGGTAAAAGACTGTACTATCAGGGACCTCCCTGGCAGCTGTCCAAGACTCTTGCTCTTCCACAGAAGGGGGGTATCTTAAGATCCACATGCTGTGTGGTGTGGCCAAAAAAAAATTTTTTTAATTTAAAAGCTTTTTAAAACTAAAAAAAAAGACTGCAGTATCAGATGGCTTTTAATACTTTGCATTGACAACCTGAAACACACTAGAGAACGCTTGATTAACCAATTTTAGATAAGATCAGATGATGGCCCACATGCCTTAGTTAACATACTTCCCCAACTTATAAGACAAAGCAAGAAATAGCAGTTAAGTGTAAAAATGACAGAATCAAGACAAAGAACTAGGCTGGAAATACTGGGTGCAAGTGAACAATATTAAATTCAAAGCAAGGATAAGGTTCAAAGTCCTTTATTTAGATTTTTTTTAAAAATCAGAATTGCTCAAGCAAAAGATGTGAGGTTTTCATCTGACCTCAAGCTCAATATGTGCTAAAAACAAATGAACAAATAACAAAAAAACTGATCTTCAAGGGTTACACAAAGAAGTATATTATGCATATCAGAAGACTAAAAAACATTCTCTCCAAAACCCAGACTATTTTGCTTAGTTTAGAACATCATTTTAAAATGACAGACACAAAGAAATATGCATGCTGCTATGTCACTTCAGTCGTATCCGACTCTGTGCGACCCCATAGACGGCAGCCCATCAGGCTCCCTCTTCCCTGGGATTCTTCAGGAAAGAACACTGGAGTGGGTTGCCATTTCCTTCTCCAATGCATGAAAGTGAAAAGTGAAAGTGAAGTCGCTCAGTCATGTCCGACCCTCAGCGACCCCATGGATTGCAGCCTACCAGGCTCCTCCATCCATGGGATTTTCCAGGCAAGAGTGGTGGAGTGGGGTGCCATTGCCTTCTCCAATATTATGCATATCACAAGACTAAAAGACATTCTCTCCAAAACCTAGACTATTTTGCTTAGTTTGGAACTTTATTTTAAAATGACAGACTGGATTGGATCAAAAGGATGACAATGAAATAACGGATCTGTTATCTAAAAAACCTAAGTAAGAGTCATTAAGAAAAGCAATGAGATTTAAATATGACTAAAACTCAGTCTCTGCCTTTCAGGAGCTTATGATCCTATAAAAAAGAAAGATATAAACAAATAAATGCAATATATACTATTATCAGTAGATGATGAAAACATGTAGAGACATTATACTAGACTCAAAGAAGGACCAGAGTTTTCTTAAACAGAAAATGAAAGTGAAGTCGCTCAGTCGTGTCTGACTCTTTGTGACCCCTTTTCCAGGCAAGAATACTGGAGTACCTAAGGACATCCACGGTAGGCAGGGAAGGGCTCATAAAGCAGAGAAACTCACAGAGGGATGAAATGTTCCAAACAGGTGGAAGGGCTGACTACAGATAGGGCAGGGCGGGGCAAATGCAATTTGTATTTGCATTTAAATACAAAATGCAGCTTGTTCAGGAACTGCTATTTCAATAAATCCTGAACATGGTTTGAGAGGGAGAGGGCTTAGAAATGAAGCTGGAGACTTGAGCCAGCACCAAACAATATTTAAGAGTTTGTACTTACCCTAACAGAGGATATATTCATGAGTTACCTAACAGGTAGTATCACATTAGAACCCACGGAGAGGTCACTTACAGTTCCCAAACGTCTTGTTTAGGCAGTACCACTCACTGAGGTGGGAAATGTTAGAAAATAAACAGGTTTTGTTTTGTATTTTGGTCAGTGAAGGAGGGAAAGACAGGTTAAGTCACACATTCACCAAGTGCCTGTGACACCAACAAATAAAGATACTGTAAGCATTCACATACAAAAGCTCAGAGCTAAGGAGAAAGGATTAACTGCACATATTTATCAGTCTTCAGGTAACTGGTTAAGAGTGAACAGAATATTCTCTGAAAAGACAAAATGAATCTGGGAGAGAACCTTGAGACAGAATCTAGAGTAACAGCAACAATTAAAGTGAAGGCTCAGAACAGGAAGAAAGAAAAGTCAGCCCAAAGGGTAGATGGAAAATCCAGAGTGCTATTTGCAGAGAGGGTAAGGGAAAAGTTTCAAAGGCAAGAAAATCAACAATGCTGTTTGCTACCAAAAAAGCAGTGAAGAAAACAGTCTACTGGATTGAGCAATAAAGCCATATATGCCCCATCAAGAGCACTCTGATGGCACAAGAAGCCATGGGTGAAGAGGTAAGTGAGAGCTGATGAAACAGCATGGGCATCTCTTCCAAGAAGTCTGGCTGTGGAGAGAAGGTGAGAGGGAAATCAGGAACTTAAGGAGGACACAGGATCAAGAAAAGGCTTATGTTTGTGTACTAAGTCTGTGTACTTAAGTACAAAGGCATCTTAGCATGTGTAAATGCACATGGGTGCCCTCAGAGAAGCAGGTTTAAATGTAAATGAGAAGGAAGCAAAAATAGGAGAGAGGCTAAAGGCTAAAAAAAATACAAAAATAAAAATCACAAAACAAAGTCACCAAGAAAGCAGGAGAGAGTGCACTGTCAAGCACAGGTGAAAGGCTGAGCCTCAGGGAAGAAAGCAGGCACATAGACACAGCAAACAGGCTAAGAGAACAGTGTAGCAATGGGCAAAGATACCCAAATCCAGGCCATTGGGTTGAGGGTGCATGTCTTTCTCCTGGTGTAGTCAATATCCTGGGCGTAACATAAAAAAAGGAAGTTGAATTCAACCAGGACCGGAGTTTTGCCAAGCAGATATGACAGAACAGCGAGGCAAGGGACTCAAGAACACTTGTAAGGAAGTCGTTAGTGACGCACCATGGAATCTAAGCTGCTTGGAAAGCAGTCAGGATGGGATAAGGGCACAGAGCAAAAACACAGAGGAACCTAGGGACTAGAAAACATGATAAACTCAGCTATTCTTCAGCTAGATAGGCTCTCTGAGGAAGAGGAAAGGAGTTTATGGTCAGAGAATAAAATGTCTGGATTTGTGATTTTAGAAGGAGAGGTAAAATGGCCCTGGGAAAAGACTCCTAAAACAGAAGGAAGAGGTCACTGGACAAAACTAAAAGTTGCCAGATGGACAAGAATGGAGAACAAGATAAGCAAAAGGTATGAGACAGCACAGTATTCAGAGAACGTCAAGTAATTTGCCATTTCTAAAACTTGAGTTAGAGGGATCAAAATGAGGATGGAGATGCAAGAAAGAACCACATGTAAGTCATGTCTTTATTTGAAACGCATTTCACTCAGAATGAGAGCTGTCTACTGAAGGGCTGGAAGATTTAAATATCTGAAGGGCTAGTAGATCTTTAAAAATCAGTCCAATTCTAGGGAATTAGGAAAGCTGGAAGATACAGGGAAGCAGATTTCAAAACAAAACAAAACAGAATGTTCTAATGAGTAATGATTACTTAAACAGATTATCTTGAAAACTATTACTAGATAGTATTTAAACAAAACTCAACGCTAATCTGCCTGTGATGTTATACAAACAGTCAGAGGAACACTAAGTCCTTTCAAACTCCACGGAAGTAATAAGGGACAGAAAAAACATCACTCACCAATTCTACACCTATTACTCCTGCACCAATGACAACCAATTTTTCTGGAACTTTTTTTAAAGACAAAGCACCTGTAGATGACACTACTGTATCTTCATCAATCTGTAATTAAAAAAGAGAGACAATCAAAATTACTTGAAAAAACCTACTGATTTATAAACTGTGATCTTACTCAGTATAATCACTAAAAATACTAAGTCATTATTTGCTTTGAGCTATTTATGACTTTTATCCATAGACTTAATTTTATCAAAGCCCATTAAAAATGGCTCACTTAAAAGTTTATCATGTAGCATCTCAGAATGGTCAGTATTAACCTCATATTGAATTCAAATATATCATAATATAAAATGTTCCATTTCTGGTCAAGATTACTGCAGAATAAAGACAGGCAAATCCCCAAAGCTGAATGACTGTCAACATACAGTACTTCAGTCAGGTATCTCTCATTCGAAGTTCATATAGAACATAAAATGTATTTAAGCAGAAAGGTCGTGCAGTTGTAAAACATGTAAATACCGTAATTCCAGGAAAAGGAGTGACTTCTGAACCTGTGGCTATAAGAATATTCTTTGTATCGATAACTTGAGTGCTGCCATCGGCTTTCGTGGCGGTGACCTGATTTTTCCCAGTTATCTTTCCATATCCATTTACATGAACAACCTTTATAAAATAATGTTTAAAAATTCACAGAGTTTAAAAATAATTTTTTGGGTAAACAAATATGATTTGTAAGAAAAAACTATTAAATAATTTATCCAATACAAAACACTTCCTCCTTGGTAACGCTACATATGGTGCATATGTAGGAGATGGGGAAGGATGTGGCATAGTGGAAACGGAGATTTCATAATGTTTTAGTTTGGTATGTCCTATCTCCTGTCATTCTTTTGGGACTGTTTTCATTTTGTCCTTTTTCTCCAATTGTTGTTGTTTACAGATACCTCCAGAAGCACAGTCCTAGGAAAGGTCAAAACACACCTTGTGCTGGGGGGAGGTACATATGTACACACGGTACATAACGCTACATATGGTTACATTTGGTAACGCTACGTACAAAATTTTATGCAGCAAAAATTATATTACATGCATCAGGGAAATCTATTTTAGGCTACCATATTGTTTTAAATTAAATATCCTCCAGCAGCCAATTTCTAACAGCATCACTGTCAGCATAAAGCAATTTTTATCATGTATATAAAATATTGCAAAAATCTGAACATAAAATGTACTAACCTTATTCTGTTTGAATAAGTGGGCAATTCCACCTGTTAAAGCTTTTACTGCATTACTCTTCTGTTCCATCATCTTCTCTAAATTCAAACGAACTTCGGACACTGTAATTTGTTACATAAATCTTTAGTCCACAGCTATATTCCTAAAGCAATGTGTGATATTTTTCACTAATCAAGGTCTGAAAAATTGCACCCTAATGCATACAAAACTGTATAAAAGGCTGTATTAAAATTTTTTTAATCTAATAACTGATATAATAATCATAGCTGGCAAAAAGCCAACAGCATCCCGTCACAATAACAGAACACATCACACAATGTAAAAAGTCCACCTTCAGGAAAAAATAAGTCCAAAATAAACCATTACACCCCACTATGACAATACATTCTTTAAACATCTTATGACAATTATAAGTCTGGAAGAGATTTAAGTAAAAATGACAAAGTAAAACATCACTGGAAATTTTAAACCAAAGAAAATGCTAAATTTCATGAAACAAAAGCTACTAAAAAATCACATCTGAAAACTTCAAATATAATTTAATATAAAAGAGTTTAATCAACTAGATTTTACTCACTCATTTAATTTACAAGATAACTCTGAAGCAACAATATAAGAAAAGAAAGAAACTCAAATTCCAAAAGAACTTCAGAAGCAAGAAGAGTATGTCAGAAATCAGCTCAGGCAACCAATACATATATTAGAGATGAGGAAACAAAGGCCCTAAGAAATGTGATCTACTTAAGGTTACAGTGCTAGAACATGAAGCTTTGCCTACAATGCACACCTCTAACCCCGTCTCTTCTTTCCTTAGTAGGTACAGAAAGTAAACTTTGATTCATCTGGTTTAAAATATTTGCTTTAATGTACATCACTCCTATACCTGTCTGCCTACACTACAGCCCCAGCTTTCAGAAACCTACTACTACAAAGAAATAAAAATCAAATTCGTCTCCCCCACAGCACAAGGTGTGTTTTGACCTTTCCTAGGACTATGCTCCTGGAGGTATCTGTAAACAACAACAATTGGAGAAAAAGGACAAAATGAAAACAGTCCCAAAAGAATGGCAGGAGATAGGACATACCAAACTAAAACATTATGAAATCTCCGTTTCCACTATGCCACATCCTTCCCCATCTCCTTGCATCTATTTTCACTACCAACAACTTAAGCAGACCTTCCTTCCTTCACCACGATTTGCCCATTGCACTAAGGAATCCAGCGCCCCCCTAGTGATCTCTTAGTGACCTCCAAGTTTTAATGAAACAAAAACTGAGTCTTCATACACACATACACTCTGTCTCACACACACACGTTAGCAAAGGAACAGAAGATGTCATAGTAGAAATATGGATTTAAGCCTTCTTTCTTACATAAATCTCACATTGTTAAGATCTGTCTTACTCTTCCCTCACTAACCATATATTACACTGTCATTAGACACAAGTCCTTAGCCAGAAGAGCCAAGTGGTGATATTGCTCAATATGAAAGGTATACATACTTTCAATTCCCCTAGATGCAAAATCCTTTCCATGGGCCAAATGGTAAAAGTGAGAGTTATTCAATAAAGCCTAAAGAAAAAAAGGAGACTAAATTATCATATTTCACAAACCATATACATGCAAAAACCACTTACAAATTGACACTCTTTATATGAAATAGCATATAGGACTACACCAATTCAGTTTTTGTTCTTACATATTTAAGGTAAGAAAAATAGTAACAAAATGTTCAACAAACAAGAATGAAAAAACTACTTTACTTTCTTTAAAAGCAAACGATTAAGTATACAACTTCAGAATGGCAGGTTAAAAAAGAGGGCATTTTTCATACATAAAGGGCTTAAAAGAAGAATTTACTGCCTATTAATTGTTTCACTGTAGAGGAAAGCCAAAAAAATGGAATCAGATTCTGTCATCAGAGCCTAGCTCAAAGGCTAGGCATTCTGAGACAAGGAAGTTATTTCAGGAATGTATGGCAGACTGACAGCAGTAACCTAAATTTTAACAAAGGAAAAAATGTGTTTTTTTAATAACTGTATTAGTTTAACCTTCTAATTTCAATATATCCTTCCAGTTGGTGGCTAATGAAAAAAATGTCTGCACTGTACAAAACACATGCTCACCTTAGAAGGAATACAACCAACATTCAAGCATGTCCCACCGAGTGTTTCATTTTTCTCAACACAGACTGTCTATAAGCAAAGAAAATATTATTTACTGCACATAACCTGCAGTGTTTCAGTTCACCACAATTCCAAATGTGTGTCTTAATTCTTCTACAAAACATGCTACTGAAAGTGTTTGTGAGAATGAAATATATAGACTCTTTTAAAATTTATTATCTACATAATACTAACCCCAAAGTGAATCATTCTGAAAGATATTTGTTTAAAAACCAGATCATGTTTTTATTTAGCTCTATTACTCTATCTTCCAAAGTGTGTACATGTGCACGCTAAGTCACTTTGGTAATATCCACCTCTGTGGGACCCTACAGACTGTAGCCTGTCAGGTTCCTCTGTCCCTGGGATTCTCCAGGCAAGAATACTTGAGCGGTTACCATGCCTTCCTCCAGGGGATCCTCCCAACCCAGGGATCAAACCTGCATCTCTTAAGTCTTCTGCATTGGCACACAGGTTCTTTACCACTAGCGCCACTTGGGATTCCCAAAGTGTGACTAGAAGCCAAAATGAAACAAAAAATATGGGGTGGGGAGTGGTGTGCGGCAGGGAGGGGATAGTGACTTCACTTTCCATTTCACGAAAATACTACAACTGAATGAATCCTCTCTCTTCATTAGTCTCAGACCTAAATATAATTTATAGAATTAGGAAATTATTTATCATTACTAATTACCTGCAAAGTATTTTGTGAATGTGCTCAATCCTTCCCAAATGAAAAGGAAATCAATGCCTAATCTGAGCTTAAACCTTACCTTGAAGCCTAACTGGGCAGCTTTAATAGCAGCAACATATCCTCCAGGACCAGAGCCAATTACTGTCACATCAGCATCAACTACAATCAAAGCAAGTTGATACAAAACAATAAATTGCTTATTACTGATCAAAAGCACTACAGTTAAAAAAAAAAATCTTACATTTTATACTCCAAAAAAGTGCAAATAACCAGCATTTTCTACATAGTACTATTCATTCCGAGGTACCCGACATTCTCTGACCATAACTGAAAATGACACTGAGTTTTAAATTTTGTTTTCTATTTATTCATTATGGCATATCAAAATATAACTGAGTTCTGTACCCACTGTATCAACTGACTTTGCTAAATTCCATAGTTTTATTGAATGATAATGGACAGATATTTAGTGACATAGCTGTATGAAGGCAAGAGCCTGAGCTGTGCAATCTGTCATACCTGGCTTGAAATCTCAACTCTTATCATTTATTAGCTGTGTGACTAAGAGACTTCATTTTTCTGTCATATAGGAACAATAACACTACCATGAATGACTGATGTTTGGATTAAATAAAATAATTTCGTATAATACCTTAGTTCTTTCAATAAACTCAAAACCGATTATATCCTTTTCAGGTACTTAACTTCTAAAGTAACAGGGGGAAAATTCTGCTTCCCTATAATACTTGGCAAATACATTCTGAACTATTTGAATAATGATAAATTTTGTATAGTTTAATAGGCTAAACAGAACACTCAATGAACTATTCTGGACATTTATCATATAAAGATAAGAAACTGAAAATTAACTTTCATCAGTAGTCTTAGGAGTATAATAATTACAAAACAAATGTAAAAGTAAGTTGCAATTATTCCCAGTCTTCTCAAAACAACATCAAATCAAGCAACAATAACCATTAAGAGTTAGACACAGTCTCCCTTCTCCCCCATCCACTGTCCTTACAATCTCAGTGACTCTAAAACCTAGTAGTTTTAACACACTTTCACATATGTTTTTCTCAGAACTTCCTAGGAGAAAGGTAAGGATGCAATATATATACATATGAGATATATATCTCACAGGAAAGAAACACTAGGTTAAAAAAGAAAAAACCCACTAGTTTCAGACAGGTCAATTAAACTTGCCCAAGGTCATCCAACAGCCATGTGACAGAGACAAAATTAGGCTTCTTGTCTCTCCTTCCAGCGGTCTATTATTTAGTATTACTCCGTTCCTTAATTTCAACTACCTCCAAGAGCAATAATCAAGCTGTATAATTACTAGCTATCTAACCTTAGGTGAGTAATTTAATCTGCTTCACCTTCAGTTTTCTCATCTGCAAAATAAGGAGTACACAAAAAAATATCTACCTCACAAGGCTGTAATATAAAACAAATAACATATGCAAATAGCTTAGCACAGTACCCAAATGTATACAGTATTTGCTATATAATAGCTATATTCTGATCTACAAAGACAACAATTTTAATTTCTTATCATCCCCTTCCCCACAAACACATACCCCTCGGGGATGGGAGTTGAGTATTCCTTAAAAGACTCTTGCTGGCCTCAACAGAATCACAGAAGCTATGTTGGAGGACAAGTAATAGGTTATCCAACCCAGTTATCCACAAAATCTAAGAATCACCCTACTGAATAAATTAAAGAACTGATTATCCTTGGTAATAATTTGGGTTACTCATACACGAAAAAAATATACCTAGACTAACACACGATAAAAAGTATTGTATCAATTCTCCTGATCCATTTGTGCTTTTTGGCCATACTGCTTAGTTCACTCATTCATGTTCAGAATTAAGTATATAATAAAATATATTTTGATTTTCAAATAGAAATTTCTATAAAATACATTTCTATTTTCAAATCTTGAACCAAATGAGGACCTACCCAACATCCCTTAGTTTGGGTCTAATTTTTAATTTCACAGTAATCTAAATACAAGCTAAAAAACTTATTTCTTGCCTAAATTTTTAACATATTTTAAATTATAATATACAGGTTTATTGAATAAACTTAAATACAAAAAAAGTCAAAAACATGTGTTTTATTTCCCAATTTACTATGTGATCTTAGGTCTTTTTCAAAGCTACAGAAAATACCAAGAAACAGTTCAGCTTGCACTGAAGATACTAGATGTTCCATTCCATGAGAATCCTACTAACATGCTAGGAAGCACAAAGATGAAGGGAAAGAAGAAAAGCCTTCATTTAAAGATCTGTCAGCTGAAGTATAGGAGGGCATTCAGTTCAGTCGCTCATTTGTGTCCCACTCTTTGTGACCCCATGGACTGTAGCACGTCATCATATGGGTATGACTCAGGGCAAAGTTTTAAAAATAAGCCATTATTTAGGGAAAGTATACCAGTGTCTGCAATTTACTTTGAAATGCATCAGAGAAGTAAGATGAATGACTGGATATGTATATGAATGAACAGATATGTGATAATGTAAGTACAGAAAAATGTGAAGAATCCATGAGTATTTACTGTAAAGTGTTTCCAACTCTTCTAAATATTTGCAATTTTTCAAAATAAAACCCTGGAAAAACAAGCCAGCTAGCATTCACCTTTTTTTTTTACCAAAGGCTGCTTGCAAGTGAAGGGTTACAATACATGATTCTGACTCACCATCTCCTTGTCAAAAAGTATTTCTCAATTTGGTTCCTATACATAGTTTTAAAAATTAGGATATGGCAAAGTAGTTAAACAAAATACATTAATTTAGAGAGCATTTGACAGAAAATTTTAAAACTAGCACCAGCCTTTAAAAGTGAAAAAGAAAAACAGAAAAGGAAATGGAAATCAGCCTAAGAGAAAGATGACTAAGCCAAAACAGCAAAAGGCCGCTGGACAGTAACCTGCATTCAGGTGGCAGTGAAACACCAAGAGGAAGCTATCAGGCTGATACCTAAAAAAAAAATACTGGGTACAATAAGAGGTGACCAACTTAGTCAATACATGAAATGAATGGAAAGAAAAATCAGGGAAAAGTGCTTTAAAAGTTACAAAATATTGCTTATTACACCATTAGAAGAAACTAAGGATACCATGTAATCAAGGCTACCACTAAAATAAAGGTGTCGGGCTACAAACCAATTACAATCATCAACAAATAACTGATACAACATGTGTATTAAAAAGTCAGTCTGCAATATTATTTACCACTTGGATAATTTACTACATGTCAGGCAGTGAGCTAAATGCTTCTGGTTGTCTTATTTAAAACTAAGGACATCTGTTACATAACTATCACTGCCATTTAACAGGGAGAAAATAAGGCTGAGGGGAATAAATAACCTGCATAAGGTTACACAACTAGTAAGTGATCCAGCCAGCATTTACGCCAGGTTTGTTTAGATTCTGAAGACTATGCTCCTGTACCATTATGCCTTCCAAACCACTCAGGTGGTCCCATCATCTCCAAGGCAATCAGGAATTCCGACCAAAATGACAAAAAATTCTTCATTATCAGAATGAAATAAAATTTCATGAATGCCTACCCTATGAGGAAATCATCACTATCTTCAGAAATCTCACAATATAGTTAGGGAAAACAGGTACGTATCAAAACATAGAGATATCAATTGTAGAAAACAATAATTGTTTTTTAAGGAACAAGAACAAATATTATAAGGCAGTAATCATTAATTGCCAGATTCACTGAATGAATATAAGAGCTACATGATAAGGTTTATCATGTTTTGGTGTGTATTAGGGGGGGAGAGACTTTTTTAAATGTATTTAACTTTTGGCCACACCCCACAGCATGTGGGGCCTCACCTCCTGGACCAGGGACTGAACCCATGTCACCTGTGTTGGACAATGGAGTCTTACCCCCTGGACCTCTGGGGAAGTCCCATGTTCTAAAATTATCAATAGCCTTAATCTTCAGCCCATTTCCATAGTCACATTCTATACCTTCATCACCCAAAACTGCTCAGATTCGAAGAAACTCTTGAATTTTAATACTTTATTTTTTGATCATAACCCTACAACCTCCTAGTTCATGAGGAAAGAGAAACAGTAAAAGAAGAAAGAATGGTGAAGTAAAACAAATGTGAGTTCAAATATAAGCTCCACCATCTCTTAAATTCTTGGGCAAATTATTTAATCTCCCTGGGCTTTGATGCAATATAGGCATAACAGTGACAGTAATGCCTACATCCCAGGGTTGAAAGGCCAGAGGTAAGACATGTCAAGACCCTGGGAGGATGCCAGGTACCACTGGGCACTCAACAAATGTTTCTTCTCTTCTTAGATCCATCTCCCATCTTTGGTCTTGCAGCCTCCAGTCACATCCCCACCCTCCACAATACCCTACACAACTACCTCGGTATTACATCCTGACAAAACCCAACTCAGACCTTACTCTTTTGCTTCTCATTGGTTTCCCTATTTCTTGCTAGATAAAGTTCAAGTTCCTAAGTACACATCCAAATATCTTCAATAACTTTCTCCAGCCTCATCTCCCATCACATTCTGCTCATCCACCAGTATCATGTGGTTTAAGCTTCAGCAATAATGAATTACTGGTAGCTTGCACCCAGACTTGTGCTGGTCTACCCACATACATTCTGCTCCACCTACCTAGAAGATAAATGCTGAGAGCATACCTTTCACATTACAGACACTATTCTAAGCTATTGGCTACCAATAAATGACAGAGCCTTGGTTCTTACAGTCTAATGAGAGAGAAAGAAAAAGTATAAAAACTCCGAATGTGCAACCAGAATGAGCTTTAAAAACAAATCTGATTATACCATGCCCCTGCTTAAAACACTTCAGTGACCTCCCAACTGCCCTTAAAACAGTGTCTTTTGCAACCTGGAAACATCTACTCTCAACTATCAACATATTCAGCCACATTGGCCCTTTCAATCTCCTCAAATGCACTATACTCCTTCTCACATCAAAATATCCCCACATGCCATTTCTTCTACCTGGAATACCTCCTTCCACACATGCTCCCACAATGCTTTTCAGATATCAACATTAATTTCCTTAGGAAAATAACTGTGACCAGTTTCAATCCATATATAGCTATCATATATAGATATATGCTCCATCAATGGAGTCTTCATCACAACTATAATAATTTGTTGAATGTTTATCTTCCCCCTGCAAACTCTAAAGCTGCATCTTGTCTGTCTTATCCACTAGCGTATCCCAGCAACTAGTACAATAACCAGGACATAGTAGAGACTTCATATCTGTTGAAATAATGAGTAAATGAACAGATGAATGTAACAAATGTGACTAAGTGCTATAAGTATCTGTCATGAAATGGGTCATATCAATAATAACACAACCTGATGAACTTGGCTCATATTCAGAAATCACCCAGATGCTGTAATGGGGACTGTATCATAATAAGCTCAAACTTCTCAAGCTGGTCAACCAATACTCATCTAAGGAGACAGGTCAAACAGATCAGTGATTAAGAGTGTGTAAGTTCTAGAGTCAGAATTTTCCCAGCTACACAGCTGGGAAATGACAGATTTCCTAGCTCAGCTCTCTAAACTCAGCTCCTCAATTTCATGGAGGAAATGGAGGCATCAGCAGTACATAACTGGTGGGACAGACACAAGGATTAAAGACTATGCTTGAGTCAGAGTAAGGACTCAATGCATCAGCTAATATCACTGTTGTTGCATCAGTTAATATCAGTGTTGTTTCTGGACACTTACTGTGTACCAGGCACCATATTGGATGCTTGTGATGGAGCATAACTAAAACAGACATGATCCCAGGGTTTATTCAGTAAATAAGAACTGAGTACCAACTGGTCTATTTTCAGTGATAAGCAGACACATTCAGTCCTTGCCCTAAAGTGTACACTCTTGAAGAAAGGTCAGCCATTAAATAAATAACTCAGACAAATATAAATACATATATAAAATGCTTGTTACTGCATTCAACCAAAGACTTTATACACAGTATCTACATGAGTACTAAAGGATTTATAATCTACTCAACATGAATGCTCAGTTATGCCTGTAACATTACAATCTAAGTTCCTGCTCAGGGACTGCCTAGCAGATAGAAGACAAATGAATCTTTGTTGAATATGTAACACCAAAGGTGCAGAGTGAGCTGTAAAAAGTCTTTACTTGCATGTTTTGGAAACGAAAATCTGCTGAATTAAGAATTTCCATTTAACAAAAGAAACAAAGAGTGTATACAAACTATATCTCAGTGAAACTGAAAGGGAAAGGGGATATAAAGAGGTGAACTTTCTCCTCCACCAAATCTGTTTTTTTTTAACGGATTTTTTTTGACCTGTTCAAAGCAAGGGTAAATTACCCACTGTTGGTCATTACTGACCAGAATCCTCCTCCTACCCTCTCTCCTAAGAATAAAACATACAAAATGACAGTAGTCTGACAACAGTTTGATACAGGAAAAAATTATTTCACAGAATGCAGGAAGACCAATGGTCACAGTCCCCCCCAGGTAATGGCTTCTATAATGAAGCTTTAAGATGTCAACATGCAACTTTACTTATGATTATATAAGAAATTTCAAAAAAATGTCAAAACATGATTTCAAATAATCAATAGTCTTGGTACTGGGAAGCCAAAGTATCTTATTATAAATCCAAGAACTTCCTGTTTTAAATACTTTTTTTTAAAAAAAGCACATATCCTTTATAGAAACTTCAAAAATACAGAAAAGTATAAAAGAAGAAAGTATTCATAATCCACAGCTTCCTTTCAGGGTACATTTTTCTAATCTTTAAAATGTGCTTTTGATAAGCCCATTAAGATTTCCATTCAGCACAGAAAGAGATGTCTCATCATTCTAAACAGTGTTAAGCAACTAACACACTCAGTCTTACCAGAGGACAGAATTAACTTTTTATTGTTTTGGCGCAATATGTGGGCTCTTAGCTCCTAGCCCAGAGGCTGAACCCATGCACCCTGCAGGAGTAGTACATAACTTTACAATGGAAACCCCCTCGCCACACTAAACTTCTTCCAATTCCCTAAACCACACAACTGAATTCCGACCTCAGACCCTTCTCATTGCTGGTTCCCTCTGCCTGAAATAACCTTCTCACACCCTCACTTCACTCAGGCCCTTGCACAGAAAAGGCCTGATACACTATCTAAAATAGTCTCCTTACCCCCAATTATCAGACTTTATTCTCAATCACTTCCCAAATTATTTCCCTGTTTCTTGTATACTGTTTGTATTTTACCATCAGACTACAAGTTCTGTCAGAGCAAGGCTTCTTCCTGTTTACCACCTGGAACACACCAGGTGTTCAACAGAGCATTTAAGTGAACAAACATTTGAACAAAGGAATTCTATAGCTAATTACTTTATATTAGTTACTCTTAACATTCACTTGCTTTTACATTTAAATATAAAGGAAATATGAGCAAAACCTGTTTTACTAAGCACTTACTTGGTTGATCTGCGTAAGTTCTTAGCGGCACTACAGAAACTCCTTGGAGACCATGAGATATTCGACTGAAATGGCCTCTCTGAAAAGAAGAAAGAAAATGATCTTATTATGTAAAATATGAATTCAAAACATAGAACTACTAAAGACGCATGAAGTCAATGATGAGGCAAATGTATCGGGCAATGGTTGCTAATGTATCTTCCACTGACAGGGAGGTTACACAATAATTTCTGCTCTTTGGTAAAAACAATCAGCTTGCCACACTTTTTATTATAAATGTTCAACATATCATTTCATTTTTTTACCTAACTAAAACACGTTATTAAATGGTACTTAACGTTTTATTATATTTTCAGAAGGCATGGCTAACTTTTGGCACCAGAGATCATTTTAATGGCATTAACTACAGCGTTTAAAGTTCCAGCTTAAGTACTTGAATAATCTATATTATGACAATCCTTTTACATGTAATTATTGTTTCCTAAAATCAAAACTACCATGTACAATCTATGGAGATGTACCTGAACCATACAAAAGGAACAGAAAATTAGACAAGATACCTTAGGAAAATGCACCAAGTAATGTACTCAGATCCAAGAACTACTAGTGTTACAAACTGCAGCATAATCTCCACAACAATCTCTAAACATGGATGGCTACTATTTTCCTAAGGACAGTGAGGCACAAAGGAACAACTGCAAATAGCTCCTATCAAAGTAGGCAGTGAAAAATCCTACACATTGATCTAGGAACGCTGTTACTTCCAGGCAAGGCTTGCACCTGAGGTGAGGACAGCGGACCAAAGAACAGCAGAGATCAGAGCTGAGTTTTAGTCCCAGCTCTCTCACTAAACGTACTTCTAGCTTGTTACATTAACTTCGCGAAACATAGGCTACTCATCTTGAAACAAAGGGGTCTAACTTCTGTATTATTTTTAAGGTCTTGTTCAATACTGTATTCAGTCACAAACCCAAATATATACAATTTGGCTGTATTCGGTACATTGATGAGAAGGGAAGGCTACCTTGATAACCTGCTACAATTAAAACTACAAGCTCTAAGAGAGAGGTCAATGCACGCTCGCTTAAAGCTGCAAACACTAAAGGGACCTTTGAGGAATTCCTGGGGCCAAGAGTTAGGGCTCAGTCTGAGTCGTTCAAGCGGTGGCCCAAGCCTGTCTACTGCAAAAGGCCACTAGGGCCGGAATTAGAATTACGAAAAAGTCAACCATAACGGGCAAGGGTGACTCCTGCTTTCTCCGCCAGGGTGGAAGGGCCCATGCGGGACCCCCAGGCTCCAGGCCCAGTCTTGGGAGGGGACTGTGTGTGATTGTTGGCCGTCACACAACCGGCAGAGCTCTCCACGGCCCAGGCTTCTGCCTCCAAGCCGCCGCCCCTGCTGAGCGGGTTCAGGGGTGGAGTCGCAGGTGGTCCCGGCCTGGCCGCCGGTCTCTCCCATACCCACACTTAGGCCACGTCCCAGATCCCGTCAGTGGGCCTCTCTGGGCCTGATTCAGCACGATCCCACCCAGTGGGCTCTCACCTTGACCAAGGAACAGTACACACGACTCCAGCTCTGCATCTTGCCGCTACACTTTCCTTTCTGCCAAGGCTTTCACCTCCGCTAAGCGTCTCCGCCGCCTCCCCAAGGTCTCCCCGCCCTGCGCATGCACGAGGGCGGCCTACGTCATCGGTCGGACGCCGCACGATTGGCCCGCGCGATGCGCGCCTGTCACCGGAGTCGTACACTGTCGTGAAGAGCGTAGTGCTTTGTGGCACCGGGGAATGCGGGACGTTTTACGGGTATGGAAGTGTGCGGATTTGCGGTCTGATCTAGTACTTGAAAGGCAGAACAAATAAACAAAACTGTTGTTTCCTTAAAGCACGCTACGGAAAGTATCACTTCATGGGAAATAGATGGGGAAACAGTGGAAACAGTGTCAGACTTTATTTTGGGGGGCTCCAAAATCACTGCAGATGGTGATTGCAGCCATGAAATTAAAAGACACTTACTCCTTGGAAGGAAAGTTGTGACCAACCTAGATAGCATATTAAAAAGCAGAGACAGCACTTTGCCAACAAATGTCCGTCTAGTCAAGGCTATGGTTTTTCCAGTGGTCATGTATGGATGTGAGAGCTGGACTGTGAAGAAAGCTGAGCGCCAAAGAATTGATGCTTTTGAATTGCGGTGTTGGAGAAGACTCTTGAGAGTCCCATGGACTGCAAGGAGGTCCAAGCAGTCCATTCTGAAGGAGATCAGTCCTGGGTGTTCATTAGAAGGACTGATGCTGAAGCTGAAACTCCAATACTTTGGCCACCTCATGAGAAGAGTTGACTCATTGGAAAAGACCCTGTTGCTGGGAGGGATTGGGGGCAGGAGGAGAAGGGGACGACAGAGGATGAGATGGCTGGATGGCATCACCGACTCGATGGACATGAGTTTGCGTGAACTCCAGGAGTTGGTGATGGACAGGGAGGCCTGGCGTGCTGCGATTCATGGGGTCGCAAAGAGTTAGACACGACTGAGCTACTGAACTGAACCAGTTCTTGACTGTGCTAGGCTGAGTAATCTCAGCACTTTCTGGGCATTATCTCACTTTATCCTTAAACTATATGAACAATTCCAAGTATTTACACTTCTTGAATGAGATCCTAAGAGGTCAAATACCACCTCCAAAGTCACCAATGACAGATAACTGGAGCCCTGAAGTTAAATCCTTTAGGCATATTTACTGCTTTATAATCTCTCCATCAGCTCAAAAACCATATTAGTGATGGAGTCACAGACTTTGGTATCACCAGCATCCTGCTCTAAGTAACCAAGCTAACTGGCAATATGTAGAAAACACATTATCTTCTGTCTCCTCAGCTAGTTAACACACCTCCCTGTTAGAGTAAATTAGAATGTGTGGGGTAGTGGGTGAAATTATAGGTTTTTATAAGAGATACTGAAAAACAAATATCTTCAAAATTGAGCACAGAGACAGACTTCCCTCACAGTCTGTGTGCTTGTGCTTATCACTCAGTCATGTCCGACTCTTTGCAACCTGGTGGACTATAGCCCTCCAGGCTTCTCTGTCCATGGGGATTCTCCAGACAAGAACACTAGTGTGGGTTGCTATGCCCTTCTCCAGGGGATCTTCCCAACCCAGGGGTCGAACTCAGGTCTCCTGCATTGCAACCGGTGTCTTTACTGTCTGAGCCATGAGGGAGGCCCTCCCTCGCACCCTAGTAGTTAAGAATCTGCCTTCCGATGCCAGGGATGTAGGTCTGATCCCTGATGAAGAACTAGGCTAGCACATGCCAGAGCTGTGGGGCCAAAAAATAAAAATTGAGCACAGAGGTACAAAGTCTGATCTTTGCTTTGTAATAACTTTTTAGCATGGATATAACTTAATTCTACATTTCTTGAGTTTACTACCCAGGCACTGTGGATTTAAATACTACTTAGAAATTACTGAGAATTCCCTGGCAATCCAGTGGTTAAGACTCCACACTCTAACTGCCAAGAGTCAGGGTTTGATCCTTGGGCAGGGAACTAAGATCCCATAAGCCTTGTGGCACAGCCAGAAAAAGAAATTACTCCTTGCCTAGCTAAGCTGTTTTGGGAGAGAAGATATGAATGATATTTAGCATTTGTTTTTAGAGACTGCCACTTCGCAGTCAATGTCCATTTCCCCTGTTCTTTCCTCTGTACATGAGCATTTTGGCCATCTTAACCATTTTCATGCATTTAGCACCCACCTACATACACTGAAGGAACCAACTTAGCAGCTAAACAGCAATGTACACTGATAACTCCTAGATCCTTAGCTCCTGTCTCTACATCTCTCCTGGTCTCCAATTCCATATTTTCAACTCTCTACTGAACATGTCCAAGTGGGTGATTCTGTATTTAATATCTAAAATATTAAATACATACTAGCTTCCTTATCGGAGAAGGCAATGGCACCCCACTCCAGTACTCTTGCCTGGAAAATCCCATGGACGGAAGAGCCTGGTGGGCTGCAGTCCATGCGGTCGCAAAGAGTGGGTCACGACTGAGCGACTTCACTTTCACTTTTCACCTTCATGTATTGGAGAAGGAAATGGCAACCCACTCCAGTGTTCTTGCCTGGAGAATCCCAGGGACAGGGGAGCCTGGTGGGCTGCCGTCTCTGGGGTTGCACAGAGTCGGACATGACTGAAGTGACTTAGCAGCAGCAGCAGCAGCAGCTTCCATATGATTCATGATACCTCCAATCATCCATGATGAAAAATATTATAGCCATTCTCAACTCTTCCCTTTATCCCAATATCTAATTAGTCACTGTTGTAGTTGATCACAGCTAGAAGCAGACCTGGAGATAAGCATTTCAGTACAGCAAGTGTGTTGAAGAGATTATCCAAGAAAACATCAGTAGGGGATGGAAAAGAGATGGAAGTGATTTCAGTTACATTAATGAGATTGTTAGATGGCATCATCCACTCAATGGACATGAATTTGAGCAAACTCCAGGAGATAGGAAAGGACAGGGAAGCTTGGCATGCTGCAGTCCATGGGGTGGCAAAGAGTATGACACGACTGAGTGACTGAACAACAACAATGACTAGATTACACACGTTGGCAACTGGGTCTCAGACACATTGGAGACCTCTGGAGAGCGGCATAGAACACGCTTCAGAGTTGTTCTACACAAAATATATCCATCAACTTCCATCAGGCTTTGGTTGAGGACCGCTCCCAGGGATTTTTAACTATGTGGCACATCTGGCCTGCCCTGTAAGTGGGCTGTGTGAGCACTAACAGAGAAATCTCTCTGGCAAAACATCCCTGGTGCTTCCAAAAAGGCAGCTTTGGGTGAGCATGGAAAGAAAAAGTGAATACTAAAAGTATACAGGTGAGACACTAATGAGGTTGGCTATAATCACCAAGTTCAATCAATTCTGAATGTGGGAATAAGAGTGAAGGGAATCCCAATCAGACTCCAGACTTTTACCTTAGAGAGTAGGGTGTTTAGTGAATCCAGTACAGAAATAAAAGGAAATACAGCTCTGGGGAGAAACGAGACAGACGGTTCCCCTAAGAAAAACAAATATCGTATATTAATGCATAAATGTGGAATCTAGAGGAATAGTACAAATGAACCTATTTTTAGAGCAGGAATAGAGACACAGATGTAGAGAACAGACACAGGAACACAGCACAGGAAGGGGAGGGTAGGACAAATTGGGAGGTTAGGACTGATGTATATACAGGCTTCCCTGGTGGCTTAGGCAGCAAAGAATCTGCCTACAAAGTGGGAGACCTGGGTTCAATCCCTGGGTCAGGAAGATCCCCTGAAGAAGGGAATGGCTACCCACTCCAGTATTCTTGCCTGGAGAATTTCATGGACAGAGGAGCCTGGCAGGCTGAAGTCCATGGGGTTGCAATGACTTGGACATGAAAAGTCGGGAAGTCTGAAGTTAAGTCACTCAGCTGTATCCGAGTCTTTGCGACCCTGTGGACTGTAGCCTATCAGGCTTCTCCATCCATGGGATTCTCCAGGCAAGAATACTGGAGTGGGTTACCATTTCCTTTTCCAAGGGATCTTCCCGACCCAGGGATCGAACCCAGGCCTCCTGCATTGGAGGCAGGCGTTTTAACCTCTGAGCCACCAGGGAAGCCGACTAACCCTAACATACTACATGTGTAAAACAGATAGCAAGTGGGAACCTGTTGTTTAGCACAGGAAGCTCAGCTCAGTACTCTGTGATGAGCTAGATGAGTGGGGCAGGGGGTGGGATGGGAAGGAGGTTTTCAAGGAAGGGAATGTATGTATGCATACAGCTAGTTCACTTCATTGTACAGCAGAAAGTAAAGCACAGTTGTAAAGCAACTACGTGTGTGTGTGTGTGTGAAGTCGCTCAGTCGTGTCCGACTCTGCGACCCCATGGACTGTAGCCCACCAGGCTCCTCCGTCCATGGGATTCTCCAGGCAAGAACACTGGAGTGGGTTGCCATTTCCTTCTCCGGGGGATCTTCCCGACCCAGGGATCGAACCCAGCTCTCCTGCATTGAAGGCAGATGCTTTAACCTCTGAGCCACCAGGGAAGCAACTATATTCCAGTTTTTTTTTAAAGTGATGCTTGACCTAATATCCAAACCATTCGAAGGAGTGCTCCAGGCAGTAAGCATTATCACATACCCATTTTACACATGGGAAAGAATGTGGTGAGGAGAACTGGAGTAACAATCAGGGGACCAAAGTTCTGAACCTGAATGCTCTCCTCTTTCTGTGTAATCTAGCATAAGTCATGTCTTGGGAACTTGGTTGTCTAGATTTTCAAATGAGAGGCTACAAGCTCCTTTCCAGATGTAAAGCTATTCCACTGAGTTGCGAAGAGTTTGCTTCCAGAGAACCACAGAACAGTCATATCTGTAACAGAAGTTTGTTACTTTGGGGACTGTTGTCTAGCAGAACACTCATTCCATGTTTGAGGACATGGAAGTAGGAGGCCCACGTGGCCAGCCCTGGCTCTTCTGAGCCCCACGGGTAGAATGGGCACAGAATCTAAGCCAAGCAGACATTCCCGCCAGCACCACCATCAAAAGGGATGGCACAAAGAAACTGCCAGCTTAGAATCCATCCCGCTGGCAGCTGCTGCGTCTCCTGTGTCAGCGGCCAGTGGGAACAGGGGCGTGCTCCATTCAGACCCTTCCTGTGGAAAATCTCAGCTGGGGCCACCTAGCTTCTTGCCGGCTTCTCAAAACCAAATTGGTTATTTTACTATCAGATAACCTACCAATAATTTCTTTTTCCCAAAAGTGAACCAGAGATTATCTCGCAGAGGTTACTTCTAATCCAGAAAGTTTAGGTCACACATACCTTAAATAAACCTAGGAATCTTATAATATTACAAGAAAGGTATCATAAACCCAATTTTTTCTTTTAAGGAAAGGAAACTAGCTCAGAGAGCTTAAATACTATATCTAAGGTCAAGCAATCAATCAGCAGTAAACCACAGTGAGTCCCTACCCTTCACACAATTCTGTACTACATCTGTTCATGGTGGACACAACACTAACCAGGAAGGAAGGGAGTTCCTTGGCTCTTTCTTTGTACCACCTCATTCTCTTGCAGGGAACACCTCACCTCTGGTGTTGGCTGGCCTCGATTGTTTGCTGGGGTTGAATGTCTCCATCTGTTAGAACACAATGCTTCCCTCATAGCTCAGTTGGTAAATCATCTGCCTGCAATGCAGGAGACCTGGGTTCGATTCCTGGGTCGGGAAGATCCCCTGGAGAAAGAAATGGCAATCCACTCCAGTATTCTTGCCTGGAGAATCCCATGGACAGAGGAGTCTGACAGGCTCTAGTCCACAGGATCGCAAGAGTTGGACACAACTTAGCGACTAAACCACCAAACTGCCCACAGAGCCCTTTCGCCTGGGTATTTTGCGGATTTATTGTAGCCAAAATTCGGCCTCTGTGCACAGTATCGAATTGAATCTCAGAGACAGAGTTTGGGGGAACCCATTCCAGTGTTCTTGCCTGGAGAATCCCAGGGACGGGGGAGCCTGGTGGGCTGCCGTCTATGAGGTCACACAGAGTCGGACACTACTGAAGTGACTTAGCAGCAGCAGCAGCAGCAGCAAAGAATAGCTTTATTGCTTTGCCAGGCAAGGGGGCCACAGCAGGACAATGCCCTCAAAAGTGTGTGTCCCATCTGAAGGGGGTAGTGAAGAGATTCATGGCAATGGTTCACAGATCTCCTGGACATTCTTCTAACTGGTTAGTGGTGAGACACTTGGGAGGCAGCATCATCAACGTGTAGACCTTTGGTCTGGGGTTGACGTACTTCTGGGCAGCGTACAGTTGCCTTCTTTTATCCAGTAGGGGTTTGAGTATCTGCAGAAGAGCTTAAAAATAATGTTTTGGGTATTGCTTGAGGTGGGGGTGGAGGGCTTCCCTGGTGGCTCAGTGGTTAAGAATGTGCCTGCCAATGCAGGCAATGCAGGTTCAAGCCCTGGGTCAGGAAGATTCTCTGGAGAGGGAACTCTCAACCCACATCAGTATTCATGCCTGGGAAACTCCCAGGACAGAGGAGCTCGGAGGACTACAGACCAAGAGTCTGACATGACTTAATGACTAAAGACTAAAGAACAGCAACCCCTTGAGGGGGATCCAGGACCCTGTCCCCAGGCTCACTCTTGTTTCCTGACTGCTCCTCCCTTGTCTCCACGGTTATCATTCACTCTGAGATGCCTTTTGAAGAAGAAGGAAACTCCAGAAAAGAAATGTATGTGTTGGGGTAGAGATGACAGGATATACCATCCTCTGCTTCAAAATGACTCTAAGTACAAAGATATTATAGATCACTGATGCACAGAATCAATAAATCGACAGTTACCAAATGGTCTTTGTTGAGATATTGTGCAGGATATTGCAAGGAATGCAAAAATGTTGTCAGCAAATCTCTGTGATCTCCAAAGCTATTTAATTGAGGAAATAAGGCATTTCCTGCAAGCAGTGAAGAATATGTGACAACAGGCCAGCTCAGGCTGGGCCCTCTGTTCATACTTTTCCACCCCAACCACAATTAGTCAAACTCACACCCTTGCCTCCTCTGAGTCTTCCATCAAAAGTCACTTTCTCAACTAAAAATAAAATTACCATATGATCCAGCAATTCCACTTCAGGATTTACATCCAGACGAAAGTATAGTTCTAAAAGATACATGTACCTCAATGTTCATAGCAGCATTACTTACAATAGCCAAAACATAATGTCCATTGACAGATAAGAGGATAAAGAAGATGTCAGTTCAGTCGCTCAGCCATGTCCAACTCTTTGTGACCCCATGGACCGCAGCACGCCAGGCCTCCCTGTCTATCACCAACTCCCAGACTTTACTCAGACTCATGCCCATTGAGTTGGGCATGCCATCCAACAATGCCATCCAACAATCTCATCCTCTGTCGTTCCCTTCTCCCGCCTTCAATCTTTCCCGGCATCAGGGTCTTTTCAAATGAGTCAGCTCTTCACAACAGCTGGCCAAAGTATTGGAGTTTCAGCTTCAACATCAGTCCCTCCAATGAATTTTCAGGAATGATTTCCTTTAGGATGGACTGGTTGGATCTCCTTGTAGGCCAAGGGACTCTCAAGAGTTTTCTCCAACACCACAGTTCAAAAGCATCAATTCTTCGGCATTCAGCTTTCTTTGTAGTCCAACTCTCACATCCATACATGACCACTGGAAAAACCATAGCCTTGACTAGACAGACCTTTGTTGGCAAAGTAATGTCTCTGCTTTTTAATATGCTGTCTAGGTTGGTTGTAACTTTTCTTCCAAGGAGTATGTGTCTTTTAATTTCATGGCTGCAGTCACCATCTGCAGTGATTTTGGAGCCCCCCAAAATAAGGTCTGACACTGTTTCCATTGTTTCTTGGTCTGCCACAGGGGCAGGGGCTCTGAGTGCAGCAGACTTAGGTATGGCATAAGCCCTCTTGGAGGAGGTTGCCATTAACCCCACCATAGAGCTGCCAGAACTTACACAGGACTGGGAAATAGACTCTCGGAGGGCACATCAGAACCTCGTGCACCAGGACCCAGGAGAAAATAGGCCCCACAGAAGACTGTCCCAGACTTGCCTGTGGGTGTCCAGGCATCTCCAGCGGAGGCGGGGGTTGGCGGTGGCCTGCTGCAGGGTTGGGGCACTGAGTGCAGCAGTGCATGCCTGGGACCTTTTGAAGGAGGTCACCATTATCTTCATTACCTCCACCATAGTTCCACCCCAGGTAAATAGCAGGGAGGGAACACAGCTCCACCCATCAATAGAAAATTGGATTAAAAATTTACTGAGCATGGCCCCACCATCAGAACAAGAACTGCTTTCCCCCTTTGTCAGTCTCTCCCATCAGGAAGCTTCCATAAGCCTCTTATCCTTCACTATCAGAGGGCAGACAGACTGAAAACCACAGTCACAGAAAACTAACCAATCTAACCACATGGACCACAGCCTTGTCTAACTCAATGAAACTATGAGTCATGCTGTGTAGGGCCACCCAAGACGGACAGATCATCGTGGAGAGCTCTGACAAAATGTGGTCCACTGGAGAAGGGAATGGCAAACCACTTCAGTGTTCTTGCCTTGAGAACCCCATGAACAGCATGAAAAGTAGATATAATGAAATATTACTCATCCATAAAAAAGAATGAGATGATGCCATTTGCAGCAATGTCAACTACAAATTGGGCTTCCCTGATAGCTCAGTTGGTAAACCCTGTGTTGCGGGAGACCTGGGTTTGATCCCTGGGTTGGGAAGATCCCTTGGAGAAGGGAAAGGCTACCCACTCCAGTATTCTGGCCTGGAAAATTCCATGGGCTGTATAGTCCATAGGGTAGCAAAGAGTCAGACATGACTGAGTGACTTGCACTTCACTTCACTTCAACTACAAATTGGCATTTGCCAAGAGCATTGCCAATAACTGAACAACAAGGGCACTTGCCATCTCCCTTTGCAGAGACTGGGCTTCCCTGGTAGCTCAGTTGGTAAAGAATCTGCCTGCAATGTGGGATACCTGGGTTCCGTCCCTGGGTTGGGGAGATCCCCTGGAGAAGGGAACAGCTACCCACTCCAGTATTCTGGTCTAGAGAATTCCATGGACTGTATAGAGAATTCCAGGGAGCTGAAGCTCCAACAATTTGACCACCTGATGCAAAGAACTGACTAATTGGAAAAGACCCTGATGCTGGGAAAGATTGAAGGCAGGAGAAGAAGGGGACAACAGAGGATGAGATGGTTGGATGGCATCACCGACTCAACGGACATGAATTTGAGCAAGCTCCAGGAGTTGGTGATGGACAGGGAAGCCTAGTGTGCTGCAGTCCATGGGGTCACAAAGAGTCAGACAGGACTGAGTGACTGGACTGAACTGATTTTCGGTGGGGTCGCAGAGTCAGACACTAAGTGACTTTTACTTCACTTCACTTCTACAGAGATTGAACCCTGTGCTGCTGTAGCTGTTGACTTTTAATACCCCCTAAGGGAGTTCAGAGTGGAGTGAGGCAGCTGTGCTCCAGGGAATCTAATGAAGCATGTCTTTAGTTAGGTATTTTCAGGAACTGAGTTCATGATCCCAATCCCTGTATCTCTTCATATCTAAAAAAGCAATAAATACCTTCATGATGACATCAGCTCATGGACAAGGAAGCCTGGAGTGCTGTAGTCTGTGGGTCACAAACAGTTGGACACAAGTAAGTGACTCAACAACAACAAGCTTTAATATATAGAATGGATATACAACAAGGTACTGCTACGTAGCATGTGCGTGCATGCTAAATTGCTTCAGTCGCGTCCAACTCTGCAACCCAGTGAACTGTAGCCCACCAGGCTCCTCTTTCCATGGGGATTTTCCAGGCAAGAATACTGGAGTGCGTTGCCAGGCCTTCCTCTAGGGGATCTTCCTGACCCAGGGACTGAACCCGCATCTCCTGCATTGCAGGCAGATTCTTTACCACTAAGCCAGTGAGGAAGGACAGGGAGCTTTTTTCAATATCCTAGGATGAACCAAAATGGAAAAGAATATTCTAAAAAAGAATGCATATATAAATATGTATGTGTGTGAATAATCTTGCCATACAGCAGAAATTAACAACATTGCAAATTAACTAAATTTCAATTAAAAAAAAAAAAGTCATGTTCTCAGTGAGGCTTGTCCTGACCCTAATAAACACCATCCAGGCCCTTCAGTCTCACTCTCCCTGATTCCACGTTATTTTTGTCCACAGCACTTACTGTCTTCTAACATGTGCTATAATTCCTCTGTTGTGTTTATTTTATAAAGTTTTCTGCTGCCAGGATCTAAGCTCTATGAGGGCTGATTTCTGCTTTGTTCACTGATGGTTCCCAAAAGCCTACACGAGTGCCTTGCACATAACAGACACTCCAAAAAGAAAAAACATCAGACACGACTGAAGTGACTTAGCAGCAGCAACAGTATTTATTCTCTCCCAGGCATGTTCCAGACACTTTGCATATATTTCCTCATTGAATCATTACAAAAACCTAGTGAGGCGGGTTGTATTTTCATACTCATTTTTGTAGATGAAGAATCTACAAGATTATTATTGATAAATTGACCAAGGTCACCCTGCCCAGTAAATGGCTGATCTGGAATTTGAACCAGTCAGTGTGGCCCTAGAATCTGTGTCTCCTGAAAAGCTTTCTCACTAGAGATGACATCCAGGCTGTGTCTTGAATGTTTGTACTTAGTCTGACAGAAT
The DNA here is from genome assembly GCF_014754425.2 of Oryx dammah. Classification (NCBI taxonomy): domain Eukaryota; kingdom Metazoa; phylum Chordata; class Mammalia; order Artiodactyla; family Bovidae; genus Oryx; species Oryx dammah. The sequence continues at coordinate 49,370,204 of NW_024070202.1, read as the reverse complement.
GATGATTGGGTTTTGAAAAAAAAAAAAGAAAAAACAGAAAACTGTTGAATCTGAGAAATGGAATATTTCCTGCCATATCAATAAACAAGGAAGTCACAGTCATCCGTGATTACAGCCCTTCGGTGTGAGCCATGAGTCCTGAGGGTTCACAGGAAGGCAAAGAATACCTGACATTTAGCAACCATCCAACTACAGCCACTCCCTACAGTGAGCCCCTAGGAAGCTCAGGATTTGAAAAACACAGACACAACCCCCAGATGGCAGAGGGGCATATCCAAGGAATGATTTCAGTGAGCCCAGACTCTTGCATCTTCCCACATGTAGAAAAGGGCTAGCTAAATTCCTTACCTTGGGTCATCTGGTTTTCTTTAATTAACAACAATCTTTCAATGTTTAGACTGCCTGCCCTTTGTTGCAAAATTTCTATATAACCTGGCTCCTCCTCTTGCTTCCTCCAGAGCAGTTCTCTCAAGGATACTTGAGAGGCTATCTCCCAGGCTTGAAGTCTCAAAAATATCCACCTGATAAAAGGTAACCCTTAACTTTTAGGTTGCTTGCACTTTTTTCAATGGACAAATCTATGAAAGAAGACAGAAAAGATAGCAAATGCTGCAGGAATATTAATGGGGAGAGGTTATAATGAACTGGGGACCTGAGGGAAAGCTTTATGCAAAAAAAGGAAATCCACAATTATTTACATTAGTGTTTTCCCTGTGCTTCCCATCAGAGGGTTTGGTTTCGGGGAACTAAGATCCCACAAATCACACAACACGGTCAAAACAAAAATAATAATAAATTGATCCTTGAAAAGTGGATAGGATTTTAACAGAGAAGAGTAAAAAAAAAAGGAAATGTAATTTCTGGGTCATGAAGACTTCTAGGCAAAGAGGATTAAAGGACAAAAAAGCATAATAGTTTACAGTGTGCTAGAGGGAAAAAAGTATAGACTTTGTAGTCACCAACTCTCCTCTGGCAATTCATTTGCTCAAGTCCTTGGAGAAACTGGCTAATCTCTCTAAATCTTTTCCTCATTTGTAAAGTGAAGAGAATGATACTATCACTGAACACTGTGTAAAGGATTTTTAAAAACTTAAATAATGAACCTGGGACATAGTCATTCCTTAGAAAAACAATATTACACTGCTCTAACACACTGACAGTTATCAAACATACAGCTGAATTCACTTTCACAATAATACAGTTTGAGTCACTTGACCTGAGTCTCTACAGGTATGCCATTGAATCTTCCATAAAATGGGTTAGGGTTGTGCTCAAGCGGTGTGGTGGTGAAGGGAATGGCAACCCACTCCAGTACTCTTGCCTGGAGAATCCCATGGATAGAGGAACCTAGTGGGCTACAGTCCATGGGGTTGCAAAGTCAGACATGACTGACCACTTGCGCACAGTAGTATGGAAAACTCCCTCTCTCAGGCACACACTAGCCATGGTCTACAGAGAGACCCTGTGTTAGAATCATCAATTTGGATGATAGAAAAAGAAATTCCTGCTCAGTGAAATGCAATCATTTGTCTAAGTGAGCAAATCTATGGCACATGAATACACAGGACTTCTAATTCCAGGTCTACTACTCTTTTCAATAAATTCTCTATTTCTAACCATTTTTATGGATTTGAGCCACACAATTATATAGCTGATCCATTCAATCAATGACAAACCCCCGATGTTTCTGAAATCTGTCGTTGCAGAGACTGCATTTGATATTTCTGTCTCTCATCGAGAGACTAAGGTAAGAAGAACTGAATTGCTGGAGTGTACCTCTCCGGGCCACTTTCTGCAGCTTATTGAAGATGTCCTCTACATGGTTTTTCTTGAAGAAGTTGAACCTCTGCCGGTGGAAACAGTACTTAAGGGGAACTGAGCTGGAAATACCCTTTGCTTGATTTCACTCCACACATTTATGTAATGATGTTTCCAGTTAAAAAAAAATTTATACTAGCCATTGAGAAATTGATAGAAAAAGAAGACAAATGACCAAAAACACTTAAAGATATGTGAATAAATACACAGTGAGGGGAAAGGGTTGTTGCCATATGCAGGGATTAACAGAGCAAGAAATACTGTGGGAGAAAATAGTGAGAGAGCACCAGGAAATCACTTCAGCAGAGAACACTGGATCCACTTCTGAGAATGACAGGGTATGAAGAGGGACACAGGACAGCTCAGGACACAAACTTGATAAAATGGGCTTAGATGAAGAGTTGGGAGAGGGGTGATGACTGCAGAAATACAGTGATACCTAGATTAAGCGTTTACTCTGAGTAACAGTGCTAAAGAGTATAATCATTGTCTGTGCAAAATGGACATTTCTTTGTTACTGTCTACAGGCTAAGAAAGATATGCTTTTTTAAAAAATTTTTTAACAGAATCAACAAAAAATGATATTCAAAAGATACTCCAGAATTCACATTTCTGCATCTCTTAAAGAGATGCCAATTTTTATCGGCTGAAGGTATTATACTTTATTTTTTTTTCTGCAAAATGAATCTTATTTGTTAGACTGAAACATGTTTGTATCTAAGATATTTTAAACAAAAATATGTATCTGTTAATATTTTTCTTCAAATGAAGAATATCTGTTTTCTGGAGGTATGCACTGTTGATCCTTTAGGAATCTTTCCTTTTTCTTTTTTCAGATTCATCTTTTTAAATAGAATTTAAAAACCAACAAGAATAAACCAATAACAAATCTCTCCTAAATAAGCCTAACTTCTATGCCCTCATACTAGCTAATGATAAATGCAAAAAGTATGTTTAATCCACATGCTAACCAAAATTCACTACCCTGTGGGGAGAACCTTCCCAGAAGCGATTTATCCAAAGTATGAAGAGTTAAGGGGAAAAAAAGATACTTGCCCTTAGGTGTCTCTTCTGGCACAACCAACTCTCATTGACAAGCCACAAACAGGACTTTCACTAGGCTTTCACTAGGCCTGAGTTTCACCAACCAGGACTTTTACTAGGCTCTGGTGCCACAATACCCAGAGGATGGTGGGAGGGAAGAAATCCTGCCACCTTGTGACCATTTATTTTTCATAACAAGAACTGTTAAACCTATCAATGTGGGAGCTGATAACTTACAAGGACTGCAAGGCTGTAAATGACTCCCGCCCTGAAAAATTTGCCTGAAGTCCCTTATCAAAGAAGAGTGCAAAATAGGGCAGGGTTTCAAGAAGCAAATTTTAATATGTATATTTAATTCAATGGCACCCCACTCCAGTACTCTTGCCTGGAAAATCTCATGGATGGAGGAGCCTGGTGGGCTGCAGTTCATGGGGTCGCTAAGAGTAGGACACGACTGAGCGACTTCACTTCCACTTTTCACTTTCATGCATTGGAGAAGGAAATGGCAACCCACTCCAGTGTTCTCGCCTGGAGAATCCCAGGGACGGGGGAGCCTGGTGGGCTGCCGTCTATGGGGTTGCACAGAGTCGGACACGACTGAAGTGACTTAGCAGCAGCATATTTAATTCACACTGTAATTTTAAAAGGAGGACAAAAACAGACAAAAGCTTATAAACAGATCCTCTTTGGATATAATGTGAGAGTACCTGAAGAACAATGGACAGAGGCCCATAGTATTGTACAGAAGGCAGTGAACAAAGCCATCATAAAGAAAAAGAAATGCAAGAAGGCCAGGTGGCTGTCTGAGGAGGCCTTACAGATAGTGGAGGAAGGAAGAGAAGTGAGAAGCAAGGCAGAAACGGAAAGGTATACCTCATTAAAGGCAGAGTTTCAGAGAATTGCAAGGAGAGACAAGAGGCTTTGCTCAATGAAAAATGCAACCAAATAGAGGAAAACAACAGAAAGGGTAAGACTAGAGATCTCTTCAAGAAAATTGGAAAAATCAAAGGAATGTTTCATCCAGAGATGGGCACAATGAAGACAGAAATGGTAAAGACTTAATAGAAGCAGAGAAGACAAGAAGAGCTGGAAAGAATATATAGAAGAACGATACAAAAAAGATATTAATGACCCAGATAACCACAATGGTGCAGTCTCTCACTCAGAGCCAGACATTCTGGAGTATAAGGTTAAGTGGACCTTAGGAAGCATTGCTGTCAATAAAGCTAGTGGAGGTGATGGGAATCCCAGCAGAACTATTTAAAATCCTAAAAGATGATGCAGTTAAACTGCTGCACTTAATACGTCAGCAAATATGAAAGACCCAGCAGTAGCCATAGGACTGGAAAAGGTCAATCTTCATCCCGATTCCCAAGAAGGGCAGTACTAGAGAATGTTCAAGCCACCAGGCAATTGCACTCATCTCCCATGCTAGTAAAGAAAGAAAGAAAGTGAAGTCGCTCAGTCGTGTCCGACTCTGTGTGACCCCATGGACAGTAGCCTGCCAGGCTCCCCTGACCATGGGATTTTCCAGGCGAGAATACTGGAGTGGGTTGCCATTTCCTTCTCCAGGGGATCTTCCCAACCCAGGGATCAAACCCAGGTCTCTTGCACTGCAGGCAGGCTCTTTACCATCTGAGCCACCAGGGAAGCCCCATGCTAGTAAGGTTATGCTCAAAATCCTGCAGGTGGGCTTCAGTATTATGTGAACTGAGAACTTCCAGATGTTCAAGCTGGGTTTAGAAAAGACAGAGGAACCAGAGATCAAATTGCCAACATTCACTGGATCAACAGAAAGCAAGGGAATTCCAGAAAAACATCTACCTCTGTTTCACTGACTATGCCAAAGCCTTTGACCCTGTGGATCACAACAAATTGTTGAAAACTCTTAAAGAGATGGGAATACCAGACCATCTTACCTGTCTCCTGAGAAACTTGTATGTGGGTCAAGAAGCAACAGTTAGAACCCTGTATGGAACAACTGACTGGTTCAAGATCAAGAAAGAAGTACAACAAGGCTGTTTACTGTCTCCCTGTTTATTTAACTTATATTAAGAGCACATTATGTGAAATGCCAGGCTGGATGAGTTACAAGCTGGAACAAGATTGCCAGGACAAATATCACCAACCTCATAAATGCAGATGATATCACTCTAATGGCAGAATGGGAGGAGGCGCTAAAGAGCCTCTTGAAGAGGGCGAAGGAGGAGAGAGAAAAAGCCAGGCAAAAATCTCAATATTAAAAAACTAAGATCGTGGCATCGATCTCATCACTTCATGGCAAATAGAAGGGGAAAAGGTGAAAGCAGTGACAGATTTCCTCTGTTACTCTAAAAGACTCTGTGGGCTCTAAAATCACTGCTGGTGGTCGGAAGGAGACTGCAGACACGAAATTAGAAGATGATTGCTTCTTGGAGGAAACTTACGACAAACCTAGGAGTGTGTTAAAAGGCAAGGACACCATTTTGCCAATAAAGGTCCCTTTAGTCAAGGCTGTGGTCCTTCCAGCAGTCATATACAAATGTGAGAGCTGGACAATAAAGAAGGCAGAGCATCAAAGAATTGATGCTTTCGAACTGAGGTGCTGGAGAAGACTCCTGAGTGTCCCTTGGACAGCTAGGAGATCAAACCAGTCAACCCTAAAGGAAACCAACCCTGAATAAACATTGGAATTAAATTGAAGAAAGTAGGGGAAACCACTAGACCATTCAGCTATGACCTAAATCAAATCCCTTATGACTATACAGTGGAAGTAACAAACAGATTCAAGGGATTAGATAGAGTGCCTGAAGAACTATGTATGGAGGTTCATGACATTGTCTTTCTGGAACTCTCATAGACACATTCAAATATAGATATAAAAGTAGATCCTCAACAGGACTTACAGAATAGCACAGGGAACCCTACTGAACACTCTTGTAATAACCTAGATGTGACAATCGTCTGCCAAAGACTAGATACACTTTCATATTTCCCTGAATCAAGTTGCTGTTTCCTTACAACACAAACAATATGGGAAATCAACTATATTCTAACACAAAACACACACTATACTGCAAGTCAAATGACAGGCCTTCTGTATTGACCTCAGGCCTCAGGGACCCGGGCTGCAGTCCCATCCCTGGAGCCCGAGCAGCCTTTTGTCCCAGGGCTGCACCATCCTGGCGGTGAGGGATCTGAGAACGATGTGCCAGCCAGTGAGCCCCAGCTGGACCTGTTGTGTGTGTCCCTTCCGGATAAAACCACAGTTTCCAGATGGGGCAGGCCCTGCAGAGCTAAACCATCTCTAGTTCATTCAAAGTATGGTGGTCCCTGGGAACTGGAAGAGCCTTCCAGAGTCAGAGGGTCTCCAGGTCTCCCCGTGGTGGGTTTCCTTCTGCCAGCTTCCTCCTAAAGAGTCACCTCACTTACACAATACAGCAGCCAGAGCAGGGCAAAATCCAGGGCTTGGGATTTCTGGGGAATGGGAGCAGGGGAGGGTGAAGGGTCACAACCGGGAATGATAAAGTGCTGCCGCCCTGTGGACATTGCTGGTAACTACAACTTAAAAGCCCCTGTTGAATGCAACTTCAAACTCAAAAGGCCTGTCGGGTTGGAAATGACTCCCGCGCTCAAGAAATGGCCTGTGTTCGGTAACCGAATAACATTTCCAAATAGGGCAGGCTTTTGAGAAGCCAATCTCAAAGTTAAATTTTACACAGACTCTAATACCACTGTCCGGAAAAAAAAAAAAAAAAACGGCACATAAAACAATGCTCTATGTGTCTCTTCATTAGAGAAACTGAAATCAAACCTGTTAGGAATTAACACCTTGCAGCCGACCTGCTGGTCATCATCCAATAGTCTGCATACAGTAAAAGACAGACAGAGCCTGCAGAACACGGAAAGCTCCTTTGTCTCTGTTCGGAATATATATTGGTCACAGACATCATGGAGAACAGCATGCTGCTGCTGCTGCTACGTCGCCTCAGTCGTGTCCGACTCCTAGCGACCCCATGGACTGCAGCCTATTAGGCTCCTCCGTCCATGGGATTTTCCAGGCAAGAGTACTGGAGTGGGGTGCCATTGCCTTCTCCAATGCATGAAAGTGAAAAGTGAAAAGTGAAAGTGAAGTCACTCAGTCGTATCCGACTCCTAGTGACCCCATGGACAGCAGCCTACCAGGCTCCTCCGTCCATGGGATTTGCCAGGCAAGAGGACTGGAGTGGGGTGCCATTGCCTTCTCCGCATAGGGGTTCCTTAAAAATCCTACAGATAGAGGGAGCTGCTGATCAGCAGTCCTGCCGTTTAAGCTTCAACCGGAGAAAACAATAGCTGAGAAAGACACAGGTTACCTGACAGTTCACTGCTTACAACAGCCATGACCTGCAAGCAACCATGATGTCCACTGACCTAGAATGGACTGGGGAGATGGGGTACATACATATAAGGGAACATTCCTCAGCCCGTACAAACTAAGAATTAACACCACCCGCAGCACGCGGATTGACGTAGACGTTGTCATAATGAGAGAAGCCAGACAGAGAAAGGTAAATATCCTGTGACATCACTTTTAAGTGCAGTCTAGAAAAGACTCTTAGAAACGAGCACATTGAGCAAACACTAACAGACTCACCGAATTACAGATTGAACTTCCCGTTGCCACAGGGAATAATAGGTGGAAGGGATAGTTAGAGAGCTGGCGATTGACAAGTCCACTCAGGTTTATTTAAAATGAATGACCAACCAGGTCCTAGTTATAGCACAGGAAACTCTGGCTCAATGTTATGTGGCAGCTTGGATGAGTAGGGAGTTTGGGGGAGAATGGATACGTGCATAGAGATGGCTGGGTTCCTTCTTGTTTACCTGATTCTGTCAAAACATGGCAACTGGCTCTCTTCCAATATAAAATAAATATAGAAAAAAAATGCACTACAACTAAATATCACTTTCCTGCCACCAGAATGGTCATCATTAACAATTCAGCCAGTCAGAAAAGCTGGAGAAGGCCCAGAAAAGAGAAACCCTCTTATCCCTTCTCTAAGAATGTGCACTGGTTAACAGCCACACTTGAGAACATTATGGAAGTCTGTTAATAACCTAAAGAAAGACATTGCCTATGATCAGACACTCTCACCCTTGGGCCTATTTCCTGAGAAAACTCTACTTCAAAAAGACCTGTGCACCTGATGTTAATTTCAGCACTACTTAGGAAATGGCAACCCACTCCAGTATTCTTGCCTGGAAAATCCTATGGACAGAGGAGCCTGGTAGGCTGCAGTCCATGGGGCCGCAAAGAGCTGGACACGACTGAGCAACTTCACTCATATAAGACCCAAGACATGGAAGGAACCCTAATGTCCATTGACAGAAAAATGGACAAAGATGATGTTGTACTCATATACAAGGGAATTTTACTCAGCCATAAAAAAGAAGGAAAGAATGCCATCTGCAGCAACATAGATGACTTAACCAGGATCATAGGAAGCGAGCAGCCATAGAAAAGCAGATACCCTACGCCATCACTTATCAAATGATGCTACAAATTGATACACATGAGCTCATTTAGGAAACAGAACAGATTATTAGAGAACCCACTGTGTGTTTCCCCACAAAACATGGGGAAAAGGAATAAATCAGAAGGTTGGGATTAATATATCCACACTGATTTTACAAAATCAGATCATCAGTAAGGACCTACTCTATAGCCCAGCGAACCCCACTAGACACTCTGTGCTATCTAGAGGGGCATCGCTCCCAAAAAAGACAAGATAAACATCTATGCCTACCCAAATCACTGACTGCAGCAAACACATCCTTTGAAGTCAGCTATGGTGGAGAGTTCTGATGAAACGTGGTCCACTGGAGAAGGGAATGGCAAACCACTTCAGTATTCTTGCCTTGAGAACCCCATGAACACTATGAAAAGGCAAAAAAATATGATGCTGAAAGATGAACTCCCCATGTCAGTAGATGCCCAACATGCTACTGGAGAAGAGTGGAGAAACAACTCCAGAAACAATGAAGAGATGGAACCAAAGCAAAAACAACACCCAGTTATGGGTGTGACTGTTGATGGAAATTAAGTCTGATGCTGTAAAGAACAATATTGCATGGGAACCTGGAATGTTAGGTCCATGAATCAAGGTAAATTGGAAGTGGTCAAACAGGAAATGGCAAGAGTGAAATTTACATTTTAGGAATCAATGAACTAAAATGGACTGGAATGGGCAAATTTACTTCAGATGACTGAAGTCTATCTACTACTGTGGGTGAGAATCCCTTAGGAGAAACGGAGTAGCCCTCGTAGTCAACAAAAGAGTCCAAAATGCAGTACTTGTGTACAATCTCAAAAGTGAAGACTTGTCATCATGAACAATAATGTTTATAGAGTACTTCCTGTATGTCAGTCACTGTGCCAAACATTTTACAAAGAGTACGCAGTTTCATCTTCATCATGACACACTCTAGGAGCTAGTATTATCCTACATTTTACAGCTGAAGGAACTAAGGCTTAGAGATGGCAAGAAATGTGTTCTGGCCATTGGCTTTAGAAGACATACAAGAAAGAACAGCAAGATAAAACAACATACAGAAACAGAAAGCAGGACCGATTACAACTGATAAAGATAGATAAGGATATAAAGGAGGAGAAAATATGTGTGCCGTAGCAAATGAAAAACCATCTTAGTAAACACAGGTCTGAGAATCCATCATACAAACTATTAAGACTTTCCAAGCTCTGGTGCGAATGGATGTTCCAAAGTCATTTCAAGATGCACAATTTGTATGGAAATACAAAAAAACCTCAAATAGCCAAAGCAATCTTGAGAAAGAAGAATGGAACTGGAGGAATCAACCTGCCTGACCTCAGATTATACTACAAAGCTAGAGTCATCAAGACAGTATGGTACTGGCACAAAGACAGAAATATAGATCAATGGAACAAAATAGAAAGCCCAGAGAAAAATCCACACACCTATGGACACCTTATTTTTGACAAAGGAGGCAAGAATATACAGTGGATTAAAGACAATCTCTTTAACAAGTGGTGCTGGGAAAACTGCTCAACCACCTGTAAAAGAATGAAACCAGAACACTTTCTAACACCATACACAAAAATAAACTCAAAATGGATTAAAGATCTAAATGTAAGACCAGAAACTATAAAACTCCTAGAGGAAAACAGAGGCAAAACACTCTTTGACATAAATCACAGCAGGATCCTTTATGACCTACCTCCCAGAGTAATGGAAATAAAAGCAAAAATAAACAGGACCTAATTAAACTTTAAAAGCTTTTGCACAGTGAAGGAAACTGTAAGCAAGGTGAAAAGACAGCCTTCAGAATGGGAAAAAATAACAGCAAGCGAAGCAACTGACAAAGAATTAACCTCAAAACTATACAAGCAGCTCATGCAGCTCAATACCAGAAAAATAAATGACCCAATCAAAAAATGGGCCAAAGAACTAAACAGACATTTCTCCAAAGAAGACATACAGATGGCTAACAAACACATGAAAAGATACTCAACATCACTCATTATCAAAGAAATGCAAACCAAAACCACAGTGAGGTACCATCTCATGCTGGTCAGAATGGCTGCGATCCAAAAGTCTACAAACAATAAATGTTGGAGAGGGTGTGGAGAAAAGGCAACCCTCTTACACTGTCAGTGGGAATGCAAACTAGCACAGCCACTATGGAGAACAGTGTGTAGATTCCTTAAAAAACTGGAAATAGAACTGCCATACAACCCAGCAATCCCACTGCTGGGCATACACACTGAGGAAACCAGAATTGAAAGAGACTCATGTACCCCAATACTCATCGCAGCACTGTTTATAATAGCCAGGATGGAAGCAACCTAGATGTCCATCGGCAGACAAATGGGTAAGAAAGCTGTGGTACATATACACAATGTAATATTACTCAGCTATTTAAAAAAAAAAAAACGCTTTTGAATCAGTTCTAATGAGGTGGATGAAACTGGAACCTGTTATAGAGACTGAAGTAAGTCAGAAAGAAAAACACCAACGCAGTATCAGTTCAGTCTCTCGGTCGTGTCCGACTCTGCGACCCCATGGACTGCAGCACACCAGGCCTCCCTGTCCATCACCAGCTTCCGGAACTGGAGAAAAATTCCCGGAGTTTACTCAACTCATGTCCATTGAGTCGGTGACGCCATCCAACCATCTCATCCTCTGTCATCCACTTCTCCTACTGCCCTCACTTTTTCCCAGCATGAGGGTCTTTTCAAATGAGTCAACTCTTCACAACAGCTGGCCAAAGTATTGGAGTTTCAGCTTCAACATCAGTCCTTCCAATGAACACTCAGGACTGATCTCCTTTAGGATGGACTGGTTGGATCTCCTTACAGTTCAAGGGACTCTCAAGAGTCTTCTCCAACACCACAGTTCAAAAGTATCAATTCTTTGGTGCTCAGCTTTCTTTATAGTCCAACTCTTTCTTTATAGTCCAACATCCATACAATGACCACTAGAAAAACCATAGCCTTGACTAGACGGACCTTCGTTGGCAAAGTAATGTCTCTGCTTTTAAATATGCTGTCTAGATTGGTCATAACCTTCCTTCCAAGGAGTAAGCATCTTTTAATTTCATGGCTGTAGTCACTATCTGCTGTGATTTTGGAGCTTCCCAAAATAAAGTCAGCCACTGTTTCCACTGTTTCCCCATCTATTTGCCATGAAGTGATGGGACCGGATGCCATGATCTTAGTTTTTTTTTAATATTGAGATTTAAGCCAACTTTTTCACTCTCCTCTTTCACTTTTATCAAAAGACTCTTTAGTTCTTCACTTTCTGCCATAAAGGTGGTGTCATCTGAATATCTGAGGTTATTGGTATTTCTCCCAGCAATCTTGATTCCTGCTTGTGCTTCATCCAGCCCAGTGTGTCTCATGATGTACTCTGCATATAAGTTAATTAAGCAGTGTGACAATATACAGCTTTGATGTACTCCTTTAATTAATGCATATATATAGGAATTTAGAAAGATGGTAACGATGACCCTATATGAGAGACAGTAAAAGAGACACAGATATAAAGAACAGATTTTTTAACTTTGTGGGAGAAGGCAAGTGTAGGATGATTTGAGAGAAGAGCATTAAAACATGTGTATTACCATATGTGAAGTAGATCACCAGTCCAAGTTTGATGCATGAAATAGGGCGCTCAGGGCTGGTGCACTGGGACCACCCTGAAGGATGGGATGAGGAGGGAGGTGGGAGGGGGGTTCAGGATGGGAAACACATGTACACTCATGGCTGATTCATGTCAATGTATGGCAAAAACCACTACAATATTGTAAAGTAATTAGCCTCCAATTTAAATAAATAAATAAAAATTTTAAAGAGATGCTGCTGTTTATTTGTTCAGGTGTGTGGGTGTCTGCAATGTGTCTTAATACCAACAGATGGCAGCAACATGCAAGCAATAGTAAGCCACTCATCCTGTCCTTGAGCTAACCGATTGAGCTAACTCTGCCTTCAGTTCTCAGCTGCTCAAATTTCAACAGATCTCTCAGTATTCCCACCATTACAAGTATGATTGAGGAGCACAAATGATGTTTCATAGACATCCCTCCCCAAACATTATCACCATATGGAAGCCGTGTAAGAATGCTGATTTTGAAGACAATACAAGAATAGAGTACAACAGCAGCTCTCCTTTGGAGAAAGAGAATTCCCCTCGTGGACCAGATTGCGGTTATGGCTCCTTTCACCAGCAGTTCTGGCTTGATGGCAAGATCATTGCTGTGGGGGTGACTGACATCCTTCCACACTGTGTATTGTCTGTATATTTGTACTACAATCTGGATTATTCATTTCTGTCTCTGAGAGTTTACTCTGCGCTCCGAGAAATTGCTTTTACTAAGCAACTTCATGATAAAACACCTCAACTCAGCTATTACCGTTAGGTAGTTAGAATAGGAAAAAGGAGTCCAGAATGGTGATGGCTAAAAGACAAAGAAAGGTAAAGCCCACAAAGATAGAACAAAGGAAGGTCTGAGGATTGGAGTGAGGACCTCAGGTAAAACAAACAGCCCTCCTGGTTAGCCCAATTTACATAGGGCAGGCTCAGGGGGAGGAGAAAAAACAGATAAAAAGAGGAGCCAAAATTGAGCGGGGAGCCTCTCTTCTCTCCATCTTTTGGGTTGGCCTGCCCTCACTCCTCAAGGGTGTACTATCCTTTGTTTTTCGTAATAAAACTGAGCTGTAACATGGAGCCGTGACACCGGTCTGTCCGAGGAAATTTCATAGGGCTGTAACTCTGGTCCATCCATCGGTTCAAATTTTTGTTGTGATGAGACAGAACCAAGGAAATTACAAATTCCCCTGACATCTACAGTGTCGTTTCTCAGATTTAACTTGGCTGAAAAAACCTCAGCTTGGCCCGCACAAGCACAGTAGAAGTACAACTTGGAAAAAGCTCCCACAGTGGAAGCTGAATGTGAAGAAAACCCAGAGCAGGGGAAGTGACAAGAAGCCCAGCATGCTGGAGACCGGAACAGCAAAAACCAACTTGGTAGAAAGCTTATGTGGCTCAGTCTCAGATTCTAGAAACCCTCCAGTTGGGGTAGGAAGTCCTTGCTCCTATGGCTGGAAGGATATATGGCTAAAAAAATCTTAAACCCTTTACAACCTCTTATTTCTTGTTTCCTTGAACCCCCTACAAACAGGCGAGCGGCAATGGGTGCCCCAGGACATCCTGAAGGCTCTACTATCTGCTGTGCCTTAGTAGCTGTTGCCCAAGCAGGTGGGGGTTCTTTTGTTCTTAATCTTCTTTGTGCCAAGGATCAGGCCAATGAAAACTGTGAGCACAGGTCAGGTATTTAGCAGATTTTCTGGCAGGTTATGAAGGGGATTCCTCGGCACGTTTTTCCCATTGTTTTTTCTTCCTGTCCTCGGCTCCTCTCTCCATCTGTGCTGTTGCTTACAAAGTATTGGGCAGGTCATCATCTTTCCATTTCTGAAAGTTGTGCTTCAAATCATTTACCTAAGATTGGGACCCAAACCCACGTGGTAGGGACTCTGTACTTTGCTTAGTCACTCAGTCATATCCAACTGGGACTTGAGCCTGGCCAAAACCCATGGTGCCTGGTTTTAGGATCTAATGAAGCTCAGGCTCTAGATGTCTCATGGCAAAAAATTCAGTGAGAGACACAGCAATAGGTAAGAGGTGGATTTGTTTGGATTTAGAGAGAAGCACAGTCAACAGGGTGTGGCCCATTGCAGAGCGCACGTGCAGCAGCCATAGAATGTGGTGTGGTTATTTCCCCCCCCCCGCCCCCATCTGGGTGACTTCATATGCTAATGAGTGGGAGGATCATTCCAACAATTGGGGAACCACCCACTCTTGGTCTTTTAATAGTGCCTTGGAACTGCCTTGGAACTGTCAGAAAAATATCTATTTCTGCTTTATTGACCATGCCAAAGCCTTTGACTGTGTGGATCACAATAAACTGTGGAAAATTCTGAAAGAGATGGGAATACCAGATCACCTGACCTGCCTGTTGAGAAATCTGTATGCAGGTCAGGAAGCAACAGTTAGAACTGAACATGGAACAACAGACTGGTTCCAAATAGGAAAAGGAGTACATCAAGGCTGTATATTGTCACCCTGCTTATTTAACTTCTATGCAGAGTACGTCATGAGAAACGCTGGGCTAGAAGAAGCACAAGCTGGAATCAAGATTGCCAGGAGAAATATCAATAACCTCAGATATGCAGATGACACCACCCTTATGGCAGAAAGTGAAGAGGAACTAAAAAGCCTCTTGTTGAAAGTGAAAGAGGAGAGTGAAACAGTTGGCTTAAAGCTCAACATTCAGAAAACGAAGATCATGGCATCTGGTCCCATTACTTCATGGGAAATAGATGGGGAAACAGTGGAAACAGTGTCAGACTTTATTTTTTTAGGCTCTAAAATCACTGCAGATGGTGACTACAGCCATGAAATTAAAAGACGCTTACTCCTTGGAAGAAAAGTTATGACCAACCTAGATAGCATATTAAAAAGCAGAGACATTACTTTGCCAACAAAGGTCCATCTAGTCAAAGCTATGTTTTTTCCAGTGGTCATGTATGGATGTGAGAGTTGGACTATGAAGAAAGCTGAGCACCGAAGAATTGATGCTTTTGAACTGTGGTGTTGGAGAAGACTCTTGAGAGTCCCTTGGACTGCAAGGAGATCCAACCAGTCCATCCTAAAGGAGATCAGTCCTGGGTGTTCTTTGGAAGGACTGATGTTGAAGCTGAAACTCCAGTACTTTGGCCACCTCATGCGAAGAATTGACTCATTGGAAAAGACCCCGATGCTGGGAGGGATTGGGGGCAGGAGGAGAAGGAGATGACAGAGAATGAGATGGCTGGATGGCATCACTGACTCGATGGACATGAGTTAGAGTAAGCTCCGGGAGTTGGTGATGACAGGGAGGCCTGGCGTGCTGCGATTCATGGGGTCGCAAAGAGTTGGACACGACTGAGTGATTGAACTGAACTGAACTGGAACTGTCATGGGGCCTCTGGGTGTGTCCTTTAGCTTGCAGATTGAAGATCAAGATTTAGCTGAATTTGACTTGTCATCTTGGATCCATTTAATTTTAATCAGTTTATGTTATGCCTGTGGGCCATGTCATTCTTTCAAAAGTTGTGCCTTGCCCCCCTCCCTCCTGTTTCATGCTCTTTTCCTGAGCCCCATTCAGGCCCTCAATGTTGCCTCTACAACCTTCTGGAGGGACAACCAGAAAATAGTTGGCCTTTGGGAGAGAAATGCCATATAATATCCAATCCCTCTAGATATTCACGCTTTCATCTTCCATGTTTCCTACATGTGCAACAAGGGCATCTCTCAATGAACCCTCTAGAGTGGGTGACAGGCACACAATGCCTGCTAGAAGTCCATCTGTTGGTGGATTTCTTCAAGGGCAGTTGGGCTTCTGGGAATGTTTGCCACTTTGGGAGTTCCACAGGCCATTTGGGCCTGAACCGTTGACACCCTTCTCCTAAAGTTACAAACATACCCCCAGATCAAAACTCCACCCCACTTTTATGGAACATTTGGTCTGTTGCCTTTTATCAATTTGTTCTTAAGCCACTTACTAACTCCTATAACCACTACCCTGCCCCCTTATAGTCAACATTGCTCCACCCTGCTTATTATTAAAATACTCTTAATGCACCTAATCAGCAATGCTGAAAAAACTGAGGTTGAATGGTTCTATGAAGACCTACAAGTCCTTCTAGAACTAACATCCAAAAAAGATGTCCTTTTCATTATAGGGGACTGGAATGCAAAAGTAGGAAGTCAAGAAATATTTGGCCTTGGAGTACAGAATGAAGTAGGGCAAAAGTTAACAGAGTTTTGTCAAGGGAAGGCATTGGTCATAGCAAACACCTGCTTCCAAAAATTCAAGAGAAGACTCTATACATGGACATCACCAGATGGTCAATACTGAAATCAGATTGATTATATTCTTTGCAGCCAAATATGGAGAAGCTCTATACAGTCACCAAAAACAAGACTGGGAGCTGACTGTGGCTCAGATCATGAGCTCCTTATTGCCAGTCTCAGACTGAAATCGAAAAAAGTAGGGAAAACCAATATACCATTCAGGTATGACCTAAATCAAATCCCTTATGATTATACAGTGGAAGTGACAAATAGATTCAAGGGATTAGATCTGATAGACATAGGGCCTGAAGAACTATGGATGGAGGTTCATGACATTGTACAGGAGGCAGGGATCAAGACCATCCCCAAGAAAAAGAAATGCTATAAGGTGAAATGGTTGTCTGAGGAGGCCTTACAAATAGCTAAGAAAAGAAGAGAAGCAAAAGGCAAAGGAGAAAAGGAAAGATATACCCATCTGAATGCAGAGTTCCAAAGAATAGCAAGGAGAGATAAGAAAGCCTTCCTCAGTGATCAATGCAAAGAAATAGAGGAAAACAATAGAATGGGAAAGACTAGAGATCTCTTTAAGAAAACTAGAGATACCAAGGGAACATTTCATGCAAAGATGGGCTCGAAAAAGGACAGAAATGGTATGGACCTAAAAGAAGCAGAAGATATTAAGGAGAGGTGGCAACAATACACAGAAGAGCTATTCAAAAAAGATCTTCACGACCCAGATAATCACGATGGTGTGATCACTCACCTAGAGCCAGACATCCTGGAATGCGAAGTCAAGTGGGCCTTAGGAAACATCACTACTAACAAAGCTAGTAGGTGTGATGGAATTCCAGTTGAGCTATTTGAAATCCTAAAAGGTGATGCTGTGAAAGTGCTGCATTCAATATGCCAGCAAATTTGGAAAACTCAGCAGTGGTGACAGGACTGGAAAAGGTCAGTTTTCATTCCAATCCCAAAGAAAGGCAATGCCAAAGAATGCTCAAACTACCACACAGTTGCATTCCTCTCACAGGCTAGGAAAATAATGCTCAAAAATCTCCAAGCCAGGCTTCAAATGAACCGTGAACTTCTAGATGTTCAAGCTGAATTTAGAAAAGACAGAGGAACCAGAGATCAAATTGCCAACATCCGCTGGATCATTGAAAAAGCAAGAGAGTTCCAGAAAAACATCTACTTCTGCTTTATTGACTACGCCAAAGCCTTTGGCTGTGTGGGTCACAACAAAGTGTGGAAAATTCTTCAAGAGATGGGAATACCAGACCACCTGACCTGCCTCTTGAGAAACTTGTATGCAGGTCAGGAAGCAACAGTTAGAATGGGACATGGAACAACAGACTGGTTCCAAATAGGAAAAGGAGTACATCAAGACTGCTTATTGTCACCCTGCTTATTTAACTTATATGCAGAGTACATCATGAGAAATGCTGGACTGGATGAAGCACAAGCTGGAATCAAGATTTCCAGGAGAAATATCAATAACCTCAGATATGCAGATGACACCACCCTTATGGCAGAAAGTGAAGAAGAACTAAAGAGCCTCTTGATGAAAGTGAAAGAGGAGAGTGAAAAAGTTGGCTTAAAACTCAACATTCAGAAAAGTATGATCATGGCATCTGGTCCCATCACTTCATGGCAAATAGATGGGGAAACAATGGAAACAGTGATAGATTTTTTTTTTTTTTTACTCCAAAATCACTGCAGATGGTGACTGCAGCCATGAAATTAAGGACGCACACCCATGGAAATAGAAGGAAACCTATCAGCTGTGGGACTACGCCTGGTCTCAGCAATAACTCAGGAGCCCAGTGAGAACACCTTTGCCTTTCTGGAAAGTTTATAAAAGGCCCTCCAAAAGTTTATCAATCTGGACTTAGACTCTTACAAGGGACAAGTGATTTTAAAGGACAAATTTCTATCCCAATGTGCATCAGACACTGCGATAAAGTTACCAACAGTTACAGCAGCAGGACCCTGCTGCCTCTTTAGATGAGATGGTCTAGACAGCCACCAGTACTTTTTATAACAGAGAACAGGAGAGGGAGGCCAAGGTCCAGGAAAGGGAGAAAAGGAGAGAGACAAGGCATGCCCAGATGCTGGCCACCCTCCAGAGAAGCCGTATGGCAAACCCCAAGTCCTTGAAGGACAAGGCATGAGGCAAATGCCTAATCTGTAGGCAGGAGGGACATTGGACAAAAGAGTGTCCAAACTGTGACAAATCTACTAAAATGGTTTGCTACAAAAGCCATCAATTGGGACATTGGGCGGCACTCTGCCCTTGGGACCCAAGAGCCTCAAGGTCAAGGGCCAAGCCTTCCCTCACGGTGGTTCAACAGAACTGAAGTGGCCTGCTCCAGCCAGCCCACCTGTCACAGAAAACCATCATGGAGCTAGAGCCAAGGATGCAACTGGAAGAGGCAGGTAGGTCTGAGAAATTTCTTGGTTGACACAGGGGCTACCTACTCTGTCCTGACCTATTCCAGAGCCTTCTCCTCCCAAACCTATACAATTTGGGGTCTACAGGAAGAACAATTACAAAAATATTCACCTGAGCACTTCATTGTTGCTATATGGACAAATATTTTCCCACCAGTTTCTGGTGGTCCCTGAGTTTCCTACTCCCGTATTGGAAGGAGATCTTTCCCTGCCTTTGAAATCTTGCAGCTATTGTAGTCCTGATAGAAGATGCCTTAGAACTCTCTCTTGGGGGCAAACTATTTTTACCAGCCACCAAGTAAAACAACTCCTGAATGGGAGAGGCCATTTATGGATGTCTGATCAAAGGATCTTGAGATATCAAGTAGTGCTGATGGAAAATCCAGGCCTGACTATATCCCCTTGTGTTCTTAACCCAGCTACCCTCCTGCTTACCCCCAAAGGCTCTCTCCCTTTTCACTCTTGCCTAGAAACTTTGGACCATTGGACAAAACCCCAAGAGGAATTGTCAAAAGATCCTCTGACCAATCCTGAGGGAATCTGGTACACTGATGGAAGCAGCTTTGTCTTGGATGGAGAAAGAAGAGCTGGAGAAGCAGTAGTCTCCAATTTCGAGACCATAGAGGCTAAACCTTTGCCACCAAGTACTTCAGCCCAATTAGCTGAGCTCATAGCCCTGATTCAAGCTTTAGAGCTGGGAAAAGGAAAAAGAGCAGCCATTTACACCAACTCCAAGTATGTCTGTCTGATGCTATATGCACATGCTGCTATTTGGAAAGAAAGAGGCCTCTTGACCACCCGAGGGTTCCCAATCAAATATGGTGATCAGATTCTTAGGCTCTTGGAGGCAGTCCATCTGCCCGCTGAGGTTTCAGTCTCCCATTGTAAAGGACACCAAAAAGAGCATGGAAGTGACACGAGGGAACCAAGCAGTGGATCAGGCAGCTAACAGAGCAGCATTAGAGAACAAAGACCTGAGAAGGGTTCCCACCTTAGTTCCATAGACTAACTTGCCAGAAACTCCTTCATATATTGAAGGTGAAACTCTTAAAGCTAAGAGTGAGAGCTTTCAAGAAGACCATATGGGGTGGTTTCAAAAGGAGGGAATCCTTTTTCTGCCTGGGAACCTCCAATGGAAGTTAATTAACTCCTTACATGCCACCACTCATTTAGGGGAAAAGGCCCTCCAAAGATTACTAGAAAGGTTCTTCAGAGGAACAGGCCTCCAAATGACTATAAGGCAAGTGGTCTCTTCTTGTCCCACTTGCCAATTAAGCAACCCCCAAGGAACTTGAAGACCCCAGCTGGCCCAGCCTGTCCAACGACATGGGACCTACCCAGGAGAGGAATGGCAGATGGACTTCACCCAGATGCCAGTTTCTCAAGGGTATAAATACCTATTAGTCATGACAGATACATTCACAGGATGGATTGAAGGCTTTCCCACCTGGACTGAGAAGGCTAAGGAGGTGGTAAAAAAAAAACTGCTCCATGAAATTATTCTGAGATTTGCTCTTCCCAGATCATTAAAAAGTGACAATGGGACATCATTTACTTCTAAGTTCACTCAAGGGGTCTGTAAAGCATTGGGCATTACTTATTATCTCCATTGTGCCTGGAGGCCTCAGTCTTCAGGGAAACTAGAAAGAGCCAACCAATTCTTAAAATCAGTGATAAAAATGATAATCCAGGAAACCTCCCAGGGACGGAAGGAGGCTTCACTAATAGCTCTCCTTCATACCCGTATTGCCCCTAAGGAACAGGTTGGTCTTAGTCTTTATGAGATACTATAGGGGAGACCTTTTGTTTATGTCAATGACCTCTTCCTAGATCCAGAGGCTCAGACCCTCCGGTCTTATACCATGGTCATTGTACAACTCCAACAAGATATACGCTTTCTGAGTGTCAACCAGGACCCAAAAGATTCTAAAGAGCCACCACTATATGCTCCAGGGACTCAAGTCCTAATTAAAGTCTGGAAAGATGAGTCCCCAAAGGTTCAATTCCAGCCCACATGGAAGGGCCCCTACCCTATAATACTTTCTACCCCTACAGCAGTCAAGGTACCAGACATGACTCCTGGATTTGCTACTCATGAGTCAAGCCATGGAAGAAAACAGAAGAAGACACTCAAAACTACAGCCGACCACAGAAAATATCACTCACCCTTAGATAGACACCTCTATAAGGATTCTGAGGCTTGAGACTAGCAAGAGGGGGAGGACCAATGCCCCTCACCATCCCAGTTCAGCAGGCAGTATCCAGAGAGACCTCAACACCCCTATTCCCAAAGAATTGGGCCTCCCATCTCTTAAGGGAGGATTGTTAGGAAGGTAGAATAGAAAATAGGAGTCCAGAATAGTGGTGACTAACAGACAAAGAAGGGAAAAGCCCAGAAAAATAGAACAAAGGAAGGTCTGAGGACTGGAGTGAGGACTTCAGGTAAAACAACAGCTCTCCTGGCTAGCTCAGTTTACATAGGGCAGGCTCAGCGGGAGGAGAAAAAACATATAAAAAGAGGAGCCAAAATTGAGCTGGGGGGCCTCTCTTCTCTCCGTCTTTTGGGTCGGCCCACCCTCACTCCTCAAGGGTGTACTATCCTTTGTTTTTCCTCATAAAACTGAACTGTAACACAGAGCTGTAACACTGGTTTGCCCAAGGAAATTTCAGAGGGCTGTAACACTGGTCCGTCTGTCACTTCAAATTTTTGTTGTGACGAGACAAAACCAAGGAAGTTACAAACTCCCCTAACATTACTACATGGGTTTCTACATTCATTCGTGTCCCAAGATGAAATATAAGATAATACTGCAGTCAACAGAGGGGTGCATGTATCTTTTTGAATTAGTACTTTTCTTTGGAAGAATATTCAGAAGTGGAATTGTCAGATTGTATGATGGGATTATAAGATGGCAGAGTAGAAGTATGTATGCTCATCTTCTCCTGCAAGAACTCCAAAATTACAACTCACTGCTGAACAACCACTGACAGGAGAAGGTTGGAGCCCACCAAAAAGATACCCTATGTCAAAGGGCAAAGGAGAAGCCCCAGAAAGATGGTAAGAGGGGCAAAATGATGTTTAGAATCAAATGTCATACCCACCAGAGATGCTCGGAGGGCTCAAACAAACCTTGTGCACACTAGGACCCAGAGACCCCACAGAGACTGAGCCAGAACTGTGTTTGAGTGTCTCCTGTGGAGGTGAGGGTCAGCAGTGGCCTGCTCCGGGGCAGGGGCTCTGGGGCAGCAGACCTGGGTCTGGCATAAGCCCTCTTGGAGGAGGTCGCCATTAACCCCACCATAGAGCCACCAGAACTTACACAGGACTGGGAAAGCAGACTCTTGGAGGGCACAAACAGAACCTTGTGTGCACCAGGATCCAGGAGGAAGGAACAGTGACCCTGCAAGAGATTGACCCAGACCTGCCTGTGAGTGTCCAGGAGTCTCCGGCAGAGGCGCGGGCCAGACGTGGCTGGCTGCAGGGTGGGGCGCTGAGTGCAGCAGTGTGTGCACAGAACGCTTTGAAGGGGTCACCATCATCTTCATTTCCTCCACCATAGCTTGGCCTCAGGTCAAACAACAGGGAGGGAACACAGCCCTATCAACAGAAAACCCCATTAAAGATTTACTGAGCATGGCCCTGCCCATCAGAACAAGACCCACTTTCCCCCTCAGTCAGACTCTCCCATCAGGAAGCTTCCATAAGCCTCTTAACCTTACCCATCAGCTGGCAGACAGAATGAAAACCACAATCACAGAAAACTGATCACATGGACCGCAGTGTTGTCTAACTCAGTGAAACTATGAGCCATGTCGTGTAGGGCACCCAAGATGGACGGGTCATGGTGGAGAGTTCTGACAAGACGTGGTCCATGGAGAAGGGAATGGCAAACCACTTCAGTATTCTTGCCTTGAGAACTCCATGAACAGTATGAAAAGGCAAAAATATAGAACACTGAAAGATGAACTCCCCAGGTCATTAGGTGCCCAATATGCTACTGGAGATCAGTGGAGAAAACACTCCAGAAAGAATGTAGGGATGGAGCCAAAGCAAAAACAACACCCAGTTGTGGATGTGACTGGTGATGGAAGTAAAGTCTGAGGTTGTAAAGAGCAATATTACATAGGAACCTGGAACGTTAGGTCCATGAATCAAGGTAAATTGGAAGTGGTCGAAGAGGAGAGGCAAGAGTGAAATTGACATTTTAGGAATCAGTGAACTAAAATGGACTGAAATGAGTGAATTTAACTCAGATGACCATTATATCTACAGTGGGCAAGAATCCCTTAGAAGAAATGGAGTAGCCCTCAGAGTCAACAAAAGAGTCTGAAATGCAGTGCTTGGATGCAATCTCAAAAACAACAGAAGGATCTCTGATCATATCCAAGGCAAACCATTCAATATCACAGTAATCCAAGAGTATGCCCCAACTAGTAATGCTGAAGAAGCTGAAGTTGAATGGTTCTATGAAGACCTACAAGACCTTAACAAACATCCCCAAAAGACGCCCTTTTCAGCATAGGGGACTGGAATGCAAAAGTAGGAAGTCAAGAAATACCTGGAGTAACAGGCAAATTTGGCCTTGGAGTACGAAACGAAGCAGGGCAAAAGTTAACAGAGTTTTGCTAAGAGAACACACTGGCAATAGCAAATACCCTCCTCTAAAATCACAAGAGAAGACTCTATACATGGACATCACCAGATGGTCAATACTGAAATCAGATTGATTATATTCTTTGCAGCCAAAGATGGAGAAGCTCTATACAGTCAGCAAAAACAAGACCGGGAGCTGACTGTGGCTCAGATCATGAGCTCCTTATTGCCAGTCTCAGACTGAAATCGAAAAAAGTAGGGAAAACCAATATACCATTCAGGTATGACCTAAATCAAATCCCTTATGATTATACAGGGAAAGTGACAAATAGATTCAAGGGATTAGATCTGATAGACAGAGTGTCTGTAGAACTATGGACGAAGGTTTGTGACATTGTATAGGAGGTGGTGATCAAGACTATCCCCAAGAAAAAGAAATGCAAAAAGGCAAAATGGTTGTCTGAGGAGGCCTTACAAATAGCTGAGAAAAGACAAGGAGCTAAAGGCAAAGGAGAAAAGGAAAGATATACCCATCTGAATGCAGAGTTCTAAAGAATAGCAAGGAGAGATGAAAAAGACTCCCTCAGTATTCAATACAAAGAAATAGAGGAAAACAATAGAATCGGAAAGACTAGAGATCTCTTCAATCTCCTGTGGATATCCAACCATTCTATCCTAAAGGAAATAGCCCTGAATATTCATTGGAAGGACTGATGCTGAAGCTGAAACTCCAATACTTTGGCCACCTGATGCGAAGAACTGACTCATTTGAAAAGACCTTGAATCTGGGAAAGATTGAAGGTGGGAGAAGGGGACGACAGAGGATGAGCTGGTTGGATGGCATCACCAACTCGATGGACATGAGTTTGAGTAAACTTCAGGAGTTGGTGATGGACAGGGAGGGCTGGCTTGCTGCAGTCCATGGGGTTGCAAAGAGTCGGACACGACTGTGCAACTGAACTAAACTGAGAGAGCTCAAGAAAATTAGAGATACCAAGGGAACATTTCATGCAAAGATGGGCAAAAAAAGGACAGAAATGGTATGAGCCTAACAGAAGCAGAAGATATTAAAAAGAGTTAGCAAGAACACACAGAAGAACTATACAAAAAAGATCTTCATGACCCATATAGTCATGATGGTGTGATCAATCACCTAGAGACAGACATCCTGGAATGTGAAGTCAAGTGGGCTTTGGGAAACATCACTACAAATAAAGCTGGTAGTGGTGACAGAATTCCAGTTGAGCTATTTCAAATCCTAAAAGATGATGCTGTGAAAATGCTCCACTCAATATGCCAGCAAATTTGGAAAACTCAGTAGTGGTCACAGGACTGGAAAAGGTCAGTTTTCATTCCAATCCCAAAGAAAGGCAATGACAAAGAATGTTCAAACTACTGCACATTTGCACTCATCTCACACACCAGCAAGGAGAAGGCAATGGCAACCCACTCCAGTACTCTTGTCTGGAAAATCCCATGGACGGAGGAGCCTGGTGGGCTGCAGTCCATGGGGTCGCTGAGAGTCGGACACGACTGAGCAACTTCACTTTCACTTTTCACTTTCATGCATTGGAGGAGGAAATGGCAACCCACTCCAGTGTTCTTGCCTGGAGAATCCCAGGGACAGCAGAGCCTGGTGGGCTGCCATCTATGGGGTTGCACAGAGTCGGACACGACTGAAGTGACTTAGCAGTAGCAGCACACACCAGCAAAGTAATGCTCAAAATTCTCCAAGCCAGGCTTCAACAGTATATGAACCATGAACTTTCAGATGTTCAAGCTGGATTTAGAAAAGGCAGAGGAACCAGAGATCAAATTGTCAACATCCGCCGGATCATCAAAAAAGCAAGAGAGTTCCATAAAAACATTTACTTCTGCTTCATTGACTATGCCATAGCCTTTGACTATGTGGATCACAATAAACTTAAAGAGACAGGAATACCAGACCACCTGACCTGCCTCCTGAGAAATCTGTATGCAGGTTAAGAAGCAACAGTTAGAACTGGACATGGAACAACAAACTGGTTCCAAATTAGGAAAGAAGTGCATCAAGGCTGTATATTGTCACCCTGCTTATTTAACTTATATGCAGAGTACATCTTGAGAAACACTGGGCTGGAAGAAGCACAAGCTGGAATCAAGTTTGCTGGGAGAGATATCAATAACCTCAGATATGCAGATGACACTACCCTTATGGCAGAAAGTGAAGAAGAACTAAAGAGCCTCTTAATGAAAGTGAAAGAAGAGAGTGAAACAGTTAGCTTAAAACTCAACATTTAGAAAAGTAAGATCGTAGCATCTGGTCCCATCACTTCATGGGAAATAGATGGGGAAACAGTGGAAACAGTGACAGACTTTATTTTGGGGGGATCCAAAATCACTGCAGATGGTGAGTGCAGCCATAAAACTAAAAGATGCTTGCTCCCTGGAGAAAGGTCTGATCAACCTAGATAGCATATTAAAAGTCAGAGACATTATTTTGTCAACAAAGGTCCATCTAGTCAAAGCTATGGTTTTTCCAGTTGTCATGTATGGATATGAGAGTTGGACTATAAAGAAAGCTGAGTGCCAAAGAATTGATGCTTTTGAACTGTGGTGTTGGGAGAAGACTTTGAGAGTCCCTTGAACTGCAAGGAGATCCAACCAGTCCATACTAAAGGAAATCGAGCCTGAATATTCATTGAAGCTGAAACTCTAAAACTTTGGCCATCTGTTGCAAAGAACTGACTCATTGGAAAAGACCCTGATGCTGGGAAAGATTGTAGGCAGGAGGAGAAGGGGACGATAGAGGATGAGATGGTTGGATCACATCACTGACTCGATGGATATGAGTTTGAGTAAATTCTGGGAGTTGGTGACCCACAGGGAAGTCTGGCATGCTACAGTCCATGGGGTGGCAAAGAGTCAGACACGACTGAGTGACAGAACTGAACAAGAATAGAGTAGAAAGTATTTCATTAGTAATTAAAATACTGATGAATGTTGAAATGATAGTAGCTTGGATATACTGGGTTTAATGAAATGTAGCATTACCGTTCATTTCTCCTGGCTTTGCTTTTCTTAATGTGGCTACTGGAACATTAAATATTAAATTTTTAAAATTACATACATGGCTTCCATCTGTGTCTCATGTTTACATTTCCCATTGTATTTCTACAGGACATCTATGTCCTGAAGACTAGATACTGAACATGTGACTCAAGCCTGGCCAGTCAGAGCCATCCACTCCCTTGGCCACAGTGATTGGTTCAGGGACATAGGATACCACTAGCAAGTGAAACACACTCTTTTTCTTCCTAGATGTCTATGTAAGTGGATATAGGAACTGGAACCGTTGCAATTGTTCTGATCCCATGCATGGCCCTAAGATGGAGCAAACACAAGGACCTAGAGACAAGACAAGGAGAGAAATGCCATTTCAGTGACATTTTTTGAGCCTTGGATTAAAAACCATGCCTATCCATTGGACTCTTCAGTTATAGGAGCTCATAGATCCTCTTTTTTGCTTAAACCAGTTTGAGTTAGAATTTCTATCACTTGCATTAGAAAAGTTCTTAGCTGTTATACCTTTGTATTTGGCACTGAAGATCTTTGAGAGCAAGATTCAGTCCAAAAGAGGAAGATATAAAAATCCAAGGACTGAAAAGATCTTCACGACCAAGATAATCACGATGGTGTGATCACTCACCTAGAGCCAGACATCCTGGAATGTGAAGTCAAGTGGGCCTTAGAAAGCATCACTACCAACAAAGCTAGTGGAGGTGATGGAATTCCAGTGGAGCTAATTCAAATTCTAAAAGATGATGCTGTGAAACTGCTGCACTCAACATGCCAGCAAATTTGGAAAACTCAGCAGTGGCCACAGGACTGGAAAAGGTCAGTTTTCATTCCAGTCACAAGGAAAGACAAGGCCAAAGAATGCCCAAACTACTGCACAATTGCACTCATCTCACACGCTAGTAAAGTAATGCTCAAAATTCTCCAAGCCAGACTTCAGCAATATGTGAACTGTGAAATCCAGATGTTCAAGCTGGTTTTAGAAAAGGCAGAGGAACCAGAGATCAAATTGCCAACATCTGCTGGATCATGGAAAAAGCAAGAGAGTTCCAGAAAAACATCTATTTCTGCTTGATTGACTATGCCAAAGCCTTTGACTATGTGGATCACAATAAACTGTGGAAAATTCTGAAAGAGATGGGAATACCAGACCACCCGACCTGCCTCTTGAGAAACCTGTATGCAGGTCAGGAAGCAACAGTTAGAACTGGACATGGAACAACAGACTGGTTCCAAATAGGAAAAGGAGTACATCAAGGCTGTGTATTGTCACCCTGCTTATTTAATTTATATGCAGAGTACCTCATGAGAAACGCTGGGCTGGAAGAAACACAAGCTGGAATCAAGATTGCCAGGAGAAATATCAATATACTCAGATATGCAGATGACACCACCCTTATGGCCGAAAGTGAAGAAGAACTAAAGAGCTTGTTGATGAAAGTGAAAGAGGAGAGTGAAAAAGTTGGCTTAAAGCTCAACATTCAGAAAAGTAAGATCTTGGCATCTGGTCCCATCACTTCATGGGAAATAGATGGGGAAACAGTGTCAGACTTTATTTTCTTGGGCTCCAAAATCACTGCAGATGGTGACTGCAGCCACGAAATTAAAAGACACTTACTCCTTGGAAGGAAAGTTATGACCAACCTAGATAGCATATTGAAAAGCAGAGACATTACTTTGCCAACAAAGGTCCGTCTCGTCAAGGCTATGGTTTTTCCAGTGGTCATGTATGGATGTGAGAGTTGGACTGTGAAGAAAGCTGAGCACTGAAGAATTGATGCTTTTGAACTGTGGTGTTGGAGAAGGCTCTTGAGAGTCCCCTGGACTGCAGGGAGATCCAATCAGTCCATTCTAAAGAAGATCAGTCCTGGGTGTTCTTTGGAAGGACTGATGCTAAAGCTGAAACTCCAGTACTTTGGCCACCTGATGTGAAGAGTTGACTCATTTGAAAAGACTCTGATGCTGGGAGGGACTAGGGGCAGGAGGAGAAGGGGATGACAGAGAATGAGATGGTTGGATGGCATCACCGACTCAATGGACATGAGTTTGGGTGAACTCCGGGAGTTGGTGATGGACAGGGAGGCCTGGCGTGCTATAGTTCATGGGATTGCAGAGAGTCGGACACGACTGAGCGACTGAACTGAAGGAAATGGAGGAAGAAAATGAAAACATGACGTATTGTGGTAAAGAGAGAGAAAGGTCAGGTTCTACTTAAAGAAGGAATGGGTGAAGCGGGCTGGGAATTCTGTCCATTTGGCTGTAGTTGCTTGGTTTGGCCTGGAGAGAACAGGAATATCCTCACTACCTGGTTTCCCTGGCTTTAGGATCAATAGGAACTGGAAGCCTCCTCCCATCACTCTCTCAGAAGAGCAGCCTTGACACGGGAGCTCTCCTCACCCCATAAGCAGGACCTCTGGAAGTAACCCAAGCAATAGGTGACAAATACTTGAGGTAGAGAAGAGAAAAGAGAAGGAAATAGTAAGAACACAGAACTACAGTGCTAGGGGTTGGCAGGATAAAGGGATGAAAAAGGAAAAGACGATCATGGTGCAAAATTTCATTATGTGGAGGATGGGTGGTTTGTGGTGATGCCTTTCACCTATGAGGACACATGGGAGAGGGAACAGGTATGATGGGGGAGGTGGTTTCAGAGGACACACGGTAGGGGCAACAAGTATAATGAAGGAGGGTGGCTTCAGAGGATGCACGGGAGAGGCAGCAAGTACAATGGAGGAGGGTGGCTTCAGAGAACGCATGGGAGAGGCAGTAGGTATGATGCAGGAGGTAGTTATAAAGGGTACACAGGGGAGGCTGCAGGTCTGATGGGGGAGGTGGTTTCAGAGGACGCCTGGGAGAGGGCAGCAGGTATGATGGAGGAGATGGTTTTAGACATGATAGTCCATTTCTGTGCTCTCCAAGAACCACAGGGACTGGGGTGAGGATGCCCTCTAACATCTCCCTCCCAGTCATCCTCCACTAGTCCCTTCTTGTTCTTCCCAAAGGCTTCTAAAAGGGTCTCTGCCTCTGGAGATCTTGAGACAAGAATCAGACTCCCATCTTCCTGAGACAGGAAACCCCTCACCTTCGGAGGACTCACCAAGAAGGCTCAGGTAATGCTCCACCCACCGCTGCTCCGGAGCCGAGCTCACGCTTGGCTGTCCAGCCAGTGTCAAGCCCAGGATCAAGAAGCAGGTCTCCCCATCTTGTGGGACTCCCAGTCTCTGTGAGTGATTCTCTTGGAGCCCCATAGCACTCTGCTTGGGGGTGAGGTGGGGAAGAACCTTCCCAACAGGTAGAAGAATTAACTCACCAGTCAAGGCTAAGAACTCTATTTTATTTGGGGGCACACCACACAGCCTACAGAATCTGGACCTTGCAGTGAAAAGTACAACGTCCTAACCATTGGACCACCAGGGAATTCCCAAAGCTAAGAGTTCTTGGCCCTACTCTTCTATAAATCATCTCCCCTGCCCCTACCTTCCCTTATTTAGAGGATGAGCAGTGTAGGAGTCAGTGGTGGTTGATAGCAATTGGCTGATCAGGCTGCCTCTCATTACACTTACATAAAATTATGTATATGTGTCTATAAACATGTATTTATGCACTGAAAGCTATCTAAAGGTTATTTACCAAAATGCTTACCGTGATAATACTCCTGCTGCTGCTGCTAAGTCGCTCCAGTCGTGTCCGACTCTCCTAGATACCTTTAAAAAAAAATTCCTTTGGAAACAAAGGTTTCGATATAATAGAGTAAAAGGTGTTAGAAGATATATAGGTGCAACATATGCAGGTATTCTTATGCCTCGTATGCTTAAAAAACCAAAATCATATAAGAATAGATTGAAAACATAAACTTTTGAAATTTCTATATGGGATAAATATCATAATCACCATTGGAAAGCAAATGGAAAGGTAGAAAAGATGTTTGCAATGCATGACAAAGTTTTAATATTTGTAATATTCAAAGGATCCTTAGAAAACAGTTCTAAAGAACAGAACATTCCGACAGAAAAACTGGTGAAGGCAGTTTACAAAAGTAAGGCTATAAATGATGAGAAAATACAGGAACCAAACTATAAACTCTATCATCTATTCAAAGTTATTGATTGGGACTTTTTTAAAGTTCATTTAAAAATTAACTCATTTAAATGTCAAAACAAACCAAATTTGTTTTATGTTACTATTTTGACTACTTATATTATGGTTATATGTCATAATTGTTATTTCTCCCATTTCATAGACAAGGAAGTGGATATACAGAGATTAACTACCTTCCTAGAGGTTACACAAGTATTAAGTGATGGAGCAGGGATCTGAATTGAGAAAGTCTGGTTCCAGAGTTCATCTCTGAATATTTCATCATATGTAAGTACAGATCACCAAGCAACTCTAATAATATTGCCTACCTCTTCACACTCATCTCACTTCCTTACTCCCCAGTTCTCTAGCCACACTGGCCTCCTTTCTGATCCACAGACATGCTAAGATCTTTTCTACTGTGGAATCTTTGCATTATTGATCCTTCTGTCTGGAATATTCCTTCCCCACTTCTAGTTTTATTCCTTCACTCATTCATTCTTGCATTCATTTATAATACATTTAAACTTTGTACCAGGCATTGTTCTAAAATCCTGGTTCTGCCCTGTGCTGTAGGGCTCATTCCAGATGTTGACCTTTTAGAGATTTTTTAGCAAAGTGTTCAAGGGGGCAGCTTGATTTCCCCTGATGGCTTACAGTGACATGTAAAAGGAGAGAGATGAGTTGAAGAAGAATGGAGACTTTGTTTAATTAACATTTGTTAAGTAGTGCCCCGGGGTGTCAGATGGTGAGCCCCACTGTGAAATACCATAAAGAAAAGTGAAATAGACACGTTTATTACTCAAAGGTCCTTGGGGAGGGACAGAGCACACCTTGAGGAGCCTCTTGGCTCAAGGCAGAATGTGGGTAGAGACTCCCTACAGAACCTTGAACTCTTGCCTTATTAAGGTGGAGGGCTTTTAGATTCACGAGCTAAGGTCAGATTGGTCAATTCAAACCAAGAGTGAGGTTTTGGTAAGCTTTGCAGGAGTCTTATCTAAGGGGTGCACAGGATAAAGTTGTAGGCTATGGGGGCGAGTGTTTATCACAAGGGTTATTGGAGAGTCATATCAGGAACTTGTCACATTTACTTGTGACTTGAGGTTATTATCTATGGAGGAGCTACTATCAGTAAACGCCCTCTTCAGGCCACACAAAGTGGATGTGAGTCAGCAATATTATGGAGTCGTTTAAACTCTGAACAACGGAATTGTTAAGCAAAAAAGAACCAGAATTTAAAGACAGAAAATTCTCAGTCTGTCCACATGGCAGAGAATGAGAAAGTTCATTCTTAAAGAGAGCGCTAAGGGTGTGGCTGAACAACCGTTAGATAAAGTTACCGTGACCGTGAACCATGGTCTCATCACCCATCTCAGCAGAAGCTAGGAACAGAGATGAGGCCTTACCAGCAGAAACCACAAGCTGAGATAAAAGGAAGCTGAACAAATGGGAGGACTGCAGGAAGGCTGCAAGCTTGCGTTATCTTTCAAGAAAAGGGAAGAATGAAACCAAAGGTGATCATGGAGTTGCCACGCCCACCACAGACCCAGGGAGCAAGGCTGCTTCCTTCTACCAGAGGTGAAGCCCCAATCAGGGACCTTCAGCGTGGGAGGTGGAAGCCCTGCTGGGCAAAAGGGGCTGGGTGCCCTGCTGAGCCCTGGGTATGACAGTGCCACCCCAGTGAGCCCAGATGACAGAATATTGAACTAAAATGGATTGTTCTTGAGCCTTAAGAGCTAAAGGAACTAATTTCTTCCCATTTAGGTAACCACAGAGCACTGAGCAGAGTTCCCTGTGCTGTTCAGTAGGTTCTCATTAGTTATCTATTTCATGTGAGTGTGCATACATGCAAGCCCGCTAGGTTCCTCTGTCCATGGAATTTTCCCAGGCAAAAATACTGGAGTTGGAGGCCTTTTCCTACTTCTTTATATGTAGTATCAACAGTATACATATATATGCCAATCCCGGTCTCCCAATCATCCCCCCATCCCCCCCGCCTTTTGGTATGCATACATCTGTTCTCTATGTTTGTGTCTCTACTGTTTAGCAAATAAGATCATCTATACCATTTTTTCTAGATGCCATATTTAGGTGTTAATATACGATATTTGTTTTTCTGTTTCTGATTTACTTCACTCTATATGAGCGACTCTAGCCAAAAAATGGATAGATATAAATACATAGCTGATTCAATTTGCTGTAGAGTGGAAACTAACACAACATTGTAAAGCGAGACACTCCAATAAAAATTAATTTTTAAAAAAGATTTAATGGGATTTACATATCTAAGTTTTGGAATTTCTTGGCACCCACCACTCTGTCCTTTTCTCCCAATTTCTCCCTTTTTTAGAATAGGAGTGTCTATCTTGTGTCTGTCCCACCACTGTATTTTGGAAGAACATATCTTGTTTGATTTACACATAGGATGGATAAACAAGGTCCGACTGTGTAGCACAGGAAAGTATATTCAGTATCCTGTTACAAACCATAATAGAAAAGAATATGAAAAAGAATATGCATAACTGAGTCACTTTTCTGTACAGAGTAAATTAACACATTATAGAGCAACTATACTTCAATAACATTTTAAAAATTAAAAAAAAAAAAAAAAACACTTGGTTTTACATGTTCAAAATGAAGAGGAACTTTGCCTGTGAATCAATGTACCTAGACTCTCATCCATATCTGATTTAAGTGATATGAAGATGAGACTTTGGACTTCAGGTTTCTGAGTTAGTTAAGATAGGGGGAGCTGTTTGGATAGAATGAATGAATGTATTTTGCATGTCAGAAGGACATGAATTTGAGGGCACCAAAGGTAGAATATTATGTACTGAATTGTGTCTCCCCAAAATCATATAGTAAAGCTGAAACTCCAGTATGATGGTATTTGGAGATGAGGCCTTTTGGGAAACACAGTGTTTCCTCCTTAATTGGAGGCTTTATTTTCCATAGCTTCAGTTACTGAGGGTCAACTGTAGTCCAAACACAGTAAATGAAATATCCTATAAATAAATAATTATGTTTTAAAGTGCACGCCCTTCTGAGTAGGATGATGAAATCTCATACCGTCCTGCTCTGTCCAACCCAGAACATGAATTGTCCCTGTGTCCAGCATATCTACCCCTTAGTCGCTTAGCAGTCGCCTCAGCTAACAGACTGACTGTTGCGGTATTGCAGTGCTTGTTTTCAAGTTACCCTTATTTTACTGAATAATGGCCCCAAAGCACAAGCACAAGAGTAGTAATGCTGGTAATTCTGGCATGCCAAAGATAAGATTTAAATGCTTCCTTTCAGTGAAAAGGTGAAAGTTCTCAACTTAATAAGGAAACAAACAAACAAAAAAATCACAAGCTGTGGTTGCTAAAATCTAAGATAAGAATGAATCTTCAATCCATGAAACTCTGAGGAAGGAAAAAGAAATATGTGCTAGTTTTCCTGTTAGACCTCAAACTACAGAAGTTATGGCCACAGTGGTTGATAGGTGCTTAGTTAAGATGGAAAAGACAGTAAATTTTTACAATAAGGTATTTTGAGAGACAGAGACCACATACAATAACCTTTATTACAGTATATTGTTACAATTTTTCTATCCTATTATTTTTGTTAATCTCTCACTATACCTAATTATAAGTAAAACTTTATCATAGTTATGTATATATGAGAAAAATACAGTATATCTAGGCTTCCATACTATCTGCAGTTTCAGGCATCCCAATGTGCAGGTCCTTAGAACATCTCTCTCACACAAATAGGGGACTACTGTGATTATGTTTAGATGAGGTCATAAGGGAGAGGCCTTCATGATGGGATTAGTGCCCTTATATGAAGACATACTCAATCCCTCCTCCCCAACCCTCTGTGTAAGGGCACAGCGAAAAGGCGACCATCTACAAGACAGGAAACCAGCTCTTGCCACTAGAACCCGACCATTCTGGCATCCTGATCCAGGAATTGCAGCTCCCAAAATGGAAGAAATAGATTTCTCTTCTTTAAGCCACGTAGTTTAGGGTATTTACTCATGGCAGTTCAAGCTGAATAAAGCAAAGGATCTCCCTACTTTCTCTTTGTCACATAACCTCTGTGTTTTCAAATTAGTTATCGCTCTCTGTAACTATCTTATTTGTTTTTACTTTATTATCAACTTCATTAGGATAGGAGCTCTAAGGTGACAGGGACCTTTTCTGTTCTACCCTCCAAGCCTAGAACAGTGCCTGGCATGTAACAGCTGCTCAATAAATGAATGAGTAAACAAGGAGAGAGGAGAGCTGAACACTTGCATCTTTAGTTTTTTAGGCTGTAGACTCCCTATGATCCTCACTTTCCTCCTTTTTCCCATTCCTTCCTCTTCTGCTTTCAAGAAAAAATTTAAATCAGATTCATTTGAAGTGCCTCCAAATGGAAAGCAGAAGGAAATAGAAGGGTCACTGTTATCCTTTTCCATCTGTTTGATTTTAATTAGAAAAAGAATTTTTTCCCCCAGTTCTGAAGAAAGAGAGCAAAAGTCAAGAGTCATGAAAAGGCCAAAGGTTACAGGTTACATAAGCTACAGCACAGTGCAGTTTTGTGTTTACTGCATAGTTGTATTTGTTAAATTAGGGTCAGTAAACAATCATCCAAAAGTGTATTGTTTACACTTTGCCCGAAATACACACAGGCTAAGTAGAGAAAACATGATGTTTTTGAAAGAAGTTAGAATTCAGAACTGAATTTTTTCTTCTGGGTCAATCTTGGCCAAACGCTATTCAAAACAAATAAGAAATTTCTGCACTTCTTCCAATGAAAGGTCAAGAATGAGCAAATTGGCAGCCCTCGGGCCACACCCATCCCGGACAGTTGTTTTTCCAAAAATCCAAAATTTGAGATTCTTTTCAGTCTGCATTCCAATGGCAGTAATCTGCTGGAACTATGTTAGTGCTATCCTCTGGGCATGATTTTTGAGCTTTAAAACCTGACTGGATCTCACTAGTTTGTCTTACCCTCAGCTCCCATGCCTTATTTACATCATTTGCTTGGTTCCTGTATGTACTCAAAATTTAAATCTCCATCTTAAAATAGAAATCAAAATGTCCTAACTTATACCAACTAAAATTAAGCCAGTGTTCATCCAGGATACAGCAGAGTGGTTGTATCTATTATTTACGGCCAATGATCATTTGATAGGTCAGTTCTCATACTGTACAAATTGTCAACTCTTTTTTTCTTTTTTTTTTTTTTCAGAGCTGCCAAGCTTGTGGGATCTTAGTTTCTTGACCAGGGATTGAACCTATGCCCCTTGCAGTGGAGTCCTAGCCACTGGATCATCAGAGAAGTTCCTAAATATTTTGACTATAATTCTTGCCTAAAATTCTTCTGGAAAAAAAAAAAACATTTTTAAGTTGGAATTTTATATATATATATATATACTTAGGTTGACGGTTGTTTGAATTGGTATTATGGATATTCAAGAAATGAAAAGCTATTAATATAATACAATGGAGACAAAGAAACTAGACTTGTAGGCAGACAGGTTAAACTTTGTTAGATCTGAACTTAAAAAGAATGTCAAACTGTGGGTCAGTAAAAAATATTTATTAAATGGAAATAATCTGATAATATATAATTCTTTAGGTGAATCTATGCATGTTTATCAAGTTAGTAAATGTTAACAATTAATGATATAACTGACAACTCATTCTTGAAAAATTAATCTCATAATCACAAAATATTTGCAGTAATACATAGGAGTTTCACCTACTTAGTTGGGTTTCATTACTGTGATGAAACTTTTTCATGAGCAATAAATTTGTGCCTGTCTCCTATGTCTTTGCTTCCCTTGTGGCTCAGCAGGTAAAGAATCCACCTGCAGTGCAGGTGGGAGAGCTGTGTTCAATCCCTGGGTTGCGAAGATCCCCTGGAGAAGGGAAAGGTTACCCACTCCAGTATTCTGGCCTAGAGAATTTCATGGGCTATATAGTCCAGTTCAGTTCAGTCACTCAGTCATGTCCCACTCTTTGCAACCCCATGAATTACAACACGCCAGGCCTCCCTGTCCATCACCAACTCCCGGAGTTCACTCACACTCACGTCCATCGAGTCGGTGATGCCATCCAGCCATCTCATCCTCTGCCGTCCCCTTCTCCTCCTGCCCCCAATCCCTCCCAGCATCAGAGTCTTTTCCAATGAGTCAACTCTTCACATCAGGTGGCCAAAGTACTGGAGCTTCCGCTTTAGCATCATTCCTTCCAAAGAACACCCAGGGCTGATCTCCTTTAGAATGGACTGATTGGATCTCCTTGCAGTCCAAGGGACTCTCAAGAGTCTTCTCCAACACCACAGTTCAAAAGCATCAATTCTTCGGTGCTCAGCTTTCTTCACAGTCTAACTCTCACATCCATACCTGACCACTGGAAAAACCATAGCCTTGACTAGACGGACCTTTGTTGGCAAAGTAATGTCTCTGCTTTTTAGTTTGCTGTCTAGGTTGGTCATAACTTTTCTTCCAAAGAGTAGGTGTCTTTTAATTTCATGGCTGCAGTCACCTTCTGCAGTGATTTTGGAGCCCAAAAATATGGGGTCACAAAGACTCAGACATGACTGAGCAACTTTCACTTTCACCCATGTCTTTGCTAAAAGAATTGGTGAATGACTTATGTTCCACGTTTTTGTGGAATTAACCGGTTTCAAAACCACAGATATTCTCAGCACTGCAAGTGCTGGGGGTCACCATAATCACATTATGATAGTCACCATAATCACAAGGCAGGTTTCAGTGCAAATCCCAGAAAAAATATTCTAATTAACCCAAGACAGTCTCAAGTGATCCCTTTCCATTTTGTTGCATGCTGGGAGCCACAGCTGCCCTAATATGTTTGGGTCATTTGTCTTTTTAGCAGGAAAACTGGTGATGATCAGCCCTGGAAATGGCTTTAGTAGCCATTGGTATCTTAGTCCTCTGCATCTTTACAGCCTGGTCCACTACAGAAATCCAATCACTCTCCTTTTCTTGTTCTGTCTTGTCAAAACAAGCAAACAATTCAGGGTGAGCGGTATGGACCTATTTATAAATGCATACAATCACTGAATTATGGAATATTATGAAAGCAAGGAGTCTTTCTAGTTGATTAATCTGCTCCATCTCATTTACGGTGGAGGAAACAGAGGTTCTTAAGAGGTCTTACAGCTGGTAAACTGCAGTCAGTTTAAGAAGTTATCCCTGTTGTTTCTGATGAGCATAATAGCATTGCTCTCTTGAACTGTAGTATCAGCACAAGGACACTTCACAATGGTAAATATACTATATTTTAGAAAAGCTATACATTTCACTCTAAGATATTACATGTCATTGTCCTGCTAACTTGAAAGTGAGAAAGTGATGGTTGCTCAGTCGTGTCCGACTCCTTGAGACCCCACGGACTATACAGTCCATGGAATTCTCCAGGCCAGGATACTGGAGTGGGTAGCCTATCCCTTCTCCAGCGGATCTTCCTGACTCAGGAATCAAACCGGAGTCTCCAGCATTGCAGGCAGATTCTTTACCAACTGAGCTATCAGAGAAGCCTCTATTTTTAAAAGACAGGATTCTCATTAACATGGTACTCAGGTTTGATGTTGAGAGTCAAGACTTCCGGCAAGATTTAGAAAAAATTTCAACATATGGCCAGTGTGATATGAAGAAGGAAACAGGAGCCTGGTGATCAGCGTGAGCCTCTCAGAGGTGCAGCTGACACAGGAAATGCCTCGTTCCCCTTGCTTGGATTCTGTGCGTATCTTGTTTCCCATCCTGTCATCTAGATTCTCACTCCGTCTCTAGCCTAAACTCCAGACTCAGGCATCATCTCTGGACATTTCTAGCTGCACAAGCACATTAAAAAACCAAAAGTCTCCTCAACTAAGCCCGTGCACCACAACTGTTGAGCCTGTGCTCTAGAGCCCAGGAGCCAACGACTGAGGACCCATTCCACAACTGCTGAAGCCCACTGGCCTCAGAGCCTGAGATCCCCAAGAAAAGAGGCCATTGCACCAGGAAGCCTACCCGCTGCACCTGGAGAAAAGCCCCTCACTCGCCACAACTGGAGAACAATGTGAGCAGCAACAAAGACCAGCACAACCAGAAACAAATAACATTGATTTATTTTTCAAAACCCAAAGGGCTCCTAATACAACATGGTAAATCAACTCTATGTCAATAAAAATGTTTAAAAAGCCACAAACCCAGAGGGCTCAGCAGTTCCTAAAGCATGTCTACCATTGTCCCCATCAAAGATACACTCTACTATCTACAAAGCAATTGCAGTTGACCGTCCCCAAAACACATCACACAGAACTTAAGTCCTATTCCTGTCTGCCTTCACCGCAGCCCTGCTGTTCCCCCTGGAAATCTCTCCTGTCTCAGTGAATGGCTAAACCAGCCCTCTAACTGCTTAAGCCCCAAACCAAGGAGATAGAATCCATGCCTTATTTCCTGTCTGCTTCAGAAAGCTTTGATAATTCTAGCTCTGACTGTAACTCAGATGCACCCACCAGTCCACCCCACCTGGAGCCCCTCCACCTCACTTATCTAAAGTGCTATAAAGGCCTCTTTTACGTGTTCTCTCCTCTTCCATTCCTGCCTCCAACTACTTCACACACCAGTACTAAGAGTGACTTTCTTCAAACGCAAATTAGATATGGCTATTCCTCCACATAAAATCCTCCCTGGCTTCCTGTTGTGTTTAGAATAAAATCAATGTCAAACTTTTTACTATGCCCCTGAAGGACATCACAACTATCCCAACTTAATTCAAGCCACTCTTCCATTCACTCACTGCTCCCAACTCCAGTCTCCCTCCCCTTCCTCAATATGCCAAGCTCCTGCTGGCTCAGGGCCTTTACATACACTGTGGCTTCTGCCTGGAACTCTCTTTTCCTTCACTATTCCCATGGCTGACTCCTTCTCATCTTTAAGTCTGGTTTAAATGACACTTTCTCAGAGAAACATTCCCTGATCACCCTTTTAAAATTATGATCCCCTCTTACACTCTATCTCAGTGCTCTGTTTTCTTTGCAGAATTTGTAACATTTACAATTATTTCATTTGTGACTTTCTTTGTTTTCTCTGTTTTACTAACCTGTAAGCTCCAAAAGGTCTAGGACCTTGACCATCTTGCTCATCTATTTATCTCTGACTCTGATCACAGGGCCTAACCCACAGGAGACACTCATCAAGTGTATATTGAATGGACGGATGAGTGAAAGCCTGTTTACTTCTCAGCATCCCCTTCCTGCCCAGGAGAATGTAAATTCTATTGAGATAGGAGACGGATGGGTCCCTGGGCTGGACAGCTAGGTTTGTCAAGTAGAGTAAACCCAAAGCTTTGTTCTCACCCAGACATTCCAAGGACAAAGCTAGTGGCAAAAGCTGAGCTCTGCTAAAATAGAGAGATAAGGTACCTATTCCTGAGGTCAAGGAAGACTTCCCTGTCTGCACATGTGCAGGAAGGCTTTTGGGGGATTGAAAAGGGGAGGGGCCCCACCCCATAGT
Organism: Oryx dammah; assembly: GCF_014754425.2. Taxonomy (NCBI): domain Eukaryota; kingdom Metazoa; phylum Chordata; class Mammalia; order Artiodactyla; family Bovidae; genus Oryx; species Oryx dammah. The sequence goes on along the minus strand of NW_024070202.1, from coordinate 49,330,267 downwards.
AAGTGTGGACACGTATCCATAGGCCTCTGCGGTGGAATCCATCTTAGCAAAAAGTTGCGCAGGCATCTTGGCAAGGGTCTTAGGACCAGTCAGGTGTGAAGAAAGAAACAAGATAACTGGCCACATGTAAACAAAGACCTGGAAGAACTGTCCTGTACAAGTGACTTAAATCACCTCCTTACTGTGCTCCTCTTCATTCAGGATGCACTCTTCTCTGGGTATGTATTTCTGCCTAGCTTTTGACTTTAATGAACTGTTTCTCTGTGTGCTCTCCCATACTTTGTGCTATGTCTCTAATAATAAACTTTGTACCCTTTTACAGTTTTTGCCTCCTTGCAACATTCTTCTTTCAAAGAAGGGAAAGAGCCAGAGCCACTTTGCTTCTGGCCTCTAGCCCCTGGTGGCCTAGTGGCTAGATTCCCGGTTTTCATTCAGGCTGCCTAACTTAGGGAACTAAGGTCTCTTTTCAGGACTGCTCACTACAGTCTCTCTGAGATCACTGTGGCAATTCTATCTCATTATCCCCAGCACCTAGTATGGTGAATGAATACTCAATAGATATTTGTTGAGTTAAAATGAAAAAACAGGAGCTCAGTTAGGAAACAGTGGGAAGAATCTTCATTGGAGACAATGGAGAACGAATTAAAAAGGCGGAAGGCAAAATAATTATCTTGCTATTTTTGGTACAATCACCTGTTACATGTATCCTTTACTATAAGTATGCAAATATTATGCATTGTTGAGTTAATATTAGCGTATGGTTATCCGACTCTTAGTGACCCCGTGGACTGCAGCCTACCAGGCTCCACCATCCTTGGGATTCCCCAAGCAAGAGTACTGGAGTGGGTTGCCATTGCCTTCTCCTATGGTTACATTGCCTTTCTTGTCTTTTTCTTTTTTCTGAAGCTAATAATTTTTCTTTACATAGCTCTCTGTGCAGCTATCATTAAGTTCTTCCAAAACTCTCTCTCTCAGAAATTTAAAGCCCCTCTAAATACTCTTCTCTTTACCAAGTGCTCAAATCCATCAGATGAGCGTTAGTTCTGCGTTTTCTCTTGCACCCTCCATCCTCCTGCTCCTCTCTGCACCCTCCTGTCTTGCTGCCCAAGATTTCCCTTTGCTTTTCTTCTAGCTTGGATCTCTTATTTCTGGGATCCTATGTCTTCTCCTTTCTTAGTTTATCCTCTCTTTTGGCAAAGCATCTCCTGCTGAAGCTTCTTGAGAGAGAATGGAAGGGAAGTCTCCTCACTGCTAAGAATCCCACTTCTCATTTCTAAGGATTAATCCTGCTCCCTTACAATCTCCTTTAATTACAGGCAGGGGCTAGGAGTTATTTTTCTTTTAATCTCCTAGTCTGTACCTGACTATTCCCCTACCAGTCCCTGTTCATCACAGATCCTAAAATTATCCTAGTTATTTATCTGTTTACCAATATATTATCTTTCCACCTTACATGCCCTACTCCATCAATGTATCTTCAGCACATTAAAGCTGCCGGTCCCACTAAAACCACTGAATAAATAGACAAATGAATTTTTTTAAAAAAAGTGGAAGGGAGAGTGGAAAGTAGAGGGCACAGGCCACCACTTACTACTGAGAAGACTACCCTGGTACTCGTTTTGCCTTTTCTAGGCACTATTATGTACAGAGTCAGACAAACCCAGCAGAATTACAGAATCTAGGGAAGGCTACAGAAATGTTTCTTTCTTTTAGAATAAGTTTAAACAACAGATCTCAGTGTGTGGATTATCCTGTAGAGAGAAAACCAATGCTGATTCTAGAATACAGATGCTTACAGCACTATATCAAACAGGAGAATTGTAGAAGTCCACATTTATTTTGGTAACTGTGACAATTATTTCTTTCTACTCTGTGGCCCTGTGATGTTGGTGTAGACCAGGAGAACTCTGCCTAGGCAGGAAGAAGTTACAACCTCCTGTGGCCCCCTCACCTGACCCTCCCTACCTCCATGCTATTAATCTCTTTAAGTTGGAAAAGGTTCCTGGGTATCTTTTGACTGTTTAAGAGTCCAGTTCAATATGTTTGCACAAGTGTAAAAAGATGTATGTTCAAGGATATTCTCTGCACTGTTGCCTCTATTAGCAACCCTCTGGACACCCACGGTGGAGGCTCGTCCCTTTATACTTCCCAGTGCTAAACCCATGTGGGAAATCTCTGTTGATGAACTCTGCTGGTTTGAAGGCTACCAAGACATACTTGTAAGTGAAAATAGCAAGATGAAGAATGATGTTTGTTCCTACTTCTATAGCTACACAGTTTGTATAATTTAAAATATATGTCTCTATGTATAAAAAGTTTCAAGATTCTCAAGATACTGTTAAAGCTTGCCTCTAAGGAAGAAGACGGGAGTCATATCATTTAAGGTTTTTTAAGCCATCGGCCATGTATTACCTTTTTTCAATAAAAAAATACTACTTAATTTTTAAAATTGACAAATACTCTCTCATGAACTGTAGACTCCAATTCTTATCAAGCTTAGAGTAATTAACTAGAATAACTAGAATAATTAACATCAGGTCTGATTCCTTCATGATTAATTAAAATATTGATAATATTAGGGTGGTACTTTGAAGTTTCCAAACACTTTCACATATACTATTTCATAACAACCCACTGAAGAATGCATTAGCAGTAGTGATACCAATCACTTTTATCAATGAAAAAAAAAAAAACCACATTCAAGGTAAATAGGAAGTTGTGGATTCAGGACTTGAATGAGGTCTTTGAACATCAAATGCTGTGATCTTTCCCCCAAATCCAACTTCTCCTCTCTTCACCAAATCATTTTCTAAAAGAACAACTCTGTACATCAACTTCAAATTATAACATAATTATTGGGATGTTTATCATCTCTTTAAAATGCTGTTAAATTTTAGGTTTCTTGAAAAGCCTGAATAAGAATTTTTCTATTGTTGCTGGATGTCATTTTCTGCTTCATAGGAGAAAACATATGAACAACGTAAGACTTTTTTCTCCTCTCTTGTTTATCCATCTATTATCAACATTTTCTTTCAGGCAGGAATAGGGCTATGGGCATAATCCTGATGTTGATCCCAGGAAATTGGTTCTTATGAGCCTTTCCATAGCCCTGATGGGACCAGAACAGTTAAAATAGACACTTGACAGAATTCCAATCCTAATGATATAAAATAGAGGAGGGAGTTCCCAGGATTCCCCTCTCCCATGCTGATCTGAGTAACTTGACATAGCTTCTTGATGAGCTGACTAGATGGCCCTCTGATGCAATAAGTAAGAAAGAGGCCTCTCTCTTTCCTCGCTAGGGATTTTTAATTCTGTGTGCACAATGCAACCATCTAGAGAACTAAAAAAAAAAAAAGTATTACTGGTGCTTGGGCCCAACCCCCAGAGTTTTAAGGGTTAATCAGTCTGAGCTGGTGCCTGGACATAGATATTTTTTAAATCTCTGTAGGTGATACAATATTAATAAGTGTTGGGGCTGTGTTTAGCAGCTGTCTTCTCCTGGATCTATTGGGATGCAGCTTTCCCCTAAAGCAAAGAGCAGCCCCAGCCTTATCAAGGTCCTTTAATGTCCCTCAGTGGGCTTGGCCAGCACCATCTCTCCCACTTTCAATGAGACCGAACTCTGAGCTTCCAGCTGAGAACTTGCTCAGGCATTTGAACAGATTTCAGACAGCCTCTTAACCGAACACTGCTGCTAAGTCACTTCAGTCATGTCCGACTCTGTGTGACCCCATAGATGGCCCCATCCTCGTCCCTGGGATTCTCCAGGCAAGAACACTGGAGTGGGTTGCCATTTCCTTCTCCAATGCATGAAAGTGAAAAGTGAAAATGAAGTCGTTCAGTCGTGTTCAACTCTTCACAACCCCATGGACTGCAGCCTACCAGGCTCCTCCATCCATGGGAGTTTCCAGGCAAGAGTACTGGAGTGGGGTGCCATCACCTTCTCCGTAACAGAACACTAGCCTTGCCTATATCCTCTCATTGTGCCCCATACGATGTGAGAAGGCTCCAGATCCAGGCAAGAACTCAGGTCTTTTTATTTGTCACAAGAAGAGATAGACTTTACCCACTGGAATTTAAGCTGGATGGATCTATTACAAATCAGTAACAGAATTTCTATATTTCAGGACTTGGTAGGGAATACAGCCTGGTACTCTCTGCTCTGTCCAGTGCCTGAGAACAAGTCTCACTGAAATCTTAGAGTTCAAGGTCTGTGCAAATCACCTCCTTATCTAGAGTCTATATGTTCCATCCTTGCCTGGAGCAAACAGGGAGTGTCAGGCTTGCACACCATTACTTTTTTATTAAAAAATTTTACTGAGGGAAAGTTGATGTACAATATTATATTAGTTTCAGGTATACAACAGTGATCCAAAATTTTTAGAAATTTTTTTATAGATTGCTGCTGCTGCTAAGTCGCTTCAGCCGTGTCCGACTCTGTGCGACCCCACAGACAGCAGCCCACCAGGCTCCCCTGTCCCTGGGATTCTCCAGGCAAGAACACTGGAGTGGGTTGCCATTTCCCTCTCCAATGCATGAAAGTGCAAAGTGGAAGTGAAGTCGCTCAGTTGTGTCCGACTCTTAGCGACCCCATGGACTGCAGCCTACCAGGCTCCTCCATCCACAGGATTTTCCAGGCGAGAGTACTGGAGTGGGGTGCCATTTTTTATAGATTATACTCTACTTAAAGTTATAATAAAATATTAACTGTATCCCCTTATTGTATAACTTATCCTTGCAGCTTGTTTTATATTTAACCGTTGTTCCTGCCAATCCCCTACCCCTGTCCTGCCCCTCCTCACTTCCCTCTCCCCGCTGGTAACCACTAATTTGTTCCCTGTGTCTGTGAATTGGCTTCTTTTTTGTTATATTCACTAGTTTGCTTTTTTTTTTTAGATTTCAGATGTAAGTGATATCATACAGCATTTGTCTTTCTCTGACTTATTTCACTAAGCATAATACTCTCTGAGTCCATTCATGTTGCTACAAATGGCAAATTTTCTTTTTTATGGCTGTAGAATTTTCATGTACCTGTTAACTATCCCTTATGTCATTTTTAGAAAAATGTCTATTCAAGTCTTCTGCTCATTTTTTAATCTAGTCTAAAAAAAATACTGAGTTGTACAAGCTGTTTATATATATTGGACTTTAACCCCTTATCAGTAACATCATTTGCAAACATCTTCTCCCATTCAATAGGTTATCTTCTAGAAGACCTAAATGTAAGACTGGAAACCATAAAACTCATAGAATGAGTTCAAGAGTGTTCTTTCCTCTGCAATTTTTTGGACTAGTTTAAGAAAGATCGTCTTAACTCTTCTCTAAATGTTTGGTAGAATTCACCTGTGAAGCCGTCTTGTCCTGGACTTTTGTTTGTTGGGAGTTTTTTTTTTTTTTTTTAACTGATTTAATTTCATTACCGGTTATTGGTCAGTTTATATTTTCTATTTCTTCTTAGTTGAGTCTTGGGAGATTGTACACTTCTAGGAATTTCTCCATTTCTTCTAGCTTGTCCACTGGCATTTATTTTTTATTGGAATTTAGTTGCTCATAATAATCTCTTATGATCCTTCATATTTCTGTGGTTTCAGTTGTAACTTCTCCTTTTTCATTTCTGATTTTATTGATTTTGGCCCTCTCTCTTTTTTTCTTGAGTCTGGCTAAAGGTTTATAATTTTTGCTTATTGTTTCAAAGAACCAACTCAGTTTCACTGATCTTTTCTATTTTTTAGTCTGTATGATAATTTACTTCTGCTCTAATCTTGATCATTTCTTTCTTCCTACAAATGCTGGAGAAGATGTGGAGAATGGAATCTTCCTACACTGTTGGTGGGAATGTAAGCTAGTGTAGCTACTGTGGAAAACAGTATGGCAGTTCCTCAGAAAACTAAACATAGAATTAGCATGTGATCCAGCAATCCTACATGCTTCCCAGGTGGCCCAGGGGTAATGGAGGAGACGCAGGTTTGATCCCTGGGTCAGAAAGATCCCTGGGAGGAAGAAATGGCAACCCACTCCAGTATTCTCGCCTGGAGAATTCCATGGACAGAGGAGCCTGGCAGACTGCAGTCCATGGGGTTGCAAAGAGTCAGACACCACTGAGCACTCGTGCATACAATACACACCAGCAATACCACACCTGGGTGTATATTCAGACATAACTATAATTCAAAAAGATCCGTGCAACCCTATGTTCATAGCAGCACTATTCACAGTAACCAAAACATGGAATCAGCCTGAATGTCCATCAACAGATGAGTGAATGCAGATGTGGTGCATATATACAATGGAATACTACTTGGCCACAGAAAAGAAGGAAATAACGGCATCTCCAGCAACATGGATTTAACTATAGAGATTACCATACTAAGTGAAATGTCAGAAAGAAAAAGACAGATACTGTAGGATATCACTTATATATTGAATCTAAAATTGACACAAATGACCCTATCTATGAACCAAACAGAATCACGGGCATAAAGCACAGATTGGTGGTTGCCAAGGGGGTGGGGGTTGGAGAAGGGATGGAAAGGGAGGCTGTTATTAGCAGATGTAAGCTTTAAATAGAGAATGCATAAACAACAAAGTCCTACTGTATAGCACAGAGAACTATATTCAATATCCTATGATTAAACTATAATGGATCTATACATATAAATGAATCATTTTGCTATACAGAAAAAGAAACACATTGTAACATTGTAAATCAACTATACTTCAATTAAAATATATTAAGAAAAAATAAAGTCTATTTTGTCTGATATAAATAATGCTACCCCAGCTTTCTATTGATTTTCATATACATGGAAAACCTTTTTCATTCCTCACTTTCAGTCTCTGTGTGTCTTTAGATCTGAAATGAGTCTTTTGTAGGCAGTGTGTGTATATATATATTGTTCTTATATCCATTCAGCCACTCTATGTCTTTTGATTGGAGCATCTAACCCATTTACATTTAAAGTGATTATTAATAAGTATGTACTTATTGCCATTTTGTTAACCATTAGATTGTTATACAAATCACTACAACGGTAACATTGAATAATATAGCCTTGAGGTTTTATGGTGATTTAATAAAAGGAATAGCCATTGAAATACCAGCCTTGACTTTAAGTAAAAGTATATTTGAAGACAGTAGCCTATATTTTGTTCAGTGGATGAAACAGTAACGTTTTCTTGCTCATTTTGTTCAATCAGCAAACACTTATTAACACCTCCTTTGGACAGATAGGTACTGGGCATTTATAGATAAATCAGGTAACTGTCTATATTTCCAAGAATTCACAGGATAGTGTAGAGAAAGAGTATAAACAAACAGTTACAAAACCATCAGCCAAGCGCAATAAAAGAGTTTAGTGCAAGGTGCACAGAGGGGCCCCAGTTTCAGCCTTGGCTGGGCAGTCAGAGAAGCAGGTCTGAAGGGGATGACTGAGGTTCCCCCAAGTTGAAAGTGGATGTTTGCATTTTAGAAAGAGAATTCTGGAAGCTACAAGGAGGTAGATTTATTGACTAACCATATATTGTGTAGCACTCACCATGACCCACATACTATTCTAAGTGCTTACATGGAGTAATACGTTTAATCTTCATAACAACTCTTTGAGGAAAGAACTGTTATCCCCATTTACACATGAGGAAACAGGCACACAGAGATTATGTAACTTGATTGAGATTGTATGGCTATTAAGGAACAAAATCAAGATTTACACTCAGACTGTTTGGCTCCAGAGTCCACACACTACCATTACGCTACAGTGCCTCAGGGAGAGAGAGAGAGAGCAAAAGGGAGATGGGTGGACCAGTTACAAAGCTGATGTCAAAGGGAAATGGATACCCAGTACTGAGCAGGAGAAAACAACAGAAAAAATAGACTGAAACTCACTCTGTGGTTCTAGCTTTGGGAATTAGGAAAATTATTAAGCCTTTAACTGAGTAATGGAGAAGGAAATGGCAACCCACTCCAGCGTTCTTGCCTGGAGAATCCCAGGGACAGGGGAGCCTGGTGGGCTGCCGTCTATGGGGTCCCATAGAGTTGGACACGACTGAAGTGACTTAACTGAGTAAACAAATGCTAGAGGTATACGTTTCAGATAGGCCAAAAGCTAGAGGAAAAGGGAAACAACATTTATGAAACAGAATTTATGTTCTAGGAAATCTAAATATTCAATAGACTAATTAACATGTTTAATTCTTATAACTTTAAGAGCTGGTTTTTAAATATGAGAAGACAGAAGTTCAGAGAGGTTAAGTGAAATCACACAATATATTAGACATTTGCTGGTTTGGGCTGCCTAGAGTCCTAACAGCACTTCGGTTTTCTCTAGGGGAACCACATCCCTCCCATTACATGTAGTCTTCTTGGTGGGGCACAATTTCAGGTACTCGCTTCCCAACAAAAGTTGAAAAGCTGTGTCATTCCTCTTTCTGAGTATTGGTGTACCCAAGGAGAAGACAGGCTGGTCAGAGATGGTTTTGGTTGCTTGACCCTAAGAAATCCTAACTGAAATCCACAGTAATTGTCAAAGCCAAAATTGTCAAACCCTGGTCCTTCTGCTGCTGCTGCTAAGTCACTTCAGCCGTGTCCTACTCTGCGCGACCCCATAGACGGCAGCCCACCAGGCTCCCTCGTCCCTGGGATTCTTCAGGCAAGAACGCTGGAGTGGGTTGCCATTCCCTTCTCCAATGCAGGAAAGTGAAAAGTGAAGGTGAAGTCGCTCAGTCATGTCTGACCCTCAGCGACCCCATGGACTGCAGCCCACCAGGCTCCTCCGTCCATGGGATTTTCCAGGCGAGAGTACTGGAGTGGGGTGCCATTGCCTTCTCCACTGGTTCCTCTAATGACCATCTAATGGACATCTAATGTCCATCTAATACTTTTAGATTGTATAATGACACCTTGCTGCTCCCAATGTTTCTCCAAGCAGAATACATGGTGATTGTTCACTATAGGTTCAATATGAGGTTTTTTGTTTGTTTGTTTGTTTTTTACGAACCATTAGGTGTTTTTTCCAAGTAAACTAGCGAAGCCACCATGGAAAACATTGAGCAGTATGGAGTTCCTCAGAAAACTAAAAACAGCTCAGCCATATGATTCAGCAACTCCTCTTTTGGGTATTTACCCAAAGAAGAACTCAAAAATGTATACACACCCCCATGTTGACTGCAGCATTATTTACGATTGCTGAGATATGGAAACAGCCTAAATGTCCATCGGTAGATAAATGTGGTATATTCCATATATTATTCAACCATAAAACAAAACCTTGCCATTTGCAACAATATAGGTGGACCTTGAAGGCATTATGGTAAGTGAAATAAGTTGGACAGGGAAGGACAAATACTGTGTGATCTCACTTATATGAGAAATGGGCTTCCCTGGTGGCTCAGAGGGTAAAGCATCTGCCTGCAATGTGGGAGACCCAGGTTTGATCCCTGGGTTGGGAAGATCCCCTGGAGAAGAAAATGGCAACCCACTCCAGTATTCTTGTCTGGAGAATCCCATGGACAGAGCAGCCTGGTAGGCTACAGTCCATGGGGTCGCAAAGAGTCAGACACGACTGAGAGACTATTTCACTTCGTATATGATAAATGAGAAATAAAAAAAAAGAAATCAAGCTCAAAGATACAAAGAATCAGTGGTGGTTGCTAGAGGTGGAGTGGGAGATGGGCAAAATGAGTGAAGGTGGTCAAAATGTACAAAATTCCAGCTATAAAATAAATAGGTCAGGGGAATGTAATGTACAGCATGGTGACCACAATTAATAATACTGTATTGCATATTTGAAGGTTGCTAATACCTTTTTAAGTAGATCTTAAAAAGCCTCATCACAAGGGGAAAAAAAAACTTTGTAACCATGTGTGGTGACAGGTGTTGACTAGACTTACTGCTGTGATAATTTTGCAACATGTACAGATATCAAATCATTATACTGTATACTTGAAATTAATCTCAATTACACCTCAATACAAATAATAAAAAGGTGCTTATTCCAGGGTGAGTGAAGAACTTTATCAGGCAATTAAAATCAGGTTTATTGAGGTATAATTGACATGCAACTAAATTCATCCTGTTTAATGAAAAGGTCTGTGATTTTAATAACATATACAGTTGTGTAATTCCATCAAAATCAAGATATAGAATTCCCTTATACCCTTTTATAGTCAATTCCTACTACCCCAACCCCTGGTAACCACTGATCTTTTAAAAAATCTCTATAGTTTTCCATTTTCCAGAATGCGATGAAAGTGGAATTTTACAACATGTGGCCTTTTGAGTCTGCAAAATGCATTTGAGAGTTATCCATGCTGTTTCATGATCATTAGTTCACTTATCAGGTAAGTTTTACTGAATGTTAAACTTGTTAAGTTGTCAGACAATCAATAAGGAGTTGTTAGCCTAGGCACTATTCCAGGTCCTGGGAGTACAGCAGTGACCGAAAGAATCTTAAATTCCTGCCTTTAATGAGCTGATATCCTAATGCTGGGTAGGGAGGCAGACAGGCAATAAACACATAAAGTGAAGTCGCTCAGTTGGGTCCGACTCTTTGCGACCCCATGGGCACCAGACTCCTTCGTCCATGGGATTTCTAGACAAGAGTACTGGAGTGGGTTGCCATTTCCTTCTCCAGGGAATCTTCCCGACCCAAGGATCGAACCCAAGTCTCCCACATTGTAGACAGAAGCTTTACCATCTGAGCCACCAGGGAAGTCTTAATAAACACATAAACAGGACTTTTAAAAGAATTTAATTTCAAAGATTTGCAGGTGCTAAAATAGGATAAGGATAGAGTGGCAGAAGTGAACATAGGGGTGCTGATTTATCTAGGGTGAGCTTTTAAGGTCTCTCTAAGGGATGGGAATTGGGATCCACATAAAGAGATGTGGGCATCCATGCAAAGATCTGGGAAAAGAGCAAATAACAGGAAGAACAGTAAGTGCAAAGGTCCAGAAAGGAACCAAACTTGATGTGTTCAAGAGACAGGAAGAAGGTTAAAGGGACTGGTATGCCGAGGACCAGGAGCAAATTGTGGGTTAATTCAGAGAGCCCATCAGGAAGGTTTAGTAGCCTAATGTGAGAATATCAGTGTTCTTCTAGTTGCAAAGGGAAACCTTGGGAGAGATTTGAATCAGAGTGATGTGTCATGATTTATTTACACTTTATAAAGATAGCTCTTGTTGCTATGTGGTGGATGGACTGTGCTGGGTGGGTATGGGTTAACAGTAGAGAAAGGGAGATGGGTCTGGAAACTTTCTCAGAGTTTCAGAGACAGTTGGCAGTGGCTTGAACCAGAACTGCAGCAGCACAGATGGTGAGAAGTCTTGAAATTTTCCACTTTTGTGGCATGGTAGGAGAAAAGAACAAAAATCTCCCAACCCGTTATATTTTAATATATCTTTTAAAAGCTTTGACCTTAAAAATCTCATAGATGCAAATTTGGAGAAATATACAAAAGTTTAAAACATTCAAGGTAACACAAAATAGGCTAGTGACTAATCTGCATGTGTGCCTGCTCAGTTGCTCAGTCATGTCCGACTCTTTGCAACCCCATGAACTGCAGCCCACCAGGCTCCTCTTGTCCATGAAATTCTTCAGGCAAGAATACTGGAGTTGATGCCATTTTCTTCCTCCAGGGGATCGAACTTCATCTCTTGCATCTCCTGCACTGGCAGGCAGATTCTTTACCACTAGCACCACCTGGGAAACCCAATCTGTACAGTGCAGGTAAACTAGTCTTGATGATTAAGGTCAATATATGCTAAATGGGGGACATTCTTTTGATTCACTGTGGGCACTGATGAAATTAAGCCAGAAGCTCACCTTTATCTACTCTGTTGTCATAACAACAGGCAAAGAACTCACAAGGGCCATAATCTAAATACATTCACATGAACCCCAGATTTAAAGAGCTATATATGTGGGTTGGATTCCAAAGTAAAAACAGTAGGAAGAGATTCATTGCTGAGGCTGTATCTGGTCAAAGTCCCATCACAGTCACACTTCTCAACCTTTAGGCTTAGAGATGAGAACCATTATAAAGTTGAGTCAGAAACATAGTGAGCCTCTAACTATAGTAAACTGAAAAAAAAAAAAAAAAATCATGTTCTCCTACGGCTTTCAGTTTTTATTTCTTTACATTCTCCATTCCATCAGGACATGCAGGCCCTCAAAAGGCACTCGGTGTTGTGGTCTGAGATCATCATTTGGCCTTAATCATTTTGATCTACAGCTGATGCCACTTTTCCAGCCAAGACCTGCCTCCCTTAAAAACAAAGATCTCAACTTCAGAGGGAATGAAGAAATGTATCTTAATGGAGTGTTCTGTTCCTTTCACTGTTCAAAGGATTTGAGAAATTTGTTTGTTTTGAAACAAGTAACCAGCCTCCTCCACCTGCATATTACTAAACCCCCCGGTGGGCACCATGCAGACCTGAAGAACTGGGTGACCCTCTGTTGTCAGCCTATCCCATTCTTGCTTCCTGTTTACTTATTTGGTTTTGTTTTTAAAGGGAAAAGAAAGAAAGTGAAGTCGCTCAGTGGGGTCCTACTCTGCGACCCCATAGGCACCAGCCTCCTTCATCCATGGGATTTTCTAGGCAAGAGTCCTGGAATGGGTTGCCATTTCCCTCTCCAGGGAATCTTCCCTACCCAGGGATTGAACCCAGGTCTCCCACATTGTAGAGAGATGCTTTACCATCTGAGCCACCAGGGAAGTCTTGTTTTTAAACTGAGTTTATATCTGACTCACCCTCAGACTTTCAGTTAGGGTACAATATACTGCAAGTGTTTGCCAGGGAGGAGATTCAGAACAGGGACTGCAGCCTTTCAGAGACAGTGTGTTAGTTAATCATCAGAGAAATGCAAATTATAGCCACAATAAGATATCAGCTCATACCTGTCAGAATCACTATCATCAAAAAGACTACAAATAACAAATGTTGGTGACAACGTGGAGAAAAGTGAGCCCTTGGGCACTGTTGGGTGGAATGTAAATTGGTTCACCACTGTGCAAAACAGTATGGAGGTTTCTTAAAAAATAAATAAAAACAGAACTAGTCAACACCATTGTTGTCGTCGTTTTACTCACTAAGTCATGCCTGACTCTTAGTGACCCCATGGATTGTAGCCCACCAGGCTCCTCTGTCCATGGCATTTCCCAAGCAAGCATACTAGAGTGGGTTGCCATTTCCTTCTCCAGGAGATCTTCCCAACCCAGGGATAGAATCCACGTCTCCTGCTTGGCAGATGGATTCTTTACCACTGAGCCACCTGGGAAGTCCAGCCAATGCCATAGGACCCAGCATTTCCACTCCTGGGTATGTAACTGAAAAAGATGAAAAGCACTAATTGGAAAAGACAGACATACCCCAATGTTCATAGCAGTATTATGCACAATTGCCAAGATATGGAAGGAAGCAACCTAAGTGTCCATCAACGTGGATAAAGACAATGAATGCATAAATACTACTGGGAATATAGCCAATATTTTATAAGAACTTTGAATAGAGAATAATCTTTAAAAATTGTGAATCAGTATGTTATATACCTGAAATATATATAATATTGTACACAACTATACCTCAATAAAAATTTTTCTTATTTAAAAAGAAAAAAAAACAAACAAACACTGTGTCAATGGTGTTACTCAGTCAGGGGGCAGGAAGGTGGAGGATGGGAGTAGAAAATTAAACAGGACTGTCTCTACAGCCCTCTCCTCCTTTTCAGCATAAATCTGTTCCAGGGAAAATGCCTTGACCAGGACGCGACAAAATCTGTGGGGCTTAGGAAACCCAGAAGAGGACTTTTCAGAGAAGAAACAGGCAGGGGAGCATGGTGGCAGCTTCTCCTGCTCTTTTCATACAGTTACACAAGCATACTCTATCCCCGGCTCCTGTGTCCACGCCACTAAAAACAAACATGGTCAACCATGTCCACAGAGAAGACTTCATCCTTCTGAAGCCTATTTACACCTCAAGAAGTTTTTCTGAATGGCAAATGCACTTGTAACTAACATGCTAATCATCCTTCTTTGTATAAAGTAACATCTAGCTGAGGACAAGAGTGAACTACAAAAGATAACTCCGGAGAAAGAAAGGAAAGAGAGAAGTATTATTACTTTTTATTATATGTCACTTTAAAAAGAATTTATTGTATTAATTTTTGCATTTATTTTTTTAACTTTTTATTTTGTATTGGGGTATAGCTGATTAACAAACAATGTCATGATAGTTTCAGGTGAACAGCAAAGGGACTCAGCCATTTACATACATGTATTCATCCTTCCCTCGGAGAAGGCAACGGCACCCCACTCCAGTACTCTTGCCTGGAAAATCCCATGGACGGACGAGCCTGGTAGGCTGCAGTCCATGGAGTCGCTAAGAGTCGGACACGACTGAGAGACTTCACTTTCATTTTTCACTTTCATGCATTGGAGAAGGAAATGGCAACCCACTCCAGTGTTCTTGCCTGGAAAATCCCAGTGACGGGGGAGCCTGGTGGGCTTCCGTCTATGGGGTTGCACAGAGTCGGACACGACTAAAGTGACTTCGCATTCATCCTTCCCTAAATCCCCCTCCCATCCAGGCTGCCACATAACACTGAGCAGAGTTCCATGTGCTATACAGTATGTCCCTGTTGGTTATCCGTTTTAAATATAGCAATGTGTATGATGTCACTTTTTTTTAAATTGGAGGATAATTGCTTTACAATGTTGTATTGGTTTCTGCCCTGCAACAATGTGAATCAGCAATAAGTATACATATGTCCCCTCCCTCTTGAACCTGCCTTCCACCCCCCTACCCCATCCCACCCCTCTAGGTTGTCATGGAGTACTGGGTTGAGCTCTCTGTGTTACACAGCAACTTCCCACTACCTATCTATTTTACATATGGTAATGTATATGTTTAATGCTACTATCTCAATTCATCCCAACCTCTCTTTTTTCTGATGGGTCCACAAGTCTCTGTCTGCATCTCAAGAAAGGATATTATTAATGAAGTAAGATGCTACTAAGGTTTCTGCTGGGTTGCCTGAGACACATTATTCAAAAATATATTGAGAACAACTGTTGGTATACATTCATCTGTTCATTAAATAAAGATCTCTTTTGTACCTGAGAAGATAATGTAGCCATTTGGCATGTAGTAGGTGGTCATAACTAACTGTTAGTTATAAGTGTTATTATTACTACCCCCACCAGTATTAGTACTACTGCTACTATTACTCTTTGGCATGTTAGACATTATGCTGGGTTCTGGGAACAGAGAGAAGCAAAACCTAGCCTCTGTCCTCAGGGAACTTACAGTCTAGGAGAGGGGACAGATGAGTGAGTGCAGGCTGTGACACGGTGTCGCTAATGCTGGGTGGGGTGGCCAACACACCCAGGAGACTGGCACAGGATGGAACAGGTATGGGTACTGCTTCTGGAGAAAGTTGTAACTGAGAGGGGCCTGGAAGGATAGATAGAAGCTAGTCAGGTGTAACAGTCAGTGTCTTAATTATGAGTAACAGAAAATAGCTCTAGCCAGAATCTTTGGAAATGACATCAATTAGCCACACAGTTTCAGGGAAAGCTATGGAAAAATTTGGCAAAGGGGTACCAATGTGATGTGGATGTTGGTGGTGGTGTGGCTTCACAGACAGTCCCAGGAAACTGCATGCCACCTCTGCCATGGCCAAGTAGGGTGTCTTCCCTATTTTGCTTCTTGGTGGCTTTACTTCCAGAGTCCACGTTCAGATCAGTTCAGCTGATAGACCAAGGCTGGCTACCTATCCACTCCTTAGGTACCAGGGTAGCTGGCAAATTGAGTATTGGGTCTTTTCCACTTCTGTCAAGGAAGACACTTCTTGTTTCCTGACAAGACTCATAATGTGAGGTTTGTCCTTACATGGGAAAAAGGTTTAGAGGCTGTGAGTCAAAATGCATCAAATGTTTTCTGTTCCAGGTAAAGCAGGAAGGAAAGGTCACTGTGGCAGAGGGGCCAACATATGCAAAGGCCTGTCCTAGGGTGAGAGACAGTACAGCGAATTTGCAGGCCTGTGATACTCCAGTTTGACTGGAACATGGACTGGGGGGAGGGAGGTATCTAAAGACAGAAGTGGAAATGTAATCAGAGTCTAGATCAAGGAGAACCCTGTTGTGTCTTGTGTCCTCTGAGGACTTTTGTCTTCAATTTATGAATGAAATATGGTAAGGTTTTAAGTTTGGGAGTAAGGGACAGGGTAGTAGAGATGGGATGGGGACTGGCAGGGAAGATCAGATTTTTGAAGTTTGAGCTGTGTATTCATAAAGCTTATCAGAAAGCATCTTCTTTATCATGTTAGCTCAGAGGTGTCTATTCACTTTTGCGTCATCTGGTCAATCACAGCTCTCCATTCTGCCTTTCGGTGTCATAAATCAGATCCACTTATCCCAAATTACAGTTATCACAGAGGACATTTCTGGGTTGTAAAACATTCAAGCACAGTGTAGACACGAGCAGGTTAAAAACTGGCCAGGATTGCAAGAATTGTGTTTAGATCCAGTACAAACTCCCAACTATAACAAATTTTCCCAATGGTATAAGCAATGTGCTAGACCATGGAGGCAAATCACCAAAATTAGACATCGTTTTAGTTTCCTAACCCACAGGAAATGTTTTCTTCAGATAACATGGAGTAAATTGGAGGTGTGATGATAATCTGGCCAATTCAGAGCTAATGGTCTGATGGAATTTGTTGGCTAGTGTGGAAATCAGGAGAAGGAAAGAAGGCATCTGGAGTGTTGCAGCTCACTGGCTCTCCAACCAGGAGAAACCACGAGAATGAATAATGCCTAGGGGAGGTGATACTCTGGGTGACGCGCTGGGAGTCACAAAGGGGGAAACCCATTTCTATCCTTACTGCTGGGGTGGTAGGGAGGAGGAAGAAATAGAAATTCAGACTTGGTTCAGCTTGCTTTTCCAGTTTACCATCTCTCCCCTACATCTCCCATCACACCTGCCTATAGAACAAACTATGGCTGCAATCTCTGCAAAATCATCAAAAGCCCCTAGCTCTTGAGAAACAGAAGTTCTGGGGTATGTTGCTAATGGGCACAGAGCTAAGAACCCAATCCAATGACATCTTTTCATCAAGCCCTGACCCTTAACTAGCAAGTTGTTTACCAGTGAGAATGGCCACACTAGTTAATGCCTGGAATTCATTTGAAGTGTGGATGATAGGATTGCAGTAAGTGACAATGATTTTTACACTGTCCTTGGCAGCAAAAGGATAGCAGGACTATGTCAATTTGAATCTAGAAAACTGTGTGATTTGTGAAATCTCACAGAAACTTACAGTGAAAATCCTGTGGATAGTTATATGGCTACATCTTTTTGTATGATTTAGTGTTAATGAATTTTAAAAGAATTTTGAAAACATAAACCAGGATTTTAAAATAGTGAGGCGAGTCTTCCCTGAATGAATGTCTTCAGGTCTGATTGGATCATCCGTTTAACTAATGAATGTAGCTAAGATTTCAAATGTATTCTGGGGGAGTAGGGGGTGAATCGCTTGGTTTCTTATTGAACCACATTCACTAGATAAATGTCAGATGTGCACTTACATGTATCTGTTGAGAAGCACCTTGAAAAAACATACAGAGAGGGTGAAAGAGGCCATCACGATCACTGTTACTTATCGTCCAGGGTAGAGAGGGGCTTAGGAGAATTTCAATCCCACTGTCAAAACACATTACAGTGACCTTGAGGGAACGCGGCTTGTGTCATATTCACTCAGGCAGCTTTACAGACACAGGCACAGCTCAATGAACAGAGCTGTTTCTTTGTTCCATCAGAGTAAGAAGCAATCTCTCCTCTGGAACATTCTGAGGAGAGGAATTGCTGAGCTTTGGGGCAATTCAGACAACAAACCATCTCTGGGTGCTTTTTGTCATTATGCAATTAAAAAATGTTTATTTTTTATTATATACTTTACATTGAACACTTTAAGAAAATAATTATGATGATTTCCACATACAGTCCTTAAACTCAATAGGTATTCTTTATAATTATACCCAATCAATATCTAGAAATGTAGAAGACAATGTCTAGGAATGGCAGTAACCCAATTAATGAGTAAAAATAAGGAAAATAACTATATAAACTATAAATCTTGGGGATTAAAACATACACCATCAGTTAAGTCAATTTACCATTTCCCACCATGTTTTGTTTGTTTGTTTTTGGAAACACGATTCATGGATTTATGTGTGTATGTGTTTCAATCACATATACATCCAATGCAAGAGTTAAATTAGACCACTAATGTCAACAACTACAAATTGAGCCTCAACATAAATGTTAGTAGTAGCATTATTCATGATAGCCAAAAGGTGGAAACAAGCCAGTGTCCATTCACAGATGAGTATACAAACAAAATGTGATCTATATGTACATTGGATATTATCCAGATGTAAAAAGGAAATTCTGATGCATGATGAACCTTGAAACATTATTCTAAGTGAAATAAACCAGTCACAAAAAGACAGATATTTTAAGATTTCACTTTATGAGGTACTAGAGAGGGCAAATTCAGAGAGATAGAAAGTAGAATGGTAGTTGCTTGGGGTTGGGGAGACAGCATAATAGGGAATTATTTTTAATGGGTAGTTTCTGTTTGGGATGACAAAGAGTTCTGGGAATGGATTGTGAAGGCCACACAACAATATGGATATATTTAATGCTACTGAATTACACACTTAAAAATGGTGAAAATGATAAATCATATTACGTGTGAAAGAAAGTGAAAGTGTTAGTCGCTCAACTGTGTCCATCTCTTTGCAGCCCCACAGACTATAGCCCACCAGGCTCCTCTTTCCATGGAATTCTACAAACAAGAATACTGGAGTTTGTAGCCATTCCCTTTTCCAGGAGATCTTCCTGTTCCAGTGATTGAAGCCAGGTCTCTTGCATTGCAGGCATATTCTTTACTATCTGAGCCACCAGGGAAGCCCCATGTTATGTGTGTTTTACCACAATTTAAGACAACAACAGGATGGAAAGCCCAGAAATAAACCCACACATCTATGGTCAATTAATCAATTACAAAGGAGGCAAAACTACACAATGGAGAAAAGAATCTTCTTCAATAAGTGGTTCTGGGAAAACTTCCCTGGTGGCTCAGCTGGTAAAAGCATCTGCCTACAATGCAGGAGACTTGAGTTTGATCCCTGGGTCAGGAAGATCCCTGGAGAAGGAAATGGCAACCTACTCCAGTACTCTTGCCTGGAAAATCCCATGGATGGAGGAGCCTGGTGGGCTACAGTCCGTGGGGTCGCAAAGAGTTGGACACAACTGAGCGACTTCACTACACTACAGTACTAAGACAAAACTGGAGTCTTAGGAGAAGATTCCAAACCCAATGGCCCTTTTCCTGCTGCTCAATACCACCTGGCTTCTTTTAATTCTGGGTTTTAATACTTGCTCTTCTGTCACCTCAAAATACTCTTAAACACACTTCACATAATTGGTTCCATCTTGATTGACATTTAGATGTCACTCAAGTTCTCCTTCTCAGAAATAGGCTCCCTAACTTCAGACTATCCTACAAAGCTATAGTCATTAAAACAATATGGTACTGGCACAAAAGCAGAAATATAGATCAATGGAACAGGATAGAAAGCCCAGAAATAAACCCACACATCTATGGTCAATTAATCAGTTACAAAGGAGGCAAGACTACCAATGGAGAAAAGAATCTTCTTCAATAAGTGGTTGTTAGAAAACTAGACAGCTGCATGTAAAAAAAAAAGAAGAAAGAAACTAGAATATTATTTAACACTATACACAAAAATAAACGCAAAATCAATTAAAGACCTGAATATAACACCAGATACTACGAAACTCTTGAAGGAAAACACAGGCAGAACACTCTCTGACATAAATCATAGCCGTATCCTTTTTAATCCATCACTCAGAGTAATGCATATGAAAACAAATGATGAGGTGGATGAAACTGGAGCTGATTATACAGAGTGAAGTAAGCCAGAAAGAAAAACAGCAATACAGCATGCTAACACATATATATGGAATTTAGAAAGATGGTAACAATAACCCTGTATGCGAGACAGCAAAAGAGACACAGATGTATAGAACAGTCTTTTGGACTCTGTGGGAGAGGGAGAGGGTGGGATGATTTGGGAGAATGGCATTGAAACATGTATAATATCATGTAAGAAACAAATCGCCAGTCTAGGTTCAATGCAGGATACAGGATGCTTGGGGCTGGTGCACTGGGATGACCCAGAGAGATGGTATGGGGAAGGAGGTGGGAGGGGGGTTCAGGATTGGGAACTCATGTACACCCATGGCAGATTCATGTTGATGTATGGCAAAACCAATTGTAAACTAAAATAAAGTAAAAAAAAAAAAGAAAGAAAGAAAAATGAATGGGACTTCACTAAACTCAAAAGCTTTTGCACAGCAAAGCAAACCACAAGCAAAATGAAAAGACAGTTCACAGTATGGGAGAAAATATTTGCAAATAATGCAAACTACAAGGGATTTCTCTTCAAAATTTGCAAACAGCTCGTGTGGCTCAACATCTGAAGTGAAGTGAAGTCACTCAGTCATGTCCGACTCTGCGACCCCATGGACTGTAGCCCACCAGGCTCCTCCACCCATGGGATTTTCCAGGCAAGAGTACTGGAGTGGGTTGCCATTTCCTTCTCCAGGGGATATTTCCAACCCAGGGATTGAACCTGGATCTCCTGCATTGTAGGCAGACGCTTTACTGTCCGAGTCACCAACATCTGAAAAACCAATCCAAAAATGGACAGAAAACCTAAACATTTTTCCAAAGACATACAGATGGCCAAGAGACACATGAAAAGATACTCAACTTCACTAATTATTAAAGAAAGGCAAATAAAAGCTACAATGAGGTATCACCTCACACCAGTCAGAAAGGCTATCATCAAAAAAATCCACAAACAATAAGTGCTGGAGAGTGGGCAGAGAAAAGAGAACCCTTCTACACTGTGGGTGGGAATGAAAATTGCTACAGTCACTATGGAGAACAGTATGGAGTTTCCTTAACCTACAAATAGATCTACCATATGATCCAGCAACCACACCCCTGGGCATATATCTGGAGAAAAATACGGTTCAAAAGAAAACACGCACCCAATGTTCACTGCAGCATTGTTTACAATAGCCAAGATATGGAAACAACCTAAATGTTCATCAGCAGAGAAACTGATAAAGATGATATGGTACATGTATACAGTGGAATATTACTCAGCCATTAAAAAGAATGAAATAATGCCATTTGCAGCAACATGGACAGACCTGGAGATGATCATAAGTGAAATAAGACAGAGAAAGACAAATATCATGTTATACATTTATATACAGAATCTTTTAAAAAATTATACAAATCAATTTATTTACAAAATAGGTTACAGGGGGGAAGGATCACTCACTAGAGCCAGACATCCTGGAATGTGAAGTCAAGTAGGCCTTAGGAGGCATCACTATGAACAAAGCTAGTAGAGGTGATGGAACTCCAGTTGAGCTATTTAAAATCCTAAAAGATGATGCTGTGAAAGTGCTGCACTCAATACATCAGCAAATTTGGAAAACTCAGTAGTGGCCACAGGACTGGAAAAGGTCAGTTTTCATTCCAATCCCAAAGATAGGAAATGCCAAAGAATGTTCAAACTACCACACAATTGTACTCATATCACATGCTAGCAAAATAATACTCAAAATTCTCCAAGCCAGGCTTCAATAGTATGTGAACTATGAACTTCCAGATGTTCAAGCTGGATTTAGAAAAGGCAGAGGAACCAGAGATCAAATTGCCAATATCTGATGGATCATCAAAACGCAAGAGAATTCCAGAAAAACATCTACTTTTTGACTACGCCAAAGCCTTTGACTGTGTAGATCACAACAAACTCGGAAAAATTCTTCAAGAGGTGGGAATACCAGACCACCTGACCATACAGATTTCCTGAGAAATCTGTATGCAGGTCAAGAAACCACAGTTAGAACTGGACATGGAACAACAGACTGGTTCCAAATAGGAAAAAGAGTACACCAAGGCTGTATATTGTCACCCTGCTTATTTAACTTATATGCAGAGTATATCATGTGAAATGCTAGACTGGACGGAGAACAAGCTGAAATCAAGACTGCGAGGAGAAATAGCAATAACCTCAGATATGCAGATGACACCACCCTTATGGCAGAAAGTGAAGAGGAACTAAAAAGCCTCTTGATGAAAGTGAAAGAGGAGAGTGAAAAAGTTGGCTTAAAACTCAACATTCAAAAAACAAAGATCATGGCATCTGGTCCCATCACTTCATGGCAAATAGATGGTGAAACAATGGAAACAGTCAGTATTCTTTTGGGCTCCAAAATCACTTCAGATGGTGACTGCCGCCATGAAATTAAAAGACGCTTGCTCCTTGGAAGAAAAGCTATGGCCAACCTAGACAGCATATGAAAAAGCAGAGACATTACTTTGCACAAAGTTCTGTCTGCTGCTGCTGCTGCTGCTAAGTCGCATCAGTCGTGTCCAACTCTGTGCAACCCCATAGACGGCAGCCCACCAGGCTCCCCTGTCCCTGGGATTCTCCAGGCAAGAACACTGGAGTGGGGTGCCATGTCCTTCTCCAACGCATGAAAGTGAAAAGTGAACGTGAAGTCGCTTAGTCGTATCTGACCCTCAGCAACGCCACGGGCTATAGCCCACCAGGCTCCTCCGTCTATGGGATTTTCCAGGCAAGAGTACTGGAGTGGGGTGCCATTGCTCAAAGCTATGGTTTTTCCAGGAGTCATGTATGGATGTGAGAGTTGGAGTATAAAGAAATCTGAATGCGGAAGAACTGATGCATTTGAACTGTGGTGTTGGAGAAGACTCTTGAGAGTCCCTTGGCCTGCAAAGGAGGTCAAATCAGTCAATCCTAAAGGAAATCAGTCCTGAATAATCATTGAAAGGACTGATATTGAAGTTGAAGCTCCAATACTTTGGCCACCTGATGTGAAGAATTGACTCATTTGAAAAGACCCTGATGCTGGGAAAGATTAAAGGCAGGACAAGAAGGGGATGACAGATGATGATATCCTTGGATGGCATCCCCGACTCAACGGACATGAGTTTGAGTAAGCTTCGGGAGTTGGTGATGGACAGGGAGGCCTGGAGTGCTGCAGTCCATGGGGTCGCAAATAGTTGGACACAACTGAACCCCTGAATTGAACTGAACTTTATGGTGAATTTTAGTTCATATTAAATAAGAACACTCCAGGAACAAACAGGGTGTAATGAAGTAAACTCCTTGAGCCAAATTTCTCCTTCTCCAGTCTGCATCATTCTATCCTGTTATTCATGTTTTCCTTGTCATTCATTCACTTCCTTATTATCTGTCTCCCCTCACTGGAATGTAAGCTTCCAAGAAAACTCCATTTGTTTCGTTCCCTAATACTTAGAGTCTGACCCTGAATTGGTGCTCCGTAAATATTTGTTGAATGAATGCGTGACTGAACCAGTGACTTAAAGCATGTTCTATATAAACAGAGCTTATTTGAAGTCAAGGGCAAAGAGTCTTCATCTTTATATTATCTTTTCCTTCCTATCCTCTCCTCCCAATTTTCCAAACCCTAATTCCAGTTTAATATCACTTGAGTGACTAACACCAAGCCTCTACACACTAACCTCACCCATGTTAATGTCCATTTGGTCCACACCCGCCATGCTGCCCTGCCCATACTGGAGAGGTGGGGTCTTTTGAGGGGTGTAAGTGATTTGAAAGGTGACAAAGTCAAATAGTACAGTACTCTGGGCCTTGTGGGAGATTCTGGACTAAAATGAAGGAACAGCGAATCTCCCTTCCATACTCACATTTTATTACTGTCATCAGCTGATGAAAGGCTCACTTCTGGCTGTGATGGGCCGAGGAAGCCATCAGTAGGAAAAACCAGGAGCCATCTGTCACTGACATGCTTGCATCTCCAGAGCAGTGTGTTAATTACCAGGCATGGGGATTCACCCATGGGCTGGCTCGAGAAGACCCAGGGGACACAAAAGCTCTGAGTTAACTGGGAAGTATTTTTGTCATTTGAGCTTAACTCTTCAAGTTTTACTGGCAGAAAATTCTATTTATCTACAGCAGCTATTATAATCACAATCACCAGGTACCCTATGTAAGGTCAAAGATGCGAATCTCATCCGTCACCAGAGAGTGATAAGTAGTAGCTAATGTGAGTGAGAAATGACATTTATTTCTCAGAGTATACCTTTCTCTGACCTAGGGGTTTTACCTGACCTCATTTAATTTACCTATGGTCTTCAGTTAGTTCTTTCGCCAAGACTACAAATCATCTCTAGCCAGACACACTGCAGATATAGGTTCTTTGTCACAGAGTAGTAGATGAAATATGAATTCAAATGTATCTCTCTTGAAAAGGAACTATCCAAGGAACAGACTGGAAGAAGAAAGAGACAATAACACCCATATATTTTTATTAGAGTAGTGAAAGAATGGTATATAGTGAAAACGTGTTTTTGTTTCATTTTGCCCTAAGGTGTGGTATTACTTAATGTATTTACTCATATACACCCCTTCCCAGAACTGCCACTCATCTTTCTGTCTCTTTGTTTTCTCCATGAAGCAGGTTTCTATGACTATTCAAGGAATCAGGAACTGCCTTGAACTTTTGCTAAAGCAGTTGAAGAGAGAAAAACAATCTAGTTTTTTTCTGAAAAATAAAAGCAAGTACTGCCTTCTCCTCTTCAATCACCTTGACTGAGCCTTCTCTACTTCTGTCAGCTTCTCTCAGTTTGGGACCCAGTTACTATATCTTCTACTGTTAGTCACAAAATATATACAACATTCTCTACCCACATCCAAACAACATAGAATCGAATCTAGAAGTGAATGCTAAAAATTGAGTGAGATTTAAAAAAAGAACCAATTATCTTTAAACAAAACAAGCTCAAAAAGACTTGTGCTCACTGATTTGTTCCTGTGATGAGTAGAACTTTCCTAAGTTCAAAGAAAGAATGTAAAATGGTACACTATCGTGAAAAACAGTGCCATACTTTCTGATAAAGGTAAACAAAATACTACCATATGACCTAGGAATCCTACTCCTAAGTAGTTAGCCTAAGTGAAGTCGCTAAGTCGTGTCCGACTCTTTGCGACCCCATGGACTGTAGCCCACCAGGCTCCTCTGTCCATGGGATTTTCCAGGCAAGAGTGCTGGAGTGGATTGCCATTTCCTTCTCCAGGGGATCTTCCCGACCCAGGGATCGAACCCAGGTCGATCTGGGCAGAAATATTGACAGTGGATTTGTTATTGTCAAAACCTGGAAACCACCCAATGACCTTTGTGAACATTTAAAGCAAAAAGGTAAGTGGTTTAGCCAGCAAAACCCAGTTTGCTTGGGAGTAGCAGAGGAATTGCAGTTTGGGACATGACAACTGTGATGAATCATAGACAAGGCCAGAGGACAAAGGAGAGGAGCATTCCTTTTATAAAAGAAAGGAAGTTGGGAGGAGCTGTTTGAACAAAAGTTTATTGGAGGAGAACAAGAATTTGGGGTTGTGGTGGCTGCTCACTGGCTGAGTTGTTGCTGGGAAAGAAGAAAATCTTCCTTCTTCCTGTTGGGCTATTTAAAAGAAGCTGCCACACTGGTACATGTGTGACAGCTTTCCTTTCAGGGCTTCCTCACTCCATTTTGAAAAGGTATTTTTCTTTATTCATTTTTACACCTTCAGTTGTGGAATAGTACAAAACACGATACATCCACACTAAGGAATATTACTCAGCAATAAAAAAGAGTAATCTACTAGTACATATAAACGTGAATAAACCTCAAATATGTTATGCTAAGTGAAGAAGCCAGAACCCAAAAGCATTATGTGATACATCATTCATTCAGGCAAAAATTGTGGGGACAAAGGGGTTTCCCAGATGGCTCAGCAGTAAAGAATTTGCCAGCAATACAGGAGACATTGGTTGACCTCTGGGTCAAGAAGATCTCCTGGAGGAGGAAATGGCAACCTATTCCAGTATTTTTGCTGGGATAATCCCAAGGACAAAGAAGCACACAGGAACAAAAAACAGACCAGTGGTTGCCAGGAGCTGGGGGTAGAGGAGGAAATCACTACAGAGGGAGTTCTTCTGGGTGATAAAACCATTCTTAATCTTGACTGTGGCGGTAGCAACACAACTTACGTGTCTGTCAAAACTTACAGCTCAGATAGTAAAGAATCTGCCTGCAATGCAGGAGACCAGGGTTCGATCCCTGGGTTGGGAAGATCTCCTGGAGAAGGAAATGGAAACCCACTCCAATATTCTTGTCTGGGAAATCCCAAGGTCAGAGGAGCCCGGCAGGCTATAGTCCAGAGAGTCAAAAAGATTTGGACACGACTGAAGTGACTTAGCACATTAAAAAATGTACTGTATATATATGACATTCCAATTAATCTGACATAAAGAATAAGTGACACCCCCTCTATCTATATAAGATAAAGGCAGTTCATCTTATTCTTAGCTCTTGCAAGTACTTTCGTATCTGTGTGATCCATACAACTGAAGGAACACTGCTGCTTTTGGTGCTTTTCTGAAACAGCAGTCATGCCATTCTTTGCAAGCTCACTTTGCACTCTGCTCGTGCTGGCCTCACGCAGTCCTGGACACACTGCAGCCTCCACACCACCACCCCTCTGCAACACCGACACCCCTGCATTAGGGCTGCTCTGCCCCAGCGGCTCCCCCAACTAGCTCCTTCTGATGCTGTGGGTCTCTACTTAAGCATTACCTCCTTAGAGAAGCTCCCCTTGATTCTTTCAAGCTAGAGAAACCATGCCCCATTGGTTTGCTTTGATAGTCATAACGTTTCACTTTTTACTGGTTACTAATAAACTTTTTAAAATCACCTAAACAGATCTCCCACAACTTAGATGGGGTTATGTCCCAATAAACCCATTGCAAGTTGAGACTATCGTTAAGTCGAAATGCATTTACTACACCTCACCTGCTGTACATCATAGCTGAGCCTAGCCTACCTTAAACATGTTCAGAATGTGTGGGCAAAATCATCTAATGCAAAGCTGCTTTTATAATAAACTGTTGAGCCTAATCCACAGTGTTATGGTATTAAGAGAAGGGGCCTTTGGGAGGTAGTAAGGTCATGAGAGTAGAGTCCTCATGAATCGGATTAGCACCCTTATGAATGAGACCTCAGAGAGCTCCCTCTTCTTTCCAGCCATATGAGGACAAAGCTAGAAGACCTCCATCTACAAACCAGGAAGGCATCTCAGACACCACATTTACAGGCACACTGACCCTGGATGACCCAGCCTTCAGAACTGTGTGAGATACCTTCCTGTTGTTTATTAGTCACCCGGTCTATAGTAGCTTGTTATTGCACTCAGAACAGACTAAGACAACATGTATTCAATAAACTTTTGTTGAACCCAGGAGCCTAGAGACCCTGCTCAGAGTGAGCAAAAGCAATCATCAGCAGCAGACCAATCAGCAGCAGCAGAAGTCAAAACAGTATTATGATTACCTATAAAGCCAACAGCTGCTATTATCTCCTAGTCTAGAGGCATAAGGTGTCTGTACCGTACTGAATTGCACTGAAATCCAAGCTATATACAACAGTTCATCCCTTCCTCACCAGTACATTTCTTCTCTTCATTGAAAACCTTCTGGGGTGAATTCCCTGGAGTCTGGGCAGAACCAAATCATGTCTATTGCGCATTGAACCATTATGATGACGAGCATGTGCCCACAATATATCTTTGCTCTGTGCAACACCACAGTGAGAACTCAAATACAATAGGAAAGAATCAGGTTTGATCAATATGTGATCCAAAAATCTTCTCAAACTTGGTAAATTATTAACTGATAGATAAATTAAAGCTTTTCCTAATGAAAAAGTGATTTCAAAGGATCATTTCCTACTTAAACCACAGTCCAAGATTCAGAGGTTGATTTCTTCTCTGGTAATTATGAGCCAAATGTTTAAATTGTAGGCTCATATATTAACTACATATTTTCCCCCCTGAATCAAAATCTATGTCTGCAGAAACCACTGAACAACTTTTTTACTTGGGGTTTTCTTAAACATGTGTCGTGAATGTTTTAGAGTGGGGTCTTGGTATCTGACATTCCCTCTGCCCAGAACACTCTTCCCATATATCCTCATGGTTTACTCCTTCATCTTCTTGGAGACTTGGCTCAAAATTCATCATATCAATAGGTGCATCCTAACTACATAATACCACACCCATCGTCTTTCCCACCCAGCTTCTGCATTCCCCTTTCCTCCATGGTACTTATTCCCCGTCTGCCATACGGAAAACACTGCATGTTTCGTTTATTGCACATGTTTCCTCATTTTTACTGATTATTGTATCTCCCCGGCCTAAAACAGTGCCTGGCACACATAGGTGATCAATAAATATGTGTTGAATGGATACTAAATAGATTGTTATAACTTACACTATCAACCATTTCCCCCTAGATGACATATATTTACTTTCTCAGTTGCCAGGTGGGAGTTCATAGCTCAGGAACTGCAAAGTCCAAGGGAAAACTAACGTTTCTTAGGCTTTATGGGGTTCCCGAGCTATCCTCACTGATGAGGACATTTCTCTGAAATTCTCAGGACCAACCAAGAAGGTCTCAGGGGGAAGCAACATAATGGAAAGACCAGTGTCCTGGGCTCCAGGACTCACCAAAGCCATGGTGTCAGCTAATTCACATAACTCTCTGAGCCTCAATTGCCTCCACTATAAAAAGGAGACGTGCTTGCCTCCCTTATCAGGCTGAAATGTGGGTAAACTGAGAATCTTTCCCCTCTCAAACTCGTCTCCCCCTACTTCCCCATGCCTCCCTGCCTACCTTACCTTCTGGGCCCTATTCCATTGTAGAAATGTGATAAACTAACCAGAGCCAATGAGTGTTAATGGGTTAATGTGCCTGGATTTTTATTTTTTTATTTTTAAATGAAGGTTTAGAAAGTCTTTGGCCTTAATCTGGATGAACAATTTTAGATTAAATCAAGAAGGGAAGAATTATGGCTCGAGTCGAGGCGGGGGTGGTTTGTGGTTAATCACTTAAGGGTCAATGTTCCTTTTGGTATGTCCAAAATAATAGACTTCAAAATGATTCAGGAAGCAACAGCTGCAGGCCTTGGGGAATTATTCCTATGTATCCAGTACTCCATAAACAAGAGGCTTCTCCTGGTTACTTTACCTTAGGTACACACATGCTTTCTAATGGAAAAGTTTGCAGTAGTTTCCAGTTCAGTATTCTTTTGCTGCAAAGCAAATCACAGGCCACGTAGAGAGAGGAGCCCTGCCCTGCCCTGCCCTCAAAACCCCCTCAGTATTGTCTCTAAATTGATAGATGTTCTGTCTCTAACCCTGATGAGTATTACTGCTGTCCACATATATCTGGAGATCAGTGGTTAACATTGACTTAGTAGCTTCTTCATTCCTGTCCTTTGTGTCATGTCAGCATTCCCCTTTCCTTCTGAGTGTTTTCCTCCTGTGTTTGATTCTAGGTTGGTGGTTGATTAATGCTGGGACAAGTGTGATGGTGGTGGTGTAGAGGGAGTGTTTAAAATGAGTGTACATTGTTTCCCTGTGTGTTTGTTAAAATCTAGAACCTTTGTGTGGTGCTGAGTTCAGGGCTCAGCTTCTTGCATTCCTGGCCAGTTCAATCTGTGCTTCATAAGGAATGTACCAGATGTGGGTCTGTGATATGTCTTTGCCCTTTATTAATCTTCCACAGAATAGTTAGTTAGAGCCAAAACTTCCAAGACTTTCCCTGATAGAAAAGTTTAGGGGGAAAAGAAAAGAACACCATGTCTCTTCCCTTAGACTGTAATATTTTTGTTTACAGGGGGAAACATTTATTTATTTATTTTAGCTATAAACCTCACTCTATCTTGCCTCTCTGGCTGGCGTGCACGCGTGCGCGTGCACACACACACACACACACACACGTAATCTTTGTATACAGAGCCTCAAAATCCAAGTTCTTTTGTTCATGCAACAAAAATTAATTGAGGTCTTCCTTTGCACATACAGGGGTTTTCCTGGTGGCTCAGATGGTAAAGAAGCTGCCTGCAATGTGGGAAACCCAGGTTCAGTCCCTGGGTCAGGAAGGTCCGCTGGAGAAGGGGAATGCCTACCCACCCTAGTATTCTTGCCTGGAAAATTCCATGGACAGAAGAGCCTGGCAGGCTACAGTCCATAGGATTGCAAAGAGTCTGAGATGGCTGAGAAACTAACACACGCAATTGAGTGAATAAGAATGAGGCAGGGATGAGGAGAGGGGGGTAGAGTGAGGGAGAGTGTGGCTGGAGAAAGCAGAGCAGCGTCAGGTGAGGTGGAGCAGGCAGGCTCTCCAGAGATCTGCCCCTGCTCACCCCTACCCTCCCCAAGCTACCATCACCAACTTCCTCCCAGGGTCTTTAGATTACGGCAACTGTGGTGAGACACAGAATTATCTCCTGCCCCCATTTTTTTTAAGGCAACATTGATCTCTTCTCTGCAAATAAAGTTTCCATTATACCACATTCATTTGGTGAGAATATGAAAGGAATACAGGGCACAGAAACAAAGGAAATGTGCAAGAGGCATATTTTTTTAAATTTTTATTTATTATGTGGCCATACCATGTGGCTTGTGAGATCTTAGTTTCCTGACCAGGGACTGAAACCATGCACCCTGCAATGAACCTACAGAGCTATAATCACTGGACCACCATGGAACTCCCTGCAAAAGACACTTTGATGCATAAAACTAAGCAGCAGTTCAATTCCAATTTCACCTCATGTATGCGTGCTAAGTTGCTTCAGTGTGTCTGATTTTTTGCGACACTATGGACTGTAGCCCCCCAGGCTCCTCTGTCCATGAGATTCTCCAGGCAAGAATACTGGAGTGGGTTACCACACCCCTCCTCCAGGAGATCGTCCCAACCCAGGGATCAAGCCCTGTCTCTTGTGTCTCCTGCATTGGCAGTCAGGTTCTTTAACACTAGTACCACCTCACTGAAACCAAAGCACACTGTTAGCCTGGTAGTACATCCTATCACCTGAATTTCCCCCAGCTCTACTCCCCCGGACCCTTTCCACGCCTCCAACTGTTATCTTCTTATTTCCCCTCTGACTAGATCTTCTCTCTAGATGTGGTGTCAGGAGTACATGAAGTTAGCGTGCCTTGCTGAGGTCGAAGCCCTGAAGACCTGACAATTCTTGACTCTGCCACCACTCTACCACCACTCCTCTCTCACCTGCAGGTGACCTTGGGATATCACCAGGAGAGAAGCAGAAGCCAGCTTTAAGAGCGGGGAGATGCTCCCCAGCTAAAGGCTTGGCTAGGCTGGCGGAAGGCGGAACAGTGCAAGGGACTGAGTAACACCCTGCCATCTCCCACACCCTAGTTTGGACTTGGCAAGTGTTAATAATCCTCCTCTTTGGAGTTTACCTCCAGAAAAATGTCAAGGTTCCTCACTCCTTCTTTGGGTAGCTCAGGCTTCCGCTTGGAAGATGAAAGAGACAGATACTTACTAAAATGGTTAATCAGTAATTTCAAGCTAATTGACATGTGACCTTGACAGCAATTCATGAAGGATAACCTGGCACACAGTAAACACTTAAAAGAGATAACCATGTCCTGATAAAGGCCACGTGATTAACACATTGCTGCAGTTATGACAAACTCTATTTCTCCTGCACCTTAAGAAAAGTGTTCACCCATACCAAAGTAGGCGAAAGATTTTTGGCACAGTTGGCCTGATATGTGGCCTTCACCTCGAGCTATTGAAAACAATGGCAACTAGGTATTAACTGGTAAGCATGAGTCAGAGCCTGGGCTAACCACTGTGTCTCATTTATTCATCTTCCTACCCTACACAGTAACCCTATAAGGTAGGTTCTAATACCATTTCTATTTTAGAGATGAAAAAGATGAGACAAGAATAAGGTTTAAAACTTGTGCATTTTATACCCCTAATAAGTGGTGAACGTGGGAGTCAAACTCAGGGAGTTTGATGCCAGATCCATGCCCTCATCCCCTTTAAATTACTTCGTGTCATCTATATTTGCTGGCACTAGAGGGGATCTCTTGTGTTTTCTTCCAGTCCCCTGAATGGCAGTAGAAAGTAAACGGGATGCAGCCACTGTGGAAAACAGTATGGAGGTTACTCAAAAACAAAAACAAAGCAAAAAACTAAAAGGAGAACTACCATATGCTCCAGAAGTCTCACACCTGGACATATATCTGGACAAAACTATAATCCAAAAAGATACATGTACCGTTATATTCATAGCCACAATATTTACAATAACCAAGACATGGAGATCACCTAAATGTCCATGACAGATGAAAGGATAAAGAATATATGGTACATATTATATACAATGGAATACTTGTTGCTGTTGTTTAGTCGCTAGGTTGCGTCCAATACTTTTGGGACTCCATGGACTATAGCTCACCAGGCTCCTTCTATGAGTAGGATTTCCCAGGCAAAAATATTGGAGTGGGTTGCCATTTCTTTCTCCAGGGGATCTTCCCGACCCAGGGATCGAACCCCTGTCTCCCACATAGGCGGGCAGATGCTTTCCCACTGAGCCACCAGGGTATCCCATAAAAAAGAATGAAATAATGCCATTTACAGCAACACGAATGAACCTAGAAATTATCATGAAATAAGCCAGAAAAAGAAAGACAAATACCATATATCACTTATATGTGAAATCTAAAATATGACACAAATAAACTTATCTATGAAACAGAAATAGACTCACAGACATAGAGAACAACAGACTTGTGGTTGCCAAGAGGGAAGGTAAGTCGGGGAGGGATGGAGTTTGGGATTAGCAGCTGCAAACTATTAAATATAGAATGGATAAACAGCAAGATCCTACATTATAGCACAAGGACCTATATTCAATATCCTGTGATAGAGGCTTCCCTGGTGGTCCAGTTGTTAAGATTCTGCACTTCAAATGCAGGAGGCACAGGCTGGATTCCTGGTCATGGAATGAAGATCTCAGATGCCTCACAGCATAGGCAAAAAAATATATATATATATATAAAATAAAATAAAGGCAAATTGTTTCACAAAAAGAATATCCTATGATAAACCATAGTGGAAAAGAACATGAAAAAGACTGTGTGTGTGTGTGTGTACAACTGAATCATTCTGCTGTGCAGAAGAAATTAGCACAACATTGTAAATCAGCTATAATTCAATCAAAAAAACATTTTTTAATTAACTGAAAATCACAGGAGAGTAGAGGTGATCTGGAGACTGGGAGAAGTGGAGGGAGGGCTCTTGATTTCGCCTCGTGTACAGCTTTCCACTGTCATTCACGGATGTTTCTCCATTCAGGATTTCTGCCTCTCCAATTTTTGACTTTTGGATTATAAGCACTGTGCCAAATATGGGAAGAAATAACTTTTTAAAATCACGAAGTTTGGTTTCATACTGCTAATGAATTGTGTGAAAAGAAAGGGTATGTTCTACCTCTATTAGTTTGGAAAGGGGCAAAAACACTTGCCTCACTCCCTTACTCTACGCTCTGTACTCAGTTCACACACAAATCAGGATCCAGTTCCTGATCTTTTACCAATACTGAGTCTATTTTCTGTCCCCCTTGATCTCTCTTCTGGGTAACTGATTTAATCAACATACCAAGCATATACCACATGGACATTCCAGAAGTGTTGAGCTTTGGAAGCTGTTAAAAAGTTAACTATGAAATTATTAGACCATTTGTCACTACTCTTAAGATTGTTTTAGAAAAAAAAAAGCTTTTTTTGTTGGTGAAAGCAGACTATGAATGAGGGATTGAAGAGCCTAGTCCAAGTGGACTTGGATGTACCCTGATGGAGAAAGAGGAGCAAAGGAAACAGTCATTCTTCTCATCTGGGGCATCTGAGGAGTTGAGACAGGGGAAGATGATCCACAGTTTATGAGTCCCTCCACGAGCCAGGCACTGGGCTAGGAGCTTTTACAAATATTTTACAGCTTAATTGTTTATAATTTTATAGCTAAAAGCTAACACCTTCTAGCACAGTCTTCTAAGTACTTTACAAATATTAGCTCATTTAAGAGTCACAACAACCACATAGAGCAGATTCTGTTATCCTCACTATAAAACATGGGGAAATCAAATCATTAAGAGGTTAACTAACTTGGCCCCATCACTTCATGGGAAATAGATGGGGAAACAGTGGAAACAGTGGCTGACTTTATTTTGGGGGGCTCCAAAATCTCTGCCGGAGAAGGCAATGGCACCCCACTCCAGTACTCTTGCCTGGAAAATCCCATGGATGGAGGAGCCTGGTGGGCTGCAGTCCATGGGGTCGCTAAGAGTCGGACACGACTGAGTGACTTCACTTTCACTTTGCACTTTCATGCATTGGAGAAGGCAATGGCAACCCACTCCAGTGTTCTTGCCTGGAGAATCCCAGGGACGGGGGAGCCTGGTGGGCAGCCATTTACAGGGTTGCACAGAGTTGGACACAGCTGAAGCGACTTAGCAGCAGCAAAATCATTGCAGATGGTGACTGCAGCCATGAAATTAAAAGATGCTTACTCCTTGGAAGAAAAGTTATGACCAACATAGATAGCATATTCAAAAGCAGAGACATTACTTTGCCAACTAAAGTCCGTCTAGTCAAGGCTATGGTTTTTCCAGTAGTCATGTATGGATGTGAGAGTTGGACTGTTAAGAAACCTGAGCACCGAAGAATTGATGCTTTTGAACTGTGGTGTTGGAGAAGACTCTTGAGAGTCCCTTGGACTGCAAGGAGATCCAATCAGTCCATTCTGAAGGAGATCAGTCCTGGGATTTATTTGGAAGGAATGATGCTAAAGCTGAAACTCCAGTACTTTGGCCACCTCATGCGAAGAGTTGACTCATTGGAAAAGACTTTGATGCTGGGAGGGATTGAGGGCAGGAGGAGAAGGGGACGACAGAGGATGAGATGGCTGGATGGCATCACTGATTCGATGGACATGAATCTGAGTGATCTCTGGGAGTTGGTGATGGACAGGGAGGCCTGGCGTGCTGCGATTCATGCAGTCGCAAAGAGTTGGACACAACTGAGCGAATGAACTGAACTGAACTGAAAATCATTGTAGAAGGTGATTGCAGCCATGAAATTAAAGGACAGTTACTCCTTGGAAGGAAAGCTATGACCAACCTAGACAAGCATATTAAAAAGCAGAGACATTACTTTTGTCAACAAAGGTCTGTCTCGTCAAGGCTCTGGTTTTTCCAGTGGTCATGTATGGATGTGAGAGTTGGACTATAAAGAAAGCTGAGCCCTGAAGAACTGAAGCTTTTGAACTGTGGTGTTGGAGAAGACTCTTGAGAGTCCCTTGGACTGCAAGAAGACCCAACCAATCCTTCCTAAAGGAGATCAGCGTTCATTGGAAGGACTGATGTTGAAGCTGAAACTCCAATACTTTGGCCACCTGATGCAAAGAGCTGACTCACTTGAAAAGACTCTGATGCTTAAATAAATGAGATGGTTGGATGGCATCACTGACTCAATGGACATGAGTTTGGGTAAACTCTTGGAGTTGGTGATGGACAGGGAGGCCTGGCGTGCTGCAGTCCATGGGGTCACAAAGAGGTGGACACGACTGAGCTACTGAACTGAACTGAACATTATGTATTTCTTCTCCTACTCAAGGACTAGATCTGTCCACGACTGATAGTGATCTTCTCTTCTGCATCTGCTAATGCTCTTTCATGCCTTCAAGTCCCATCTCCTGCTGATGACCTCCAGATCAGTGTCTCTAGATTCTCAGTAACTCTAATTATCTTCCTGAAGTCACTACTTCACTGTCCTTCTGGCATGTGAAATTGACCCGGAACTAGATTCCTAGAATTTTCCCCATACAATTCTGCTAATAGTATGTCACCACCACACAGCTAAAATCCTTCATTCGTTCTGAGTCCTCCCTCTCCTATATTCCATCTTCAGTAGGTCTCCAGATTCTTCAGGAGATTCTTCTTCTCCAGGTCTTCCACATTAGTTCAAATACCAAGGAGATGTCTTCCAAATATCTCCATTTCTCTATTCCTACTGTTATGGCCTTTGATTTTCATCTCTTCCAGGATTACTGCCAGTCTTATGCATCTGGGACAGAGTGTGTCTTTGCGTCCCTCTATGTTTCATCTCACAGTCTCTAAGTTAGTTACATCTGTCTTGTGCACCTTGAGATACAGTTACAAGCAGAACTGAGCTGGCCTCACCTCACTCTAGTCCACTATTCATGACACTGCAGAACTTTATTTCCCACATATGTTATCCCTGTATTTCCATTAGTTTCCTATCACTTACAGAAAAGGTGAAGCACACTGATATGGCATGCAAGGCCCTTCACAGCTTGCTTACAATTTAATTCTCTCCCTCCCTCCTTATTTTCCATCATTCTTCTCCATCTACCTGACACTCTAGCTGAATAAACTCAGATGTTCCTGAACTTACTGCTGGGGCCAGTTCAGTTGCTCAGTCGTGTCCGACTCTTTGCAACCCTATGAATTGCAGCACGCCAGGCCTCCCTGTCCATCACCATCTCCCAGAGTTCACTCAAACTCAAGTCCATCGAGTCGGTGATGCCATCCAGCCATCTCATCCTCTATTGTCCCCTTCTCCTCCTGCCCCCAATCCCTCCCAGCATCAAAGTCTTTTCCAATGAGTCAACTCTTCACATGAGGTGGCCAAAGTACTGGAGTTTCAGCTTCAGCATCATTTCCTCCAAAGAAATCCCAGGGCTGATCTCCTTTAGAATGGACTGATTGGATCTCCTTACAGTCCAAGGGACTCTCAAGAGTCTTCCCCAACACCACAGTTCAAAAGCATAAATTCTTCGGTGCTCAGCTTTCTTCAGAGTCCAACTCTCACATCCATACATGACCACTGGAAAAACCATAGCCTTGACTAGACAGACCTTTGTTGGCAAAGTAATGTCTCTGCTTTTGAATATGCTATCTAGGTTGGTCATAACTTAGGTGACCCCAAAACACGCCTCAATGGCATATTGATTATTCTGAATTAAAGTTACTTAAGAAATGGTCAGTGCCAGAGAGACACTCTGACCTTCCCATCTCCCCCAAAGCAGGAAATCAATCTCTCATGTGAAAAGTACACTCACTGTATCTGGAGGTAAAAGGATATCCCTGTCAACAGAGGTTGAGGACTCAGGCCAAAGGGACTTACACACACAAAACTTGCTGCTTCTTTAAATTATTAACCCATTCCCAAACTCTGTTTAGATGCGTCACTAACTGCAAAACCCACACTTAAGTTTGTCCTGTCAATTCCTCACAAATGCATTGTTTCTTTATCTAAATAGTATAAAACCTGCCTGTTTTGGTCAGTTCTCAGGTCTCCTTTATATAATACCTCCATATGCATGAATTAAAATTCATTTCTTTTTTCTCCTGTTAACCTGTCTTGTGTCCACTTTATTAGGTCCAGCTACCAGAATCTAAGAGTGATAAAGGGGGATATTTTTCCCTCCACAATAATGCCATACTCTGTGTATCCCTGGGTCTTTTTTTTTTTCCCCCCATATTCCACATGGTATGTGAGATCTTAGTTCCCTGACCAGGGTTCAAACTTGTGCCCCTTGCAGTGGAAGTGCAGAGTCTTAACCACTTAACCCTGGCAGTCTTCCACTGCCAGGGAATTCCTATCCTCAGGTCTTCACACATGCTGCAGTTCTGCCAAGAATGACCTCCCCTTGCTCCAGCCCTAGCAGTGCCTGGAACATGCTTCCTTATCTTTCAAAACCCAATTCAATGTCTCTTCTGGGACACCTTCCCAGACAGCTCTTTTTTCTGCAAACATACACCACCTGGATCTCCACATAAGATGCTGTTTTTCAAGGATTTATTTACTTTTGTCACCATTTATATTGGTTTCCTGGGGCTACTGTACCAAATTATCACAGACTGGGTGGCTTAAAGCAACAGAAGTATACTCTCTCACAGTTCTTGGGGCCAGGTGCATATACCTGGACTAAAATAAGGTGTCAGCAGGGCCACACTCTCTCCAGAAGTTCTAGAGGAGAATGTGTTCCTTGCCTCTTTCACCTTCTGGGGGCCGCTGCCATCCCTTGGCTTGTGGTCACATCACTTCAATCCCTGCCTCCACCTTCACATCATATTCTCCTCTGTGTGTAAGATCTCTCTCTACTTCCCTTTTATAAAGATAATGTGATGGCATTTAGTGCTCACCTCACCTGGACAATCCAGGCTAATCTCCCCATCTCAAGATTCTTAATCATATCTGCAAAGACTGTTTTTCTAAATAAGTTAACACTGAAAGGTTTAAGAATTTGGGTCTAATATTTTGGGGACCAACATTTAGGCCACTACGCTGTCCCAATAGTCTGGGACTTCAGAACAGGTAGAGGATATGTTTTATTCCTTTTTTATTCCCAGCACTAATAGAAATTCAATACTTGTTTACTGGATGACTAGGGAATAAACAGAATTCAACATTCTTATCTTATAGATAATGGCTGTTTATTCACTCAACAAAGCATTTATTATTATATACCAGATACTACACAGGAAGTACAGTGACAACACAAAACAAGCATGACTCATCCCATAAGAATTTATATTCTAGTGAAAGAAATAAGCATTTTAAAAAGGGCAGATATTGGGACTTCCTTGGCAGGTCGGTGATTAGCATTCCAGACTCCATTGCAAGCATCACGGGTTCAATTCCTGGTCGGGGAACTAAGAATATCAAGTCACACACTGAGGCCAAAGGAAGAGGGGCAGCTATTACAAAATACACTATTACGTCGTATAATCAGGGTCAGGAAAGGAAAGAGCAAGGATCAACAAGAAAGAAAAAGGAGTGCAGATCAGCAAGTGCTTTTCTACGGAAGTAACATTATAAGCTGAAATCAAAGGATGGATAACTGGAGAGTGAAGAGTCAGGGGTGGGGTGCAATTATTCCAGGCAGAGGGAACAATATATGCACAGGATTTTTGCACTGTAAAGAGCTTGGTGAGTTCAAGAAACAGGATCCAGAGAGGCTGGAATGTAATCATCTAGAGGCAAGAGAGGGAAGATGTTGGCAGGACACATCATGCAGGCTTTGGGCCTGTCTTAACAATTTTGAATTTATCCTTGAAACACTAAGAATTTAAGGCCAGTGATTAAATGACCATATTTTACTTTTAGAAGTTGTCTCTGCCTGCTGATTTGAAGACTGATTGATTGGAACAGTCGAGAAAGGAGAAGGAAGGCATGTGGGGAGGCCACTGGAGGGGTCCAGGGGCCAGCTGGCTTGGACTAAAGTGATAGCCCCTGGTAAGGAGAGAAGTGCAGAGACCGGAGATATAATTGGAAGCACAATAGATAAGCTTCACATGTTAAACCAGAAATGGTGTGTGTGTGTGTTTAAAGATGAAGTTCCCATGTCTCTCTGGTCTGGGTAGAGAAAGTACAAGAATTAAGACATGAACAATATATTTAAGGCCTGTTTATCTTTGGAAAAGGTTTCAAGATCTTCCAATGGGGAAAGAACAGTCTTTTCAACAAAAAATGCTGGTACAACTAGATTTCCCTAGGCAAGAAAATGGAGTTGGACCTTACCTTACACCACATAAAAATTTTACACAAAATAATCTAAATGTAACAGCTAAAACTACAAACAGAAAAAACTGAAGAATAGCTCTTTATAACCCTGGATTTGGCAATGGATTTATAGATGTGACATTTAAGACATAAACAACAGAAGAAAAAATAGCTAAATTGGACTTCATCAAAATTAGAAACCTTTAAAAAATATTTTACTTTGGAATCCCCAAATTTCTAGTTACACTGAGAAATAACGATGTCATAAAATGGCATGAAAAATCTTAGGAAAGAATAAAGGGATTGAATATAAAGGCTGGTAGAGATAAGAATTTGTTGACTTGACAAAAGCATGAAAGCATAATATTCCAAATTGGCAATGGGTGGGGTGGCAGGAGAGGGGTAGTGTCTGCTTCTGTTACCAAATAAACACACAGAAGTTTCATTGCTTAAGGGTCTGGGGTTGGGGAGCCACAGGGAAGAAGAGCTGCTATAGAGGAGGGCTGAGCATTGAAGACAGATGTTTACTTGTTTTTAATTCTATAATTTTCTCAACTGCTCAAAGTCAGGTCTAGTTCAGCAAAATTTTAAAAATAGTTCAGTTCAGTCGGGAAGTCCTGTTCGACTCTTTGAGACCACATGGACTGCACCACACCCACCTTCCCTGTCCATCACCAACTCCTGGAGTTTGCTCAAACTCATGTTCACTGAGATGGTGATGCCATACAACCATCTCATCCTCTGTTGTCCCCTTCTCCTCCCACCTTCAGTCTTTCCCAGCATCAGGGTCTTTTCCAAGGAGTCAGTTCTTTGCATCCAGTAGCCAAAGTATTGGAGTTTCAGCTTCAGCATCAGTCCTTCTGATGAATATTCAGGACTGATTTCCTTTAGGATGGACTGGTTTGATCTCCTTTGTAGTCCAAGGGACTCTCCAGAGTCTTCTCCAAAACCAGAGTTCAAAAGCATCAATTTTCAGTGTTCAGCTTTCTTTATAGTCCAACTCTCACATCTATACATGATTACTGGAAAAACCATAGCTTTGACTAGATGGACCTTTGTTGGCAAAGTAATGTCTCTGCTTTTTAGTTTGCTGTCTAGGTTGGTCATAGCTTTTCTTCCAAGGAGTAAGCATCTTTTAATTTCATG
This sequence comes from Oryx dammah, assembly GCF_014754425.2. NCBI lineage: Eukaryota > Metazoa > Chordata > Mammalia > Artiodactyla > Bovidae > Oryx > Oryx dammah. The sequence continues at coordinate 49,289,504 of NW_024070202.1, read as the reverse complement.
GCTGCAGTCACCACCTGCAGTGATTTTGGAGCTCTGAAAAACAAAGTCTGCCACTGTTTCCCCATCTATTTGCTATAAGGTGATGGGACCAGATGCCATGATCTTCGTTTTCTGAATGTTGAGTTTTAAAAGCCAGCTTTTTCATGCTCTTCTTTCATTTTCATCAAGAGGCTCTTTAGTTCCTCTTTGCTTTCTGCCATAAGGGTGGTGTCATCTGCGTATCTGAGGTTATTGTTATTTCTCCCCGCAATCTTGATTCCAGCTTGTGCTTCATCCAGTCCGGCATTTCACCTGATGTACTCTGCATATAAGTTAAATAAGCAGGGTGACAATAAACAGCCTTGACATACTTCTTTTCCTATTTGGAACAACTCTGTTATTCCATGTCCAATTCTAACTGTTGCTTCTTGACCTGCATACAGATTTCTTAGGAGGCAGGTCAGGTGGTCTGGTACTCCCATCTCTTGAAGAATATTCCACAGTTTTCTGTGATCTACACAGTCAAAGGCTTTGGCATAGTCAATAAAGCAGAAGTAGATGTTTTTCTTAAACTCTCTTGCTTTTTCAATGATCCAATGGATGTTGGCAATGTGATCTCTGTTTCCTCTGCCTTTTCTAAATTCAGCTTGAACATCTGGAATTTCACAGTTCACATACTGTTGAAGCCTGGCTTGGAGAATGTTGAGCACTATTTTACTAGCATGTGAGATGAGTGCAATTCTGTGGCATTTTGAATATTCTTCGGCATCTATTTCTGCTTTATTGACTATGCCAAAGCCTTTGACTGTGTGGATCACAATAAACTGTGCAAAATTCTGAAAGAGATGGGAATATCAGACCACCTAACCTGCCTCTTGAGAAATCTGTATGCAGGTCAGGAAGCAACAGTTAGAACTGGACATGGAACAACAGACTGGTTCCAAACAGGAAAAGGAGTACGTCAAGGCTGTATCTTGTCACCCTGCTTATTTAACTTATATGCAGAGTACATCATGAGAAACACTGGGCTGGAAAAAGCACAAGCTGGAATCAAGATTGCCAGGAGAAATATCAATAACCTCAGATATGCAGATGACACCACCCTTATGGCAGAAAATGAAGAAGAGCTAAAAAACCTCTTGATGAAAGTGAAAGAGGAGAGTGAAAAAGTTGGCTTAAAGCGCAACATTCAGAAAATGAAGATCATGGCATCCGGTCCTATCACTTCATGGGAAATAGATGGGGAAACATTGGAAACAGTGTCAGGCTTTATTTTGGGGGGCTCCAAAATCACTGCAGATGGTGACTGCAGCCATGAAATTAAAAGACGCTTACTCCTTGGAAGAAAAGTTATGACCAACCTAGATAGTATATTCAAAAGCAGAGACATTACTTTGCCGACTAAGGTCCATGTAGTCAAGGCTATGGTTTTTCCTGTGGTCATGTATGGATGTGAGAGTTGGACTGTGAAGAAGGCTGAGCGCCGAAGAATTGATGCGTTTGAACTGTGGTGTTGGAGAAGACTCTTGAGAGTCCCTTGGACTGCAAGGAGATCCAACCAGTCCATTCTGAAGATCAACCCTGGGATTTCTTTGGAAGGAATGATGCTAAAGCTGAAACTCCAGTACTTTGGCCACCTCATGAGAAGAGTTGACTCATTGGAAAAGACTTTGATGCTGGGAGGGATTGGGGGCAGGAGGAGAAGGGGACAACAGAGGATGAGATGGCTGGATGGCATCATGGACTCAATGGATGTGAGTCTGGGTGAACTCCGGGAGATGGTGATGAACAGGGAGGCCTGGCATGCTGCGATTCATGGGGTCGCAAAGAGTCGGACACCACTGAGCAACTGAACTGAACTGAACTGATTGCCTTCCTTTGGGATTGGAATAAAAACTGACCTTTTCCAGTCCTGTGGCCACTGCTGAGTTTTCCAAATTTGCTGGCATATTGACTGCATCACTTTAACAGCATCATCTTTCAGGATTTGAAATAGCTCAACTGGAATTCCATCACCTCTGCTGCTGCTGCTGCTACTGCTAAGTCGCTTCAGTTGTGTCTGACTCTGTGCAACCCCATAGCTGGCAGCCCACCAGGCTCCGCCGTCCCTGGGATTCTCCAGGCAAGAACACTGGAATGGGTTGCCATTTCCTTCTCTTCCATCACCTCTACTAGCTTTGTTTGTAGTGATGCTTCCTAAGGCCCACTTGACTTCACACTTCAGGATGTCTGGCTCTAGGTGAGTGATTACACCATTGTGGTTATCTGGGTCATGAAGATCTTTTTTGTATAGTTCTTCCGTGTATTGTTGCCACTTCTTCTTAATATCTTCTGCTTCTCTTAGGTCCATACCATTTCTGTCTTAAGACAAATGCTCAGTCTGATTTTTACTGAGTGCATAAAGACAGACAGCAGAGCATAAGCAAGATATGGGGCCAATCTAAGAAAGATTTCCAGCAATCCCTTCATTCATTATTTCTGGTTCAGTCATGAAAAAGGATTCATCATGCCTTCAGCTATTTTTTCTAACTAGTGAAAACTAACATTTCTCAAGCACTTATTCTACACTCAGGCATTACATTAAATATTATCCATACAATATCTTCTTTTACCCTGTCAAATATCCTTTTAGGTAGATATTATTTACAAGCTCACTTTATTTGTTTTATTTGCCTGTTTTTAAAATTTTTATTGAAATATATTTGATTTACAGAGAAGGCAATGGCAGCCCACTCCAGTACTCTTGCCTGGGAAATCCCATGGGCAGAGGAGCCTGGTAGGCTGCAGTCCATGGGGTCACTACAAGTCGGACACAGCTGAGCGACTTCACTTTCACTTTTCACTTTCATGCATTGGAGAGGGAGGTGGCAGCCCACTCCAGTGTTCTTGCCTGGAGAATCCCAGGGACGGTGGAGCCTGGTGGGCTGCCATCTATGGGGTCGCACAGAGTTGGACACGACTGAAGTGACTTAGCAGCAGCCGCATTTTATTTACAATGTTGTGTTAGCTTCACATGTACAAGTGATTCAAATATATATATACATACATATTCTTTAGACTCTTTCCCACTATAAGTAAGCTGGACTTCATCAAAATTAGAAGATAAATTACATTAAATTACAAGATATTGACAATAATATCCTGTACTATATAATAGGTCCTTGTTAGTTAGTGTATATATCAGAGAAGGCAATGGCACCCCACTCCAGTTCTTTTGCCTGGAAAATCCCATGGATGGAGGAGCCTGGTAGGCTGCAGTCCATGGGGTCACTAGAGTCGGGCACAACTGAGCGACTTCACTTTCACTTTTCACTTTCATGCATTGGAGAAGGAAATGGCAACCCACTCCAGTGTCCTTGCCTGGAGAATCCCAGGGATGGTGGAGCCTGATGGGCTGCCGTCTGTGGGGTCACACAAGAGTCGACACGACTGAAGCGACTTAGCAGCAGCAGCAGTGTATATATGTTAATCCTAAACCCCTAATTTATCTCCCTCCCTTTCCCGTTTGATAATCATAAGTTTGTTTTCTATACAAGCTCATTTACAAATGATTAAAGCAGAGCAGTGGGTAAACAGCTTGTTGAAAGTCAGAGAGCACAGCCGGAATTGGAACCTGGGGAGTATGATTTCAGAGCATTGCTCTTAAAGCCACTTCCCTGTATGGTCTACTCTTTACTTTTCAGTGCTTTAAATTTTACTTAGCTTCTCTAAAGAACACTAAGATATATAATAACAAATGAGAAAATATCTTTTCTCTCAGAGATTCATGAAAATTCTCCATTTGAAAATTACTATAGAAAATTATTTTAAATAATCAGTTTATAACCCAAAGAATAAAAGCAGGTAAGTCAATACTGATATAAACACTTGGGTAACTGAAGAGATAGAGGAGAAGGACTAGCTCTTCCTTACAGAAGATTTCAACTAGTATTGTAGGAGAAATGAGGGAAATAGAAAATCATCATTAGAATACCAGAGTAATAAATACTGTTATTTATACCATAGGCAAGATCCACAAATTGATACTAAATTAGCATGTGCAGGTCAAGAAGAAACAAGATATTTGCATAGTCCCAAATTATCTCCTTCCCAATCCCAACAAAATGTTATTCATTATGAAGGCAAAAATAGAAACTAAATGTTAACTATACAGTGGAGAAATCTGGCAGATACCATCTTAACCTCATGATCAAGGTTAATGTTATCAGTAATAAGATATATCTGTATCATGTACCCCAGTATGATACAGGAAGAGACATTACTTCTATGGTAGTCTTCCCAATGATGCATAACCTCCATCTAAGCCTAATATCAAACAATATCAGAAAATATCAGACAAACCAAACCAAGGGATGTTCTGAATAACTGACGAGAATGCTTTAAAAGTCTCAAGGTCATGAAACAAACTATCACAGATTGAAATAAACAATCCTTATGGCAGAAAGTGAAGACAAACTGAAGTGCCTTTTGATGAAAGTGAAAGAGGATTATGAAAAAGTTGGCTTAAAACTCAGCATTCAGAAAACTAAGATCATGGCATCCGGTCCCATCATTTCATGGCAAATAGATGGGGACACAATGGAAACGGTGAGAGATTTTATTTTTTTGCACTCCAAAATCACTGCAGATGGTGACTGCAGCCATGAAATTAAAAGACGCTTGCTCCTTGGAAGAAAAGCTATGGCCAAACTAGACAGCACATTAACAATCAGAGATGTTACTTTGCCAACAAATGTCCATCTAGTCAAAGCTATGGTTTTTCCAGTAGTCATGTATGGATGTGAGAGTTGGACTATAAAGAAAGCTGAGCACTGAAGAATTGATGCTTTTGAACTGTGGTTTTGGAGAAGACTCTTGAGAGTCCCTTGGACTGCAAGGAGATTCAACCAGTCAGTCCTAAAGGAGATCAGTCCTGAATATTCATCGGAAGGACTGATGAATATTGAAGCTGAAACTCCAATACTTTGGCCACCTGATGCAAAGAAATGACTCATTTGAAAAGACCCTGATGCTGGGAAAGATTGAAGGCGGGAGGAGAAGGAGATGACAGAGGATGAGGTGGTTGGATGGCATCACTGACTCAATGGACATGAGTTTGAGTAAACTCCAGGAGTTGGTGATGGACAGGGAGGCCTGGCGTGCTACAGTCCATGGGGCTGCAAAGAATCGGACAAGACTGAGCAATCAAACTGAACTGAATATTTTGTCACAAGTGAAAATTACATGGCATTCAAATGTTAGTACTCATCAATAGTTTTTATTGGTATACAGCTATGCTTGTTTAATTGCAATTGTCTATGGCTGCTTTCAGCTCCCACAGCAGAACTGAGCATTTGTAATGGAGACCTTATGGTCCACAAAGCCTAAAATATTTATTATCTGCTCCTTTACAAAAAGTGTGCTGAGCTCTGGTATACACGGTTGCCCACATGAGCTCCTTATGGGTATACAGTTGTGCATCAAAAACACTTTTCTTAGCGCTACAAAAGAGGTCTGTGTTAGTCACAGAATCATAATTTCATGTCTATTTTATAGAAACTTGGAAAATTGAATAAATTATGTAAACATCTAAATTGTCCATTAACGATTCCCACAGTAACCATACTGTCTTCACATTATGTGTTTCTACATAAGGATTACAGCAGTCTTCATGCTTGTCAATCAAGCTAGTGCCAAAGATCATAATAGATTATGCAGCTTGTGTCTGCCTCCTTTCCTCCTTCCCTTTCTACCTCCCTCCATTTCTTCCTTTTTCCTCCTTTTCTTTCCATTCTAGCTTCTCCACAGCTCCAAGAAGAGTACAACCACCTCCACCTGACAAAGATGTCCCCAAAGATGCAGAGATGTCACTATGCACAGTCTCTAAGAATTGTAAGGAACTGTTAGGAAGCAAAATGCTTGAAAAAGTGGTTTAACAAATCACTGAGTAATATTTTCTTATGGTATCAACTTAACCTAACCCTGAGCAGACACTACATGGTTAATCCAAGAACAATATGTATATAAAAAAAAAAAGAACAATATGTATAGAATCACCAACATGTATGCTCACAGGGCAAGTACAGGATGAGTACATAAATGGGATTGGCAAACAAGTGATAAGCATATGTACTAATAATATAATAAACATTAAATAAACTAATAAACATTTATGGAACACCTACTATGAGTTCCATAAATGTGATAAACATATGCACTAATAATACAGTAATAATTAGTATTACCCTCACAACAAATCTATAAGGTAGATACTGTGGTTTCCTCTCTACAACGAATACAGGAGCCAAAACCTAGAGATGTCAACCTACCCAAGGGCACATAACTCATAGGTGACAGTCAGGATTCTAAGCTAGGTTTGTCCATGTCCTGGGATAACCTTATTAACTGTATGACTGTGTCCTTTCTCCCCCTGCATATGTATTTTCGTGTTGCATACTTTTCTCTCGTATGTATACAACATGCCTCCTACAGTGCCTAAGGCATATCAAGGGCATGAATGAGTCAGGGAGCAGGTGAGAATATGAGTTTGGGATTGTTATACCAGAAAGAAGTCAAAAAAAACACAGAGAGAGAGTTAATATTCAGCTTCCAATACCCCAAAATCAGATTTTCAATTCCTTAGCACAACAGGCTTAAAGGCAGACTTTGCCAAGAGAAAAGTATTTTTCTAAATTATGTTACCTCTTCAAGAACCGTATCTGGAAGACTTAAGCATAACTGTAACAGAGGTGTAGGTAAATCAGAAAAGCCTCCTGTCTCTTCTCTCAATGGCCTGTGGAGAGAAAAGCAGAGTTAGAGAGTCAGGGAGAGATGCTGCTAAAAGACCTGGAAGCTGGGAAAGATTGAAGGCAAAAGGAGAAGGTGGGCAGCAGAGGATGAGATGGTTGGATAGCATCATCCACTCAATGGACATGAATTTGAATAAATCCCAGGAAATAGTGAATGACAGGCAGCATGGCATGCTGCAGTCCATGGGGTTTCAAACAGTCAGACACAACTTAGTATCTGAACAATAACAATCTTCCCTCTCTGGGCCAATGCCCCTAGGAGAAGAGTAATAGTCGATAAGGTGAAGGGAAAGCCTGGATTTGAGGAGTTTCTGCTTTCTGCTGAGAGCGCCGAGAGGTGGAACTGCCTATGAATTGCCCTGCAGCCACGTGGAGGCCACCATTTGACATAAAGTCAGGAGGTGGCGCGGTTAGACAGCAGGAAGGCCCCACTCCACTTTCCACAAGGTTGTCAGTTCACACATGATATTTTGGGGGTTGGGGGACAGGGATGTGTGTTATGGATATGAGTTTAGATACTGGTTGAGGAATTTTCCAAAAATGTTGGTGTGCAAAGGCCCCTCCGGCCCAGTGAAGACCAAGGCAGGGTCCAGGCATTAGCTGTGGTAAGGGCAGCCTAACCAAGCCAAGAGAGAAGACCGCTCCCCGACTTCAGCTCCGGACACTGGCGGAGTGCTGGGGTAGCCCACCACCCTCAGCAGTTGCAGTCCAGGCTGTGGCTCTGAGGACCCCTTCTCCATCACAGACACTCCCTCACACTCCACACCCAGTCACCCAAAGACTTAGTACCATCTGGAAGAGGGTGATAGAAGTCTGACAGACTGAGCTCCATTCCCAAAGAAACTGAATGTGCAAGTCTAAAGACACTATTCAATGAGACTAAAATAGTTTTGTTGAATGCAAAGTAGAATTTTCCCCACTATTGTGTATACTAGGGCTTCCCTGCTGGCTCAGAGGTTAAAGCGTCTGCCTGCAACGTGGGAGACCCGGGTTCAATCCCTGGGTCGGGAAGATCCCCTGGAGAAGGAAATGGCAATCCACTCCAGTATTCTTGCCTGGAGAATCCCATGGATGGAGAAGCCTAGTAGGTTACAGTCCACGGGGGGTCGCAAAGAGTCGGACACTACTGAGCAACTTCACCACCTTAATGTGTATACTACGGGAGGTTATAAAGGCTAGCATACAGGTTGTAGGTTAATCGTGAGGGATTATCAAGGATCTCAAGTAGGTTATTTTTCATCATCAAAAAATCTGGGCATAGTTTGAGTAAATTTGTCCAACCCCACAGCCTGTGCTCTGAACCATCACATTTTACTGCTAGTATATGCTAATGGTAAAGGTTTGGTCAAAATCTTAGGAAAGTGAAATGTTTTAACATTCTCCAAGTATATTTCTTGGCTGAAGTGGGGACAGAGGGTATATAATCTGTTTATATATTATTTTATATAATAAATAATACCTTTCTCAATGAGCAGCTATGAGAATTGAGGCTTAGAACAGAGCCTGGCAGGAAGTGCTACATGTTTGCTATCATTGTCATTATTATTTTCTATGGTAATTATGATAAATATTGTTGGCTGACTCCCTAGCTTCCGTATGTCCCTTTCTCCCACTGAGTAGCAACCACACAGTTTAAGTGGAATTAAGCCCAACCCCAGGCATGGGTCCTGATTACTGAATGCATCAGAGTAAATCAGCCCCTTCTCAGAGTGATTGGTTTAAGAGTAGGCAGAGATCCTAAATTGGTTCAACCAGAATAAAAGTTGGGGCTTCTATCTAATGTTTTTGGGGAAAAGTTCTTTTTTCTTTGTATAGTATAGTGAATGAACTTGTGATTTAAAATTGCACCAGCCAATTTTGGTACTATATTATTTAGGATCTATTAGGGATGGGGGAGCGTGGTGGGCTGCCGTCCTTGGGGTTGCACAGGGTCGGACATGACTGAAGTGACTTAGCAGCAGCAGTGGGTCTCAATATTTTTTGGTTTAAGGATCATTTTGCATCCTTAAAAACTGAGAACCACAGAGAGCTTTTTTATGAGAGTTTTTATGTTGCAGATTACATTTATCATTATACACTGTATTAGAAATTAAAATTGAGAATTTGAGAACTATTAAGGCTGTATATTGTCACCCTGCTTATTTAACTTCTATGCAGAGTACATCATGAGAAACTCTGGACTGGAAGAAACACAAGCTGGAATCAAGATTGCTGGGAGAAATATCAATAACCTCAGACATGCAGATGACACCACCCTTATGGCAGAAAGTGAAGAGGAACTAAAAAGCCTCTTCATGAAAGTGAAAGAGGAGAGTGAAAAAGTTGGCTTAAAGCTCAACATTCAGAAAACTAAGATCACGGCATCCGGTCCTATCACTTCATGGGAAATAGATGGGGAAACAGTGGAAACAGTGTCTGACTTCATTTTGGGGGGCTCCAAAATCACTGCAGATGGTGACTGCAGCCATGAAATTAAAAGACGCTTACTCCTTGGAAGAAAAGTTATGCCCAACCTAGATAGTATGTTGAAAAGCAGAGATATTACTTTGCCGACTAAGGTCCATGTAGTCAAGGCTATGGTTCTTCCAGTAGTCATGTATGGATGTGAGAGTTGGACTGTGAAGAAGGCTGAGCACCGAAGAATTAATGCCTTTTTTTTTTTTTTTTTTTTTTAGAATTAATGCTTTTGAACTGTGGTGTTGGAGAAGACTCTTGAGAGTACCTTGGACTGCAAGGAGATCCAACCAGTCCATTCTGAAGGAGATCAGTCCTGGGTGTTCATTAGAAGGACTGATGCTGAAGCTGAAACTCCAGTACTTTGGCCACCTCATGCGAAGAGTTAACTCATTGGAAAAGACTCTGATGCTGGGAGGGATTGGGGGCAGGAGGAGAAGGGGACGACTGAGGATGAGATGGCTGGATGGCATCACTGACTCGATGGACATGAATCTGAGTGAACTCTGGGAGTTGGTGATGGACAGGGAGGCCTGGCGTGCTGTGATTCATGCAGTCGCAAAGAGTCGGACATGACTGAGCGACTGAACTGAACTCATGTAAATAATAATAAAAATATTTTTTCGAGATTAATGTAAAGATCATAGTTTTAAACTTAAAAAAAATGAAATTTCCAAAATGAAAAACGTCTGTGAGAAGAGTGGCATTTTTTTAAACCTCTTTAGTATTCAGCTTAATGGAAGACAGCTGGATTCTCATAGCTGATACACTCAGACTGATAAGATATCTATCCTCTGGAAAACGTCACTCTTTGTTTGGGATAAAGGCAAATAATGTCTAAGCATTTTTGTCAGTTTCCTGTGGTTACTGTAACAACAAAAACTTAGTTTCTTAAAACAACAAATTTTACCTTCTACTAAGTGCAAAATCAGCTTTGCTGGGCTAAAAACACAATGTCATCAGGGACGGTAACTTCTTGAGGCTCAGGGCTCCCCAACTCCTGGTTAGGAATCCAGATGCAGAGCAGGAGGCAAGCAGTGACCTGAACCGTCACTGGCATATTACTGCCTGCACCATACCCTCTATTGTTTGCATTACTGCCTGAACCTTCCCCCGCTCCACACCTCCATCCATGAAAAAATTATTTTCCACAAAACTTGTGCCAGAAACGTTGGGGACTGCTGCTCTAGTGGACACTCTATTTCCTTACCTTTGCCAGCTTCTAGAGGCTGCCCACATTTCCTGGCTCGTGGCTCTTTTCTCCCTTCTCCAAAACCAGCAAATCTGAATCATCACGGCTTCTCCTGTGACTCTGCTCTCTTATAGCCCTCAGTGATTATATATATCCCACCTGGGTAATCCAAAGTAACTGCCTCAGCTTAATAGCCTTAATTTAATAACACCTGCAAAATCCCTTTGGTCATGTAAAGTAACAGTCACAGGTTCTAAGTATTAAAATATCAACATCTTTGGGGGAATCATTATTCAGCCTATAACAGCATTATTACAAAAATAGACTTGACCTCAGAGATCCACTAAAATGGTCTCAGAGATCCCAGGGATTCTAGATGGCTGCTCAAAATAATAATAATTGTATAAACCATGGGTCTGCAACCTCTGAGATCTAATGCCTGATGATCTGAGGTGGGGCTGATGTAGTAATAATGGAAATAAAGTGCACAATAAATGTAACTTACTTGAATTAATCCCAAGACCATCCCCACCCCACCCACATTTGTGGAAAAACTATCTTCCATGAAACCAGTTTCTGGTGCCAAAAACATTGGGGCCCACTGGAATAAACAAAATACCCCATATTTTAGTTAAGGCATAATCAGGTCAAAACTTTCATGGAAGTTCCAGTTTCAGGGACCCAGGATCCTTTCCTCTGATTCTGCCATGATCTGTAGGATTCAAGATAGTTTTGTGCTCACAAGTATTTCCTTCCTCTGTATTAGTTCAGTGACTTGTTACGATGAAGAAGTATCTATCCATTTCCCCACCCCCGCTTCTAAAAGTAAGACTGAGAAATCACTTACATCCCTTCTGCTCATATCCTGTTGGCCAGATCTGGTCTGTTCATGTAGTCACATCCAGCTCCCAGGGGGCTTGGAAAAGTAGCTATGGCGGGGTCATCATGGACCCAGCTAAAAGTTCTACTAGAGTTGAGTAGTCTCTACTGCAGTTCTCGTAAGGAAAATCTAACCTGATGACGAAGGACGGCAGAGCCAAACACATGAAGCCAGACCAAACCTTAACTGAATCCCACCTCTGAGCTTTTCAACTACTTGGGCTATTCCCCCCCCCCCCTTTTTTATGATAAAACCTGTTTGACTTGGGGTTTCTATAATTTGCAGTCAAGAGCAATCTGCTTCAGTAACTGCATAGTATTTTCCTAACCAAAAAGTGGGAATACAGGATTTTATAGTTTTGTCTGAACTACAAGAACAGTGAGATAGGTGATTAGAAATTGGAATCATGGCAAAAAGAAAAAAAAAGTATTCAGGGGTAGAGGATGAGATACTCACTAGTTATTAACCCTAGTTGCAACGCAGGCTCCTCATTAGCTGAAACTCCAACCACAGAATTTTTTAAGATGATTTGAACAGCATGGATTACTGAATCAAACCTTTTTTTACCTGGATAAGCTGTACAATTATAAAGTGGCATCATTCAATATAAAACTAAGGATGTTATTGGGGCTGATGCAGTCTCGTTATGGTATCAGGAACCTGGACTCCTTCCATCTTGTTCTACTTCCCTAAAGTAGCTGCTGGTATCCACATAATCCAGACCAGCACACCATCTGAGATGTGTGCTTGAGACACCATCTCAAGTCTCCCCAGTAAGAAAAAAGGAAAGGAAAATCATTCCCTGGCCCTCTAAGGGTCATGAATCATTGTCAAGGAAAATCATCTATCACTACTAGTCCTTTAGGTTTGACAAAATACATAAGAACATAGATAAGGATGATCACTTACATAATTGCTTTTGAATTTTAAAATACTGTTTTATTCTCATAAATAAATAAAATATTGAATTACAATAGATATGGGCAAATGTTGAGACAAAGGCACATTTTAGGCATTCAAACAATTTTGGACAGTGAGATACAACATTGGATAATAAGAGACAAATCTTAGCAAACTTATTAGAAAATTGCACCCAAATAGTGAGATTCTGATTTCTGTTAAATGAGCTGCAGATCTTGAATCTGGTACCCATGAAACTCACAATAGATATGGGGATGTCCAGTTCACACTCTTGGATGTCAAATTTTTTGCTATACAGACACAGAGAAAGAAAATGTCTAAAAACCTGCCGCTGCTGCTGCTGCTAAGTCACTTCAGTCGTGTCCAACTCTGTGCGACCCCATAGATGGCAGCCCACCAGGCTCCCCTGTCCCTGGGATTCTCCAGGCAAGAATGCTGGAGTGGGTTGCTATTTCCTTCTCCAATGCATGAAAGTGAAAAGTGAAAGTGAAGTTGTTCAGTTGTGCCCGACTCTTAGCGACCCCATGGACTGCAGCCTACCAGGCTCCTCCATCCATGGGATTTTCCAGGCAAGAGTACTGGAGTGGGGTGCCATTGCTAAAAACCTGAATAGGAGAAAATAAGTTTTCTCAAGTTAACAAGGAAAGAAGGAATAAAGACAGAAATGAACATTCACAGGCAGGCAAGTTTAACAAAGTATTCTTAACCTTCATCCCTGAGCCTGGTCTCACTTAATAGCCTTCTTTTTTTCTCCCTTTGCTCCTCCCACCTGAGGCATGAGGGATCTTAGTTCCCCAACTAGGGGTCACCCTGCACCCCATGCAGTGGAAGAACAGAGTCTTAACCACTGGACCACCAGGAAAGCCCTTCATGTTCCTCATTGAATATCTATTAAGAGAGCAGGCTTTTGGAAAGGGACCACAGTCAAAACTTCTTTTATGACAACACTATGTTGGAGAGTGAAAAGAGAAGCCAGTGGGACCGAACACAATTTGGAATTTTTTCAAAGCTCTGCTGCTGCTAAGTCACTTCAGTCGTGTCCGACTCTGTGCGATCCCATAGACAGCAGCCCACCAGGCTCCCCTGTCCCTGGGATTCTCCAGGCAAGAGTACTGGAGTGGGTTGCCATTTCCTTCTCCAATGCATGAAAGTGAAAAGTGAAAGTGAAGTCGATCAGTCATTCAAAGCTCTATAAATGTTCAAAGAAGTAGAAGATGATGTTTGGGGTTGATAGCAAGTTTAAATTAAATGTAAGCTAAATAATTTTTGAGCTTATGTCTCTATGGTTCACAGTAGTCTGTCCTCTGATCATGGCTGTGATACGTGCTGGGTTAGCTTAGATCAGAAATGTGCAACAGTAAAATACATTTTAATGTTACTGGAACAAAAGAGAAAAGCCAACAGAAGTCCTGTTTCCTATTTTGAGAAACAGAGCAATGGAGCAAAGTCAATTATTAATTAGGACTAGTGAATTTTGTCAAGAAAAGACCTTTTTCAATAAAAGAAGTCATTTTTCCTTCCCTTTCATACCCAGTTGCCCATGATTTATGTGTTCTTTCTGTCTGTTTCTAATATGTTGATTACATGGTAAGGAACGCAGTAAAGTTGGCAGTACTTGCCTATTCAATCTCTTCATAATGAGCTCAAAAAACATCCAATGGTGATAAATACTAACCATACTAGAAGAAGCAGTTCTTAAACTTACAATGGGCTGTTTTATTCAGAAAGGCATAATAAATCATCAGACTGTGAATCAAATCTGATTTTCTCACAGGAACAATGTTGCAAGAGCAGGGTTATGCTTGTAACCAGATGCCTCATGCTATACATTGTTTTTTTCTTTGAAAGAAATGACCCCAGTATCACATCTAATCAATTCTGAATTATATGCCTATATACAATGTGTACATAAATCAGTTGCCAATGCAGTCCAATAATCAAAGTATAAGATTTGTATTTATTCATGAAGTCCTATGAGAATTTTGGCAAGATGAGCAGGGAGGCTTTGACAGAACAGTTGAGCATGCCTAGAAATGACTGTTCTTTGGACTCAGGAGACAGAGAGGCTCCTGAGAAATGAGCTATGTCCAGTGAGGTAAGCCTCACACACTAGAATGGGGAGCATGAGGCGGGGAGAGAGAACCCCCCCTCATGTGAGGCTCTCACGCCCTCTAGTGAGGGGGGCATGAGGAAGGGAGAGAGAACCTGAGGTCTTAAATACATGGTCACCCCAGATGGTATCTCCTTTCACTCAAGCGTTGGTTGCTTTTGAGAACCTCCCCTATAAAGCTTCTCTGCTTCATTCATTTTACCTGCTACTGGGTCCTCTGTTGAGGAATAGAAATAGCCACATCTGCCTCTGCCATGAGCACATGTGGAGGAAAAATGGGATGTTTGCATCACATCCATAAAACCCTTTAAAAATCTTCAAAGGTCAGTGCTATTTAAACAGATACAAAAGGTAAAAGGTTCTTATAGTTTCTCCTCTTATCTAAATCTATCAATAACAAAAAATTCCATCTTTACTATCTCTTGATTGGCTTTGTTTGTTAACAAGTAAACTTGGGGTGGTGGAAGGTGACTAGCATTTTTATTCTGTATATTTCCATTAAATGTATATATATATATATATATATATATATTTTTTTTTTTTTTACAATATGCATGTGTAACTTTGTGCCACAGGAAATAAAAATAGAAGATGAACCTGAGAAGGAAACTATAGAAATGGATTGACTAGGGCCAAATTAAGGGAAATTTTAAAAGAATATGAGATAGATACGATAAAGCAAGATTTTTTTCCTTCTAGTTTTATTGAGATGATGTATCAGTTTAAGGAATACAGCAAATGATGTGACTTGCATACATCACAAGATGATGACCACAGTAAGTACAGCGAACATTCATTATCTCATGTAACTACAACATTAAAGAAATAGAAAAAAAATTTTCCTTGTGATGAGAATTCATGATTTACTCTCTAAAAACACTTTCATATATAATGCACAGCAATATTAATTAAATTTAGTGTGTTATACATTACATAACTAATACTTATTTATCTTATAAATGGAAGTTTGTACCTTTTAACTACCTTCATCCAATTCAATTTCCTCCCACCCCCACTTCTGGTAACCCCAAATCTGATCTCTTTTTCTATGAGTTTGCTTATTTGTTTTTGAAGCACAATCGACTTACAACATTATATTAGTTTCTGGTATACATTTCAAAATTATCACCATAAGTCTGGTTGTCATCTGTTACTGTACAAAAATATTACATAATTATTGACTAAATTGCCAACATTTCAGACTTGTGACTCATTTATTTTGTAACTGAAAACTTGTACCTCTTAATTCCCTTCTCCTATTTCTCTCCTCCCCCTAATTTTCTCCCTTCTAACAAACACTTTATTCTCTGTATCTATGATTCCATTTCTGTATAGTTGTTTCATTTGTTCTTCTGTTTTGTTTTTTTAGATTCCACGTATAAGCCATACAGTATTTGTCTTTTTCTGTCTGACTTATTTCATGTTTTCACAATGATAAGATTTTACTTTTTTAAATGGCTGAGTAGAATTCCATTATATATATGGACCATATCTTCTTTGTCCAGTTCACCTATTGATGGACACTAAGGGTTGCTTCTGTGTCTTGGCTATTGTAAACAATGCTATAATGAATATAGGGGTGCATATATCTTTTCAAATTAGTGTTTTCATT
Source organism: Oryx dammah (assembly GCF_014754425.2). NCBI lineage: Eukaryota > Metazoa > Chordata > Mammalia > Artiodactyla > Bovidae > Oryx > Oryx dammah. Next base: position 49,273,568 of record NW_024070202.1, on the reverse strand, counting down.
TTCTTCAGATTAAAACCCAAAAGTGGAATCCTGGATTGCATGGTAGTTCTACGTTTAGTTTATTGATCAGTCTCCATGCTGTTTTCAATAGTAGCTGTACTGATTTACATTCCCACCAAGAGGGTATGAGGGGTCCCTTTTTTCCAGATCCTTGCCAGTACCTTTTATTTGATGTCTTTTTGATAATAGCCATTCTGACAAGTGTGAGGTGATAACCTCATTGCGGTTTTGATTTGCATTTCCCTAATGATTAGTCATGCTGAGCATCACTGAGGGTGATGGCCAAGGCTGGGTCAGATTGCTGGCTAGGGGGGCCCCCAGGGTCTCAGGACTAGGGCTAACCTACTGCTAAGTGAGGCTGGGTCCTGAGTCCTCTGGTGGGCAAGGTCAGATTCTCTGTGTGGCCAAGGTAGCTGAGGGAATCCAAGGTTGCCTTTCTGCTGGTGGGTAGGGCTGTGTCCCCACACAGCTACATGCTTGGCCTGGGCTAAAGTATTTCCTCCCTTCCAGTATGAGGGTTATTATTTCCATTTTGCATATGAGGAATTTAAGTGGCTTGCCCAGATTCTCACAGGAAATGAGTGGCAAAGAATCAGGACCAGGGCAGTCAATCTTAATGGAGGGGGGAAGATGAACTGTGACAATGGAAAGAAGGAAAGGGACTTGGCAAAGCAAAAATGAAAGAATTAAGGCTGATTCTCAGCCTTCAAGCTAGGTTCATAAGAGTGATGTGCACAAAGTGGGGGGAACCAGGAGATGCATTTGTAAGAAAGAATGAAGTAACTTTATTTTTCAGTATTATCATACTCTAGATTCTTATGTAATTGCTTTGAATGGTATAGTTTTAAGATAGCTTTCCAGAGATGCCTTATTCTTTTTAAAAGCTATATTGTATATCATTGTATGGACATACTATATTTAATCAGTCTTTCCTGATTAATATTTTACCTGTATTTAATGGGATTGCTTTGGTAGGTTGCTGTTGCTCCTATTTTTTAGAATTTATTTCATTGAAGTATATTTGATTTATAATGTGTTAATTTCTGTTGTACAGCAAAGTGACTCAGTTGTACATATATCAGTATTAGTTTTCATATTCTTTTCCAATATTATCAGAGAATATTGAACATAGTGCCCTGTGCCATACAATAAGACCTTGTTGTTGATCTGTTCTCTATATAATAGCTTGCAACTGCTAACCACAAACTGTCAATATACATCATTCCCCCACCTCAAACCACCCCCTTGCTATTATTGTCTGCAACTACACAACATTCCTGCAATGCAAATTCTTGTATGTAATTATTTTTACTTATTTACAAATACATATCACTAAGCTAAGTTCTTAGAAGAATTAGGTCAAATAATATTTCCTTTTAATTTTTTAATAATTTTAAATGTTGATAAGTACTGCCAACGGAGAAGGCAATGGCACCCCACTCCAGTACTCTTGCCTGGAAAATCCCATGGACGGAGGAGCCTGGTAGGCTGCAGTCCATGGGGTCGCGAAGAGTCGGACACGACTGAGTGACTTAACTTTTCAGTTTCATGCATTGGAGAAGGAAAGGGCAACCCACTCCAGTGTTCTCGCCTGGAGAATCCCAGGGGCGGCAGAGCCTGGTGGGCTGCCATCTATGGGGTCACACAGAGTCGGACATGACTGAAGCAACTTAGCAGCAGCAGCAGCAGCAGCAAGTACTGCCAAATAAATAACACGTACTAATAAACACCTGTATTCACAGAGCACAGATGGCCCTAATTCTCCACACTGTCATTAGAATGAATATTTTCAAGACTTTTGTTTTGGCAGACTAATGCAGGAATAATGTGACTGCATGAAATATTAGACATTCTGAGTTTCGGGGATTGCAGGGTCACTTAAAGGGAGCATTCATGTAGGCAGCTGGGAGTACAGGATCTGCATTTGAATGAGTGGGAAGTCAGCATAAATGTTGATTTTGGAATCACAACCTTGCAAAGAATAAAGTTCTCTCCAGACGTGCGGTTGCTGGAAGGAGAGGTGGTGAGATGGCGTGGGAGTTTGGAATTGCCATATGCAAACTATTCTATATAAAATGGATAAACGAGAAGGTATGTGGGGCCTTCCCAGCTGTTGCAGCGGTAAGGAATCTGCCTATCAGTTCAGGAGATGCAAGAGATGCAGTTTCGATCCCTGGGTCAGGAAGATCCTCTGGAGTAGAAGCCTCAGTATTGTTGCCTAGAAAATTTCATGGACAGAGGCATCTGTCTGATTTGACAGACAAATGAAAATGGATTAATTCAGTCTTATTATTATTCAGGTGTTGTGACTCTTGTGGACAACACATTATAACATTTACTCTTTACTAGAAAATTCTAGTGTTAGTTGCTCAGTTGTGTCCGACTCTTTGCAACCCGTGGACTGTAGTCCACCAGGCTTCTCTGTCCATGGAATTCTTCACCAAGAATACTAGAGTAGGGCAGCCATTCCTTTCTCCAGAGGATCTTCCCAACTCAGGGACTGAACCCAGGTCTCCTGCATTGCAGACGAATTCTTTACCAGCTAAGTCACCAGGGAACCCTGATGAAGGTGGTACAAAACCCAGCCAGCTCTTTAAACTCCGCTAAAGATAAAGTTGACTCATATTCAAAATATTAAATAATGTTGGCAATAAAGTAAAATATAGTTTCCAAATGACCAGTTTGGCCATCCCATCCCAATATACTCTGCACACTCATTCTTTTACTGGGAGTCCCACCTCAGAAATGAAGACAAGCCATGGGAGGGAGGTTGAAAATGATGAGGACGCAAGGTTGTAATGCTATATTTAAACACATAAAATGCAATCCTCCAGTCCAATATTGCTATAAGAAATCTTATACTACCACACACAATAAAATGAGTTGAAATAACAATAAACGATAAAGGAAATATGACTTATGCTTGAAATGAGAGTCATGAACCCTAAGTGACTGTTCTCAAATTTGTACAAAGTGTGCTTCCTGCAAACGTTTCAGAACCAACTCCCACTCTCTTTTTCTACCAGCCCTTCCTCCCCCCATTTATATCTGAGGATGACTTTGCCTCCACTAGGTCACTCCAATCGAAAATCTTCCAAAGGATTATATTCTACAGGATTGCTTCTTGTTTCTTTCTGTATTCTTTTCTAAATCTGATTGGTGATCACTGGTTTGTTTTATTCTTTTCTCTCTGTTCTAAAATTTGAGTTTCCCTCTGGGGTCTGTCTCATCTTGACACTAAGAGGGATAAATAGAGATTCATATTACATCAGGAATTATTTTCCTTGATGGACTGGAATCCTTTTGGGGTCAATCTTTGTGAAATGCAAGACAGTGTCATTTCCTAACTCCTCAAGGAAACCGAAAAAGATGATCTGGATGGGCTAACTGGAACTTTTGGCAGCCTGGGGTTCTATTAGAATCAGAATGATTTGATGTCTAGACATAATAGTAGATCTCAGGGAGGTGAACTTTTGTTATTCTCTCCATGGCCAACAGATTTGCCTCCAGATTTGCCTCGTGGTATAATCTCTTTCCACTTTATCAGTGATGACTGGGGATGCACCTGCACTATGCCAGGGAATTTGTTTTGATTTATTCAGGCAAACACTTGAATGGTCAACTTAGAAGAAGAATAATCGAATTAAGTGCTTAATGTAATGAGTCAACTCACTCTTGACTGCACCACACACCGCACAGAATGCACATACAGACATCTCTGGCCGGTCAACGCAGCCACAACATGAATCCTATTAACTCCGCTCTGTAACTGTTCACATTTCTTGTCTTTTGAAAATCTGATGAAAACTGGACAATCTTCCCTGAAAAATTCACACCCCCCGACACACACATTTCTGTAGAACTTCAATAGAATCCCTGAGTTCTAATCACAGATCTGGAGGTATTGCCCAGAGCACCAGGATTTAGATTGAGTTTGAATCATGAAAATTTTATCCAGAGGTTTTTACCTCTAGTAGAATTCAATAAAGCTCGAAGATCATGCCTTTTGGTGTTGTAGAGTCAGGTGATTCCATGTTACTAAAAATAATAACAGCTATTTAAAAGCATTGTGAGTCATGAAATATCACACCTGAAACAACCCTGTGGCTAGAAAATAGATGGATTAGGAGAAGATGGAGGTCAAATCACTGATTTTTTTTTTTTTTACAAATACTAATTTTCTTCTTACTGGAGAAGGGAATGGAAACCCACTCCAATATTTTTGCCTGGAGAATTCCATGGACAGAGGAGCCTGGTGGGCTCCAGTCCATGGGATCGCAAAGAGTTGGACACGACTGAAGCAACTAAACACGCAATTTTCTTCTTAAGCAATTTTTTTTTCACTTTAAATGAGAAATAGAATAAAAAGCATTTTATCTCAATCCAAATTTGTAGCTAACGTCAAACTAAGATTTAAGCACAAATTTGAAACTGGCTTTCTAGTAAAACAGAGGTAAGTATTAATAGTTATTACATAATATTATAATTATATAATTGATAATTATTATACAGTCATATAACAAGTATAATAATTATGATTATTATAACTGCATAATTATGATGATATAATATAATAATTCTAGTCTTTCATATTTATACTTTACATCAGTATGTTTATTTACTTGTTTATACACTCAACAGCTTTAACTGAGTGCTGTACTAGGTACTAGAGATAGAAAGACAAATAAATAATAAAACACAGCTCATCTTCAGGAAGTGGGAGAATGTTGAAAAACCAGAAGTATTTAATTCAAGGCATCAGGTCAATTAAGAGAATAAAATTTGACAGGAGAGAAAAAGGTTCGTTTCCTAAGATATATCTATATCAATACATTTGTTATGTTAAACCTCAACTGTTACTTATTTTTTAAAGACTGCCTCTATGTTACAATCATACAATGGCTATAAAAATAGCTTGCTAATATATACTATTAAAGGTTTATGTAATGAAACTTGGGCAAACTTTTTGAGAAATAGTATTTATTTTGTTGTTTGAGGGGGAAACTTATGCTTTTTTTTTTTTTCAAGATATAACCCACCTAATGGCTAAAACTGAAAAGATCAGTTATACCAAATGTTGACAAAGATGAGGAATAGCTGGAATTCTTATACATTAATGATGGGAGATTAAATTGGCAAAACCAGTTTGGGAAAACAATTTGGCAGTTTCCTATAAAGTTAAATATATTTCTATCCCCTGACTCAGCAATCCACCTCGATTTTTACCCAATAGAAATTAAAACATGCATCCAAAAAAGACTTGTACGTGAAAGTTTATGATTGCCCCAAACCTGGAAAAAAAATGCAAATGTTTGTCAAAAAGCAGAATGTATAAACAAATTCTGGTGTATTCATACCATGGAATATTATTCAACAAGAAAAAAGAATGGGCAACTGATACATGTACAACACAGATGAACCTCAAAAGTATTATGCAATGAGACAGAAGCTATATACAAAAGCGAAGACAAAAGTTCTAGAACAGGCCAGTCTAATTGAAGATGATAGAAATCAGAACAGCGTTTGCCTCTAGGGGTTGGTTGGGATTGACAATAGAAGAAAGAGCAGAGAGATGTAACATTGCTGGCTTTGAAGATGAAGTAGAGGTATGAGATGAGGAATGTGGGTGGTCTCTAGAAGCTGGAATAGGTAAGGAGATAGAGTCTCCTCTAGAGCACCCAGAAAGGAACACAGACCAATCAACACCTTGATTCTAGCTCAGTGAGCTCTATCTCACACTTCTGACCCATAGAAGTATAAGATAATAAGTTTGAGTTGTTTAAGCCATTAAGTTTGTGGTAACTTGTTACAGGATCACTATAAAACTAATACAAATGAGTATATGCATTTGTCAAAACTCAGCAAAATACACATTTTAGATCTGTATGTTTCACTGCATGTAAATTATATCTTGTGATGGATTGAATTGTGTCACCTGAAAAGATATGTTCAAGTCCTGGCTCCCAGAATTTCAGAATGACTGTATTTGAAAATAGGATAATTGCAGATGTAATTAGTTAAAATGAGGTCATAGAAAATAGGATAGATCCTTAATCCAAAGTGAATATCATCCTAATAAAAAGAGAAGGGACTTTTCTGGTGGTCCAATGGTTAAGAATTTGCACTTCCAATGCAAGGGGCATGAATTTGATCCCTAGTCAGGGAACTAGGACCCCACATGACATGGCCAGAAAGTAAAAATTAAAAAAACAAAGAAAGAAATTAAAAATAAAAAGAGAAGACAGAGACACACAGAACACCACGTGTTGACAGAGGGAGAGATGTGAGTGAAGCAGCTTCAAGACAAGGAATGCCAAGGACTGAGGTCACCAGAAGCTGGAAGAGGCTAGGGGGAGTTCTATCTCCAGTTTCATAGGGAACATAGCCCTGCAACACCTTAATTTTAGACTTTTGGCCTCCAAAACTGTAGAAGAATAAATTTCTGTTGTTTTAATCCACCTAGTTTGTGGTACTTTGTTAAGGTGGCACTAGAAAACTAATACATATTTTAAAAGAAAAGAAAGAAATCTGCAGTAAAAAATATATTACAGATTCAGTTGAAGCCCTCTTCATAGTCCTCCCTGCTCCTGCTGTGAATTTCCTCCCTCTTACCACAGAGTTAACCACTATCCTTAATTTCTTATTTATCATTCTATTGCTTGTTTTTATATATTTGCCACGTATCTATGAATCATAAGCATTCTGTGTGTCTTTAAACTTTATATGAACAGAATCGTATTTATTCTTTCATACTTTTTTCCACTTGATTTGCGCTTGTCAGATACATTTGTGTCATCGTGTGTAGCTCTGATACATTAAATTTATTATGCAGAATTCCACTGTATGAACAAAGCATAATTTTTTATTCATTGTCTTGTCAATAGACTTGCTGCTATGAACATTTTTGAACACATGTTTCTTAAAAATATATACCTAAAGAGTAGAATTGCCAAGTCTTAGAAATTGTGTATCTTTAGCTCGATAAGACAGTACCAAGTGTCTCTTTGAAGTGATGCCCCAATTTACATTCACACCAGTAGTATAAGAGTTCCTATTGCTCCACATTCTCTGTAACCTTAGGCATTTTCAGGCATGTCAGGTAAAAGAGATCTCAGTTCCGTTTAGTCACTTAGTCGTGTCTGACTCTTTGCGACCCCACGGACTGCAGCACGCCCACCTTCCCTGTCCATCATCAACTCCCAGAGCTTGCTCAAACTCAGGTCTATTGAGTTGGTGATGCCACCCAACCATCTCTCCCTCTGTTGTCCTCTTCTCCTCCTTCTTTCAATCTTTCCAAGCATTAGTTCAGTTCAGTTCAGTCGCTCAGTCGTATCTGACTCCTTGCGACCCCATGAACCACAGCATGCCAGGCCTCTCTGTCTATCACCAACTCCCGGAGTCCACCCAAACTCATGTCCATTGAGTAGGTGATGCCATCCAACCATCATCCTCTGTTGTCCCCCTCTTCTCCTGCCCTCAATCTTTCCCAGCATCAGGGTCTTTTCAAATGAATCAGCTCTTCGCAACAGGTAGCCAAAGTATTGGAGTGTCAGCTTCAACATCAGTCCTTCCAGTGAGCACCCAGGACTGACCTCCTTTAGGATGGACTTGTTGGATCTCCTTGCAGTCCAAGGGACTCTCAAGAGTCTTCTCCAAAACCACGGTTCAAAAGCATCAATTCTTCAGCACTCAGCTCAGATCTACCATGCAGCAAATGAAGCTTAAGGACCTCCCATGAACTTAGACTTCTTCAAGAGGTGCATAATTAATTTTATATTTGTAATTTTATATTCTTTTTCTTAAAATGAGCCTCATAAATTCCATGATCTTCAGGTTCCACCAAATCTAGCTCCACCCCTACTGATAACAGATATGAAATGGATCTCATCATACTTTTAATTTACTTTTTCCTGATTGCTAGTGAAATGGAATATCTTTTCATATGTTAATTGGCACTTCAAGTTTTCTGTAAGTTGGTGTACTGGGTTTTGGGGCTTCCCAGGTTGCTCTGTGGTAAAAGAATCCACCTGTCAATGCAAGAGACACAGGAGACATGGGTTCCTTCTCTGGGTTGGGAGGATCCCCTGGAGAAGGAAATGGCAACCCACCCAAATATTCTTGCCTGGAAAATTCCATGGAGAGGAGCCTGGTGGGCTACAGTCCATGGGGTCACAAAGAGTTGGACACGACTAAGCACACTGGGCTTTTGCCTTTTGTCTTATTGACTTGTAGGAGTTCTTTATATATGCTGGACATTAATCCTTTTTAATTGTCCATTTTGGAGCTTGTCTTCACTATTGTTCTAGTATCTTTCATGTTTTAATTTTAGTGAAGTAGCAGGAAATGGCAACCCACTCCAGTGTTCTTGCCTGGAGAATCCCAGGGACAGGGGAGCCTGGTGGGCTTCCGTCTATGGGGTTGCACAGAGTCGGACACGACTGAAGCGACTTAGCAGCAGCAGCAGCAGGGTTCATTAATCTTTTTCTTTATGATGAGCACATATTTGTGACTTGTTTAAGAAATACTGCTAGCCCAAGATTATAATGGTATTCTTTTTTCTTATGAAGGTTTTCAAGACTTGCTTTTTACATCGATATCTTTAGTCAACTTGAAAAATTTTGTGTGTATATGGTGTGAAATTTGATCTAAATTTGATTTGTTCCATGTGGATCACCAGTTGTCTCAGGACCAATTATTGAATGTTATTTAATAATGATAATCTTTTCATGACTGAAATACATCAATTGTATATCAAATTTCAATATGTTTCTGGGCCTTCTGTTCCATTGGTATATTGGTCTCCCACAGCACAACAGATCACTGTCATATTTACTAAAGTTTTGTAATAGGACTCTACATCTGCCTGAGTAAGTCTCTCTGCTTTTTCTTCTTCAAAATTGTCTTGACTTTCTTGGTTCTTTGTACTTTTATATAAGTCTTATGATGAAGATTTCCTATTAAAAAAACCTTTAGATTTTCAATGCAATAGCATTTAATATAATTAATTTGGGAAAAAATTTTTGTGATACTAGGTTCTCACATCCATGATGTATGGTTTCATATTTTTCTCAGATTTCCTTTTTGTGTGTTAATGATGTTTTGCCATTTGCGTCCATAAGGTTCTTATAAGTCTTCAGATTAAAATTTATCCCTACTTATCTTCATCTCTTTTATTGCTATTACCAATGGTATCTTTCTGTTATATATTTTTTTATTTGGTTATTGTTAGTATACAGGAATGTTTTTCTCTTGAATTCTTTTGTAAAAAAATTGATTTATTTTTAAATGGAAGATAATTGCTTTACAATATTGTGTTGGTTTCTGCCATTCATCAACATGAATCAGCCATAGCAATACCCATGTCCTCTCCCTCTTGAACGTCCCTCCCACCTCCCACCCTATGTCACCCCTCTGGGTTGTCACAGCACCAGGCTGAGTTCCTTGTGCTATACAGCAACTTCCTATTAGGCATCTCTTTTACACACAGTAATGCATATATTTCAGTGCTACTCTCTCAATTCGCCCCACCCTTTCTTGCCCCAGTTGCGTCCATAAGTCTGTGCTCTGTCTGAGTCTCTACTCCTGCTCTGCAAATAAGTTCACCCGTTTTTCTAGGTTCCATATATATGTGTTAATAAACAATATTTGTTTTACTCTTTCTGCTTTCACCCTGAATAAGAGGCTCTAGTTTCATCCACCTCATTAGAACTGACTTAAATTCATTCCTTTTTATGGCTGAGTAAAGGGATTCTTTTGACTTGTCTTTGTTCAGCTTGTATCCAAAAACCTTATACAACTCTTATTTGTTCTGAAATAAATAATTTTTAACTAGATCAGTGGTTCTGAGATTTTATCTTTACATGCAATGTTTTCCAGTTCTTTCAGCAACCAAACCTAAAAACACAATTTGATCAGTGCACAATAGTTCTGAATAAACACTGTACATTTTTTTGAAGTATAATTGATGTACAATATTACATAAATTTCAGATGTACAACTTAGTAATTCAATTTTTTAAAGGCTGTATTCCATTTATTGTTATAAAATTGGCTATTTTCTCTGTATTATACAATAGACATATTGTATAATATATTATAACTTATTTATTTTATACATAGTAGTTTGTACTCTCGGAGAAGGCAATGGCACCCCACTCCAGTACTCTTGCCTGGAAAATCCCATGGACGGAGGAGCCTGGTAGGCTGCAGTCCATGGAGTCGAGAAGAGTCAGGCACAACTGAGCGACTTCACTTTCACTTTTCACTTTCATGCATTGGAGAAGGAAATGGCAACACACTCCAGTATTCTTGCCTGGAGAATCCCAGGGATGGAGGAGCCTAGTGAGCTGCCGTCTATGGGGTCGCACAGAGTCGGACACGACTGAAGCGACTTAGCAGCAGCAGCAGCAGCAGTTTGTACTCTGTATATTTTTTAAAACAAAAGCAGTTATTTTGTGTTTTAAATAATGCCATAACTAATTCTGTTGCACAGTTAGTGCATGTTTGAGCCAAAGTTAAAAATACAGGTTAGATTAATTTAGAATAAACATTAATGATTTTTTCAAATTCTTTTGGAATTCCAAAATTGTACCACATATAACTCATTCATTTAACCGTCATTCAACCAGTTCTGTGGTAGATTCTTTCCAGGTATTGGGGATGGAGTCATGAATGAGGTAGTCAAGATCACTGCCTGTATGGAGCTTTTACTCTAATGAGGGAGCCAAACACTAAACAAGCATTCACACACACAAAAAAAAAAAACTGCTTCTTTTCCAACTATGATACTACATTAGGAAAGTTGGTTAGTCGCATCTGACTCTTTTGCGACCCCATGGATTGTAGCCCATCAGGCTCCTCTGTCCGTGGAGTTTCCCAGGCAAGAATACTGGAGTGGGTTGCCATTTCCTTCTCTAGGGTATCTTCCTGACCCAGGGATCGAACATGTGTCTTCTGTACTGGCAGGCACTGGCAGGTGGATTCTTTACCACTGAGCCAGCAGAGAAGCCCCACATTATGAAAGTAGAAGATACTATGAGAGAATATCATGAAAGGAGTTCACTTAGATTTAGGAGTCAAAGAAGTTCTCTTTGAGGAAGTGATGTTGAAACTAGTTAACTGTCAGACAGAAAGGAAACAGCCAGGCAGAAGCAGAAAGAAAAGAACACTAAAGCAGAGGAAACCATGTCTGAAAGGGGCAGGCAAATTCAGGGCACTGAAGATGTCTCTGTGGATGGAGGGAAGAAAACAATAGGCAGAGCAGAGCTAAATAGGGTGGTGGAGTTGGGCAAGAGTTATCATGCAAGACTTTGGAGGCCTTTTATCCTAAGTACTCCCATTAGCTTTCTAATGAGACCTAGCGTGAAAAAAATCATTCTAACTATTGGGTTAGTGAGAAGACTGGAAGGGCTAAGAAAGGAAGAGAGAAGTAGAGCGCGAGTCTATTGTGAGAGATGGTGGTGATTTAGGCTAGGAGGCAAGAGTGAGATGAAAATTTGTAATATATTTTGGAAGTAGATTCAGCAGGACTTGGTGATGATGCATTGGCTAGGGGTTGTGTTTGCATGAGAAAGTAACATGACTCTTGGATTTCTGACATGAGTAGAGGCGGTGTTCTTTACTAGAGTGGGGAAGATTAGAGATGAAGCATATTTTCGAGGAAAGAGCAAGGGTTCAGATCTACATGGGTCAAGTGTGAGATGCCTGTGGGACTTCCAGAGAGATACCGGGTACACAGTTTAAATATGTGGATCTGGAGGGCTGAGGTTAGACACATGAAACCCTCAGAGCCGTGAGACTCTTATTTAGTGTAGAGAGAATGACATGGGGTGGGGGATGAGGGGCTGCTGCTGTTGCTGCTAAGTTGCTTCCGTCGTGTCCGACTCTGTGTGACCCCATGGATGGCGGCCCACCAGGCTCCCCCGTCCCTGGGATTCTCCAGGCAAGAACACTGGAGTGGGTTGCCATTTCCTTCTCCAATGCGTGAAAGTGAAGTTACTCAGTCATGTCCGACTCGTAGCGACCCCATGGACTACAGCCTACCAGGCTCCTCCATCCGTGGGATTTTCTAGGCAAGAGTACTGGATTGGGGTGCCATTGCCTTCTCTGAGGCATGGCAGGGCAGGTGGTGGGGAGGACCTGGAACCCTCTACAGAGAGCTTGCACGTGCACCTGAACAAATGTCTCCTAGAGTGGCAGAATACAAAGAAACTATAAGGAACTAAAAATAAGTACACACATGCACAGTTGGGGCAAATTATGAATAATAAGATACAAAGGCCACAAACCAACTGCCACTTCCAAGGTGCTGGAAATAAAAGCAGCATACTACTATGCATGACTCCTGCAATAGCACGACCAACGGGGTGGGCAGACCACCTAAGCCAGCCCTCTGGTCTGACCCAGATGTATCAACTCACCCCTACCTTCACCCCATTTAAGGAACCAGCCCACCCTTCTCAGGGAGCAAGCAAAGGAACCCGTTACTTGTTCTCACTCCCTTGTGCAGCAGCACGAATCCCAATAAAGCTTGCCTGAATTTCTCACCTTGTCTCTTATCAGTTTCTATTGATTCCAGAGTCCAAGGATTCAAACTGGTAACAAGAAGAAAAGGGAATCTAGGACAGAAGGGAATGCCAAGCAAGGAGTTGGATAAAGGTGGAGTTGGCAAAGACGCATCAGGTGAAAAATGGAGACAGGTGTGATGAAAAGAATTAACATTTTAAAAAGAGAGAATTCCTTGGAAGAGTAGTCAGCACATCAGATGCTAAGAGGTTGTGTAAGATAAGGATTCAAAATAAGATGAGGATTCAAAAACCTAGTGCTGAACCACTGGGTGCAGCAACATAGAGTTTGCTGCTCTTAGTAGGAGCAATGGGCCGGACATATGTTAGAGCCAAAACAGAGGCCTGTTGCCTGGAGTTAGGAGAGCTTCCTAACAAGGACCTTTATCACACCACAAGTTAGCCTGTACACCACTCTCTTGCAGCTCATGAACATTCCATGGAGTGACCCAGCCAAGAAGTAATACCTCTGAACTCCCATCCAAACTGCTAGGAAAAGTGTTAGGAAGATAACCCTCACTGAGATTTTTTTTTTTAACTTCTACATACACATCTGCTGTGTAAATCTCTGCAAACCAATGAAATGCACACACACACACATACAAGTGCAATGAGAGGTATAATCTCACAAGGAACTTGAGGAAGCTGTTGTAATCATCCCATCTGCTGATCAGAGTCTCAAAGGTCAAGACGACACTGGAGTCTTTCCATTGTTGTAAAAGTTAATGAAAGTTAATTATTAAAGCTGACAGAAAGGTGATTTCCCCACTGCCTTACATAACCTATATATAGTCATCAATATACATATGGATGCATGCAGAACCTATAAAACTAAGTGGATGGACACTGCCTTTTAGAACTGGGCTACATTCCACCATCGCTGAAGGGCCTCAATGACTGTGTATCAGGTAGGAAATACATTTATGATTATTTTCCTCAAATTGGTTTTCTGTTTCTTGCAAATGGTATATTTTCTGGCTGAAACATGTTCAAAAGTTAGGGTAGCATTCTTGAGTTTATTCCATGATCAGGAATATTTTAAATCATACCTAACAATAGGTTTATGGATAAGGAAGTGGCAACCCACTCCAATATTCTTGCCTGAAAAATTCCATGGACAGAGGAGCCTGGCGGGCTGCAGTCCATGGGGTTACATGACTGAGTACGCATGTATGAGGAGGGTGGAGGTAGATGGGTTGGTAGCAATAAACTGGTAGAACTAAAAAACATATATATATACCTAACAATAGGCTTAAAATGTTAGTCTGGAGCCTTAGCAATGAGATGTAAATATTTGAATAGATTTTGATATGACATTTGAGTAAACATCTGTATGCATTTTTAGGACTTAAAATAACCCTTTCAATGATAGCAAGGTTTTTGTATTCATTATTCCCATATTCCCTTTATTCTACACCCAAATCTGATTTTATTAGTAGACCATCTGTTCTGAAGTTTAGCAATAAAGCAGGCTTTTAGGAGAGGTTTTTCCAGAAGATAGGATGATCTATCAGAAGGTGTTGAGAAAAGTCTTTTGGTCCAGAAGTGAGGAATTTAAGTGCCAAACTCCCCAGATAGTCCAAGAAGGGAAAATGGGAGTGGAGCTGCTGCTGCTGCTGCTGAGTCTCTTCAGTCGTGTCCGACTCTGTGCAACCCCATAGACGGCAGCCCACCAGGCTCCTCCATCCCTGGGATTCTCCAGGCAAGAACACTGGAGTGGGTTGCCATTTCCTTCTCCAATGCATGCACGCATGCTAAGTTGCTTCAGTCGTGTCTGACTCTGTGCAACCCTACAGACAGCAGCCCACCAGGCTCCTCTGTCCACAGGACCCTCTAGGCAAGAATACTGGAGTGGTTGCCATTTCCTTCTCCAATGGGAGTGGTGGGGCGCAAAAAGGGAATAGAAATAAGTAGGACATACAGTAAAAAGGAAGACAGAGAAAAAAATTGCCACTGGAAAGCAGCAGAGTGTCATATGCCACGATTAATACTATACTGAGCAGCAGTATTTTTCCTATGGATTACCAGCCCTAACAAAACGTTCATTTCATTCTCTAAAATGTCAGAAGATTACACAACATTCTCCTAAATATGAGCATGGGAAACAACTTATTAAATTTCTGGATTAAGTAATTTTCTTTTCCAAAGAAAATTGTCATTCAGAAAAACAGTTTAATGAAAGTTGGCCACATAAAGATCATTTCTACTGAGAAATGAGGAAGCAACTATTTCATATCAGACAAAAGTAGTTTTAGAGTGGGTTAGTTTTACAGTGGGTTAACACATATCTTGCCTCCTCCATCTTGATAAATGAATGATTAAGTATATAAATAAATGAACAAATGTCTCAATGTCTACTAAACAGCTTATATTTGACTAAGGAACAAAATTCACAAAATCAGAATGGATGTTTTAAATTCCTGAATAAATGAGTAATAACCTGGTTCAGCTTCTCTCCATGATGGAGGTCCTTGGTTCTCCAAACAAGAAGAAAAGAGCCTTCCTCCAGCCTCTGTTTTACTTTATTGGGTAGTAAAGGGGAGAATAATCAGGTTCACTTCAATGAGATTGAACTCCAGGCTACCCGGGCTCACATTTTGTGTATGTGATATTAAGAGCGGGAGCGTGGCAGAGGGGCTCTTCTGCACAAGGACAAGAGCACTGAACGTGTCTCATCTGGAACTCTGTCCTCTTGTCTCTTAGGGATTCAGGGCTCATGGGCACCCCTACATCAAAAGGCAGAGTCGAGTACATACTGGAAAGAATCGTTTACAAGACCTGGCTTCTTGTCCTAGCCCTGTCACTTGCTTAGCTGCGAAACTTGGGAAAGTCTTCTATCTTCTCTGATCTCAATTTCTTGATCTGTATGTTAACAATAATAATTTCTACCTTCTCTGCTCAAGGGAGAAAAGTGAAAGTGCTTAAAAAAATGTAAAGCCTTAGAGAAAGTCAAGGGATTCTCTTTAATTTTGTCAGCTTCATGGGTCTGAGATGCCTTCTTAACAACTTAACACAACATTTTTCATAATAGTTCATCCTTTTGGCCAACAAATACCGGTATTTGTCTCACTAGCCTTTGAACATGATGTCTTAATCCCCCATTGCTTTCTTTTCTCTTTCAAACTTATCTGTTGTTTAAGGCCTAACACAATTCCTAGATGAAATCTTTCTCAGTGCCAACCCACACTTACATCCCTTCTTCTCTCAATTTGTTATCTGTATCACTCATATTGGGCACTCCTTCTATGAGAGTAAACTTTGGAATTTAGAACTACATCATTTCTGTATCTCTTGTTTATAGTTCAATTTATCTCAAAAAATCTTCCTGAGTAATGACTACTTTAGAGGTACTCTGCAACAGGGAAAGAAATGATTAAGTTTGGGCTTTGTCCTTGAGGAAGTGAGTCTTATTGGCAAGAGAAACTTATAAACAAATAATGAAATACAGTTTAGTATGGGAGAGAAATGCATACCAGGTGTGTACAAAAGGAAATGATTAACTCTTTTTAGAGGATTCCATGCAGGCTTTACAGCATCGTCATATCTTATACAGTTATGTTAAGAAGTTTTCCTAACAAACAATAGAATAATAAATGCTTGTTGAAGGAACAAATCATTGGTCATTGACAGCCAAGTATTTTAAAGGATGAATTGGAACTTATCAGGTGTTGGAGAGGAAAAACAAAGGTAAAGGAAAAAGTGCATGCAAAGGAATGGGAGCAAAGGGATGTTAAATATCATTTGTTTGTTAAGAAGCTTCTGTAATTATGAAGGAGGAGTGAAGAAGCTTGTGAGATAGGCCAGAGCCAAAATATGCAGGGCCTTGTATACCATGCTAGGAAGCTTAGACAGGTAGACACTTTAACATTACATTGAAATAAATGGGTGAGAAGGGAAAACTGCCAATTTTGGAGAAGCTCAGAATAAACATGAAGTCGTAGAAAAGATGGTAGCACTAATGTTTTCAGACAGGTTCCAGCTGACTGTGTCATGTAGAGTCTATTGGTCAATATTAAACTCAGTCCGGAAACTATTACCTATGCAATTAAAGCTAAGAAGGCTCTCCTTATGCACCTTAATCTCAGCCTTTACAATGGCCCTTGTGGTTGCTCTTCAGTCGCTAAGTACTATCTGACTCTTTTGCAACCCCATGATTTGTAGCCCACCAGGGTCCTCTGTCCACTGCATTTCCCAGGCAAGAATACTGGAGTGGGTTGCCATTTCCTTCTCCAGGGAATCTTCCCCACCCAGGGATCGAACCAGCATCTTGGCACCTTGGCAGGCTGATTCTTTACCACTGAGTCATCTGGGAAGCCCTTTCCATGCCCCTACAAGGAAGGTAATGGCATCCCTTTTCACCTTGAGAAAAACTAAGGATTGAAGCACTTGCCCAGAGCAACTCAAACTATGGCCAAGTAATGATATGAAGGCAGGTCTACTTAGCTGCCAAATTCTCTCTTTTTGGCTGCACCTCTTGACTGAATTAGGCTTGACTTAGTTTCTCAGCAGTAAGACTGATAATAATGATTGCCAATAAAAAGAGCTGTCAATAATAATAATAATGTTTAGTGCCTGAACTAAGATGAAAACTGAACTAAGTTCCTAGAAGGTGTTAAGATCACTGTAAAGCAGTTACATAAGCAAACTTCTTGACTAAGCAATACAGTTCAGTTCGGTTCAGTTCAGTCGCTCAGTTGTGTCTGACTCTTTGTGACCCCATGAATCGCAGCACGCCAGGCCTCCCTGTCCATCACCAACTCCTGGAGTTCACTCAGACTCGCGTCCATCGAGTCAGTGATGCCATCCAGCCATCTCATCCGCGGTCGTCCCCTTCTCCTCCTGCCCCCAATCCCTCCCAGCATCAAAGTCTTTTCCAATGAGTCAACTCTTCCCATGAGGTGGCCAAAGTACTGGAGTTTCAGCTTTAGCATCATTCCCTCCAAAGACATTCCAGGGCTGATCTCCTTTAGGATGGACTGGTTGGATCTCCTTGCAGTCCAAGGGACTCTCAAGAGTTTTCTCCAACACCACAGTTCAAAAGCATCAATTCTTCGGTGCTCAGCCTTCTTCATAGTCCAACTCTCACATCCATACATGACCACAGGAAAAACCATAGCCTTGACTAGACGGACCTTAGTCAGCAAAGTAATGTCTCTGCTTTTGAATATGCTATCTAGGTTAGTCATAACTTTTCTTCCAAGGAGTAAGCGTCTTTTAATTTCATGGCTGCAGTCACCATCTGCAATGACTTGGGAGCCCAAGAAAATAAAGCCTGACACTGTTTCCACTGTTTCCCCATCTATTTGCCATGAAGTGATGGGACCAGATGCCATGATCTTTGTTTTCTAAATGTTGAGCTTTAAGCCAACTTTTTCACTCTCCTCTTTCACTTTCATCAAGAGGCTTTTTAGTTCCTCTTCACTTTCTGCCATAAGGGTGGTGTCATCTGCATATCTGAGGTTATTGATATTTCTCCCGGCTATCTTGATTCCAGCTTGTGTTTCTTCCAGTCTAGCGTTTCTCATGATGTACTCTGCATATAAGTTAAATAAGCAGGGTGACAATATACAGCCTTGATGTACTCCTTTTCCTATTTGGAACCAGTCTGTTGCTCCATGTCTTATTCTAACTGTTGCTTCCTGACCTGCATACAGGTTTCTCAAGAGGCAGGTCAGGTGGTCTGGTATTCCCATCTCTTTCAGAATTTTCCACAGTTTCTTGTGATCCACACAGTCAAAGGCTTTGGCGTAGTCAATAAAGCAGAAATTGTTTTCCTGGAACTCTCTTGCTTTCTCCGATCCAGCGGATGTTGGCAATTTGATCTCTGGTTCCTCTGCCTTTTCTAAAACCAGCTTGAACATCAGGAAGTTCACGGTTCACGTATTGCTGAAGCCTGGCTTGGAGAATTTTGAGCATTACTTTACTAGCATGTGAGATGAGTGCAAATGTGCCATAGTTTGAGCATTCTTTGGTACTGCCTTTCTTTGGGATTGGAATGAAAACTGACCTTTTCCAGTCCTGTGGCCACTGCTGAGTTTTCCAGATTTGCTGGCAGTACAGGATGCTCTTATATTCTTGCCCACTGAACTAGAGTTGTGTGCATCATCCATATTATTTTAGCAGAAAAAACATCCAAGATATTTTTCTATAGCCATTTGCTTTGGGTCTCTTTAGAGATACTGCCGGACACCCTCAGGATCCTCATTCCAACCCCATTACCTTTTTTAAAAAAATAATATTTATTATTTTTGTCTGTGCTAGGACCTCACTGCTGTGTGTAGGCTCTCTCTAGTTGAGATACAGGGACATACTCTCTAGTTAGGGTGCAAGGGCTTCTCATTGCAGTGGCTTCTTTTTGTTGCACAGCACAGGCTCTGGGGCAGGCAGTCTTTAGTAGCTGTGGCTTAGGATCAGTAGTTGCAAAGGCTCCAGACTGCAGGCTCATTAGTTCTGGTGCACTGGTTCCTCTTTGGCTGTGGATTGGGGTCCCTCTGAAAGTGTTCACTGGACCCATTATTCTGCTTGTTCTCTGACCTCTCCCCCAGGTGTAGCTATCAAGACATGGCTGTATTTCCCATTGTCCAAAGACCAATTCATGAAATAAGGCTGGCTTACTTCTGGTTTTCCACTGACTGGCACAGCGGTATTTTGAGATCTGGCTCAGGGTGGAGTCAATGACAGCCAACTTTGTGCAAGGGTGATGGAGGTATCTACCGTGACTGGGGAGAGGCCAGGAAATATTCAGCACACCTGCTTGCCTCCTGGATTCAAATGACCACCAATTAAAGAAAAATACTAGCATCACTTACGCGCGTCTTGTTTCAAATTAGTTTCCCACAGCAAGGGCAGCCGCTGAAAGAACAAAACACTGGAAGGATGAATGTATGAATGCTGAGATATGCAAAGATTACGACTACGGACACTTTTCAGAGGAGTAGGGCAGGCAGAATGGAGGTGCCCAGGTAGCTGGAAGCCCAGTGGTGACACTTCGGTTTCCACAGCCCGTTGTGGATGGGTGGGGTTTAAGGGGGTTCGAGGGCAATGGGTAATGCACACGACTCTCCCTAATTCCTATAAAGATCAAAGTGTTACTAATAAATCAAAATAGTTAAACTGGAAAAAGCTGAACTCTATAAAATAATTCCAGGACTAAATTTGTGCTTGGGGCGGGGGTTGGTGGCAGGGAATGCAGAGAAAGACAAACTTGTCTGCCTAAGTCACAGGACCAAAGGATGTAGGTATATGTATATATGTGTCTGTGTGTCTGTGTATGTAATTGGTATGAAATAAAAGCCGAAAAATTAAAAAGAACACATCATAGGAAAGGAGGTAAGGGTGGAAACGTATACAAATGAGACTTAAAGTTCAAAAATCATTAGGAGGACAAGTGCCTAAGAATGAATTTCAATCCCCCCAAACCACTGACACCTTAACAAACCCAGAGAAAAATCTGAGGCATGAAGATAAAACAGAAATGAAAAGGTTGTACATTAATATGGGTGTCATATTTGAAACTGGAATTGTTACTCTAGGCACTGAGAAAAAAAGTTTTCCAAGAATTTCTGAGGTAAAGGTAACATGTTCAGATTGTTTTGTTTTTAAATTAAGAAAAATCACTTTTGAATTCCTAACTAAATTAGGTCATTCTCAAGAATCCCAGAAATGATGGACTGGGGAATGACATTAATTTATGAGTATCAGGAGCTTTTTTCAGCAGAGGCACCATAGGGGTGGATGATTCGGTGGCTCAGATGGTTGGTTACATGTGGACTATGAGGCAGCTGCTTTCGGGAGCAGTGATGGCCGCCTAGGGAAGAACCACAAGATCGGAATTGTGGCCCTCAGGCTCTCCCACTCTAAATTCTGTAAAGACTTCTTAAGCAGCCCTGACTCTTGCCCTCAAGCACTCCCTTTGTAGTCTGAGCCTTTGACCCACAGAAGAGCCAGACATGGTCCTCCTCAGGAAAGGAAGCCTTGTGGAGATGGAGATGTAATCATATCTGCCATCCTTGTCACTAGCAAAAGAGATTAGACCATAACGTAACAGGGACAAAACATATCACAGCAAAAGGAAGGAGAAAAAAAAATAAAATGAAAGAACTAATGTGTTTCCATCAACAACCTGGTGAAAATATGAGTAAAGCAACAAAATGGTGGCTTTTTGTGTGTGTGTGTCCATGGCAGCATCTGCCATAAATAGAATGCACAGTACCTGAGTCATCTTCATTCTAAGGTTGGCTAGATTGGGGACATTCCGGGCAACCCAGTGGTTAAGACTTGGGGCTTCCCCCACAGGGATTGGTTCAGTCCCTGGTTGGGGAGCAAAGATCCTACATGCCTTGTGGGGCAGCCAAAAAAGAAAAGAGAGAGAAATTTTATTTATGGGACTTCCTTGCTGCAGCCCACCGGGTCGCAGAGTTGGACACAACTGAGTGACTGAAATGAACAGAACTTGGCTGTCCAGTGGTTAAGACTTCGACTTCCAATGCCAGGGTGTGGGTTTAATCCCTGGTCAGGAAACTAAGAGCTCACATGCCTTGCAGCCAAAAAATCAAAACATAAAACAGAAGGAATACTGTAACAAATTCAATAAAGATTTTTTAAATGGTCCTCATAAAGAAAGAATAGCGAAGAGGGTCTCTCAATCATAACAAAGTTCACAGGGACTCAAATGCTAGAGGTCAAGCCAGAGGCTGAGGCAGAAATGATAAGAAAATAACTTAAATGGGCAATATGCCTTGAATTTCACAGATTAAAAGCATTTTAAAATATATTACAAAAATTCTGATGGATAAAATGGAATAGCCTTGGCTCGAGTTAGCAGCAATGAATAGACTTTGATTTAAATCTTATGTGAGTATCCACAATGCCATAACTTTGGAAACTTTACTAAAAAAAAAAAAAACAAACGAGCAAATTCTTTTCTTGAGCTCTTGCTTTACAAATCAAAAATGCATTGACTGGTTAGTAAACTGAGTCACTTCCTATTGTTCTTTGGCAATCTTTTAAAAATCAATCCATCAAAACCTTTGTTTACTTACCCAATTAATCCATGTCCAGCTCATTGCAGTAAAAAGAGATATCTCTGTCACAAAACACAGTCTAGGTCCCTTAATCCAGCCTCTTTTGATCTCAAAAGGTGGTAACATTCAGTTCAGAGCTCACTCATCTGTAAATTGCATCACATTATCTCTGAGTTATTTAAGAAGCAAGCTCTGTTTGGTTTCAGGCATTTTAACCTGCTAAAGGCAAGAAGCGTTTGCCACATAGTTTCAAAGGTCTTCCACTTACTACAACCCATCAGAGAAAGCAAAATGATTGAACCTATCGGGAATCAGTACGTTGTGGCCAGGCCAGTGTATTCTGCAAATGCTTTTGGGGAAGAACACAAGAAGAAACAAAGACATCATAAGACATTTCTGGATCATCTCAAAAAGCTGTGTCGGTAAGATATTTTCTAAAGTACTGGTATTAGGAGTAAATGAAGCACTTTCTCTGAAATTTTTAAGCTTCCAAGTTCTTCTTTCTAGCCCAGTCTCTAGAGTCAGTCTTATCATCTTTGATTTCCAAACCTCCTACTCCAGGGCTAGAAAGGTAGTCTCTGAAATGAACACCATCTCAGCTCTCGAGACAATCTTTCCATATCAGAAAACTGATAGATGAGGACAGAGGAAAATTTTCTGTCAACTGTTGTGTAAGTCAAGCTGAGGATGACAAATAAGTTCTATTGTACCTAAAGAAAAGAAATACTTTTCTTAAAAAAAAAAATCCTTTGGTGGTAGTCAGGGCAGCTAGTACGTGTAAAGAGGTGAATATTAGCGGGAAGATTAGTGAAATGATATAATCTTTAACAAATTTCCATCTACAATAGGTACTAAACTTAAAATTGGATATTAATTAACTGACCTGTGGTTTTCATTGTTACAGCTGTTCTGCACAAAAGGCCAAGAAAATTGCCTTCTCGTTGTTCCCCATAGCATCTTGGTTGCCAGCATATCGCATAAAGGAATGGCTCCTCAGTGACATTGTTTCTGGAATCAGCACAGGGCTGGTGGCTGTATTGCAAGGTAACTTTTTTTTGAGATGTAATTTATATATCATAAAATTCATCCTTTTAATGTGTTAATTCGGTATTGGGTTTGTTTGTTTTGGATATTTACAAAATCTCGTGCAACTAAGGTTGTGCAACTATCATGGCTAAATAATTCTGAGACATTTTCACCATATCCAACCCCCTCCAAATCTCTTGCAAATCACTTCCCATCCTCCTTCCACCCAGCCCCTTGGCAAAAACTTTCTGTCTCATTGGAGTTATCTATTCTGGACATTTCATGCAAACAGAATCACAGAACATATCAATCTTCTGTGTCTTGTTTCTTTCACTTAGCAAAATGTTTGCAAGTTTCTCCCATGATGTACAAGTCCTTCATGCACTTTTATGGATGAATAAGATCCTGCTCTGTAGATACACCACATTTTGTTTGTCCGTTCATGAGCTGATGGACATTGGGTTGTCTCCACCCTGTGGCTTTTATGAATAACACTGATACTATTATGAACACTTGCCCACAAGTGTTTGTGTGAACGTATGTTTTAATCCTCTTGGATATATACCTAGGAGTATAATTGCTGTGCCATATAATAATTCACTAGCAATGGTGAAGATTCAAAGTCCTCCACATCCTTGTGAACATTTGTGACTGTCTGCCTTTGTTATTTTAGCTATCCTACTGAGTATGAAATGGTATCTCACTGTGGTTTTTTTTTTTTTTTTCACTGTGGTTTTGATTTGCATTCTTCTAATGACTAATGATGTTGAGCATCTTTTCATGTGCTTACTGGCCATTTGTATATCTTTGGAGAAATGTCTATTTAAATCTTTTGTATATTTTAAAATTAGGTAATGTGTCTTTTATTTTTGAGTGGCAATGGTTGCTTACACATTCTGGATAGTAGACCTTTATCCAACATATGATTTGCAGATAATTTCTCCCTTTCTGAGGGATGTCATTTCCCTTTTCCATAGTATCTTTGAAGTACCCATTTTTACATTTTGATGGAGTCCAGTTTATGTGTTTTAAATTTGGCCGCTTAAGCTATAGGTGTCACTAAGAAACCCTTGCTTAATTCAAGGACACAAAGGTTTATACCTAAGTTTTCTTGCAATAGTTTTATAGCTTTAGCTCTTACATTTACATCTTTGATACATTTGAGTTAATAAAACAAGTTTTAAGGTGCAATCTTAAATACTAGAAGACCCTAATGAAAACTTCTATGATCCCTTTGCATGAAATAAAAACACTGATGCTTGTTTATTTACAGGTTTAGCATTTGCTTTGCTAGTCACCATCCCCCCAGGCTATGGGCTATATGCAGCCTTTTTCCCAGTCATCATCTACTTTTTCTTGGGCACTTCTAGACACATATCTGTGGGTAAGTGAATTACTGGGCTAATTAATGCTCATTGCTTTTTCTTTACGAATGACGTTAGCCATGCATTGTGTATGCGTGCTAAATTGCTTCAGTTCTGTCCAACTCTTTGCAAACCTATGGGCTCTAGCCTGCCAGGCTCCTCTGTCCATGGGATTCTCCAGGCAAGAATACTGGAATGGGTTGCCATGCCCTCCTCCAGGGGATCGTCCCAACCCAGGGATCAAACCCAGGTCGCTTATGTCTCCTGCACTGACAGGCGGTCTCTTTACGACTGGCGCCACCTGGGAAGCCCCTGTCATGAATTGTATCAATTCCATATTGTGCAACATCCAGAAGAGGAGTCACAATTTCTTGTAATTACAAATTAGAAATGGGGCTTGGGAAGGAGACCAGAACTTCAGATGGTAATCTTTCTACATGCTACATTTTGGTTGAAAGACAACTGTGCTATGGGGAAGCATAATGACTACAATTCACCCTCTCTTTATTAGGTCCATTTCCAGTCCTGAGTATGATGGTGGGAGCAGTAGTTGTGAGATTAACCTCAACAGACAATACAGCTGATTCAACATTCACTAATAGCTCAATGACTAATGACTCATCAATAGATGAGCAGAAGGTGATGGTGGCCGCAACAGTTACAATTCTTTCTGGAATCATCCAGGTGAGCACTTGTCACATAATCTACCCTCCCCAATCTATGTGTCCTGACTGGTACACATCTTTCTGGTTTTTCTCCTTCTTGCCACCCCTCCCAACTCTTCCTGTTAGCTGGTGTGCCTCCCTCAGTGGCCCATTGGAAATAATATAAGAAGAGTCACTCATGGCAACCATAAGAGGAGGGACAGATCCACTTTGCAAAGAGGAGTGAACGTGGGTCTGCAGAGTAGGAAAAATGAGAACATGGAGGCACATGTGATGACAAGTCAATGCTGAATTCAATAGAATACCTGGGAATTGATACACCCACAGTTCTTACTAAACAGAACTGTATGCAAGTAATAGAGAAACTGGCAGCTTGGAAATTTTTTCTCATTTCACATTGTGTGTGTGTGTTCAGTCACATCATTTGTTTCTGACTGTTTGCCACCCTATGGACTATAGGCCGCCGGGCTCTTCCATGGGACTATCCCAGCAAGAATACTGGAGGGAGTTGCCATTTCCTACTCCAAAGGATCTTCCCAACCCAGGGATAGAATTGGTGGCTCCTGCATTGGCAGCCAAGCAGATTCTTTATCATTTCAGCCACCAGGGAAGCCCTGAAGCTTACCATCTGAGCCACCAGGAAAGCCCCAGATGGTAAAGAATCTGCCTGTAATGTAGGATAACCGGGTTCGATCCCTGGGTTGGGAAGATATCCTGGAGAAGAGAATGGCTAAGCACTCCAACATCCTTGACTGGAGAATTCTATAGTCCATATAGATTAGGGAAGGGCTTAAACACTTACTCCCAAGCCACACCCCCACCACCACTACTGGATTGTAAAAAATGTCCCTGTTCTCAAGATGTTAGATAGTGATAATGTCAAACGCCTCAAGGGGTTGCCTAAAGACAAAAGCGAAAAAAAGTCAATTCAAACCAAGACATAGTGATATGTCAGTTCAATGATGGGGTCTGAGTGCATCTCCGATTCTAGTGCTTTTACAAACTCACAGTTCAGGTTGCATTCTGGTGACAGGAGTGGAGAGTCAGGCCAACTTTCTCTATCCATTTACATTATTGCAAAATCCTAATGCTTTGGGGGAATGAATCAGTTTTGCCCTCAGTTAAAATCAAGCAGTTTTGATGTCATAAACAGTTATGTATTTTCCAACAAAAGTTGACCAACTTGTTTGAGGGAATCTGAATGGATGCTTGCCCATGCATGTAACAGCAACCAAAAAAAAAGGTAACTGACAATTCCCTGGGAAAAATTATGAGGACTGATGTTAGATAAAATTCCACTATGAAAAGTTTATGGGGTGAGTCTCCTAAAAAAACCTTGCCTTCAAAAGAGGAAAGAAAAGAAACGTGCTAGTTCTTGAAGGTATAGTGAAATGATGTGCTATTTGAACACCATGTAACATTTGGGGCGGTGGCGGGGAGGAGGGAAGCAGAGGGAGGTACCTTAATGGGAGGTGTTCCAAGAGGCTGAGACACTTTTTTCTTCCAGACCCAAGAGTGGAGGCTGATCCTCCACAGTCTGAACCATTTCAGTGGCTGATCTTTCAGATTGCCGAGGTATATTGTGAATCGACACTAACAAGGCTCTGCCCTCTCTTTGCAGTTGCTGATGGGGGTTCTACGGCTGGGCTTCGTGGTGATTTATCTGTCTGAGTCCCTAATCAGTGGTTTCACCACTGCTGCCGCTATTCATGTGTTGGTTTCCCAGCTCAAATTTATGCTTCAGCTGACAGTCCCCGCACACACCGATCCATTTTCACTTTTTAAAGTGAGTATTTTTTTTTGGCTTCAAAGATAAGGAATACACGAAATTTACTATCGTGTTTCCCAGAGAACTTTCCTTTTGTGCCTTTGCTACGGGGCTTGCTTAACAACTTCCAGGAAATCAACAGGCTGAGAAATGTATTCACATGAAGAAAAAGTTAGTGGCAAAGAGAACAACACTGAAAATCTTTCACAACTCCCATGCAGCTGATGTAAACAACAGAAATTAAGTATCACTTCTTTAGATTTGACTCTTCAGTATATTTTAAAAGAAAAAAAATGATGGGACACATGATGCAAAGCTTTGTCCCGAGTTTTAAAATCTTTCTCAAAATCTTATGTTGAAAGAAATGTGCTAATTGGATGGCACTGCTTCCCTATTTCTAAAAAAGCAGGTCTTGTTTTTTTAGAATTGAAATTCTTCTGACTCTTATGTATCCTTGTTTATAAAGCAAAAGGAAATTGGCCAATATGTAAATAGAACAGTGGTTCTTCTCTCCTCTGGAAGATGTACTTTAGAACAAACTGTGTTCTTAGTGCCTCTGAATTTATGTATTTAAGTCCTCACTCTTTTTTTTCTTTTGTGAGTCTAGCTAAAGGTTTGTCTCCTCTGTTTATCTTTTCAAAAAGCTAGCTTTTAGTTCCATTGATCTTTTCTATTTTTTTTTTTTTTTAGTCTCTGCTTAAATTCTTCCCTCTCTGTTCTTTGTTATTTCCTTCTTTTTCCTGACTTTGGGGCTTGTTAGTGCTTCTATCAAGACAGTGTTTGGGAGTCTGAGGCAAAACTTGCTCCAAGTTGGAACCAGACCTCTCTCACTCCCATTCAGAGCTATTCCAGAAGTGGAATCTTTTGGGAGTCATTTGGGATCCAGTCTGGGCCTGTTTGAGCTGTCCAGATCCCATAGATATGGAAATCCGACTGGCCTTGAGAATTAAGACTGTAAACAGTGCACAGCTAGCCAGGAAACTATTTTCCAAAGTGACAGAGAGAGTCAATGAAGCAATATCAGGGGTCTGAACCTTAATTTAAAAAGCCAGGAATTCAGGGGAAACATGCTAAGAAAAACTGTCAAAGGTGAAAGGTGATTCCCTGGACAGAGCAATAGAAATGAAGAGAGCAATTATGAAATGAAAACGAAGTGCACATATCGCTGACTCACTTCACTGTGCAGGAGAAACTAACACAGCGTTGTAAAGCAAATTTACTCCAACAATAAAAACAAGAAACAAACAAAAACGATGGCAATGACACCTAAGAGCAGAAGAGACCAGTTCTAAAAGTGGGAAAAGCATCCCAGAAAATCTGACACCAGATGAAGAGCATCGCTAAACCAGTGTGATGACAATGCTATGCTAACTTACTCTTCTCATATCTCCATGTTAGTCTCTACAATTACTAGTGTTTAACATGAGCAGAACAGGCAATTGCTATCCATCTGTCAGTCCTTTCATGTCTTACGTTTATTTATATGCATTTGGAATTAAATGTTGTATCCAAATAACACATTAATATAGCACTTGGGTTTGTTAATTTTTATACTTTCAGGTCCTAGAGTCCGTATTCTCACAAATAGAGAAGACTAATATTGCAGACCTTGTGACATCCTTGGTTATCCTGGTGGTGGTATTTGTGGTTAAAGAAATAAATCAGCGCTACAAAGCCAAGCTTCCAGTGCCCATCCCAATTGAGCTCATTGTGGTAAGTGATCATCTTCAGGCTTCCTTTCATAATTCGTTTGCCTTGGTTTTTTTTTTTTAATTTCTTTTAAAAAAACTTAATTTATTTATTTTAACTGGAGGCTAATTACTTTACAAAATTGTGGTGGTTTTCGCAATACGTTGACATGAATCAGCCACAGGTGTACCTGTGTCCCCCATCCTGAACCCCTCTCCCACTTCCCTCTGGGTTGTCACGAGTGCCCTGTTTCATGCATCGAACTTGGGCTGGTGATCTATTTCACATATGGTAATATACATGTTCCAATGCTATTCTCTCAAATCATCCCACCCTCGCCTTCTGCCTTGTGTTTTTATGTTGAAAGCCCTTCTTATCTGTAAATTAGGAGGTTTCAGTGAGACAGTCAATCTCTCTGCAGTTTGTGGTATGACATTTAGTATGGTATGTCTCTTCATTCATAATTTAATAACTTGCTTTGATGCTTTGAGGTTTCTTTCCATGTAAGGCAAGAGAGCAGCCGTCTGAGAAGCCTGGTGATAGACTCATTGGAATGAAGCTGTGGTTCTGTTTCAGCAGTACATTAGAATTGCCTTGGGACTTTTCAAAAAGTAGCCAAACCTGAGCTTGAGATTCCTATGTAATAGGTCAAAGGGTGGCCTTTGGCAATGGTACTTTTTTTTTTTTTTTAAAGCAAGACTCTTAGTGACATCTCCCATTTCTAACTTGGGCAATTTGCAACTTTGCAGACTGTGATCGCAACGGGTGTGTCCTATGGCTTTGACTTCAAAACCAGGTTTAATGTGGCTGTGATTGGGGAGATGAAACCTGGGTAAGTGTCTTTCTCATGATGGCATCTCCAAGCACCAATTAGAGAGTTAGCAGTAGTGACAGAGGACTCTAAGCTGAAATGCATTAACCCACCTCAGCACTCGCCCTGTATCTGGCATCCATCACGCATCCAGGAGGAAGGCTCACTTCTGTCCTTCGAGGAATAAGTCACGAAGGACATCAGGTCTGCAGTTCTTAATATCAGAAGGTGTCTCCATGTGAAAGAACTCACAAATCAGAGAAGGGACTCACACGCACGTAAAAGCAAGATAGTAGCAGTAGAAAAAGAGGTTAAACTTGTTCCTTCTCGTAAAAAAGAACCGAGAGAAACCAGATTTCCCTGGCCATTAATTACCATAAACATTATGTAGGGTTTTGTTTGAAGTTACTGGAGCCAAGTTCCAATAGTTCAAAGGAGACACTGAAGGAATACCTGCCACACACTGCTTGAGCAATCCAGATGGGCACACTCTGTCCTTTCTCAAGATCAAGTTCAAAACAAGCCCAGAGCAACTCTTACCGCTCCAAAAGGCTGGGAGGTGCAGTTTGTACAAGGAGTCTGAAAATGTAGTCTATTGCCTTTATTCAGTTGTTGAGAGAGATCCAGTTTTGTGCTCTTTCCTTTCTCTGCCTTCTGACCATTGCATCAGTTTCTTCCAGCTTGCTTACCAAGGAAACATTGTATTCCTGGTAACGAAACAAAATGATAACAAAACAAAAATGAAAACCTTCTCTCCTTCCCATACCTAGGAAAGTTTAAGAATTATTCTAGGAATAAGAATTTATATGCATTTCATTGTTGACTTAAAAATAACTAACTTCTAATAGAAAGTGAAAAGTGAAAGTGAAGTTGCTCAGTCGTGTCTGATTCTTTGGGACGCCGTGGATTGTAGCCTACCAGGTTCCTCCATCCATGGGATTTTCCAGGCAAGAATACTGGAGTGGGTGGCCATTTCCTTCTCCAGGAGATCTTCCAGACCCAGGGATTGAACCGGGGTCTCCCGCATTGTAGGCAGATGCTTTACTGTCTGAGCCACCAGGGAACTTCTATTAGAAGCAAATATATATTTTTAAGCAAAAAATATTTTTATCACCAGATAAAAATGTGTTAATACTCGTGATATTTAGATCACAAATATCACTTTAAATGGTAGAAATTAGGCTGAAATTGAAAGACCATTTCTAGGGTTTCTCTCTACTCTGCAACTTTCAGTGATTATACTTTATCTTGTCAGAAGGATTTTGGAAATAAAAGATAAACTTAAGATCACTGACTTACAGTGACATTGCTTAGTAAATGTATTTTAAATGTCAACGGACTTCTCTCCATAGTATGTGTGGGTGAAGAAGGGGGTGACATATTTATAGATCATCACACCCTACAGAGAGGCAGTGTTGCCCAGTAAGCAAATTCATGCTTTCTAGAGGCAGAGTGCCTGGAATTTACTCCAGACTCACTTCCTGACCTTGAGCAAATAATTAAACTCTGTGCCTTAATATCTTTGGCTGTAAAAAATTGGGCTAAAAATAGTAGTTATTATATAGGATTCTTGTAAGGTTTAAGTGAGTTAATTAATGCATGTGATGTCCTGAAGTGCCTGGCCTACTGTAAGTATTCACACTGCACTACTGCTATTCTTAATTTATCACCTAAATTACTGTGCCAGACACTTTACATGCTTTTACACTCCCACTTCTTCTGAGTGATGATTGAGTGAACATTTTAAATGCCCATTGGTGTTTGCAAATAGAATATAAGTGAAAGATAATGATTATTAACTATTGCTAATCTGCTATTAATGAATATGACATCTTAGAAGTGACTTTGTGAAGTCATGTACACTGAGTGCAAATACTTGGCTGAAGGAGAGAGATCATTGAAATAGTAGACAGAACACCAAGGATATATTCAGATTCCAGAGGGACACTGTAATAGTAGCTAAGAGGCACTTTGTACTTTACAATGTGTGAATAGTAGTCACATTCATTGTTTTATTTGAACCTTCCACAAAAATTATGAAGAAAAGAGAACAAGTGTTACTATCAGCACTTTACAAATGAGAAGCCTGGGTAAGGAGCACAGCCAGGAAATCAGTCCAGTTCTCAGGCTGCAAATCCCCATCACATCATTCTGCGTATGGCGTTTAGAGGCTAGAACAAAATAATAATAGCAGGCTTCTGGGTATTTTGGTATAAAATGCAAATTGTATCACTCATTTTATACTTTACATATATAATATTCCTAGCTAACTTTCTGATTTATAAAAGCTGCAGAATATGAAATAATAATACTCCTTCAAAATTAGAGCTAAAACTGTATTAACACTTACAAAACATGAACAGCAATTAAAAAAGAATTGAATGGACCAAGTTAACCCAGTTGTAATAAGTTTTATATCAGAAACAGATGTTTATAGGAGCTGAACATTTTAGTAAATTTATTGAACTGCTCTAAGTCCATGCGGTATAAAAACAGACATATCCTCTGTGACTTCAGTGTTTCCCTGACACAATCCCACTTTAAATGGAAACCCACTCTCCATCACGGCTGTAGTTGGCTGTAGCCGATTAGTGGAGCTCAGGGCAGAGTCCAGCGCTTGTTTGCTAAGAGTTTCCCATGAAAGGTTATTGTTATCAGTGGAGGGAAATATATCTTGCTTTCCTTGTCTCAGAACTGTATTTGCTCAAAGAGCCTTCATCCATGGATAACTATTGGAGGTATCATGAGTGATGCTTTGTAAACCAATGTAACAATACAACTGGGATCTGAGCTGTTTTGCAGGAAGCTTATATTGATCTAAATGTACACTGTAATGCAGCTATACTAACAAAATCATATCAGATTTATCACTATCATTGGACTAGTTTTACAATCTTATATCAAATCCAGGCAGCATTGCTTTTCAACATTAAGATAACAGATTGCAAGGTATTCAGTGGTGCTAAATTCTTGCTAGTCATACTTGAAAGGCACAACTCAGCCTAGAATGCATTCATTCATTCATTGACTTGCTCAACAAATACTGACCACCTGATATATGCTGTGTAAAGTGTTTGATCCTGGTCATAGAACAGTGAACTAGTCATTGTCCCTGCTCTGGGTCTGGGTGAGAGTTTCCAGTTGGGAGGGCGGACGGAAACAGGAGGAATCAAATACTGGAGAAGCACAGACAATCTCGCCTAACCCTGACCTTGGGGATGAGAAATGACTTTCTGGAGGGAAGGATGGGAATGAAGGGAATGGTTCAGGCAGAGGGAACAGCAAGTTAGAAGCTTCCAAGGTGGGAGATGATGGGTGATGAGAAACAAAGAAAACTTGGTATAGCTGGAGTCTAAATTCTGAGAAATGGTGGTAATTAAGCACGATGTGGAGCAAGGGGTCATTGGGGCCTTGCTAAGGAATTTGGATTTTTTCTTGAGGATACAAGGATGCTGTTGAAGGCTTCTAACCAGGTGGGCAACATTCTGACTTGCTTAATTTCAATTTCAGGTTTCAGGCCCCTATCACACCTAGCAGGGAGACTTTCCAAGATACCATTGGAGACTCCTTTGGCATTGCCATTGTTGGCTTTGCGGTGGCCTTTTCTGTGGCCAGCGTCTACTCCCTCAAGTATGATTATCCCATTGATGGCAATCAGGTAAGTATACCACCGACAATGGGTCTAATTAGGCAACTTGAAATACTACTTTGCATACATAATATTGACGGTGCTGCATCTAAAAAAGATTCCTCCTTGCTCTCCTGCCAGGAGTTGATCGCCTTGGGAGCGAGTAACATATTTGGTGGATCGTTCAAAGGATTTGCAGCAAGTACTGCTCTCTCCAGATCGGGGGTCCAGGAGAGTACAGGAGGCAAAACTCAGGTCCTGGGGGGTCTTTGCTAAGAGGCCCATCTTTGCATGAGTCCCTGGGGATTTGGAACCCTGGGGGAAAGTTGAGTTTGTGATGAGAAATGTTCTCCTCTCTACAGATAGCTGGCCTTATCTCTGCCATCATCGTGCTGATTGTCATTGTTGCCATCGGATTTCTCTTGGAGCCTCTACAAAAGGTAGCACTCATTCCTCGGGCTGACATCTCTCTCCTTTGGATGATGAACCGAGGACTCTGGTTCTTAAACTCAGGAGGCATAAACTAAACTAGGGGAAATGAGTATCTACAAACTCTCAAGTACTTCTTAGCCAATATTCTATGGGCCAAAAATATTTCTTTCTCTCCTGGCACTACTTTATAAATGTTAGGAATGCAAATACCCAACAACGCTACTCTTAAAACGCTACACTGCCTTATCAGTTCTACTCTGCTGATCAACTCTACTCTTCAGCCTCTATGTGTTTACCCCAGATATGATTAATGTTTAGATTGGAAGGCACCCCGGCACTGAAGCTTCCATATGGGTTGACTAAAGTGAAGATTTTCTTAAAGGTTGATGCCATTGAGGCCTGTATGGAATTCAGAGAATGGTACTACCAACCACACAGCTTGTTCTTAGGAGTACGCCCTGCAGCTCCCAGAGTGTAGTTTGACTCCAAGACCAAAACGGTCAAAATGATGGATGGGAGCAAACGGTTAGACTTTGACCTTGCACCTTTACCCTCATGCTCCTTTGTCTGCCTCTCCAGAATTACTGTAATTTTTGAGGGTGTAGTTTTATGCTTTGTCCACCACTGTAGGACCCAAGTTACAAAAATAGCAGCGGGCCCTAGGAAACACAGGATCTGTAGTAAACCAAATGATGGTCAGTATATTGTTCTTTGCAGTGTTAATGTGGTTTTGAGGCAGTACAGAGAGCACTGGCTCTAGTCCTGTAGACATTCTTCTAATCCTGCTCTGCTGCTTATTATCTCTGTGATGTAGGCAGATTGGTTCACCTCTTGAACCTCAAGTTGCCCATTTGTAAAACACAGAGGGAAATAGCACCCACTTCACAGAGTTGTTGTGAAAATTAAATGAAATAGGGCATGTGAAGTACTAATATTTAGTCCAGGGTGTGGCACATGATAAACACTTAACCAATGATACCCTTTATTGGGAAGATTATTATTGTTATTCTAAACATCCATTTATACCTCTGACTACAGAGGACATAGACATAGGACACAGGCCACCAAAGTCTGCTGGTTTTTATGTAGGCCTTTTTCTTTGTTGGTTGGTAGCTGGAACATGAGTTTTATCCCAGGTTTCTGGTGTCCTGATGTGGTTATCCCAAACCTGGCCAAACAGTGCACAGTACTTGTCAAAATTATGCATTTTTATTGTGCTAACCTGATTTCCAAAGGAATGGCATGAAAGGAGTCAAAAAGTCACCCCTAAAGAAATATTATGTGTAAGAATGTATATCTCATTAAAAATAAATGCACACACAACCCCCCTACATAGAGAATTCAGCCCGGTGTACTTCTTCCTGTGTGTATCTTTGGTCTCTACCTCACCCACTTCAATTTGGAGAAACTAAAAAAAAAAAGCAATTGCCACTTAAAATCCTATCTCCTTTAAAAAAAAAAAAAAAAATCCTATCTCTTTCATAAATAAATGACACCAACAACACCGGCCAGGATGTTAATCAAAGGCCCTACTTTGTAAAGGATCCATCTGACAATTACTTCTTAGATCACTGTGTCTATAATGTTTTAGTTTCATCTAAATAACTGGTCTGTTTTATCATATGAAGGCAAAATAACCTTTCATGATAGCTAAGAATGAATGCTCCTTAAGCGCTTATTAAGTATCAGCAGAGTTCTAAGTGTTTTTTTAATAGTTAATCCTGAGTATCAGTTACAGTCAGGATAGCCAGTTCCTGGTAAAATGATCCCCCTTTCCCTGTCTGTGGCTTCTCAATGCTCTGTAATCTTTGTTTTTTTTTAAGGAGTTATTGTGTATGTATTTCATTGTAAGCTGTTACAAATTTTTTTAATTTAAAAACATTTTAATCGATGTATAGTTAATTTACAATGCTGTATTAGTTTCATGTGTACAGGAAAGTGGTTCAATTATATATTCTTTTTCAGATTCTTCTCCCTTATTGGAAGATACTGAGTATAGTTCCCTGTGTTATACAGTAGGTCCTTCTGATTTGTGGGTGTTTAGTCACTAAGTAGTCACTAAGTAGTTTAAGTCCGACTCTTTTGAGACCCCCATGGATTGTAGCCTCCCAGCCTCCTCTGTCCATTGGATTTCCCAGGCAAGAATACTGGAGTGGGTTGCCATTTCCTTCTCCAGGGAATCATCCTGATCCAGGGTTCAAACCTGAGTCTTCTCATTAGCAAGCAGATTCTTTGCCACTGAGCCACCAGGGAAGCCCCTTTGTTATTTACCTAGTTTCAAATTGTTTTTCCATGGAATACTGACTAGGTACGAATTAATGAAAAGAAAAAAATAACATGTCTCCTTTGCAAGTTGCACTTGACTTGTTTTATACTAAAGTTCCCCAAAGCAGGAGGCTTATTGTACAGAGTTCTATGAACCATTCATCCAGCTCCCACAGGGGTGGCATCTTACACAGCTACACAGCAATATCAAAACCAGTACATTGACACTGGAAGGACAGGTGCTGAAGCTGAAGCTCCAGTACTTTGGCCACCTGATGCAAACAACTGACTCATTGGAAAAGACCCTGACGCTAGGAAAGATTGAAGGCAGGAGGAGAAGGGGACGATGAGATGGTTGGATAGCATCACCAACTCAATGGACATGAGTTTGAACAAGTTCCCGGAGTTGGTGATGGACAGGGAAGCCTGGTGTGCTTCAGTCCATGGGGTCAAAGAGAGTTGGACACAACTGAGTGACTGAACTGAACTGAGCTGAAGCTTTGAATTCTGTTCCAAGACCCCCAAGCTCCCTGAGGTTTGTTTTTTTTTAAACAAAGAGCAACACCCACTCCCTACTACAGTAAATAGACACACACTAGACTATCTCTGATTAGAAAGAATTGCTTTCAGTCACAGGTCTTCAGATCTGCCTTTCTCTGTCCCCAGGTACAGATGAGTAAGTGCTATCAGATGGCACGTCCCTGTCACCGTGGTGGAGCCAAAATCATACCTGGGGATAGGTCAGAGTTCCAGGGCTGCTGTGCTATGCATTGGCATTGTACACAGGAAAAGGGTGTATCGTTTGATAGCCTTTGAGGCCCTTGAAAGGATTCACTTATCTACAGCCTTCACCTTTGCTTCTATATGGTTATTGGATTATCTCAAAGTACATCTGCTCTTCATGTTTCCATAGTCTGTCCTGGCAGCTTTAGCACTTGGAAACTTGAAAGGAATGCTGATGCAGTTTGTGGAAATACGAAGATTGTGGCGAAAGGATAAGTATGATTGTGTAAGTAGAGGTGATATTATCTGAGAGAAGAATTGGAATTGCATTTTAATGCTGATGTAAAATGTATATTTATATTGTAAACAAAAGGAAATCTTGTTTCTGTCTACCTGTTCAAATAACCTGTTTGTTTTATTTGCTATCTTGAAACTGCACACTCTAATGATTATTCTCTGGGATTTTAATGAAAAATGATGAGTTACTTACAAGTAGGAAATAGTCCATGAAGCGCAAAGAGACGACTTCTTAGATCTCTTCTAAAAATTCTTGTCGTCATCTCTAATGCCACAGAAACTCTGAATCTTACGGTATTCATTGCTTCTGGTCTTCATTACCTCGTATGGCAGTGTCCAAAGAAGAACTCAAATTCTGAACGTTCCTTTTGGAAACACTCTGTAAAGCCTCCCCTCACTCTCAACAAGCCTTGCTCTGAGAACCTGTGTCCCTAAATTATATCAGGGTCAAAGTCTGTGGTGTAAAAAGGCTTGTTAACATAGCCTATGGTTCTTAACAAGCATAAAGTAATAAGCCAGGTTTAGTTTTGCTGCTGCTAGATCAGTGTTAGGGACTTTTACACTTCTGGGGCATGCTAGGAGTCTGATAGAGATAAAAGTGTTAGTCGCTCAGTCGTGTCCAACTTTTTGTGACCTTATGGACTATAGCCCACCCACTAGTCTCCTCTGTCCATGGAATTCTCCAAGCAAGAATACTGAAGTGGGTAGCCATTCTCTTCTCCAGGGCATCTTCCTAACTCAGGAATCGAACCCTGGTCTCCTGCATTGCAGGCAGATTCTTTACTAGATGGGCTCCCCAGGGAAACCCCCAGCAGAGATAGTAGTCTTTAATTAAATCAGCAGACCAAAAGTAAGATATTAGTCCAGATTCTACCAATTAATAACAAACAGCAACTGGTTCTGGAATTTTAGCTGGGACAGATTCAGTCATTTCCTTAACTGATTCAGGGATGGGGTTAGAAAATGGATACACTCTCTCGGGATTTTTAAAAAGATTTGCTTGTGCTTCTGCAGCATCTGAACCTGAGCCAGCAGAATGACCAGAAGGCAGCTCCCTTCTGCTGTGTACTCCTGACCTCTGCTTTGGACCCTAGAAGTTCATGCTTTCTTATAGCTCTGAACCTAGGACACTGTATTTGAATCAGAGTAGTAAACGGTAATGTATGTGTTGCTTTTTTTTTTGACAGCTAATCTGGGTCATGACCTTCATCTTTGCCGTTGTCCTGGGGCTCGGTTTAGGCCTGGCAGCTAGCGTGGCATTTCAGCTCCTGACTATCGTCTTCAGGACTCAGTTGTAAGTGCTCATTGTGGTCTGCATCCTTTCAGGCTTTGACTTGCCTGGGTCAGAGGAGGAAAAAACCTGTCAATGGTTAGGGGGAAAGCAGTTTAGTTGATAGGTATGCAAATCTATCAAGACTGGCCAGACTGGGACTTCCCTGGTGGTCCAGTGCTTGATTCTGCACTTTCAGTGCAGAGGGTGTGGGTTTGATTCTTGGTTGGGGAACTAAGATCCCACAAGCCTTACCATGCAAACCCCACCCCCCTAAAAGAAAAGAAAAGAAGATTGGCCAGTCTATTCTGCCTCACTCCAAGGCCTGAAGGCAAAAGATGCCCAACCTTACATCAGCCGAATCTCACCAGTTGTTGGTCTGCTTCCTTCTTTGACAATTCAAATAAATCATAATTATCTGTTTACCCAGCTGTAAACTGGAAGTAATTCTGAGCAAGTTTACTGTCTTTGCCTCAGACTTGTTAAACACAGGGCAAGTGTTCCTGAGAAGATTCTGAGATTCTGTGTGTCTGAGGGAGGGTTGTTTCTCTGGGCAGGTTGTTAGATTGGACTCCCACCTGGAAATCATGGAGCTGGATTTAGAGAACTTTTCAAAGGCCTCTTTCAACCTAAAATGCCACAAAAGCCACTTAGAAGTCTTGATTTTTTTTTAACAGAATTCAAACAGATTTCCTCTCCAAACATCTTCTGGATTCTTAAATTTGTTATAAAATATCACCACCATGTGGTCACTCAGCCTTTGATGGATTATATGACGTGACAGAGAGAGGATTCTTGGGATCTAAGGTGTTCTAGAACAGAAGGTGTTATCATACTTAAGTTTG
Organism: Oryx dammah; assembly: GCF_014754425.2. Lineage (NCBI taxonomy): Eukaryota > Metazoa > Chordata > Mammalia > Artiodactyla > Bovidae > Oryx > Oryx dammah. Next base: position 49,235,200 of record NW_024070202.1, on the reverse strand, counting down.
ATGGACTGATGGAATACATTTACATTGAGATGTTCCCACACTCTTCTATTTACTTATATTTTCATTCATTTCTTGGGGACTCATCAAACATAAGAGACAAATTGAGTGGTTGTAGGCAAGCCATAATAGTTCTCCATGTCCTCATCCATACAACAAGGTGATTGTATCTGCCTTATTTCACCCAATAACTGTAATATTCAGAATCAAAATGGCAAAGGCAAATGGAAGTACTTTGTAAACTGGATGTGGGAGATGGGAGAGGAGGCACAGTTTTGGAGCTGTGGGAGGTCAGTCAAACAAGGTGTTTGCCCTCCAGGGCATGATGGCATGAGAATTCTCCAATCTTTAAATTTTGGATAAGCGAGCCTGCTTTGGGTTGCTAGGAAAACACCAGCGTTAGCCTTATAGGCTTAATAAATATGCATGAATGATTCACTTGGTGTTGATTTTCCCTACAGTCCCAAATGCAGCACCCTGGCTAATGTTGGAAGGAGCAACATCTATAAAAATAGAAAAGATTATTCTGAAGTAAGGTTCATTTTTTTACTCTTATTTGCTAAGTAATATTAACATAAATCTAATGGGCACCATCTAATATGATTTATCTGCCTTACAGATATATGAACCAGAAGGCGTGAAGATTTTCAGATGTCCATCTCCTATCTACTTTGCAAACATTAGTTTCTTTAAGCAGAAACTTATTGATGCTGTAAGGTTTGGGGTTATTAATTTTTTTTTAATTCCACTGAATACCTAGGAATGAAACGCTTATTCTATAATAAGGAGGAGGGTCACTGACTTCACATATACTGCAGATGGGTAGTGTTCATATTTTTGTATCCTTTGTCCCAGGTGGAACTATCTTATAAGGGGTCCATTAACATGTTAGGAAATGAGGCTCTTTATATAAGGTCCAATATAGAGACTCTTTTCATTATATATTGCTGTAAAGTAAAAAGATTTACCATAAGATAGATGCTCTCCTATAGATTTTCCTTGGGAATCAACTTCAGAAACAATAGGAGTCTTTAATATTTGACTGCATCATTGAAGAGATTCAGGATAGCAAATGAATACTTAAAAATGAATAAATAAAATATAAATGAATATTTAACACTAAATAACAACTAGTGTCCCTGGTGAACTGGAAAGAAGCTGACAAAAAAGCAGACTTTAAGGTTAAGAAACAAAAGCTCAGCACTCTTTCACGTTCCTTCTGGTCCACTCTGTCCCTCACATAGAGCTGCCTTAAGCCCTAACTAGTTTTAGTCATCTGTTGTGCATCAAATATCTTTCTACCCAAGTTTTTTTTTTTTTTTTTTTTTTTTTACAAAAATGGGATCAGATTGTCTATCTGGCTTTAGATACTGTTCTTTTCACTTAATCTAGTATCTTTTCATCTCACTACATTTTTTGGTCAAGGGTTTTTTATTATATAATTTGATCCTCCTTATTACTCTGGGCTTCCCAGGTGGTGTTAATGGTAAAGAACCCTCCTGCCAATGCAGGAGACATAAGAGATGAGGGTTTGATCCCTGGGTCAGAAAGATCCTCTGGAGGAGGAAATGGCAACCCACTCCAGTATTCTTGCCTGGAGAATCCCATGGACAGAGGAGCCTGGCCGGCTACAGTCCATGGAGTCGAAAAGTCAGACAAGACTGAGGTGACTTAGCACGCACACATGTACTTATTACTCTGGAGCTAAATAATACTGCAGTAAGAACACATTTGTTTTGGAAAGGAAAAAATGAAGGTTACCCTCATATCTAACACTAAAATTATAAGAAGTTCATATAGTAGATATTATAATTATATAAATTCTAATAGAATAAAAAATATCTAGAAGCAGGATACTAATTAGATATCACTCATATTCAACAAATGGAAAAAAATAAAATGAAATTCCCTAAGGGTTGTGTGGAAAGAAAACAAAAACTTCAAATAGTTTCGATCCATTTGTGGATACTCTAGGGATAAAACCTGGATGGTACAGAGGTTTTTCAATGTTAGTCAACTGCATAGAGTAGCAGACCATAGGTCTGATACAATGTCCTCAACGATGATGTTAAATTTTGAATTTCAAAGCAAATTTAAATTTTAATGTAAATATCTTTCATATATGTCCCAGTCCCTCAACCCATCCCACTTAATTATGCTATAATTATCCCATTTAATTAAGTAGAATTATGCTATAGCTAGAATTAGGTTATATAAGTAGAATTATGCTATACAAGTAGCAGAATATTCAGCATTCTTGTAACACACCGATGGGTTTTTCAGATTGGCTTTCGTCCACTACGAATTCTTCGCAAGCGCAACAAGGCTTTGAAGAAAATCCGAAAAATGCAGAAGAAAGGCCTGCTACAAGTAACACCAGTAAGTTCTTTCCCACATTTCTACGTATTACAGCTAAAATCTTAGTAAAAGGTAGTTCAAGTGGTTGGTTCCATTTCTTTTAATGAAATGGCAGATAAACAAGGTACTCCATGTGTCGATTAGTGTCATGTTTTTAGGGGTCTCTTTAAAATTGTATTCTCCAGGGAAAATGTTTATTCTCCAAATAAAAGAATTAAAATCCCATCACTTGAGCCAACTTTGACTCTATGCTTCAGAAATTCACTGGTTAACCTTAACATTCAGTGCTTTTCCTGGTCAGAGTTTTTATGCATGTTAGTATCCTCTCTTGCAGAAAGGATTTATATGTACTGTTGATGGCTTTAAAGATTCTGATGAAGAGCTGGACAATGATAAGATTGAAGAGCTGGATCAGCCCATCAATACCACAGACCTGCCTTTCCAAATAGACTGGAATGCTAATCTTCCTCTCAACATTGTGGTCCCTAAAATCAACCTCCACAGCCTCATTCTTGACTTTTCAGCAGTGTCATTTCTTGATGTTTCTTCAATGAGGGGTCTCAAAACGGTAATTTTTTTCTGAATGAAAACAACTAATCAGTGACTACAGGTTAAAAAAAAAGTTGTATTTGTGGACGGATGCTCCTTTAGATAACACATGCATGCTTAAGCAGAAGTAAAATTTAATCTTAGAATATTTCATGGAGGGAGTGCAGGTGGGGTGTGTTTGGTGGACTCTTTAAAGTGCATTTCCCATGAGACTGCATATAATTTCTGACATATGCTTATAGGCAATACTGCTCACAATCCTATTAAATTCCAGTTCTGCTGTGTTTCAAATCTTTGTGGGTATTCTATCTAAATTGTCCTGAAACAGAGATCTTGCAAGAAAGTAGAATAGTGGTCCTTTTATTTTTATCCTCATCTATCATAAGCCAATGAACTTTAACTTGGCTATATAACAATGTCTTTTTTTTTTTAAGTTAGATATATGAAAGAATATATGTCACGTATGATTTTAAAACACAGAACTGTAACAATCTGGTTGCAAGCTGTTTCCTTACCACAGGTTTGTCAACGTTCTAAAAGAGTTTCTAACAGAAATGCCAAAACAGATATAAAGAAAATTTAAGAATGTTAACATCCCCCTCTTTTGCTTTTTTTTTTTTAAACAGAAATCTGCCTACATAAAAACTGAGCTAAGATCTATTAAGTATAGGTGAACTGGATATAAAATTAGAAAACAGGATTAATTTTATCTCCTTCAAACTTAACCTTTTAAAAAAATATTAGTATCACATGACCTTTGAGACTGCTTTTTCTTTGTTTGCTTTTGTCTATTTATTTTTGTTTTGAAGGAGAAAATACACATAACATTTATTTTTTGATCTTGGCATATAGCACAAAAGACAGGGACTCTACCTTAGGTTTCCTGAAGGTCCTAATTCTTACTTCAGTCCAGTAGAGCCTCCAAAAGTTTTTACTGATGATAGTAGTGATATTAATGATCACTATTGATATTAATGTAAACAGGAAAAGCTACTTTCCTTATCTTTTATAACCTTACTCACATCACTACTGGCATTTGTTCTGAGCCTCGAGACCAGGAAAATGGATAAAGATTCTTTGGTGCTAGACACATTCAGGCACTGTGGACAGGAATAATGAACAACAAATGGGTTATGGGTTTTTTAAAACGTTTGTATAGATAGAAAGCTCTCGTAAAGATCATTCCATAGAAGAAACTGTTTAAAAATTACATCAGAGTTCCTCTTTTGAGTCAGAGCAGACATTTTTCCATCATATTTCCTTCAAGAATGATCGTCTTTAACTTTTGACTGAAGAGAAGAGTTCTTTCCTTTAGACTTCTGTCATAGAGCCTTGTTATTAATTTTAGTATCTCTATAGTATTATCTTTTAAAAATGTAAAGGGCTCTGAAAGCAACATGTTAGCGTAAGACACAATTATGATAGTTTTCTTTACGTTTCTGACAAGTGAAACTGTTCCCTAAGGAAGATCTGCTTTCTTTTTAACAGATTCTACAAGAATTCATCAGGATCCAGGTAGATGTGTATATTGTTGGAACTGACGGTAAGTTGTTTTATTTTTATTTTCTGACAATCCCTTTACTGTTAGCTCTCAATCTAGACAGCTTCTCCTAAGAACAGGCATTTTTTATGATCACCAAGAAGGTCTATTTGTAGATTTCCAACAACAATCTCCAGGGAAACGGCATCTTTATATTTGAGTTGTGTTGATACATAATTGACTTTACAATTTTAATTCTAGTTTAACAGGCAGCAAAGGAGTGAATATGTAACCTAAGTTTACTCTAAACTTTCTAAAAAAGTATGTTTACTCTCTTCCTTGCCTCCATTGAATTAGCAGCCCATAATTACCTGGTTTCTGTTTCACTTCACTGATGAGGCTGCCCTTGCCAAGGTCAACAATGATATCCCGGTGATCAAAGATCAACCACCCCCATCCCAGCCTCATTCTCTCGGAGCTTTAACAGCGGGCTCTTTCTTTGGCCTCTGTCTCCCTGACTTTTGAAAGACCTTTCTTCTGAGTCCCTTCCCACCCTTCTCAGAGCTCTGCAGTATCTCACATTGGTTCCTATCCACACTGCTATCTATGTTAATGAACCCACAAACTGTATCTCCAGCTCAGACCTTTTTTCTGAGCAGCAGACCCGTGTATTCAACCATCTGGATGTCCTCCAACTACCTAAGATACACATATTCAAATCTAAATATATACATCCCCCCAACTACTACTTCTTTTCTATCTTGGTCACTACATCACCACATACCCACCCAGTTGCCCAAAGTACAAACTTTGAAGCCATCTTTAATCTCTCCTCCCCATTCCTCTATATTCAGTGAGTCACCATGAATATTTAATATTGAATCAGTCTCTTCCTCTCCATTTCTACAGCCTTAATCTAGCTCCTTATCCTTTCTCATCTAAGTCCTCTGAAAGAACTAATCAGTGTCCTTGTCCATCCCTAGAATGTTCTCCCATCCCATTTTCTGACTCATCCCATTAATCTTTCTCATGAAGCTTATAGTCCAGTGGGAAAGCCTGATAATACAAAGATATTTCAGGTAATGAAAAATGCTGTCAAGAAAAAAATCAGGGTTGAGACACAGAGCAACAGGGGTAATGCTATTTTACACAGGTGATTAAGGATGTCCAGAAACTCAACATTTGAGCAGAGACTGGAATGAAGTGAAGGAATCAATCTTAAAAGTGTCTTGGGAGAAAGCATTTTAGGGAGGGGAGGACAAGTGAAATTGAGGGAGGTATAAAACTGGCATTAATTTTTGCTCTGTACTGGCTCCTGTCCATAAAATCTACAGATATACCCTAGTTTCAAGGGTTCCTTATAATTAAAAATATCCTCTTAATCTCAGTAATCCTTTAAACAATTTTACTCTTCCATCATCCCAGTTCTCTTGAAAGCATCTCATCCTGCTGCCTCTGCTGCCTGGCATCCCTCTAGGTCCTTAACTAAGATCATCACCCTTGCTCACTGAATGCCACCTGCATCCTGACAACCACAGTGCTCTCATCTCCCTCTACTGCAGTTACTGCTAGGTCTTGTCCTTGTTGAAAGCTTCCCTGTGAACAGACTTTCCCACCTCCACGCTTTCATACCTTCTCTTCCTCCTCTTTCCCCAAATCCTAGGCATTCTTTAAATGGTATCTGCTTCATTAACTTTCCCAGAATCCTGCCAAGAGGAAACAATCTTTACCCTTCTCTCTCTGAATTTCCACAGCACATGATCTGTGCCCCTCTTATTCATTTGACAACAATGTGAGGACCTACTATATTCTAGGCATTATTTTAAGAACCAAGAAAACATTAATTTAAAAAATTAGATTGCTTCCTACCTCTATGATTCTACTTTTCATTAAGATAATATGTATGTGCTCTGTCTTCCTCAAGGGCAAAATTCACGTCTAATTTATCTTTTGATCCTACCCAGCCAGAGCTTTGCATATAATAGACATGAGGCAATATTTGATTGACTGATCTCAGCCAACGATGCTGGTTAGTTCTTCCAAGAATAAAAGTAATTCCTCAAAGATTACTGGAGAGGTAATGGAGGGAGCCAAGGAAGACGTTTTCTGATGGTATCCAGCAGCTTTGGTAAAATGGACTACAGTAAGCCAATTGGTAAATCCAGAACCATGACATTGGTCCATGACTATATGTTCTATTTTGGCAGAATCTCCATTTTTAGTAATAAGCCACCTTTGAAACTCCTGTTATTAACAAGAGAAATTAACCCACAAGGCTCCTGCCTAAAAGTGTTTCTCATTTGATCCTTTTTGGTATTTTACATGTAATTTTATTACAAAGATGTCCTTCAGTTCCAGAAGACATTGTACTAATGGTACACTAATATTGTATGGCTACAACTCCAAAACACTTTACCGAACACCAGTGAAACGCACATTTGAAAACAGACATTCAAGTCCCCAACCTCAAGGAGAAACCCATGGTCAAACACTTAACTTCTGTTATTCTTTATTTCCTCTCTTCAGATGACTTCATTGAGAAGCTTACACGGTGTGAATTTTTTGATGATGAAGTCAAGGACTCAATATTTTTCTTAACAATCCATGATGCTGTTTTGCATATTTTGATGAAGAAAGATTATAGTACTTCAAAGTTTAATCCCATTCAGGTATCAACTTTTGGGCAACTTTCATGTTTGTATAAACCACCACCAGTACTTCTTAAATTTCTCTTTATTTTTCAACATTAAAAAGCATATTCCTAATTCTTAATTCCATCCTGGTTTTCTCAGGAAGTAGAAGCAAAATCTGATGATTTCACCATCAGTACAAATGGAGGGTTACGTAATCGGGAATGTCAGGTAAGAATCTTCAGCAGGTTTATGTATACATAGACAGTATGACAAAGAACTTTCAAAATGCTGAGGCCTTTTCCAGCACGCTACAGAAAGTCCAGCACCTGTTTGAGCCTCTGTGCCTCATTCCTAGAAAACTGAAGCAATCCCCATCTAATAGGGACATAAGGGGAAAATAAACTCAGATCAATACAAAAAGAGATGGAAAACAGTGATCCTAGACCTCTTATTGCAATAATGAGCATATAGAAAGAGAGTGTTTTATGTTTTCAAAGTATTTACAACCAAGATCTTATTCTGGTCTTGTCATAATCCATGAGGCAGAGAAGAAAATACTATTTCTACCTACAGATGAATTCATGATGGAGCTGAGAAGCTAAGTACACTTCCTGACCCCTAGAGGCATGGGAAGCCCCCAGCCAGTATCTAGCTCAGTGCTGAATGTTAGGTTCCTTCACTTCCTTACTAGAAAGAGTTGCCAAATCATTTAACTGTATAGTGCCATTTCATTCTAGAACATTCATTTCTAGAATATTCAGTCCTTTAAAGGTCTGTCCCTAGTTTGGGAAAAGCAGAACTACAAATCAAAATGAGTATCCCCTATAAAGCAAGTATATGGTAAGTGCCTTACATTCATGATTTCAATCTTTACAACATGCAAAGAAGATATCTTCATTTCACAAATGAGGAAATTAGAAGGGCTCAGAGTTAAACTAATTTGCTTAGGGTCATGTACCAAATTGACAGCAATAGGATTTGAAGCAAGATCTGTCTGATGTCAAGATCTATCTTCTACAGACTATATTATACTGGCTCTATCCTTTGGTGAAAAACTATTGGAAGTGAGGGTCCCAAGGAAGAATCCAATGCTTGTCTTCTTCTCTCATATGAAGAAAAGTCTAAGCGTATCAAAAAGGAATTTAAGTTAGAAGCAATGTATAGCATTAAGATAACCCTGTGTGATTATTAAGAGCTCAAATAGAAAAACCTTAGATAAAAAAGCCATTCCAGAAAATTTGACAGACCTGAAGGGTGAGGGGAACCATAATTCTGCTTCCTGGGGTTGTTTTCCAGGGAAATTCACACCTAGCACCGTGTCTGAGGACTCTATAAAGAGAGCCTTACCAGAAACCCTCTGCCCAGTAGCTGGACTCAGAATTGTCACCAAGTTTTAAGGGATAAAGTAAAGGAACAGAATTTCAATCCAATGTCTGATCAAAGCTTTAGAACCAACTGTCAGACAGAATATAGTCAACACCATCCTGTATCTGTTTCTCTATATTTTAAAAAAACAAGCATTTAACACAAGCCCCTTGCATTACTTAGAGGAAGATAAAACTGGCGGTTGTGGTTATGCCACCAGTGGTGATTCATGTAAAAGCTGAGTGTCCCTAGCCAGCACACATAAGCCCTTGGAGTTTGTGTGGCCCCTGAAACAAATGTGAAGAAATAATTACTAAATACATTATATTATTTTGGTTAAATTAGGCCTTTGAAAAATACACTTCTACTACAACATGGTATCACATGGGTCTACATTAACCAAATATCCCTGGAAGATGTTTGATCATTAAAATTGAAGACAAATTTGTTGGTGAATCCAGTAAACTCTAGCTCCCAATTTTAATCAGATTTTACTCCTTTTCATACAAGATATGATTATTAAAAGGGATAGAACTTAACAAGTCTTTTAAAACAAAAACTTTCTCTCTTCTTCTAGGTACCAATTGAAACAAAATTCTAAACAAAATGTCTCATCCCTCACATAAAGAAGAACTTTATACCCAGAAAGTTATTGCTAAGTTCATACATTGTATGAAGAGTATTTCTGACAGAAATTATGTTTCAAACTTTGGAACGAGATTGTTCTAGCATGGTATATTTTTCACATATCTAGTAACCAATTATGTAAATGCTTTTAATTTTCTACTTTGTAGATTTATCAAAAGAAAATTATTTTGTTTACAAGTATTTTTATAGCACTGACAGATTTCCATCAAGCCACTACTTTTGTGCAGTTTGCAGTGCATTTGCACCACTGCTTTGAATCTTGTAATTTATATAGTTCATACTGACATATATTCATTTAAAAAAATCAATTGTACAATAGGTGTGTCTTGCTTTATTAAGTTTCTTATTAGCTTTCTGAAACATGCTGAGTCCTCTTTACAGTGATCTGACTGGAAACCTGCTACATGAGAATCCTTCTAACCTTTCTGCAATGAGACTTGTATTTTATAAATTTATTTATTTTATGTAACAGAAATTAAACATCATCACCAACAGTAAAAGATTCAGTGGCCTCTGTTCAACATAAAGCCACTCTGTTAACGGGAAAAGTTGTCCCAGTTGTTTTAGATCTCACTTCTAAATGTCTGTCAAAGTACTCTTTCATCCTTTATTAATAGTCTTACTGAGAGGGCTTGTCTACTTGACTTAAAACCAATTACAGAAAAATAAAACAAACACTTATTCACATATATTCTCTTAATTAAAAACTAGAATCTCAACACTTTTTATAGCAATGTATCTTAAACTTTTTGAGTCATGGACATCTTATAGAGCCTCATGTACCCTATGAACTTTGGGGAAAAAATACACATACACATTTGTGTATGATGCTCTATGAATCTCAGATTAAGAGCTCTTCCTTTATAGAGGGCAGGGAGTAGAAATTGAAAACATGAGCCTATTTAATTGATCATTTGCCTTGGGAGTGGGACAAATGCCTTACATAGAACTGACATGTCTGCATCTTCCCAAGCAAAGGTGCCCTCTATGCTCTTCTTGCCAACCAAAAGGAACAAGCATTCCAATTACTGCACCTCCATCACAATCCATTCAACCATAACATCTTGAGGTTCACTTTCCTCATCCTTAAATGTTTTATTTTCTCTGAGGCCTCTAAGATGAATATGCTGAGTAAGGGGTATGCATGGAGCTGGACCTTGACTTGCCTGCCTCAGAGCAAATACTGGAAATTGACTAGGACCCAAAACTCTGATCTTTGATTTAGGAAGATGTCAAGAGATTGGTGCTGGGAGATAAAAATAAAACTTACACAAATCAGAGCAAGACTGAAGGGGAGAGGACATCCAATGATCAACTGGGAGACAGAACCACTTGTCAAGAAGCAGCTGTATTACTGAAATTAAGAAAGGCTGGCGCTCATCCATGCCAAGCAGGTTTATCTTCAAAATCATTTTCTAATACTAACTCGTGCATGTGATACATATTCTTGCCTAAACACAGTAATTTCTCATTGAGAAACATAATGTCTTAAATGCAAGCTGGACCACCTACTGCGTAAACAAGAGAACAAAGAGGAATATTTCATATTTGCCTGCCATCTTTACCTGGACATCTACAGGCCAAAACTTATCTACTGATCTTCTCCCCCTCATCAGCTCTACTAGCATCTTTCCACCCCAGTTAATGCCAACTCCACAGTCTTCCAGCTGGTCAAGCTGAAAAATCTGTCAGGAAATTCAGCTGACTCTACCTTATATCTAGAACCAGCTCATTTAACTCTCAAAAAAGTCCCCATAAGGTAGGTTCTATGTTTATCCTCATTTTTCAGAAAAGCAAAATAAATCAAGGCTTAAAGATTAAATAATTAGTCTGAATTGCATATACTTGCTAGTTCTATAGGTAGTAGAACCAGAATTCAGTCCAGTCTTGACTCCAGAGCTCAGGCTCTTAATCTTTAGGAAATATTCTCTCCAGAGAAACAAAAACCTATCTAAAATCTGATCTAGCACAAGGCAGGACTAAACTCAGGAACAATATAGATGCATTCTACAGATAAGTTCCAAAGTCACTTATTTAGCATTGCACAATTAAATATACCCAGAAAAGCAATTAGAAAACATTAATTCCAGAACCAAACAAATTATCTCATTATGGTTGTATATATATTCCATTTTTGTAATATTTTTTAATGTTTTTTTTCCACCTGGCCACTGTATTTTGAAAAAGAACATAAAATTTTTTGAGGAAAACTTAGGGACTACTAAATTTAGGGGTTAGAATATAAGCTCGTAATTGGTAGGGATCGTATCTATTTTATTCATCATTGTATACCTGTGTCCATCATATAGGTGTTCAATTTACATGTAGAAATTGAACCCAATCATTACATTCCTTTGCTCAGAACTTCACAATGGCTTGCTATGTCAGAGCAATAAGGTCCAAGTCTTTACAATGGCCTAGGAAGCCTGTGATCTTTCCATTCCGCTGTCATTACCTCTCTGACCTCTTCTTACTACTCACTCATTTGTGCTAGGCTTCTTTAAGGCCTTCATAGATTCTGTCCTCTGCTTGGAAAGTTCTTCCACATAATATATGTGGTTAACTCTTACTTACTTCAAATCTTAGCTCAAATGTCAACTTTTCAATGAATTCTATCCAGACTGCTAGATTTAAAATCGCAAATCTATCAACACATTATTCTTACTTTCCCTTTATTCTTATTTTCCTGACAAGTGTGATTTTATCACACTTCTAGCATGTTTTATAATTTAACGAAATTTACTGGGCTTCCCTGTTGGCTCAGAGGTTACACCATCTCCTTCAATGCAGGAGACCTGGGTTCGATCCCTGGGTTGGGAAGATCCCCTGGAGAAGGAAACGGCAACCCACTCCAGTGTTCTTGCCTGGAGAATCCCATGGACAGAAGAGCCTGGTGGGCTACAGTCCACAGGGTCGCAGAGTTGGACATGACTGAGCGACTTCACACACACACACACACACACACACATTGGTCATCTGTCTCTAAAGACTTGTGCATCCCAAGTGATTAGTGAATACCGTGAGTGGCTGGCCATTCCCTCCTCCAGGGGATCTTCCTAACCCAGGGATCGAACCTGGGTCTCCCACATTGCAGGCAGATTCTTTATCAGCTGAGCCACCAGGGAAGCCCAGGAAGGGTAGGGATACGTACAGACTGGGAGCTTAGATCAACATGTACACACTGCTATACTTACAACAGATAACCAACGAGGACCTACTGTATAGCACAGGAGCTCTGCTTAACATTCTGCAATAACCTAAACCAGAAAAGAACTTGAAAATGGATAGATGTATATATGTAACTGAATCACTTTGTTGTATACTCAGAACTAACACTATTAATCAACAATACTCCAATATAAAATGTTTAAAATTTGAAATGGCATCTAGCATATAAATGAATATATTTCACATGGTGTATGTTCAGTACATATCTGAGTACAGGCCACAAAATACTACATTTACCATGGATTATTAAGGTGCTTAACCAGAGCATGAAGCCTATTATTTAGTTGTCAGCTCTGCAACTAACATGATTTGTACACCGAAGTTATAACAGTGGTTATCTCTGGAAGGGAAAATTATGGTAGTGATCAAGGGAGTCTTTATTTGTAATATGACATATTTCTCCCCAAAATTTACTGCTTGTATAACTGAAATGAATACAAATTAAAAAAAAAAAATTAAAAGGTTTTGAAAGCAACACATAGGAAGAAAAGTAAAAGGGAGTAAGATTTTCAATGTGAAGACAGAGAACAATTTCAAAGGTAGATTAACAGGAAAAAGTGAAAGTGTTAAGTCACTCAGTCATATCCAACTCTTTGTGACCCCACGGACTGTAGCCCACCAGGTTCCTCTGTCCATGGGATTCTCCAGGCAAGAATACTGGAGTGGGTTGCCATTTCCTTCTCCAGGGAATCTTCCCAACCCAGGGATTGAACCTGGGTCTCCCGCACTGTAGGCAGACTCTTTACTGACTGAGACACCAAGAAAGACTAGATTAATACGAAACAGACTTAAATACAGTATTAAAGTTGGTGCTTACAACTAACTTAAAATAGAAATAGGATATTCTGTAGACACAGGCTAGAGTTTTAGAAAGACGTGGTCCTGACCAAGTGATAAAAACTCACGACCCACCATTGTTCATTTAAATCCTGTGATTCTTTAATGCCTAAAATTTCAAATGGGAGATGAGGAAATTAAAGTTTAATATTAAAATGTTGCTTTAACAATTCTGCCTTAACACTTTTCCCCTCAAAGACAGAAAACTGAAGGGGCATGAATCAAAACAAAAAATGTTTGAAAATTCAAATATTTTTATTAGTATTATTACCAATATTTTAACTGGCTTACCTTTCTTTCCCCTTTAAGTCTAGTATATCCAATATTGCTTTATTAGATTGTGCATATATTGTAGTAAGTAAAGCCTGCTTGGTCTAGGCCACAACTGAACAGATTACAATTACAAATCAGTAAAGAAAAATAAATCCACTTTAGTTAGAATATAGTATGATTATGTCAAGCGTCAATTAACATCAATATACCAATTTGGTGGTTGATCTAATAATCAGAAAAGTGTATTTTTGTTTCAGGTACTTGAGATTTTTCCACACTTTTTTTTTTTCCATTAACGTTTTCTCAAAAAAAAGTTTACATGGTTTTTCCAAAAACTCATATGAAATGTACCCTTCCAGTACATCAGAACAAAGCCAAAAGCAGCTCTGTATACTTCATATCATAAAATGACCTATTTCAAGTTTAAAAATATGGTCAAATTATCTTTTCCATTTATATTAGTGTTAGTTTCTTATGCAATAACTTGAGCAAGTGGTTTTTTACAGGGCAAAATGAATATTAAGTAGTTTCTTACAATCTTTGCAACTGATCATTTTCTCCAATACTATATATTATACTTTGAACAAGCATGTCACTTTAGAAATATTAACATTCACCTTGCTGGTTAATCTCCAAAAATGTGAAATTCTGCTGTAAAAGTTGTATCGACGTGGACAATTCTGCAGTCTCCCAAAAGTGTCATCATTAGGTAAAAACTCACCTAGGCAAAATAGTATTTATGCTTTCATTTTATTGTTTTTAAGAATTAAACTGCCACCTCAGTAGTCTTTTAAGAGCAATATAATGAAACATACATACATTTAATTTAGACTTACGTCCATCATAGCTTCAAAGGCTTCCCTGAAATAAGGCTGGGATTCACATCTTTTTCCTTAAGGAAAGAAACACTAACAGTAATTTTGTTATCCTTCTACCCACCCACCCTCATTCACACAATAACTAGATGAATTCAAGTCTAACACCATTAAAAAAAAAAAAAAAAAAAACTGTCTGCTACAACACATTTATCTGAACTGCCTCCCTGCATAACACATATTTCTTTAACCTAACCAAAAAATTTTAAAGCCTACGAGACTTAACATGTGGAATTTTACCGTGATAACATTTTTTTGTTCAATACATTCAATTCTAGTGAATTTCAATTAAATCAGGTGAGCTCTTCATAAATAGCTGAGAAGCTTTAAAGTGAGTTTTGTTATTTCCTATTACATGAAACCAAATTATTGGTACTGAATTTTCAATAATATTTTAACAGCGCCAAAGAGGGCCATTAAAGGTAATCAAGTTTGCACCAGTCCAAGTACCTACAGTAATATGATAGACACACTCACCACCATTTCACACTATTTCACTCCTATGCTTCTAATAACAATTTCTCATTAGAAACACTGCATTAACACTGAACTCTCAAATTGCTAGGTGTGAAAAATCACGTACTTTCACTTAAAAAAAAAGTGTATTATTTTCAGCTGGTCATGGTTGAAAGGGCTATTTATATTATTTCAGCTCTAAATTTATAGATGACTTTGCATCAGATTATCCAAAGTGAGAAACTGCTTTGCCTGTTCCTGACAGAATTAAATGGTAAATTAGCCATCAGTTCACCTCTTGTCAAAAAGAAATGTTCTAAATTTATACACTACAAACTATTTAATAATAAATGGTATCTGTATACTACGCATTTCATGTTTATGTTATGCACCATTTTAGGGGGGAGGAAGTACTTCACAGGGGTGTATTCAAAGGATATATAGTAATATCCTAAGAATGTTGATTTATACATATGAATTCTGTATAAACTGTAAGTGGTCATCTTAGCTGGACTGTAACAAGCCCCTATAATGCAAAAGCTGACTCCGAAGGCACCTTATAATGCACTGAAATTCACAATTTACACATTACTTTTCTCTTCAATACAAAATCATCTGGTAGTCTTCACTGTTGACTCTATGCTAAAAAAATATTCCAAGTTTTAGACTGCTTAACCAATAAAAGAAACAGGAAGTCAGTAACAGTTTTTAAATGTTAAGTTAGAGAAAAACACCTTATCATACAGTAATGAAACCTGAGCAACGCAAATATGTGATTACAAGAACATCCTTCATTAATACAGTATTTAAATTCCTCCATGGCATTCAAATTATACTTTAAAACCCAATAAACAAGAATCCACTTAAGCACAGGATCAAATTCTACCATGAAATGAGGAATTACATAAAGCCTATTCAGCCCTAAATATTTAGTTTCAGACAATGAGCAGAGAGGAACACACTTCATCTAAAGAATACCACTTATACAGTTCTATAAAATGTTACTTAAGGTTAATAAGTGTGATGCATCATATGACTCCAACCATTCGGTAAAAAGCATTAATGAGTAACAGCATCCCCAACAGCTTGGAGCCTACAGAGTTGAATACTTTGGCCCTATCTTTCCAAAAATACAAGCAATGCCTCTTAACATTACAGACATAAATATTCTTAGTACTGGAATTTCAATGTATTTTGGTGCTCCTGAGGCTGCCTATAAATGAAAAGGCATCCAAGTGAAGTGCATTATATACCTAATATACCTCAAAATTTCAGTGCCTAAAATGTGAAATAATTTTTTACCATTTAACAGTCTGCCTTACAGTAAATTCTATTAGATTTTTACTTTTAGGATTTTATTGTAACTTTGGGAAATTAGTGGTAAAACATATGGTTTAAAAAACAGTATGTGGCTGCACTTAAGTTCACATAAAAATAGTATTTTTACAACCATATTGAAGTTTAATCCTTTTACACAGGTTAACAAAATGTATCACAAGAAAAACTTAAACACTGGGTTTAACAAAAGACGTACTTTTGAAAGTGGAACAATGGAAAAATGTTTTCAATTTCTTTTTTTTTTTTTACAAATGGTCACCTCTGGGTCAATTTACCACACTAGGGGAACAAAGTTCTTAAAATATAGCTGTGCTCAACTGAGCCACTTAACTGCACTACAGTATAGTACTTGAAATCAATCCTAAGGTCAAGATTTAAAACCATTTTAAGAGACAAGACCCTAAGTGTTGTACAGCCACCTCAGCAAGAGGTGCTTTTCCTTCCCCGAACAGTCAAAGCTTAAAGAAAAGATTGACTATACACATAAGTTTTGTTTCCTCCTCATGTCATCAGTTCAGAGTGCTATTATCATTGATAATACGGTCTATATCTTGTCTGATCTGGATGATGTGGTCCAGGTAGTGGGGTTTGAGAAGGTGGACCCTGCATTCGTGGAGGAGGAGGTGGCCCTCTCGGAGCAGGCCATATACCAGGACTCATTCCCCCTGGTTGTGTAAATGGAGGGCTCAGAGTTCCTTGATCTTCAGTGAACTGGGGTAAAGAGTTGGGATTGTAATGGTGAGGAGGGGGTGCAGTTACAGGTGGACCACCATGTTGAGGTGGGGGAGGTCCTGGAGGAGGATGATTCATATAAGGTGGCATCTGGGCAATAATATGTCCAGGGGGAGGGGTAATTGGTGGTGGAGCAGAGGTCATTGGTGGAGGTGGAGCTTGGCTATACACCAAGTGAGGAGTACCTGCGGCCTGGGGAGGATGTGGCATTGGATGGCTTATTGGTGGTGGAGGAGGTGGGGGTGGTGCATAATGTTGCTGTGGAGGCATAATATGATGAGGGTGCGAGACCACTGGTTGACCCTGATATTCAGGATGATGGTGAGCAGGTGCGGGGGCAGGAGGTGGTGGTTCTCTAGCACCTGGATTTGAGTCATCCTGAATAGGGACAGTTATTAAATTGCTGTGTTTTCTTGTTGAAATACGAAAGGTTTCCTGACTGACTGAGCGAGGAGGAGGTGGAGCCATGGACAACTCAGCTGGAGGAGCACGGATATCCTCATGTGGCTGATTATAGTGCTCGTGGGGCACATGTTGCAAAGGAGGCGGTGGCATCATGATGTGCTGCTTTGGCGGAATATGGCTCACATGGTGCTTGTCTGGCGGCATGATAAAACGATCGGGGATTTCAGCTGGTGGGGGGGCAATCGGAGGAGGATGAACATTTTCAAGTGAAGCCCGGGTAACAGGTTTTCCAGCTCTCATATGGCGGTGGTTGATATGAGCCTGTAAGTCTCTCTGAGACAAGTATGTTCTCTTGCACCCTTGAACAATGCTACACATGAAGAGAGAACCTCGTGTACACTGCTCAATTCGCTGCACAGGATCACTACAGCTAAATTAGAAGGGGAAAAAAGTTTGATTTACTAAAAACAGACTATAAAAATAATGTACTAAATTTTAAAGATATGACTAGTTTTAAATTTTATTATGGAAAACATTGCAAAAAGTTCACAATTAAAAGTTATAGTTAATGTAAGTGAAGCTTTAATCTTTTCCACTTTGTGGTTTGTTTGCTATTAAGCATCAGCATTTCTGTCAACATCAAAATTCTTAAGAAAAAAATTTTAAGTGTTTATCAAACAGGGTAGGTTTGAAGCAAAACCCTTTTCTTACCAAGATTTAGAATTTATCTGATTTCACAAACAATTCTATGTTTTGAATCCGTGTGCAAAAAACCCCAAAACTCCAGGAAGGGCAAACCAAAGGATCTTGTCAGAATCACAAAATGCAAACCTGTAGAGTATTTATTGACCAGTAAGCAATTTTCTGAGCAAATAATACTACGTAGAAGATACTAAGTGAAAGGTGTTATAAGAACTACAAAAATAAACAGGATCATCCTAACCATCAAGGTTCTTAATATTAAACAATATTTTAAATTCAAACCATGAATGCCAAGAGTCCTTTCAAGGAGGGGGGTCTTCCTGAATTGTCAGACAAATTTACTACTACAAAGTATTACACACTCCTACTTTTCTAAATTATAAACACTAAATTTAACTAATTATTTTCTTAATAAGTCAGGGTTAAATTGTAACTATTCTTCATCTGCTGTTTTTTAATCCACTTTTGCCTTTAGAAGGCTTCTTGAAACAACAGAAAGAAGACTGAACTAGGAATTGGAACTGGGACCTAGTATTGGCTAAGATCTTGGAGAAGTCATTTAAACTTTGTTTCTTTATCTGTAAAATGGGTTATAACATCTAATCTAACTCATGCTTTTATATAGACTTCACCCTACTTAACAGAACATTTGAAACATCAATGAAACAATGAAAATGACAGGACTTAATGATTAGTTAAGCACTAAACATGTATAAGCTATCATCATTGAATATGTGGATCAGGTCATATGACCTGTATCAAATGGCTCCATATTCTTGATTTGGAGTGGTGGCTGGTATTTCTTCCTCACTGTAGGCTGGTACTACTTCGTCATACTTAGGAGGCTTCCCTTTAGTGGCCATTTGGCACACTTCTCATTTTTTGCTTCTAATTTACTATAAACTCTGAAATAGCTCCACAGTAACAGGATTGGGGGGTGGAGTGTATTTCTTTGGGTGATGCTTAAGCATTAGTATATAATATTTACATTAATTTGGGTTGTCATTTCTTCACTTTCTGACCCAGGTCTGTTAATCCAGATAAGCTTATGTTTTAATATCCCTAACAGCCAACTGAAGTTACACTGAAAAACTTGAAAACTAAATTCCCTTTTAAATATTAACATCAAAACACTTACATAAAAGAGAAAACCTTCTGATGTCCTCTACATGGTGTTTTACAACATCCAAAATCCCTTATCTCAATGAGGCAATCAAATTTACTATAGAATTTAAGTGGATGTACACTGTGTTGGAAAACCAGGCACTACAGAAAATGAGGCAAATAATGAATATGCACTGTCAATTTCCTAATTCTTTTGAATTATAATTCTATTGAGAAAATATTCTTTAAACTCACACTATAAAATTTATAATATATGACTTTAAAGGGCTAATAAAATATGCTAAGAGAATTAGTTCTTACTGGTTTGTTAATGAATCATTCATTCTCTCCCACAGATGCTTATCTTCCTACACCATAAAAGAAAACTATCCCTTACAACTGTCCACAATTTTATTATCAACTAATATTACAACCCTTGGGATAGGTTCTAACTTAGGTTATAAGTGACCTAGAAAGCCTACACTTGTCCCAAAGAAGTTTCTCTCAAAGTTTTTCTTAAATCTTCTATCAGGGGTTCTGAATTGATATAAAAATTCATACTTTATTCTGGATCCTTACCATTCCCAAACAGATCACTATCGATCAACACCTCCCTATGGTCTTAATTTGTCTGAGCCTGTCTTAGAACATGAAGGTGTTCTAAGATGTACTCAAGACATAATCAGATTTAAAGTCAATAAATAAGAGTTTATACTTACATAGTACTTGCTATCTGCTACTCATTTACTTCTAATAATAACCCAGGGAGGTAAGTACTATTATTAGCTCCATTTTACAGATAAATCATCTATGTGACACAGTTAATAAATCACAAAATAGAGATTTGAATCCAATAATTCTAATTCCAGAGTCTTTGCTCTAAATCACTACATGATACTTACTACCTGTCTAGCATCCCATTAAAATAAGAAAGTATTTTTGGTTTATAATGCTAACTTTGTAATGTATTTATTATTGTTATTTTGGCCAATGATAATAACTGATAATAGCTAATTAGCCCTATCCTAAGGAGAAGGTTATAGTCAACTCTAAGCTCACAGAGAAACATTTGCCAGGTCTACACACTTGACATCTTGCCAATGGTCTATATCATATCCTTACCTTTAACCTAGATCATAAATCACTGTATCACAATCCTTATTATTTAAAAATTTAATGATGATCTTACCCCGGACACATCTTATCTCCCTTTTTTTCATGTAAAATAGCACAGTCATAGCAAAACACATGCTTGCATGGAATCTGCAAACAGAGACATGTTACAGTTAATATTCTAGAGCAAATTAAAATACTTCGATAAAAAGCAACAGTGAGCGCAGTGACCTAGACATGGAAGGTACTTAAGAACTGTTGGTTAAAATGAACATTTATTAAGTACTAATTACATAAAAGCAACAGTTAGCCTTTTTCAGTCACAAAGCTCTTTGTGAGAATGCAATGAAAACTTTGGCCCTTTCTCCAAAAAAACATATACATGCCCATTCATGGTTCCTACAGGTTAAAAGCTCCTGAAGAATACTGTACAACGTTTCATCTAGTCCTATTATCTCCAGAAAGTATTTCATGGCAGTGAAAGAACATGTATCCTCTACATTTAATTTAAGCAGCCTTCTTCCCTGGTAGTCTTAAGTTAATGAACTTACAAATATTTAAAAATAAATCAGAAGGACACAGTAAAATAATGTTACACTATTTTAAAACTCACAA
Source organism: Oryx dammah (assembly GCF_014754425.2). NCBI lineage: Eukaryota > Metazoa > Chordata > Mammalia > Artiodactyla > Bovidae > Oryx > Oryx dammah. The sequence continues at coordinate 49,214,492 of NW_024070202.1, read as the reverse complement.
TTCATTACTATTATTTAGTTATGCCACACAGCAAAGCAACAGTGCAGAATCCATGGCTTCTACCACCACAGATTTAACAGTAAATTCAATTTTTTTCCAACAAAAACGTAAAACTATCTTTTCATATATGAAAATTACTATAAAATTACAGTACTTTAAGTGCTTAGAATACCCAGAAATCATAAATAATATTTAATTCAGTTTTATATTAAAAATTTTAGCCTTTAGAAATAACTGATTTTATTCTGTTAAAGAAAAAAATTTTTTTCCTTAAGGATCAAACCATTCAAAGAAATTAGTTTCAGAATTAGTTTCCTTAATTAATATTTTACAAGCAATCCAAGAATCTGTCAAGATAATTTTATTAAATGCATATTATCCCCAAACTTTCCTTAGCTATTTTATACTTATTCGTTATAAACTTTATTGTTGAACAATAATAAATCTACTTAAATTTCAGAGTCCTCATCTCTACACAAATATATAAATTTATAAAAACAGAATTTAACTTAGTTATACTTACCATTCGCCCATAAATTTTAATAGGTAATCCACATTTGTCACAGAAATGAACTGGAGTATCATCCTTTTCACCTAAGATGTTTATCTGTTGAAATGATATAATTAAAATTTCCTTAAGCATTTCTAAAAATTATGTCTATAAATTACACAATGAATTGGTTAGTATAAAAGTTACTAAAACAATTAGAAATGAAGATCTCTTGGTATAATGCCACATATGCCACATTATTTGGGCAACCATCAGTTTTGGGTTTTTTCCCCCTTTGACAGTGTTATTACTTATTGATTTTACTTGACATCACTGAAAATTACTTCAGATTATTTTTGGAAATAAGGCATTAACAAACAATTTACGGGTAATGAAAGATATAATTATAATAAAAGTTCACACTATTCTTTATGCAATCTAAATTGTCCTAATAAAGCATTTAAAATATTTTATTGTTCTAATAAAATTTTTTATTTTTACTTATACCTGAAAGTCCCAAAAAAGGTGTCCAGGAAATCTTCGTTGATTTCCAAACAGTTCACCCCCTTTACAGTCATACCGTTCTTCTTCATTATAATCAAATCCTTCTGAGAAAACAAAATGTTATCTATTAACTTTTTACATCTCAAATTTAATTTTGGAAATACAAGTACACAGACCTGTATTTCTATTTTGTACATGGACAAAACAGACCTGTTCACTGACACCTTTCAAAGCTCCTCTAAGAACAGCATAATCAAGTCTTACTAAACGGCTGCTAGAAACGATCCCGGGACCGATGCAGTCCAATTCTCAGGCCTGAGAATACTGCAGTACTGGAGACCATAACAACACACAGAGGCCGAGCTAGGAAGGGATCTCTGATCTCTGATCTCTTCCCTCCTATTCAAGAGCTCATATTAACCCACCAGACTGTTTCTGGTATAAAACTACTAATAATTATCATCATGATTATTACACAAAAGATACTGATTGTCATTTATTCTGATCATCTATAAAAGTGGTGTTACATTGTAACTGGTATTAGTGCCAAAAGATTAACAAAGAATACTGCAGGCTTTCTTATGACTTAGAAAATTAGGTAACTTCTTCAACTTTAAACTGAACCTGATTTTAGAAATCTCAACATACTTATACTTCATCATTTCAATTAAAACCTTTCCTTGGTTATTCACCCGAATAGCAAAATTTATATCCTACCTACAAGTCTCCTCCCCTACACTGTATGTAGCAATATCAATAAACTTCAAGATAAAGATCAAATAGGCTCAATTTCTCTGACCTGATTAAAAAGTTGATGGCAATCCTCTCATCTTATACAAAAGAAAAGAAAATCAGTGAACAGTCTGATGGGGATTCTCAGTAGAATTCAATTACCTAAAGTAAAGCTGAGAAGACAAATCTATCCCTCCAATATGCCAGGCTTCTCACGACTTTTGGCCCTAGAACTGGTTAACATCTGCAGACAGACACACAGGCACAGATGCAATAATTTCTTGAAGCTGATACTGATATACCAGTGTACTGCTATCTAATTACCTGCAACACCAATGTGGAGTTCTTCTAAGTTCCATCTGAGTGACCCTAGGCTCTTAGATGGCCATTTATACCTTATAAAAGCTGCTGTCATTGAAAACTCAAAATAAGGAAAGTTAATTTTTCTACTTATCTAAAACTCAGAAAATTACTGAGCAGAACAAGAGCTAAGAAAATCATGAGCACATTATCATTATCCAGAGTGGTTCAACCTATACTCCCATCATTAAACTATACATGTGTCTGTATAGATAACAAAGCAGCAGCTGCTGCTCCATCAATAACCTAGGGTACTCTGACTTTGGCCTTTCTAGTTTTAAAATAATTTCTTAAAACTATACAGTAATGTATAAATAAATTATTGTGTAACAGTACAACAATGGAAAAAAGCTAAAATCCCCTTTCTAGCCTTTTCCTCTCAGATATCTCTTCATCCCCTCCCACTTCAAGTCACACCCCATTTTTGTTTTAACAACCAAATATACATCCATAAAAGTTCCAAAGCCACGATCAGCGAACTTTATCTGCCTAAAGACCAATTAAGTAAATACTGCCATACCTGCAATTACTCAACTATGTCAATATAGTGTGAAAGCAGCTATGCGTGGTGCGCCCTAAGCTCAGTCATGTCCAACTCCTTGTGATCCCAGGGACTATATACAGCCCACCAGGCTCCTCTGTCCATGGGATTTTCCAAGCAAGCACACTGGAACAGGTTGCCATATCCTACTCCAGGGCATCTTCCCAACCTAGGGATCAAACCCAAAACTCCTGCATTGGCAGGTGGATTCTTTACCACTGACCCATCTGGGAAGCCCGAAAACAGCCAGACAATACGTAAAAGAATGGGCATGCATGTGTTCCAATACAACCTTACTGATAAAAAACAGCACTGGATTTGGCCCATAGGCCATAAAAACTGTTTTATACTCAAGAAATGGTGAAAGGCCTTTCTAAGGATGACATAAAACCCAGAAGTTCAGTAGAAAAGACTGAATGTCTGACTACAAAGAATTGTCAAGCTTCTCTACAATAAAAATTTTATACATAAAATTCAAAAGACAAATAGAGAATATACACAACATATAACAAAAGCCAATTTTGTTAATCTACAAAGAACTCATAAAAATCAAGAGAAAGACAATCAAACAGGAAAAAAATGGAAAAGGATATGAACAGATAAAGCCTAGAAAAAAGAAATGACCAATACTATGAAAACATACAGCACCACTCATAAATTAAAGAAATACGTATCAGTACAAAAATCTGCAAAGGATAATAGTACCAGTATTGGTGTGGGAGTATAAAGTGATGTACTATTTTTTAAGAACCATTTGATAACATCTATTAAATTCTAAAATGCATAAATTCTAAATCCACCAAGTTCTAAAATGCCCAAATTCATGCAAAATTTAAGTTTCAAAATACACATACTAAGGTGTGTATTCTACAAAACATACATACTAAATAAATAAGGACACTTATTGCAAAATTGTCTTTAACAGCAAAATGTTTTAAAAACTTGTTAAAATAACTTATGGTATATCCATAAGTGAAATACCTAAACCCACCTTCTTAAATAAGATATATCTGAATCTACGGAGAAAGTGGAATCTCACATGCATCTTACAAAAAAAGGAGGGGGGGGCAGTTATAGAGCAACTATGAAAATGTCATACCAGGGATTATTTGAGGGGAGAATAAAAATGGGAGGACAATTTTACTTTAGTATCATGTTTTCTGTGATAGTGTTTAGATTTTTCTAAACAACAGACAGTGTTACTTTCAACAAAAGAAAATAAATCAAAAATATTTATAAAGGGATAGCAAGTAAAATATGCCAAAATGAGAAGTCAAAAGACTGAAGAGAATATTTAAGATAAAAAAAGAAGTGGCTAAAAGTAAATAAAATCACATGGCTTATTTGGTGGAATCAGATATAAAAGAAAGACTTTTGGACCTGTTAAACACATTACCTTCATCACCAGCTGGAGCCTTTGCAGGCATCCTGTTTATAGTCCTTGGAGTTCGAGGTGAAGCTTTGGCTTTGTTCCCTTGTTTGGAGATGAGCTTTATAGGAATTCGTCTTCGAACATCAAGACCACCCAATGATCCAGAACTATTAGTGCCTTGTAACTCATTGTCTATGTTAGGAAAAAGAGTTGTAATTTCTTTTAGGTTTTCTTTTTGAAGGTTATTCTGCCACAGGTATTAAAGCAATATACCCAACATCATGAAGGGCTGAGTATCTGATTTTAAATACTATGCTATGTAAGTTCAAGTACTAATTTTCTCTATTTTGGATAAACTCTTAAAGCAATGTTTTTTAAGACATGGAGCCCTTTAAAAAGTTGACAAAAGTTACAGAACCCCTCCCTAAGAGGATGGACAATAAAATTTTCCATGTAATTCCAGAGGGGTTTATAGAAACATAAAATCCTTCATGAGCCTAAGGTAAGAAACTCTGTCTAGCAACTGTAAGATTTTTTTTTTTTTAAAGAAGGAATAAAAGGTAAAGAAAGAACAGCAAAAAGAAAGAAAACCATCATTTCCATCAAGCATGCAAAGTAGGCACTCAATGAATTTAGTAATCTGCATCTACATCAGGACAATCAATAATACTGGAAACACAAACTAACACTGACAATGATAGAATTACATAAATAATACCCTGAAAATGAAGTTAGTTTTAGGGATGTGATTATCCTCTTCGGTGTAAAATAGTTTTTCTAAAAAGCATTCAGGAATACAGTAAAAATTACCACACAATTTAGCAGTAAACACAGACACTAATGTACTATAACATTTCTAGATATACAGGGGACTGCGTTATTCTTAGTCAGCACTGTAATGGTAAATTATAGGTGAGGAGGATGCAAGATTTCTATACTTCAACTAGGCCTAAACAACTGACACTTTCTATGTCTCTGTTATTAGCTTACGAAATAAATTTACTCATATCCTATGAGTAATACGAGCATTATTTCATAGAACTGACTCTATTTTAAGAGTAAAAGCCACCTTTTTTTCAAGTCCATGACATATTACAATCCAGAAAATATTTACCTTTATCTGCTAAAAGCAGAAAGGCAAATGTCCTAAAGTAGGAAATGCAAATAATTTAAAATAGTAACATTTTAAACATGACAATTAGTGAGCAACGCTATGTAACTGCCACTGCAGGAGACAGCACAGAGACATAACCAAACTATCCACATTAAATTCACTAAAGCCAAATTTGGAAGCAGTATCCTACCCAGCAGTAATGATCTCTAAGGATACTAGAATTGCACACAGATTTGCACTCTTTCTCAATAATACACAGAACAAAATTCAAAATCGGTCCTTAATTATTAATTTAAATATCTTTCAGTCTGCTTTCTATCATTATTTTCATAACACCTAATCTGCAAAAAAATTCATGGGAATGGGAATACATGGACAGTTAGGTCTTAAACTAGGATAAATCCATCTTGATTTAACTCTCAATACTTCACAAAAGTATCAACAATCAGATAATGCTTTCATCTGCTTTCACTCTAGTTGTATTTAGTTGCTAAATATCTACAAGCAATGAAGTAGCAAAAAGGTAATAATGTATTTCATCTGCTTTGACTCTAGCTGTTTAAAGTACCTGCAAACAATGTAATAGCAAAAAGGTATGGCAGAATGAATTTTTTTTTTTTGCTTAGAAGGTATTCCTGATTTTTCAATGAATTAAAAAAATAGCAAGTTATCAGAGACAGTTCAATGTCATCTTTCCGACAGTAAAAGGACTCTGAACGGTTTTTCCTTGGTGAACACTTCATTACTACAAGTCCTTTTCACACTACCCTAGACATCCGAAGTCACAATTATGACTTTCAAGAGCCTGCTGCCCTCTAACATCTTGCAGTCTGCCTCAGACTCCAAGTTCAAGCTGTTAATAGTGACATCACTCTGGGTTTATCCTGGGGGGGGTTATTATGAGTCAAAATATACAATATATATGCAATATATTCAACAATATATTTAGTTGAATATCACAACTAAAACCCCTAAAACCCTAACAACCAAAAGTCCTTGGATATTATAGAGAGTAAAAGGCCTAATACGGAATACTGTATTATATAGGTTTTTAAAAGATTTGTGCAGAATTTTATCTTGAATTAAAGGAATCAAGAAATATTTTTACAAAATTTAGGTTCCAGTTACAACTAAGTGCTAACTTTTAGAATGGCCAAAGACTCAAGTGTTAATTAGGAGTTTCTTGAAATAATTTTCTATTACAATACTACAGGATAGCCTTCATTTTATGACTGACAATTTCAGCACATTCACAAAACCAGTCATTTTTGCATAACATTCGAGAGTTCCATCAATCTCCCCAGGGGCCTCTTTTAATCCTTTGATATTAGAATTTTCCTTTTGAGATGCCTATCCTGACATAATGTGTTCAATTTACTGGCTATCTGGCACATCCTCATTTCCCAATGATTTTATTTGTGATTCAATTACCAAATTCACGTTTATGAAAATCATGAAAACTTGAATATTTTGTAAGGTTTGTAATCACAATCAGTATACAACATTTAATACCATTTTCTGACATGAAACTGGTAAGGACACTGCCTTATAAGGAAATTAACTAAAAAAAAAAAAAGAAAAGAGGTTCATGTTAAGCAGCAGGGATATCTGAGCAGAAACTATTTTTTCAAGAGGTCAGTTCATTAGTGAGTATTTCCATGTTAGGATGACTTTTACTTTCTTAGGCAAACTTTTAACTTAGAAAGTAGGATAATAAATACTCAGATACACACCAACCCACATTACAATTTCCTAACATAACATCTTTAAACTGTGAAAAGTGCTTGACTCCCAATTCCAGTAACAGGCTCAAATGAGAAACATTTCACTAATGTGGCACGTTTGCTTCTCTAACACCAAGATTTCACGGTTTCAATTCTATAAAAGCTCCAAACACTAGAGTTCCCTAGAGCCTGCTGCTAGGCCCTCTTCTCTACTGTTTTCCCTTTCCTTAAGCGATCTCATCCATCCTCATGCCTTAAAATCATTCCAAACAAACCACCCTATGATTTCCACTTGACATCTCCCCTTCTATGTCCCAACAAACACCTCATCCTTAGCAGTTCAAAGTCTTGTTGCCAAATTCCCATTTGTCACCTCTACTCCATTAAAAAAAAAAAAAAAAAAGGTATTTTTCTCCCAAGTCTTCCAATAAAGGACACCACTCAAAAACTAGAACCCTACGCACCTTTCCTTTCTCTCACATGCCTCCAAACCAATCCACCAGGGCCTGAGTTCTACCACCAAAATATTTACTGAATCTGCCCATTCCTGTTTTTACTAAACCAAGCCACAGTCACTAAACCAAGCTTCCCTTCTGGTCTATTGCAATCACTTCCTAAATTTTCTATTTATCTCACCTCCTTCTCTTACACCATTCTTCATACAACAACCTGTTATACTTTAAAAAAGAGATTATGTTCCTCCTCTACTTCTGTTCAATGGCTTCATATTGCACTTAAAATAACACTCAAATCTTTACCATGGACTTCAAAGTCTTGCACCACCCGACTCCTGCCTTCCTTACCAATCTTATCTTAGGGCTCTTTCCCTCTATGTAAGTGCAGCTGATTGGTTTTCTCTACATTTTCCTCCCTCAGAGTCTTAGTACCTGTTATAAACGCTTTCCACTTGATTTATGCCAAGCTGGATTCCTCTCATCCATCAGATCACAGCTTACAAATGTTACTTTCCTAAAAAGACTCTTCCTGACCACCGTCTCTGAAGCTTCTACCTTCCACAGCCCTATATGTCTTCTTCAAAGCCCTCATAATAATCTGTATTTCTAAACACTTGTTCATTGTGGTTTTCCCAATAGAACGTAACTTCCCTGAGGACAGGGACTCAGTTCACCTTGTTTATCATTCCACCTCCAAGCCTAGAAGAATGTGTATATACATACGTGTATGTGTGTGTGTATACATACACACATAACGTGCGTGTGTGTGTACATATATATATGAAATTAAGTAGACAGTTGATGACTGAGGAATCCTAACTAATACGTGATGCTGGAAAAAAGCCTTTTATCACCATACTAGTAATACAGCTGATAAACTGAACGGAGCAGTATCTAACTCCAAATGCACTCATTCAACACCCAGAAACTGCAAGAAGCAAAAGACAAAAAACACTTAAGAATGGAGCCATTCTTACTTGGAGAAAGTGATGAGAATATCTTGATTTTAAGCTCAAGACTGGTGGTTAAGGACCACAGATGAAGCGCGGGGCATGCTACAGGCTTAAGCAGAAAAGCTGCTCCCGGTATCATTCCAAAAATCATATCCGACTCCCTTCTCCCACCTCTAGTCCAAGAAACACCGGAGAAACAACGACAGGCAGTGACCACCGCAGCACCCGCCCAAACCTGACCAAAACAGCAGGAAGTCTCTAACCCACTCTAGCACATCGACTCGCAGCGTAATGAGACTTCCCAGACTCGCTACCCGCCAGTCCCCATAACGTAGGGCAGAGCACCCAAAATGAGGGGGAAAACTGCCCACGCTCTCTCCTCTCCGCGAAGCCCGCGCCCCCCGCGGTGCCGGCTCCGGGCTCAGAAGGAGCTGCCGTTGCCGGCACCGAGGCTGTAGGTACCACATCGGAGGGTAGGCCAGGAAGTAGCAGGCCCTGGCCGGAGACGGGAAGGGGGTCTGTAAGATTCCTTCCTCGCCGCCACACCCCAGTGCGGTAAGGCGAATGTAACCCCTCTATGTTCGCTGGGCGACCAGTCCCAGGCCGGCCAAGGGGGCATGGAACCTGGACCCCCACTGCCTCCGCCTCCTTACCAGTGTGATCCATGATTCGACTCGCAGGGCACAGTGGGAGCGGAAGTCAACCGCGCCGGAGTCGCAGGGAGCGCGTGCGCGGTACCTTCCGGAGCCCGGGAGGCGGAAGTGTGATCAGGTGGAACCAGGTTGGTTCCCTCCAAAAGTTCCCTTCTCTTGCGTCCGCTAGCCGACTCCGGTGAGGGAGTCAGGCTCAGTTCGGGCAGAGAGAGAAAAAGCGAGTACGCGGGGAGCGTCAGTGTAGAGGCTGCTAAGGGTTCCTCTCATGTGCTTCCAGAGGAAGTAGCCTTTTAATGTGGAGCAGAGACTGACGGGAACGGGGGAGGGGGAGAGCCGGTAGTAGCCGGAGGACTAAGCTCGCGGCAGGTAAGGCAGCCGCCGCGTCCCGCACCCCCGTACCTCCCCGACCCCGCGCGGAGCTTTGCCTTCTGGGACTTGTAGTGCGCCGGGACCCTGGTTCCGACCTAGCCCAACTGCGCAGGCTCAGCCGTTGGGCTGTCCCCACCCCGGCGGGCGGAGTAACGGTTTGGAATCCCCCAGAGTCCGCGAGCGACGTTCTCCAGCACCCCCGGTCCAGGAAGACTGTAAACACGCGCGCTCCGGAAAGCGTCCTCCAGCGGGAGGTTGCCTAGGGGACGGTTGAGCTGTGTAAGGCTCCCAGCTAGAGAGAAAAGCTCTATGCATATATATCTACATTTTGCTTTGTCGTGATGAGCTGCACAGACCCACGCAGAAGCTGACTTGGGTATCTACCCCGGTTCCCATCTCAAGTTGCCAACAGTTGAAACCCATTTCTAACGCTTGATTAGCATTCATTTTCTAGGGAAACCTCCCCCTCCCCCTAGAACACCTGTCCTAAGGAGCGTACGCGGGGCCAGGTGGAGGCCGGATGCAGCGCAGCCGCCTCTTATAAAGGTCAGCGGGCACTCCGGTGCGGAGTAGAGCTGAGGATGGGGAGAGGTTAGGGCTGGCCGCGATGGAGCCGTGAAAAAGGGGAAAGGCCTAAAATGAAAAGACAAGTTACCGCCACGGGCAGTACCTAGTTCCAGTTCTTGGTCCCAAGGGTTGGTGGTTGCTGCAGCTTTCATCGTCCTCAGCCGAAACAAAAGACAAGTGCCAAAGAGTGATTCCTGAGGACCTTCTGGGCCGTCTCCACCTCGCGACCCTGGCGCATGTGTCTACTCCCTTCTCCAGCCCTTCACACTTGATGCTCTCGAATGAGTAGAAAGGAGCACAATTAGTGGAAAACACAAGCTGGGGAGTCAAGGGATTTGGGTTCTATTCTTGTCTCCCTCGGTGACGACATCATTACCTTGTGTTATGCACGCTTTCAGTGCCAGAGTTTCTAGATCAATTAAAGATTATTGTGTCGACCTCTTAGAGAAGCGGTTTCATGGTGCTGAATTCGGAGTCAAGTATGTGTAGTGATGTGCTCTATCTGTATAGTTAACCAGTGAGAGCTTGGAATAATATGATGAGTAATACTGTAAGTGTTCTGTGTTATTCGGTGAATGTTTTGGTGGGATCTTTTAAAAGACTTACCGTTTGTGTAGCTTTAAAAACAAGTTTTTAGGTGCATTCACAACTAAGGACAATTGTGATTCAGAGTTACACTTGCTTTTGTTAAAATGTAAGTTTCTGTATTCCTAAGTGGTTTTCAAGATGCTTTCAGTTGCTGGGCATTTTTTGTGTTTTGCAAGTTGGGGGAAACAACCTTTCTTCCATACCTCCCTGTTTCTCTAAATACAATATTGGTATGAAAATCAAGCATTTTCCACCAATTTTGTGTGTAAAAGAAAAGTAGTTGTCACCTAGAAAGTGTTTTGTTTTTTAAATTTTTTCAATCCCCATATTTAGCCTATCAACCATCCTTCAGACAAGGTCAGTTGCATTCAGGGTGGTATGGCCGTAGACTCAGCCATGCTTCAGATTGATGCAGATCCAGGTTCAGAATAATAATATTAGTGTCTGCTGATGCTACTTAAAGAATTAGAATTTTTAAAAATGTCTTCAAACTGTTTTATGTAATTTAATATGTAAGTCAGAAGTTATGTCAGCATTTTATGGTGCATCAAGTTATGAAAATTTACTAAAAGGAAACTTACATGTTTAGATTTCTTATTGCTAAAATGTTAGGTAAACATTTATTTGATTTGACCTCATGCTTTTATGCATTTCTATAGCATCTGTGCTCTATATTCACTTTCCCCTTAACTGTAACCTCACTTTACTAGAACAGTGGCAATATGACAAATTAATTTCTTCCTCTAAAATGATAAGAGAAACTGTATATAACATTTTATTACTGCCCTCTGGTATCCATTGTTGTTAACCTTTGTGCTGTAAGCAGTCACAATTTTACTGAAAGTCAACATTTATACTTAATTTATAGCTTGGTTCTATCCTAAGGTTTATAAAAATGAAACATCATGGTAATGGACAATCAGAAGCACTAAGGTATATATCATATTTTCATCTTATTGACAGACAACTGCTAGTCAGCGCTCTTCAAGGTGTTTTGATGACCTTGCATTTAAATACATAGCACTATTTACTTACAAAAAAATAGGATGTTTGTCAGAGAGCTTGAGACTCCTCAATGCCAGATCAAGGGCAATAACTTTCATTTCTTTAATGCTTCCCCCCCCCCCCCACTGCATACCTTATGGAATCTTAGTTCTGGAACCACATATCAAATCCTGCCCCCTGCAGTGGAAATGCCAAGTCTTAACCACTGGACCACCAGTGAGGGTCCTCATTAATGCTCTTATAATTGTAACACTGTAGTGCCTAAGACCACAGAAGGAAAAAAACATATAAATAATGGTTTCTATATGCAGAACCATATAGCCTAGTATTTATAGAAATAAAAACATGGAATTACATTCTGTGTCTTTCAGGAGAATGCAGTGGGAATGGTAATAGTACCTACCTGTAGGGCTGTTTCTCTACTTTCAGAGAAAATTATGAGCTGAGGGCAGTTAGGTAGACTGACTTTATCTTGATGAACAGGATAGCATTTGAAGGTGAGAGAAATGAAAGAAGCACATCAAACCAGAAAGAGCAAGGTCACAGATGTCATCACTTCTATAGAGAACAGGGATCAGCTTCACTTTGGTCCATGATTGGGAATACTGAAAAATAAGGTCTGATTATAGAGAACCCTGAAAAGATTTCAGAGTAACAGTTCAGAAAGAGCATATAGACAAAACCTAGCATGTTATGTTTATAAAAACAACACAATTCAGCAAGGTAGATTCAGAAACAATGAGCAGATCTTAAGTGTGGGTAGGAGGAAGTCAGTACTATTAACCTGTAAGAACAATTGACCAGGAAGCCTGAGACTCCCTGTGATGGCCAAAATGCCCGCAAGTGTGAGTGATCTGTTAATAAGAGAACCGATCAGGACAGTGTCCACTAAACGTGAACAAGTTTGATAAGTAGATATGAATAGGAAAGGTAGTGGACTACAGTGATAGATATATGGACTTGGATGTTAAAAACTGGGTTCTAAGCCCAACACAGCTGTAAGACTTTAGACAGATTACCTAATCTCGTGGCTGGCTGACTTCATTTATAAAGTGGGAATGGTAATAGTACCTACCTGTAGGGCTATTTTGAGAATTAAATATTGTTTTCTATCTAAAGCAGTTAGTACCTACTGGCACCCAGTAAGCCCTCATAAAATGATAGTTTTTATTACCAGAGTAGTTACTATATTCATTGCTTCATGAGGTGATTAAGTGAGAGAACAATATAGCACCTGGCCCATTATTAAATGAGTGTTAAATGTTACCTGCAATTTCATTATTGCCTATAAATATGGATTGGAGATAGGTTTTGACGATAAGGTCAGTAGGGCAGTTTTATACCTCCTAGCATACTAATGCACACACCAAGCAAGCCTGATGTTTAGCCAAGGCTCTTTGACTTTTGTTTATTGGAGTAAATTGAGTGATCGGCCTTCAAGCGTCATTAGCAGACTTAACTAACTCCAGCCTCTCACGGTTCCAGCTTTCTCCTCTCCCTACCAGCTGCTGAAATGGCCCAAACATGTTACCACAGCTGAGCCTTATTAAGTATGGTTCCCAGCTTTCCAAAAACTATCAAAAACTGGGCAAGAGACAGATTTGGGGAATAAGAAGGAAGCAAGACTACAAGGACTGAACATTACTGATTCAGGCACTCCCCCACTCTGTCCTTTGAAGCCTGGCGATGTATTTACCCATTTGGATAGGAACGTTTGTTCTAGAGAACCTCTGCAGCCTTCCTTCTCTTCTGAGGACAGTTTTGCAGTGGATATCCTTTCAGCTTATAGGCCTGCTCCTCCCAACCGCTCCTCTACTAAAAGATTCTTGTCTTGGTTTTTTCTCTCCACGTCTCTCTTTGTTCAGCTCATACCGAAAAGAATGTTTAGTGGTTTTACACTACTCTGAGCAAACAGTGTGTCATACTAGTACATGAAAACAGTTTTTTGACAGTAGATTTAACACCCACCTGTCCCTCAGTTGAGAAAAATACTAGGCCTGAATTTGCAGTTCTTACTCCCACCTTAAAACCTACCAAGGCTTCTGTTCATGTGCCATTTTCCCCGTCAAGGCTTCTCTGACTCATGCTTCCAATAGATAATATATGTAGTAGAGAAAGAACATGAGCTTTGGGATGAGGCAAAATGGGGTTCAAATCTCAGCTCTTGCTGTGTGATATTGAAAGATTACTCAAGCTCAGTTTCTATGTCAGTAAAATGGTGACAATAACATTCCTTGCAGAACTGGTCTGAAGATCATAGGAGATCCATCTGTGAAGGCTTCTTATTGCTTGCTAAATAACAGTCCCTCAATAAATGTTCATTTCCTTCATTCCTCTTGGTAATTACTGCTCTTTCAGATCTATGTTTAGGACATCACTGTCTTAATTCATACTTTAGAAACATTTTTATCAAGTATGCCCCTAGAGGATAGCATCCATTAGTAGTTCATATTTGTATAATATACAGTATTTAGCAGAAGGCACAAAAATATTTGTTGACTTACTGAAGAATGCCATCAAACATAATATGACCCTGTCAAAAAAATTTTTAACTTTTGACCACAAATGGATATGGCAAACAACTGGATAGAACCTTGCAATAAAAAAATGACTGCAAAAAAAAAAAAATGACTGCAATAAAATGGCAGTGACCACTAGAATTGTAAAGAATTAGTGACAATTTATTATACCAATTTTCACAGTTCATTCAATAAAATGAGCAAAGAACATTTAATTCCAGAAGACAACAACCCGTATCTGCTGACATGAAGAAACTCAAGCAGTACAGCGAGCCTGAGGTTTTGAGTGAGAAAAAAATAGTAATGCATATTTGTAGAATCTAGGAAAATGGTACAGTTAAACCTATTTGCAAAGCAAAAATAGAGACGTAGATGAAGAGTACAAACATATAAACACTGGGGTTAGGGGAGGGGGAATGAACTGGGAGACTGGGTTGACATATATATACTATTGATTGTGTGTATTAAATAGATAACTCAGGAGAAACCACTGTGTGGCACAGGGAACTCTGCTCTATGCTCTGTGATGACCTGAATGAGAAGGAAATCCAAAAAAGAGGGGATATATGTATTCATATAGCTGATTCACTTTGCTGTATACCAGAAACTAACGCAACACTGTAAAGCAACTATACTCCAATAAAAATTAAAAAAAAAAAACTGTATAGGTGTGTGCTTGTTTAAACGTATACACGTTTTGTTGTTCAGTTGCTAAGTCATGTCTAACTCTTTGCAACCCTGTGGACTACAGCATGCCAGGCTTCCCTGTCCTTCACTATCTCCCAGAGTTTGCTCAAACTCATATCCATTGAGTCAATGATGCCATCCAGCCATCTCATCCTCTGTCATCCCCTTCTGCCCTCAATCTTTCCCAGCATTGGGGTCTTTTTCCAGTGAGTCAGCTCTTCACATCAAGTGGCCAAAGTATTGGAGCTTCAGCTTCAGTATCAGTCCTTCCAATGAATATTCAGGGTTAGTTTCCTTTAGGATTGACTGGTTTGATGATCTTGCTGTTCAAGGGACTCTAAAGAGTCCTCTCCAGCACCACAGTTCGAAAGCAACAATTCTTTGGCACTCTGCCTTGTTTATGGTCCAGCTCTCACATCTGTACATGACTACTGGAAAAACCATAGCTTTGATTATACAGACCTTTGTCAGCAAAGTGATGTCTCTGCTTTTTAATATGCTTGTCTGTGTTTGTCATAGTTTTCTTCCAAGGAGCAAGTGTCTTAATTTCATGGCTGCAGTCACCATCTGCAGTGATTTTGGGGCCCAAGAAAATAAAATCTGTCACTGTTTCCATTTTTCCCCATCTATTTGCCATAAAGTAATGGGAATGGATGCCATGTTCTTAGTTTTTTGAATGTTGATTTTTAAGCCAGCTTTTTCACCATTAATTGGTCCTAGCTGTATGTCAGTTGGCACAGGAGCCAGGGGAAATGCAGTACTTATGGAGCAAAGGCAGGGCAAGAAATGGACACACAGGCCTTGCATTGAATATAGGCTACTGTATTGTCTTTATGAAAGTATTGCTACTGATATACTAGGTGTAAAGAGAGATAGCTGAGCAAGCTGTTCAGCTTGTGTTAATAATAATTATTTCTGTATAGACTGATATTTCACACGAGATCACAAAGTCGCTCAGTTGTGTCCGACTCTTTGCAACCCCATGGACTGTAGCCTACCAGGCTCCTCCATCCCTGGGATTCTCCAGGCAGGAATACTGGAGTGGGTTGCCATTTCCTTCTCCAGGAGATCTTCCCAACCCAGGGATTGAAGCCGGGTCTCCCATATTGCAGGCAGATGCTTTACCATCTGAGCCACCAGGGAAGCTCAGACTGATATTTAGTGATTCCCAAAATTTTGTCCTTGTATTTTTTTTTTTTTTTTGTATTGTTGGAAAAGTTTTAGTTGGAATTTTAAAAACTTGTCATCCATATAGTTTGGTGAGCTGAATCATTAATGAACATAAGTTGAAAACAATGGTAAATTTAGGCAGAGTTCTAGAATTATGAACATACAGTGTTCTTTAGTATTATCACCATATCACAGTATGTTAACTACTGCAGTTGATAAACCTTCTGATTCCACTCAGGTAAGTTTAAATCTGAGGTCTATTAATTATGCACTGTATTTTTGTAACAGCGATTCCCCTACTGGTCAATATTTCTGTACAAATCTCTAAGAGATAATAAGTCACAGGGCCATTATCACACCTCAGTCTCTTGAGAAAGTCAGTGTCATGGGGAAAAAAAGGGTAGGACTTTTCTAGATTAATAAAACTGAGGAACTACAATAACTAAATGCAATTCTTGTAGCTTCGTTGGATCCAAACTCTGGAAAACAACTATAAAAGATATTAGGAAAGTTTTAATATGGATCGGCTGGAAGATGACATAAGGGAGTTATTTCTTCAGAGTAATAATGGTATTCTGACTAGGAGATGCATGCTGTTGTAGCTGGAGGTTGAATATCATGTAAGCAAGATACTTTAAACAAAATTTATAGCTAATAGGCATAAAGTCGTGTAGATAAAAATATATAGCTAATAGGCATAAAGTCGTGTAGATAAGGCAGATGAGGCAATTAATGAATCTAGGTGTGGTGCACTACTGTCTTTCTGTTTTTCTGGTGCAAAAAATACATAATAAAAAGTTGGATAAATGCTCTGGAAAGACTCATTTGCAATACAAATAAATGTGCACAAAAGAAATTAAATATCTGGTACTATGGACTGAATGTGTTCGCATCGTCTCAAAATTCATATATTGAAGCCCTAAACCCTAATGTGATGAGGCCTTTGGAAAGTAATTAGGATTAGGTGAGGTCATGAGGTTGGGACCCTGATAATGGGATTAGTGCCCTTGTCAGAAAGAATCCACTCACCAATGCAAGAGATGTCTGTCCCTAGGTTGGGAAGATCCTCTGGAACAGGAGATGGCACTTCACTCCAGTATTCTTGTCTGGAAAATTCCATGGGAAGAGGAACCTAGCGGGCTACAGTCCATGGGGCCATAAAGAGTCAGACATGACTGGGCGACTGAGCAAAGAGACAGCTGAGAATTTGTTCTCTCTATTCACGTGCACACCCCAAGGAAGGCCATGTAAGCAGACTGCAAGAAGGCAGTGAGCTCGAGATCTCTCAACAGAGTCCAACCATGCTGGCACCCTCAGAGACTTCAGAGGTCCAGGCTCCAGAGCTGTGAAGAAATAAGTCTCTGTTGTTTAAGCCACCCCATCTATGATATCCTGCTATGGTGGCCCAAGCTGACTAAGATTGAGTTTGGTACCAGTGAGTGGGGTGCTACTGCCACAAATACCTAAAGTTGTGAAAATGGTTGACTGGAAGAGGCTGGCAGAGTTGTGAGATGTGTACTAGGCATACAGACATCAAGAAGAAATGTAGAATGTTATTGCAGAAACATGCTTACAGGAAAAGGCAGTCCTCATTATCAAACGGTAAAAAACCTGGCTGCACTGTAGTGCTTCGTGGAAGGTAGAACTGACATTTAGCTAAGGAGATTTCTAAGCAAACTATTGAAGGGGCAGCTTGGTTCTTCCTGACTGCATATAGTAAAGTGCAAAAGGAAAGAACTGAATTGAAGAAGGAATTGTTAAGCAAAGAAAGGAGCCAGAACTTGGAAGATTTGGAAAATCTTCAGCCTATTCATATTACACAAAAAATGAAAAAGCTTGTTCTGAAGAGAACACTAAGGCTATGGCTGAACAACCATCTGGTAGAGTCATGGACTCAGAGGCCATCTCAACAGAAACCAGGCAAAAAGGTGGGATTATACAACAGAGACTGCCAGTTTGAAGTAAAACGAATAGACAAGATGGGATGGAATGAAGGAAGGTTGTTGGACTTGGATTTCAGAGGGTGGGACCATGAAACTATCCTTCAAGAAGCAAGAAGGATCCCTTAGGTGACTACACAGATTCTCAAGGCTGCCATGCCTATCACAGGTCCAGTGCACCCAAGGCAAGGCTGAACACGGCAGCAAGGCCGCCTCCATCTTGTTTCAAAGGGCAGGACTGCTGTTCAGCAGAGCTGCATAGACAGGTCCCTCCCAGAGAGCCATGAGGGCAGGGCTGTCCCACTGAGCTGTGGGGCTGGAGGGCAAGAGGATCAAACCAAACAGCCATAAGATCTAATGGAGGGAATTCCCTGGTGGTGCAATGGCTAAGACTAGGGGCTCTCAATGCAGGGGGCCCAGGTTCACAGTGGCTAGGACTCTGTGCTCTCAAAGCAGGGATGGAACCTGGTGGGGGAACTAGATCCCACACGCTGCAAGTAATAATCCTGCATGTCACAACGAAGACCCGGGACAAATGGAATTTGCCTTGTGGAGTTTTGGACCTGCTTGATCCTTCCTGGAGAAACGCTGGGCTGGAGGAAGCACAAGCTGGAATCAAGATTGCCAGGAGAAAAATCAATAACCTCAGATATGCAGATGACACCACTGTTATGGCAGAAAGTGAAGAAGAACTAAAGAGCCTCTTGATGACAGTGAAAGAAGAGGGTGAAAAAGTTGGCTTAAAGCTCAACATTCAGAAAACTAAGATCATGGCATCTAGTCCCATCACTTCATGGCAAATAAGTGGGGAAACAGTGGCTGACTTTCTTTTTCTGGTCTCCAAAATCACTGCAGATGGTGATTGCAGCCATGAAATTAAAAGATGCTGCTCCTTGAAAGGAAAGCTATGACCAACCTAGACAGCATATTAAAAAGCAGAGATATTTGCCAACAAAGGTCCATCTAGTCAAAGCTATGGTTTTTCCAGTAGTCATGTATGGATGTGAGAGTTGGACTATAAAGAAAGCTGAGCGCAGAGGAATTGATGCTTTTGAACTGTGGTGTTGGAGAAGACTCTTGAGAGTCCCCTGAACTGCAAGGAGATCCAACCAGTCCATCCTAAAGGAGGTCAGTCCTGGGTGTTCATTGGAGGGACTGATGTTGAAGCTGAAACTCCAATACTTTGGCCACCTGATGCGGAGAGCTAACTCATTTGAAAAGACCCTGATGCTGGGAAAGATTGAGGGCAGGAGGAGAAGGAGACGACAGAGGATGAGATGATTGGATGGCATCACTGACACAATGGACATGGGTTTGGGTGGACTCCAGGAGTCAGTGATGGACAGGGAGCCCTGGTGTCCTGTGGTTCATGGGGTCACAAAGAGTTGGACACGACTGAGCGACTGAACTGAACTGATCCTTCCTTCTTAACTATTTCTCCCTCTTGGAATGGAAGTGTCTCTCCTATGCCTGTCCCACAACTATATTTTGGGAGCACTTGTTTGGTTTTATTGCTGGAGAGGAATTCTGCCGTAGGATGAATCCTATCTACATTTTCACTTGTATTTAGATGATATTTAGGTGAGACTCTGGACTTTAGACTTCAGAGTTGGGAAGTGTACTGAACTTCTCACTAAGAGGCTAGAGAGATATATACTCGTCCTTCATCTGGAGAAGGAAATGGCAACCCACTCCAGTACTCTTGCCTGGAAAATTCCATGGACTGAGGAGCCTGGTGGGCTACAGTCCATGGGGTCGCAAAGAACTGGACACGACTGAGCGACTTCACTTTCACTTTCATCAGGAAAGAGAGTCCAGATGGTCTGGGTGGAATCTGAGCTTTCTAATTGGATATGGCGGGAGGAAAAGTGCCAGTCTTCGCCCTACTTCAGCTATCCCATTTATTGTGTTTATCTCTTGCAATGGAAGACAATAAAAGTGATGGCCTGGCCCACCTGTATTCTTGCTTAGAGCACCAGAGGAATTCAGAATGAATCCTATCTGCCCAGTGTCCAGTGCAGGACATATCTTTAGTCTCTTTGTATTGCCCCAGGGGATAGCTGAGCTGCTTTCTTGGAACCTATCAGTCATCTCCCAGGTGCTAAATCCACCACCACCATCCACTCACCTCCCAATGTATTAGCACATGGACCCTGAAATTTATTTCCTGAGCAGCCTCAGTCTCCAAAGTCTGCAAAATGGTGTTGGCTGTTTCCAACTAATAAATAATAAGCATGTAGTGAATGTTCCAGATCTTCATCACCACCTTTGCCAGGTAGATAAAAATCCTGAACTCAAAGCTGTTTCAGAGATGATGTCCACTAGATGGCACTAGTCACAGGTAAATAAAGTCACATACATACTGTCTGTCTGCCATCAAAAGTTTGGAAGTCCTATAGAAAGAGAAAAGTGTGGTAATAATAATAATAAGTGTGGTAATAAGGCAATGTGCATATATTGTGGCCCCAAAACTAAGCATTTGATCCATAATAATTATTAAAGCAGTTGTCCAAAATACTTACAGGTCAAAATGTATTCCGGTTTTTGATTCCCAGACTCCAGGAGATTCTAATGAAGTGTATCAAATCTCCACCATTTGAAAGATAATTCTCTCTCCATTTAGCATCTTGTAATTGCTATCCTCTCCTTTCTTCTCTTTGCAGCCACAGTTCTAGAAAGAGCAGTCTCCCTGGCTCCCCTTCCTGTCCTCTCTTTCTATGCCCTCCCTGCAATTAGACCATTTAGCCAACACACAATTGCAAATACCCCCAACGCAGGTTACCAGTGAAATTCCTCATGTCATGATCTTTGGGTGGTTTTTGGCACTGATCTAGGAAAACCAGCTGCAATATTTGATTGCAGCTGTTAGCATTTATCCAGCAATTACCTAGCACCTGCTGTGCATGACACTGTTCTAAGCACTATGATGTGTAGCTAGATAAGGCTCTGTCTTGAGGGTGCAGCCAGGTTAGAACATTCATCAGAGATACCAGGCCCTGGGCTTGGGCAGGTGAGCCCCACTATTTGGATGAATAGGACAGCAAGCTCTGATAAATGTGCCCACTTTGACTCACTTCTCTGCTTTGCATTGCAATCTGCCTTTCAGACCACTTGCTCAAATATTATTTTCATCATATTATTTTTAATATTCCTTTTATTTATTTATTTATTTGGCTGTGTCTGGGATTAGTTGTGGCACACAGGATGTTCTTTGCAGCCTGCGAGCTCTTAATTGCAGGATCTAGTTTCCTGACCAGGAACTGAAGCCTCCTTTCCCCCTACCCCTGCATTGGGACGATGGAGTCTTAAGCCACTGAACCACCAGAAAAGTCCCTCATCATATTCTTAACAACTCTCCTATCAACATAGCATCTTAAAATTGCTGAAAATATATTTTAGGAGGAAATGATCACTCCTTAAAGAGATCCCTTTGCCCCTTCCCCCATGTAATGACACAGTGAAAAGGCACCTTCTGTGAGCTGGGAAGTGAGCCCTCCCCAGACACTGACTCTGCCAGAGCCATGATCTTTGACTTCCCAGTCTCCAGAACTGGGAGAAATCAATGTGTGTTGTTTACAAGTTACTGAATTTTTGGCATTTTTGTGACAGCAGCCCAAACGGACTAAGACAAGCACCTGTGGCTCAGGGAGAGCTGCTTTACATAGTGTGGACAAAGAAGGCCTCTCTGAGAAGATGCCATTTAAGCTGCAACATAGAAGTTGCAAAAGAGATCATCTTTAGAAGACCCTGGGAGGAAGCCTCCAGGCAGAGAGAACAGTAAGTCCAAAGGCACCACAGAACTTGGAATGTTGGGAGACTGAAAGCAGAGCCATTTGCCTAGAGGTTTGTGATGGCAGTGGCTAGAGGGGAGGCCTTGTTTTATCAGAGGGGAGATCTCACTGAAGCATGTTTAAGAGCTAACAGAATTGATTCAGTAAACAGAGGAATTGAGGTTCAGAAGGGATGGGGCTCCACCATGAAAGTGGAAGCATTTGCATTGATAAGAGCAGAAATGTGCATACTTTTAAAAACTTTTAGTCTCCTTTCCAGACCCACCTTTAATTTTCACTGTCAGCAGGATTCTATCCATGACTGTCTCCCAGTCATACTCTGTAAATCTTCCTTATTTAGACACTCTCATGCCCACACCGCTCTCGTGGACTTCTCATATCCAACTGCAGGTAGATATATTTTAATCTCTCAAATTATAGCTCCAGCCCAGACTTGTCCTCTGACCTGATTTAGCTGCTTATTTGACATTTCCACTTGGATAGAGGTATCTTTAATGTATGCAGAATACAATAGGATTCTTGAGTGGGTGGGATTCTTCTCCCTACACAAAACAGCACACTGCAGAGGGTCGTTGGTGCTCATTGAGGACCCGAGTTCCACCTCTCCTCTGACCTCTAGCCCCATTCTTCAGTACAGATCTTTGAAGTATTTTTATGCTTATGTAGATACAACAGTAAGCATTACTAGAGTCACCAGCACTTCTGGCTCTCCTTCCTTTCCTAGACATCATATTTATTTATATAAAAGGATTATGTTTATCTACCTCCTTAAAGGTAGGCTTAGCTCTGACTCTTATGTTAGCCACTGAAATGTGGTTGAAAATTACATGTGCTGCTTCCTGGTAGAAAATATTTAAGATTAGGTGTTCAATTCTCCTTGCTGTCTTCCTCCCCCTTCTTTGTTTTAAGGTTATCATTTGTTGAGATAAAGACACCTAAGATTAAAGCAACTTGGAATGCTGAGCCATCACGTGGAAGAAAATTGCCCAGAGAGTCATTTGGACAGGCAGCAAACTTTAAGCAAGAAGGAAAACAATAAAAAAGAAGAAGAAAAAAAAAACCTTTGTTATGTAAGTCACTGAGGTTTGGCTTTTTTTTTTTTTTTTTTTAGTTCTCATGTGTGTGTTCAGTTCAGTTCAGTCGCTCGGTCGTGTCCGACTCTTTGCGACCCCATGAATCGCAGCATGCCAGGCCTCCCTGTCCATCACCAACTCCCGGAGTTCACTCAGACTCACGTCCATCGAGTCCGTGATGCCATCCAACCATCTCATCCTCTGTCGTCCCCTTCTCCTCCTGCCCTCAATCCCTCCGAGCATCAGAATCTTTTCCAATGAGTCAACTCTTCGCATCAGGTGGCCAAAGTACTGGAGTTTCAGCTTTAGCATCATTCCTTCCAAAGAAATCCCAGGGCTGATCTCCTTCAGAATGGACTGGTTGGATCTCCTTGCAGTCCAAGGGACTCTCAAGCCTGTCTGTATTTTGGGGTTACTACGTATAATATGACATACCCTGACTGATTAAAAAAAAAGTTAAGAAAATTCATTGTTTAAGGTAAATCTCTTCTAGCCACTACTTCAACTAGCTGGGCACTCCTAAGCCTCTTTTAACTAGAAATTCTGGAGCTGCCAGTGCTCCCAAACTGTCCGTCTTCAACTCTCCCCAATTTGTTTTCATCACCATCTACTTTGTCATTCAGTCCTAAATCCAAAAACACAGATCAGCTTAATTCCTCCCTGTTCCTCACTCCCATAGTCTGATCACCGGATTTTTTTACGTCTGTCTCAGATTTGTCCCAGACATCTAAAATAGCTTTCTTCCTATTCCTGTGTCTAGTCTTAGAATATATAATACCTTCAAAATCAGAAGTGAACAAATAGTCTACAAAGCTTCTTCCTCCTGCCCTTGACCACCAGTCACCCCTAGTCCCTCTTCCTGAAGGCAACCAGGATGACCAGATCCTGTGTATTCCTTGAGAGATACCCTCTGCACATAGAAACAAACAATTCACCCAGAGTAATCTTCTGAAACCAAAGCTGGCCATCCCTTTCCCAGCTAAAAGCCTTCCATTTACAAACTCTTGAGTATCTAGGACCTTCCTCCATCCTGCCGATCTTTCAGTCCCAAATGACCACTTCTCAGCTGAGCTTAATCCTGCCTCAGGTCTTTTCTTGACCTGTTCCCTCCGCATGGACAGTTTTCCCCCAGGTCTGTGCTTGCTAGTTCCTTCCTCAAGCATTACCTCCCTGGAGAGCACACACAGCCTTCCCAAGCCAGTCATCCACCATGACAGAAGGCCCTTTGTGTGTCGCCTTCAAGCCTCTACCACAAGTAAAGTTGTCAGCCTCTATTTACCAGGCTCTTGGCCTGTTTATCGACCATCTCCCACGTTAGACTTTAGCCCAGGAGGATAGAGATGGGCTCGATTTTGCTGCCCACTGAATGTCTACCCAGCTTCTAGTTCCGTACATGTCACAGAAAAGGCACTTGATGAATAAGGAGCTGATGGAAAAGCTAGTACCCTGAACAAAATAAAGGAAGATGAAATTAAAAAGAAAGTAGCCTCAGCTCTTTAAACAGGCAGATCAGGCCTGCATGCTGTTTCTCCTCCAGATCTTCTTCCTGAGCATCTTCTTGCTGAGTGGTTGGCTGTGTCTCTGGTTGGGCCACCACTCAGTGTAGAGGAGAGGTGGTGAGGGAATAAGAAAGCAGGCTTCATCCCCACAGCTTGGAAGCCTTCACTTCTTCCGGAGCAGGTAGCACAGAGTACTCATTTGCACACTTGTATTTTGTCACAGACATTTAACAACTGCTTTAAACATAAATATTAAGCAATCACTTCCTCCTTTGTTTTAGCAGGTAAAACCAGAAAAGACAGGGGACTCCTGCATAGAAACAGCAACATGTTTATAAGGAAACATTGACTCCTCAATCTCAAATCAGTATCTACTTCTGCCTTAAATGTTTTCATATAGCACATACCTTCGTAATCATAAAAGTAATGCCTCATATCATTGTAGATGATAGAATTCTGAAATTGTCTTTAAAAATCCCTAAGCTTAATCCTCCATCTGTTACTCTGTCCTTGGAAACCAACCACAAGAGCTTCATTCATCTCTACTTTAATTTCACCTTCTGAATTTATTTCTAGGTATCCAGGTCAGCTGACTGGATTAGCTAGGTAATGTAACCCAGCCATTTTGCTTTTATCTCTTGCCAGAGTTGAGGATAGATAAAATCCAAGCTTCTTAATGTGGCATATGAGGTCCCTGGTAATCTGGCCCCAGTCCACCTCTCAGCCTTATTTCTCACCACTTCCTTCCTTTACCCACTTAACTGGGAGCTTACTGGAGAAAGGGCATAGGCACACCAATTGTTCTACTGGTCCAGACCACTCCTATTCACCTGAATACTTCTGTGCCAGGGAATCAAAGGATGCCCAGGCCTCCTTTTGTATATGGTGTAAGCTTGGGGGAGTGGGTTAAAGGATCCTGAAGTGCTATACTCACCATGAATTGTTGAGCTCAGAAGTGAATTCACCTGGAAGCAGTCGGGCTGACTACTCTGATCAGGACCCATCCTCAGGTGTGTAGCAATGCCACCGAGTTCACAGGTCTCTGCAATGAACTGAATGTGTCCCTCTCCCAAATTCCAATGTTGAAACTAGCCCCAGAGTGATGGTATTTGGAGGTGGGACCCTTGGGAGGTAGTTAGGTCAGGAGAGTTGGAGCCCTTATGATGGAATTAGTGTCTTCCAAGTAGGGAGCTAGCTACATGAGGATACAGTAAGACAACACCTGAGTGTCCTCTATAAACCAGGAAGAGGGCATTCACTGACCATGCTGGCACAAGATCTCAGACTTCTAGCTTCCAGAACTGTGAGAAATAGAAATAAACATTTGTTGTTTAAGCCACTCCATCTATGGTAATTTGTTATAGTAGCCTGAACTGACTAGGACAAGAACCATACCTGTTCTCCATACTGAAGAATCTCTGCCAACTTGTAGTACTGGTTGGTCAAGGACTTGTATCCTTCTTTTACATCCAAAGGGTGATTTTCACATGCTCCTCCTGGATGGCCCAGAGCTCCTCCATGCTAGGATAGTCATGAGTAAAAATGGAGAAAACTTCAAGCACATTCTAAAGTGGAATATTTGGTGGTCAATGTATCCTGGCCACAGGAAGTGTATTATCAGAGGTGCTCCTCCAACTCAGAACGTCCTTGTTCAGTCTGGAGTGGTGGGATGTGGAGACATATATCTGTACTTTTTCTCAAGGCCCTTCAGAAGGAATTGTGTGTTCGTGATACAGCTATGCATCTTGATTGCAATGGTGTGTGCGTGGAGCCATGTGTGTGCATGCGTGCTCAGTCACTTCAGTCATGCCCCACTTTGCAACCTCATGGACTAGCCCATGAGGCTCCTCTATCCATGGGATTCCCCAAGCAAGTGTACTGGAGTGGGTTGCCGTGCCCTCCTCCAGAGGATCTTCCCAACATAGGGACCAAACCCACATTCCCTGCAGGTCCTGCATTGACAGACAGATTCTCTACCACTAGCACCATGTGGGAAGCCCCACATGAAGTTATACTGGGGACAAAATTGCATAGCGCTATACACACACACACAGTGACATGTGATAAGCTCTATGGTTTGTACCAATGTCAATTTCCTGGGTTCTGTATTGTACTGTAATTGTGCAAGATGTTAACATTGGGAGAGGCTGGGTGAAGGGTGCAAAGAAACCCTGATGTACATGTCTTTGCAAATTCCTGCAAATCTATAATCATTTCAAAATAAAAGGGTCTTTTTTTTTTTTTTAATATAATGGGGAGGGATTCAGAATACTGGAGCACTTGGTCTAAAACAGTGACGTGGGTTGGATCTTGTGCACAAATATTTCCTCTGTGTCTAGGCCTAAAGATGTTCCTGAAGAAAGAGATGAAGTGGGGTACCTTAGCAGATTTAAAATTAGTATAAAGTCTAGATAGGTCTTCAGCTTCTTGGAGCTCTGTGAGAATATTAGTGAATCCCCAGCTGCTTTTCTGAAGACCTGTAGGGAGAGCAGGCAGACAGGCAGGTGAGTTGTGTAGACCACAGGAACAGGCCAGAAATTCCAGGACTTCCCTGGTGGTTCAGTGGTTAAGACCCTTTGCTTTCAATGCAGGGGATACAAGTTGATCCCTAGTTGGGGATCCAAGATCCCAAGTGCCATGTAGTGCAGCCAAAAAAAAGAAAAGAAAAGAAAAGGCAGTTAGTCCAAAAAGAAAAACACACAAATGAGTTGGGTCAATGATTCTCTCGAGTATTAAATGATAATAAACATCTGAGGTGTTCAATTTCTTTAGTCATCAGACAAATGCAAATTAAAAACACAGTGTGATCCTAATACACAGCCACAAGCATAGATGAAAAAGACACATAAACCAAGTGTAGATAAAAACGTAGCAACTGAAACTCTCATATATGATGCAAGTGTGAGTCGATGCAATCACTTTGGAAAATAGTCTGCCGTAGATACCTATTGCAGTGTCTACTAAAGTAGGACATATGTATTATTGTTGTAGTTTAGTCACTGAGTCGTGTCCAACTCTTCTGCAACCTCATGGACTGCAGCCCTTCTGGCTCCTCTGTCCCTGGGATTTCCCAGGCAAGAACATTGGAGTGGGTTGCCCTTTCTTTCTCTAGGAGGTCTTCTCAACCCAGGGATGGAACCCACATCTCCTGCACCGGCAGGCAGGTTCTTTATCACTGAGCCACCAGGGAAGCCCTGAACATAACCATATGACACAGCAACTCTGCTCCTAAGTATATACTTCATAGAGTAGTCTGCATATGTTTACCCAAAAAAATTAACAATGTTCTCAGCAGCACTATTCATGAAAGCTAAAAACTGGAAACAACCCAACTATTCATAAACAGTAGAACAGATAAATAAGTGGTGGTAAATTTATACAGTGGGATGTGCTGTGCTGTGCTTAATCTCTCAGTCATGTCCAGCTCTTTGCAACCCCATGGACTGTAGCCCGCCAGGCTCTTCTGTCCACGAGGACTCTCTAGGCAAGTATATTGGAGACAGTTGCCATGCCCTCCTCCAGGGGATCTTTCCAACCCAGGGATTGAACCCAGGGATTGAGCCCAGGTCCCTTGCATTGCTGGCAGATTCTTTACCATCTGAGCCACCAGGGAATCCCAGACAAAAGAATACTGTTTAACAATGAGAATTAATGAAGATTGTTATATACAATAACGTGGATGAATCTTACATTTGTAATACTGAATGCAAGAAGACACAAAAGAGAAAGGGAAACAATCTTATGATTTTGATAGAAATCTTTCCATTTTGATTCCATTTATATGAAATTCAAAGAACAAGTGTCAGAAGTCGGGACAGTAATCATCCATTGAGGCAATTACTGGGAGAGAGCAGGAGAGGGCATCTGGGGAGCTGGCTATTTCCTGCTCCTTGATCTGGGTGCTGGCTGCACTGGTGTGCTTATTTTGTGAAAATTCATGCAGTACACTAGGCTTTGCATCATTTTGATGTGTATTCGTACCAGAAAGAAAAGTTTGCTTAAAATAATGAAAATCATTGCACAGAACAAGCTGGAAATAATTGGGTAAGAATTATAAGATTGAACTGAGATATTTATGTGACATTGTTTATTGCATCAATAAGTCTTTTACAAAAAGAAATTACACCCAAAACAAATGGAAGTAGAGCTATGAAGAATACATCAAAATGATGGCTAATAAGAATACTGAACCACTGCACAGCACAAGAAACCAGTGACAAAATATACTTGCAAATTATATGATCCACTGGAGTTATTATTAAAAATATATAAACATTTCATACAACTCAATATCAAAAAAACAACCCAATCAAAAAAAATGGGCAGAAGGGCTTCTCTGGTGGTCCAGAGGTTATGAATCTGTGTGCAGTTACAGGGACATGGGTTTGATCCCTGGTCCATGAAGATCCCACATGCCGTAGGACAACTAAGCCTATGGGCCACAGCTACTGAGCCCACGCATCACAATTACTGAAGCCCACATGCCTTAAAGCCTGTGCTCTGCAACAAGAGAAGTCGCCACAGTGAGAAGCCTGTGCATCACAGCTGAAGAGTAGCCCCACTCGTCGCAACTAGAGAAAGCCCATGTACAGCAATAAAGACCCATTGCAGCCAAAAATAAAGGAGGGAAGGAAGGAAGAAAGAGAGAGAAAGGAAAGAAACTGGGAACTAAAAGGTAAATTTTTTTTTTTAATGTGTAGGAGACCCAAATAGACATTTGTCTAACAAAAACATACAGATGATCAATAGGCACATGGAAAGATGCTCAGCATCGTTAATCATCAGAGAAACGCAAACCAAAACTACAGTGAGATATCACCTCATACTTGTCAGAATGACTATCATGAAAAGGACCACAAATAACCAGTGTTGGTGAGGATGTGGAAAAAAGAGAACATTTTTACACTGCTGGTGGGAATGTAGATAAGTGCAGCCACTGTAGAAAGCATTATGGAGGCTCCTCCAAAAATTAAAATTAGAACTACTATATGACCCAGAAATTCCACTGCTGGGTATTTATCTGAAGAAAATGAAAATACTAATTTGAAAAGAACATGCACCTCAATGTTCACAGGAGCATTATTTGTAATAACGAACATGTAGAAGCAAACTAAGTGTCCAAGAATAGATAAAGAAGACATGATATATATATAAAAGAGTAATATATATATATATATAAAATGGATATATATATATATCATGGAATATTACTATATATATATCACTCAGCTGTAAAAAAAGAATGAAAAAATGCCACTGGAGCAACATGAATAGACCTGTTAAGTACTGTGCTTAGTGAAATAAAGTCAAAGACAAAGACAAAAACTGCATGTTATCACTTATATGTGGAATCTAAAAAATAAAGCAAACGAATGAATATAATGAAATAGAAGCAGACTCACAGATAAAGACAAAAAATTAGGAGTTACCAGTGGGGAGAGTAGAAAGGTAGGCAAAATAATAGTGAGGACTTCTGAGGTAAAAACTATTATGTATAAAATATATAAGCTGCAAGGGTATATTGCACAGCACAGGAAATATAGCCAATATTTTATAATAACTTTAAATGGAGTATATTCTATAAAAGTTTTGAACCAGTATATGGTATACCTGAAACTAATATAATATTGTAAGTCAACTATATCCCAACTAAAAAAAAAGTACTGGCACACTTAAAATTTAGCATTTTTATTATATTTAATAGTTTCGTTCAGAAGGGACACATCAGAGTAGTTTAAAAGGTAACATTATTTTTCATAAAAATATGTGCAAATATTTCCATATGTACATGATTTGACTTTTTCACTTGTTGAAATTCATATACAATAGTACAATCTTATCCTATAGGTTAAAAACATAACAAAAGCTTTAATTTCAAGTAAAATTTCTACTGAAAATATAGAATTAAAATTATGTTTACTATTCACAAGATGCATAAAGAGACAAAATTACTAGAGTGTGCTTGGGAAACAAGTCAAATAGACTGTGGTCTTATATAGCCACAAATGGACCCAAGATCTTACAAAACTCTAGCCTTTAAAAGATAACTTTGGTATTTCCTTTGATCTAAAAAAAAAGAGAGAGCAGTGCATATTTCCTCTATTGAACAGAGGTATTCATCCATTTTCTGCAAGACTATTACATTCAGTCTTTAGAGCTATGACTTGTTGCCATTATAGAAAAGTATTACTGTAAATTGTAATGAGATAACATTACAATCCTGGTTATGTTGTACCCAACTAGGTGAGAAATCTGTTCCCTATCAATTAAAGACAGTATAACTCATGAGCATCAAAGACTATTGGAACATCACAGGCCACTATAACTCACTGAAATTCTAACATGTAGTGGGGGTAGAAGGAAGAGAAAGATGCTTTTTAGTCAGCCAATTTGATCTGATCACTAATGACATTTCTTCAGAAGTAGATAGAGACCTTATTTCTGATTATATTTAAGAAGAAAACCAGAGATAAGATATGCTGCCTTTGGATAGGCAACTGCCTTTAGGAACTCCACACATCTGTGCCAGAGGTACAATACCATTCTCAGTCAAGTTAAGACATTATCTCAGTTGAAAACCTGAGTATTTTTCTCTAGAAATGAAGTACAACTTCATTCAGTCCAGTGTAAAATACATGCAACCAGTCCACAGGACCAAAGCCGATACATTATACACAATGCCTGGAAATTGTTGGCCTTCAGAAAAGGTTCAGGAAAAAATATTTTTTGGCTTAACATATGGATTTTTAAAAACATATATTTTCAATGTGTATATTTCAAACCAACTTTTTTCCTTCGATACTGAGCTCATTTAGAATGCTTTGTCTTCATATATATATACACATAAGCAGTTCACTTTTCAGATTTTTTGAAAGGTGTTTAGAATTTAGTTAAAGATCACTTCACATACTTGCTAACATTTTAACAAAAAATATTTTAGTCACCATGGTCTTATGAGCATATTAAAACTGATTTTTGTTCAAAATAACACAATTTTTCTGTTAGATTTTAAATAGACCATACTTAAATATACTCTACACAATGCTCATTTCTATGCTGCTAAGTCACTTCAGTCATGTCCGACTCTGTGTGACCCCAGAGACGGCAGCCCACCAGGCTCCCCCGTCCCTGGGATTCTCCAGGCAAGAGCACTGGAGTGGGTTGCCATTTCCTTCTCCAATGCATGAAAGTGAAAAGTGAAAGTGAAGTCGCTCAGTCCTGTCCAACCCTCAGTGACCCCATGGACTGCACCCTTCCAGGCTCCTCCATCCATGGGATTTTCCAGGCAAGAGTACTGGAGTGGGGTGCCACTGCCTTCTCCACATTTCTATAAACTAAGCTAAATTAAAACTGTATTTTTTCAACTAAAGATAGTGTATCCTATATTTTTACTGGATCTTATTTGTGAGCTTTGCTTATTATATCAAAAAATGATATCAATAAACCACAATAATCTTATCACTTCACTTCTCTGAGTCAATTCTATAACTTTTAAGTGAATATTTCCTTTATTCTAGTTACCTATCTGGTCACATACAGTAATACTTCATTAACCAAATTTGTATTTTTAAAACTTTTTGGATGCATTTACCAAAAGGGATTTCTAAAGACCTTTACTGATAAGTACACTAATAATTCTATTTCAGCCTTTACTCACTGTGACCTTACACTGTGATCAGAGCAGTTCATAGGTATCAAGGTCAATCAGAAATAGATTTACAGGATAATCATTCCTGACTCACCTGCCCACAGAGACTGTTGGGTGATCCTTACCCCAGCTGCACAGAAGTACACGTGTACCCACATGAACACTCCTAGCAAATCTGTGGTAGGAGCACCAGTATGGTTCCCTCAGATCCTGCAAACCGCTAAACCCTCTTGACCATGTTGCACATTTTAGAAATAAAATACTCATTTTAGAAATAAAGCCTAGAAACAGTCTTTGTGCTTCTCTTTCCGTGGTTAAGAGGTTAAAAAAAAAAAAGATTTTTAAAAGTCTACTGGAAAAAGAATGCGTGTTTCAAGTTCAAAGGAAATAGTCAATGCAGAAAATATTTGCATAGAATTACATGGTGGGGAAATTCTGCCACGCAGTCAGTCTTTGCTTAGAGTGACCTCCTGAGCTCAATTTCAGGAAGCAAGTCTTCGAATAGCCTGTGGAAGCAAGGGGGAAACAGTGTTGATGCAACAGAATTCTCCTTAAGTCTACCTAATCTTTTTTGCAAATATGTCTTTGTAGTGTTGTTTGCTTACATTTACATAGGCGTATAGCACCACAAGGAAAGTAGGGTAAAAACTTAATTTTGTACCTCATCATGTGCTAATTGGATGTAGTTTAAAAGCAATCATTACTATTTCTTGAGCACTTACTATGTACAAGACTGTTTTATTCCTTTACATGTACCCATTAATGGTCACAACTCTGTAACGTATTATTTCTGTTTTACATGAAGAAACTAAAATGAGGTCTGGATAAGTAAATTGTCCCAGGCTACTCAGATGGTAAGATGCAGAATCAGGGCCAGCACTCAAGTAAAGTTCAGCCCCTTAAAACCACGCTGCTTTACAGTTTCCTTATCTACAAGGGCCCTACCTGAATGATGCTTTTATGTGGCATCAAAAATACTTCTACAGTGTGGCAACTTCTTAAGTTCCAATTGTGATATATGAGTTTTCATTCAACTAACTTGTCCCTATAGCCTT
The DNA here is from genome assembly GCF_014754425.2 of Oryx dammah. NCBI lineage: Eukaryota > Metazoa > Chordata > Mammalia > Artiodactyla > Bovidae > Oryx > Oryx dammah. The sequence continues at coordinate 49,181,683 of NW_024070202.1, read as the reverse complement.
AATCATAAACTAGTAAGCTGGAAGGACTTCACAGCTTCATAATGACATTCCTGGGCTCATTATGCTGATGGGCTAAAATGCAGAACCCCTGATTTTCACTCTACTTAGTGATTTCTTCCCTGAAAATCTTCTCTGCCTGTAATCTAGCAGAAAATACGTAGTTCTGCATTAAGGTCAAAACCAATTCTATAACTAAATGGGGCGCCCACCTAGACCACGGTTCATGTGAAAATGCTCAGGTCTTTAGTGGACCCCTGCTCAATAGAAGCAAAAAAATTGATATAGCTGTTATGAAAATAAAACCATTCTTAAGTCACAGTAATGTAAATATCTTGATGAGACCAAGGGACATCATAGTTGACCCTGTCTGGGATTTTGTATCCCCTTCTTGTTCAGGGAAGAACTAACACATTTCTTATCTGTGAGGAACAGTAAAGAGAACAGGAGTCTCACTCAGGGTAGAGTCTGTTATCAACATGAAAGCTGCTCTCAAATATTTAAGGTCTGTTCAGAGAGGGCAACCAGAATGATCTCAGTCCACTGGGTAATTCTTAGAGAAAGAGTGAATCTAGTCTGTAAGCACAGCTGACACCTGGACACTTCCAGCTGTGTAGCAAACCCCCTTGAAAAGCTACTAATTGCCAATGTCTAGAAACATTCACACAAAAGCTGAGAGAACATCCTTAGAGGTGGGGTAGGAAGGATATGGGCAGAGCTGAGGATGTGGGGCTACTTGATTTTGAAACATCTTTCAACTTGAATCTGTCTCTTTCTAAAGCCATCATCAGTCAGAGGAAGAGGTTCCTACTCTTCACATACAATTAAGTTAGCCAAAAAGTTCTTTTGGTTTTGTCCCTAAGAGCTGGAAAACTTGAATGAACTTTTTGGCCAACTCAATATTTCTGAGGCTTATGAAACTCCTGGCTTAAAAATTCCCTCCATTCACCTTTCTCCTGTCCCACTGGACTTAGGTCTCTGAAAGAGAAAGTGTGCAGAAGTTTAGGTATAAAATCAAGACAAATGTGTTGGCTGCTTCCAGTTGCTGATCACATCTGTAGGCTGGAGGCAAAAGGCACCTCCCCATCCCCTGGTACTTAATGTCTTCAATAGAGAATCCTCGTTTTCCATTTTACCCTCTTGGTATTTTCTTAAAATTATTTTCCCTGGATAGTTTTTATCAAATATTTTTAATACTACAAGTATTATTCTGTTTAATTCAAATTCTTTTCTTTGAACAATAATAATGATCATACCTCATCTTGGACATCAAGTTCTTCTTCGATCATTTCTGCTTCCATTAATTCAAGAGGATCTTTACAGTCTTGGATGAGGGCAATCTTGACAAAGAGAACACAGAGACTATTTATTAGAAGTCTAATAGCATCAACCTACCTGTTTCTTCACTGAAAATGATATGCAGCTTTGCTGGTGTCTCTCATCTAAAATCTGCATACTTCAAAATCCTTTTCAGCTTTCTTGTTCTTTCATATTTCCCACTTAGAATTCTCCCTCCACCATTTTTTTCACATTCAAGTGTGAGCTGGTATAGTTCATTGTCGAACCTTCGCAACTCTCTTCCCCAGCCTCTGAAGTGTACACTTAGCAAGCCATCCAGTTGGCCTAAATGATTCTGCAGTCAATGGTCATTTTCTTTCAATAACCAAGCTAAGAGCACTTAGTAAAGCATTGAGCATTCAGGGAACTCGAAGTGAAGGGCTCCTGACTGACGACAATAAACAATCTCAAGTTGAATTGAATGGGAATTAATTTTACTGGAGATAGAAACCAACATCTATGGACCAAGTAGGTTATTCAGGAAAATTCTGCTTTTTAGCTATAATGTGTAATTTAGTCTACACACAAAAGAAACCAGTAACAATCTGGACTTTGTCTTACCCATAAAGCATATTCCCAAAGCAACTCTAAATGTACATCAAGAATAACATTTCATTTTAGCTACTTTTAATCTCACAAATAAATAACTTAATTCTCTTTACACTATCCTGCTCTGTTATTGTTACCTATGGGGAAAACAATAAATCAATTTTCAGTTATATTAAAAAATTTTTTTCATTAATTTATTTATTTGGCTACATTGGATCTTAATTGTGGCTCACCAGCTTTTCTCTAGTTGCGGCACAAGGACTCAGATGCCTCGTGGCATGCAGGAGCTTAGTTCCCTGACCAGGGATCAAACCCATATCCCCTGCATTAGGTGGATTCCCAACCTCTAGATACCTGGGAAGTCCTTAGACTTTTTAAAAAATGTTTACAGGTTTTCAAAGCTGAGCATCTTGAGTGTAGCACCCTTTTTTTTTTTTTTAAGATCCACATCTTGGTATTTAGAAGTAGTATTTTCTCCAACAGCATTAAGTAGAACAATCTTTCTACTAACAATAGGTGAATTTAATAATTTACTAATTGTTTTCTAAATTAGTTTCACTTCAAATAGTAACTTTCAATCTACACTAAGAATCTACTTATCCTACTTTTAGATAAAAAGGAAGCAATTTAAAATATAGTGGACTGTGTTATCAGAATAATTATTATTGTTGTCATTTTTATAGACATTTGTTTTAGTTTCCCAAATTCATGGTGAGACGGTCCATGAGAGATGACATTCTTGTATTAAGCAGTAGGCCCAGCCCAATGACACACATCAGAATCCTCAACTGTCCTGGGTATTTTACAGGAAAAATGATAAAATAAGGAGGCCTGTGGGAAGTCAGGGTCTATCCTGTTTTTCAGAGAATAAACTCTAGGATGATTTGTGGTTTTCAATTTTTTTTTCTTTTTTCAAAGATCATTTATGACCTAATGAATCCTATTTAAAAATATTGATAGGAAATTTCCTGGCAGTCCAGTAGTTAGGACTCCACACTTCCAGTGCAGGGGGCACAGGTTCAATCCCCGGTCAGGGAACTAAGATCTCACAGTCATACAGTACGGCCAAAGGGAAAACAAAAACTGATAAGAGTTTACAGACTGCTGAGAATTTGAATTGCATTTACATACAAATCACAGAAGATCCAAGATTTGGTGCCTTTTTCTTAAAAGTCATTACAGCTACTGCCTACTTATATTAGTAAACCCCCACACTGTGGAATTAATAATGTACTAGTTTCTACCAGGTGCTTTCCTATAAACTGTCCCATTTAGTCTTCATATCTACCCAGCAAGGGGAATGTTTTACTCCCATTTTACTGATGAGAAAACAGGCTCTGAAAAGTTAAGCAGGTGGCTTAAAAACTTCACTGGGCTGGGATTCAAATTTAGGTTTGTGGAATTTTCTGCCATTTACAGAAACCATGGTTGTTTAGGAAAGCTATGTATGTAGAAAGTTTCAGTGTTTACCGTTCCTAAAATGGAATCTTGAACCTCTTGAGATTTCACCTGGTTCTGGAGGTGGAGGACAGCATCATGAACAGTCATAAAAAATATGTCCTTCCTGATGTTATTGTCATTAAAGAAACCACATTTCTCCAGCTTTTCTATCACATGATCTTCAAAAGAAAAAGATAATGTTTAGTTAGTCTCTAGGAAAAGATATTCTTATAACATCAACCAATGCTAAGTTTTGGAACCTCCTCCTTTTAAATCTTTTTTTTTTTTTCTTCTCATTTCCAAAATGTAATCCTGCTCTGTCAGTTTCTTTTCCAGTAGCACATGGAATGGTGACACCATAACTGGTTGTGGTATTAATAGATGGTCTTGTTTCCCAGCCATATCTCTTTTTCCAGGGAACCCATTCTCCTGCTGCTGTGAGTCTGGCTGCTAACAGTTCACAGCTGTACCCTGCTCTGGAGAACATTCTTTGGCCAGTGGGAACTGTCTCACCTGAAGAAGGCCTAGGAGGTTTCACCCCCTCCCTTGGGTGGTCCACAGCCATAGCTGGACTGATCTGGAGGTAAAAGGGCCAGCCCCCACCCCTTGCCTCAAGAAAACCATCAGGTGCTCTTGAGGTATTCTCCCTGTGAAACCAAGCTAAGTAGATTCTGAAGCCATCTCTTTATCTTCTCGTCCTGCCCTATCCTGCTCCTCTCAGTCCTTGAGGAATTTTCCAGTGTACTGCCTTAATGAATCACTTGCGCTAGAATCCTTACCTCAGGCTCTGCTCCTAGAGAACTCAGTCTAACCACTACTATTCCTATACACCACTTGTACATCGACAGACACAGATTCGTGGCCTGCAAGTTCCTCTAGTTCTCAGGGATATGAGTCATTTCCAGCTCTGCTCTCCCCAGGACAGTTTTTTGCCCATTGATCCTCCACTGCTAAGAGGACATAGGTTTCCAGGTGTTACCAGCTCTATGACACAAATTGGAAGTAATCTTTCCACATTCAAAAAGACCTTCAGAGTAATTGTTTAATGGGTAGAGTTTCTGTTTGTGGCAACGGTATTTTTGAAAATAGGTAGTTGTGGTGATCTTTGGGACACACAGATCTTTTAAAATTAGTGTTTTTGTTTTTTTCCAGATATATACTGAGGAGTGTAATTGTTGGATCCAGTGGTACTTCTGTTTTCAGTTTTTTGAGAAACCTCCAAATTGTTTTCCGCAGTGGTGGTACCAATTTACATTCCCACTTACAATGTACCAGGGTGCCCTTTTTCTCTACATCCATACCAACATTTTTAACTGTAGACTTTATAACGACAGAAATTCTGACAGGTATGAAATGATATCTGATTGTTGTTTTGGTTTGCATTTCTCTAACAGTTAGCATTGTTGAGCATCTTTTCATGTGCCTGTTAGCCATCTGTATATTTTCTTTAGAAAAATGCCTGTTCAGGTCTTCTGCTCACTTTTTTTTAATTGAGTTGTTTGGTTTTTTGATATTGAGTTGTATGAGCTATCTGTATTTTTTCCAAATATTTTTTATTGAGGTATAGTTGATTTACAATGTTGTGTTAATTTCTGCTGTACAACAAAGTGATTCAGTATATATATATATATCACAGAATATTGAATATAGTTCCCTGTGCTATACAGTAAGCCCTTATTGTTTATCCATTCTATACATAGTAGTTTGCATATGCTAACCCCAACTCCCAACTCATTTCTTCCCCACCCCTCATTGCCTTGGCAACCACAAGTCTGTTCTCTATGTCTATAAATCTGTTCTGTTTTGTAGATAGTTTCATTTGTGTCATAGTTTAGATTCTGCACAAGTGATATCATATAGTACTTCTCTTTCTATGACTTACTTCAATTAGTAGGATACTCTCTAAGTCCATCCATGTTGCTGCAAACAGCATTCTTTCATTCTTTTTATGGCTGCATAGTATTCCATTGTGTATATGTATTAATGCCACATCTTCTTTATCCATTCATCTGTTGATGCACATTTAGGTTGCTTCCATGTCTTGCTATTGTAAATAGTGCTGCTATGAACACAGAGCTGCACGTATGTGTTGAATTATAGCTTTGTCCAAGAGTGGGATTGCTGAATCACATGGCAACTGTTTTTAGTTTTTTGAGGAACCTCCATTCTGTTTTCCATAGTGGTTGCACCAACTTACATTCCCACCAACAGTCTAGAAGCATCCCCTTTTCTCCACAGCCTCTCCAGCATTTGTTCTTTGTAGCTGTCTATATGTTTTAGATATTAACTCCTTGTCAATCACATAATTTGCAAGTGTTTTTCCCCACTCAGAAAGTTGTCTTTTCATTTTGTTGATGGTTTCCTTTGCTACACAAAAACTTTTAGGTTTAATTAGGTCTGGTTTTATTTACAATAGCATGGAAACAATCTAAGTGCCCATCAACAGATGATTAGATGAAAAGATGTGGCATAAATGAAATCAAATATTATTCAGCTATAAAAAAGAATGAAATTCTGCCACTTGCAGTAATGTGGATGGACCTAAGGAATATTATGTTTAGTGAAATAAGTCAGACAGAGAATGACAAATGCTTTATAATATCATTTATATGTGGAATCTTAAAAAAATACAAATGAATGTGTATGCAAAACAGAAACAGATCCACAGATATAGAAAACAAACTTATGGGACTCCCCTGATAGTCAGTCCAGTGGTTAGGACTCCACCTTCCAGTGCAGGGGGTTTGGGTTCAATTCCGGGTTAGGGAGCTAAGATCCCAAATGCTTCATGTATAATAACATGTAAGAATCGAAATGCCAGTCTATGTCTGATGCAGGATATGACACGCTTGGGGCTGACGCGCGGGGATGACCCAGAGAGATGTTGTGGGGAGGGGGGTGGGAGGGGGGTTCATGTTTGGGAACGCATGTACACCTGTGGTGGATTCATGTCAATCTATGCCAAAACCAATACAGAATTGTAAAGTAAAAATTAAAAATAAATAAATAAATTAAAAAAAAAAAAAACAGAACATAAAACAACTGAAGCAATATTGTAACAAATTAATGAAGACTTAAAAATGGTCCACATCAAAAAAAAAAAAACCACTTAAAAAAAAGCAATAAAACAAACTCCTGTTCACCAAAAGGGAGGTAGAAGGACAAATTAGGTGTATGAGACTAATTGATACAAACTACTAAGTATAAAATAGATAATCAACAAGGAAATCCTGTATAGCACAGGGGATTATAGCCATTATCTTGTAATAACCTATAATGAATTATAATCTGAAAAAATACTAAATCACTATGCTATATACCTGGAACTAATATAATATTATAAACCAACTAAACTTCAATAAAAAAAAAATAACAGCAACAACAAAAAATGTGCAGTAAATGTAAAATACACACTGAATCTCAAAGATGTAAACAGAAGCAAATAGTGTAAAATATCTCAGTAATAAATGTTGTACAAACCAAAAAAAAAAAAGGAAAGAAAGCAAGAAAGGATAGTTGTGATTAATTGCACAATACAGTGAATGTACTTAATGCCACTGAATTAGTTGTATTCTTGACTAAAAGCGCAAGTCTTATATCTCTTTTACCACAATAAAAATAGTTCTTGGAAAAAAAGCCCTTTGGACATTATGTACTCACATTCCAAGGTAGGAGAAAAGGCTTAAAGAAAAGTCTTATAGATAGATATGTATATATGCAATTACCTTGAAGTGATGCAAAGTACACATTTACATCAATTCTTTGGAATTCTTTGACAATCTAAAAATTTAAAAAGGAGAATTTGTAACAATGAGTAACTTTACCTGCCTATAACTCAGTAGCATTCAACTACTTGCTGAGGAGAAACTCTGAACACTTTCATGGTGAATCAGGAGTCTGAAGAAAGTTCATTGTTGAAAATTGGAAAACCACCGAAGTTTCAACATACAGTGATGATGCTTAGGATGAAAAGACCATGTCTCAAGAGGTGGCAACATCCAGTGCTCAATAGCCCAGCACTGGATAGCACACAAGACCTTCGTAAATATTTGTGGAAGGAAGGAAAGAAGGGATAAAGGAGGCTTCCTAATGCAACCTCTGCTGGTTGGAGAGAAGAGTATGAGTTTATGTCTCTGAGTGGAAGAGATACGGCTGTGGATATGCAGCCACCAGACACCAAGGGTAAACACTGACCTAGAAACCAGGGCCTCTGTATTTTGACTGTAGCAGTGTCAGTACAGTGATTGTGCTCTTACGCTATAGTTTTGCAAGGTGTTACCACTGAAAGAAACTGGGTAAATGGTGCTGAGGATCTCTCTGTATTATTTCTTATAGTTTTATGGGGATCTACAGTTATCTCAAAATAAAAAGTTTAATTAAAAGAATTAAGACGGAAGACTTATGGACAAAACAAAAGGCCCATGGACAATAATAAAACAGAGCTTAAATTTTCTGGGGAAAAAAGATCAAGACCTCTCTGCAAGTATAAAGTTTGGAGTTTTTCAAAATTGTCACTTTAGCATTTGAAAGCAACAAGAAGCCCCAGCTAAGTTAAACCTCAGTTGAGAGTAGTTTGACATTATTACATAAACCTGATTGTCGGTGCCTTGAACTTGCCTGCTTTTCTGCCTAATCCTCTTGATACCTACATGAGGTTTCACTTAAACTTGACACTCCTGGTCAAGTTGACATGTTAGTCTGTTTTGAGCACTTAATACGATTGTTATTTAAAATATTATTTAACATTTTCCTTGCCCCCTAGATCGCTTAGTCCCAGGAAGGTAGAAACTATGGCTACTTCATAATTATTAATAGTTTCTGGTTCCCAGCCAAGTGCTTGGCACATCTGAGGCATTGCACATCTATTTGTTAAAGGAATCACTGAACTTGAGCTTGCATACCTGCTTTCTGATAAGAACGTTTCTGTCCCACATGCTCTTCATTCAACTCTTTGACTGCCTAGATGTCTGGCCTACTTCCTGCAGATCTAACCTTGATAATGCCTGGCTTTTCCAGCTCTACCGTGTTTCTCATTCTGCTGCTGTTCACATAATAGATAAAAACATAATACTTAAATTTTGCCCATTTTTCTTTTCATATTCCATGTCATATATTCTCAGGAAATGAAAACGTAACAAACGGTAATACTTGCTGACAGGTGACCATGGGCCAGACACTCTTCATTCTTCTCATTTAATCCTCATAACAAGCCTATGAAGGAGATACCATCACTATCCCCACATTCAGATGGAGAAACTGAGGTATAGACAGATTAAGCGATTTGCCCACAGTCATACCACTAATAAGTTGTAGAGCCAGGATTCAAGCCTAGGGAGTCCAGCTCTGCAACCCATGCTTTAATAATACATTCCATTGCAAAAGCATCCCCCTAGAAAAATTACAGAACCCATGCAATCAGTTACCCTTCTGCAAGACCAGGAAAGCCACATCGTTTTACTATTACCAAAGCTCCAAATCTGTTAATTCAAAACACCAGAACCTTACCACACGCAATGATCTCACTCCAACAACATCCAAGAATGAGACGGCTCCACAGTCAAGTACGAGGCTATGGATTGGCACTTTGGGAACATTCACTTTGACTGGAAGCTCAGAGTTCCAATCCACTTGGATCTCTATTTCCTTGGTTGGGATATCAGGTTCTTCTGGATTTTCAATGTCTTCATCAGGCTCAAAAGCATTATTTGATGAACCAGCACTACTTATAATGCCATTCTAAACAAAAAAAGCATTGCCAACTTAATTACCAATTAGCTGGGATGTCTTTCAACAATTAATCTAAAATGACTTAACAGTCCTACAAACTGTTCCTTGGTAAGCAAAACATCAAGAGGATGAACTCTTAGGGAATAAGATTTACCTCAGCCCAAATTTTGATGTTCTCTAGGAAGAAAAACGGAAGAATAGTGAAGCCAGGAAATGCTTGATTTCTGGAAGATGGTGGAACTTAGGCAAGAGATATATTGGCAGGAATGTTTGAATAAAAGGTAATACCGTAGCTCTAAAAGTCTATGAACCTATAACTGTCTTCTATTGTGAATAATTTTCTAGTATTTAATTAGCACTTCTTTTGTTCCTTTCAGTAAAAATAAGGTTTATTTCATGAAAGAGGAAGATAAATCACACCCTGCATTTCCAAGGAGCTCTGTTGATGTCATTTTATTCTTTCCCATTCTCTCTTGCCTAAAAGAACAACTCAGCTGTTCTCTGCCATACATGTGTCATCTGCCTGTTCACATCTGGGTACCAAAGAGAGTACATTTAATTTTAGACAATCTAACTGCTTTAATGTCATCTGAGAAATGAGAGAATTTCAGAGGGGGGGTGGAAAGGATGACGTTGCCTTACCTTTGTTGCTCTTAACTGCCCTTTCTTGATGAGCTTTTGTATTTTTCTCAGTGCTTTCAGCCTCTTATTATATACTCTAATGGCATCAAATCCAACCTTTGGAAATAAATGTTAAGTTAGAACATTTGGTTTCTAATGCTCATTAACGACTGTTTTTACCTGGAAAGGCTATTCTCAAGCAGTATTACTCCCTTTTCCTGCTGCTGCTGCTAAGTTGCTTCAGTCGTGTCTAACTCTGTGTGACTCCATAGACGGCAGCCCACCAGGCTCCCCCGTCCCTGGAATTCTCCAGGCAAGAACACTGGAGCGGGTTGCCATTTCCTTCTCCAATGCAGGAAAGTGAAAAGTGAAAGTGAAGTTGCTCAGTCGTGTCCAACTCTTCACGACCCCATGGACTGTAGCCTACTAGGCCCCTCCGTCCATGGGATTTTCCAGGGAAGAGTACTGGAGTGGGTTGCTATTGCCTTCTCTGTACTCCCTTCTATATCCTGCCAGAAAATAAATTCTGAGGTCTGATGGAGGTCTCCACTACCAGGCCACCCTAACCCACCCACCCAGAGACTCAGGGAAAGTGAAAGTGAAAGTGAAGTCACTCAGTCGTGTCCGACTCTTTGGGACCTCATGGACTGCAGCCTACCAGGCTCCTCTGTCCATGGGATTTTCCAGGCAAGAGTACTGGAGTGGGTTGCCATTTCCTTCTCCAGAGACTCAGGAAAGGTGGTAGTATATTGAAGACTCTAAGACTGTAAAAAAAAAAAAAAAAAAAACAGCAAAAAATAACCTTTGTAGCTTTAAGTCTTAACAAATTTCCTTAACATAACAAAGCCCTCTTGTTGCAAAATTTAGGAACATTCCTTTGAACCTTAGGAAAACACTGATCTAGAAGCAAATTCCACCTTCAAAGGATAGCATAGAATTCAAAACCAGAATTCCCTGCTTATATAACCCGCTTATATAACCCACTTATACGTTTTACCCTTTATTCCAACTGCCCCTCACCCCTTACCCAATATACATTCCCACATTCTCCTCTCAGCTCACACAGCTCCCAAACCCCTGCATTAATCTTCCTTCTGCCCAACTGCCATGCAAAGCCCGATCGCTGCCATGCAAAGCCTGACATGGATCGCTCCCTTCCATGAAACCTTAACACTTATTGTCTACACTTCTTATTTGGAACTTACTCAGATTCTGCCTGGAGACATCTCTTGTGGTTTTGTCCAGCACAATTATTGCTACCTGAATTTTAACATATGTGTTATTATTGGTTTTTTCCTGTCCCCAAATATTAACAGATTAAAAGTTATTTGAGGGCAAGAGTATTATAATTATAAACACCCTGTACAAAGGGAACAGGGCATAGGGCCAAATAAATACCTGTAAAATGAATGAAGTCTCAAAGGTGGTTAGAAACCAAATTTCTAGGGATAAAATACTTACTGTGGACTTGATACATTTTTTCAAACCATCAACGTTGCCATAAAAAATAGGGCTAGAAAATCTCAGAATCTTCACACCTTCAAGTTCTTCAATCTAGTATTAAAAAAAAGATTGTCTGAGTTTAAATCATTTAAATATTCAATTAAGCTTTTGGCTATTCAGCTAGGAACTGAGTTAGAATTGCTCCAAGGAGCTAGGCAGTGGCACTCAACTTTCCTTGAATAGGGCCTAGATTGCAGTTGGGAGACAGAGTTACACAAATTCCTGAACTTCCACAGACACAGAGAAGGTCAGAATAGAAACCGTCTTAGAAAGCAATTATTCAGCCCTCTAATTTCCAGATGACAAAACCGAGACTCCAAAACACAGATACTGTATATCCCTGTAATCCCACCTCTGGGGCACGGATCCAGAGAAAAACATGATCCAAAAAGAGACACGCACCCCAGTATTCACTGCAGCACTGTTTACAACACTCAAGACATGGAAGCAACCTAAATGTCCATCGGCAGAGGACGTCCATCGACAAAGAAGATGTAGCACATATATACAATGAAATATTACTCAGGCATAAAAAGATTGAGATAATGCCATTTGTAGCAACATGGATGGACTTAGAGAGTGTTATATTGAGTGAGGTCAGTCAGTCAGAGGAGGAGAAATACTGTATGACATCCCTTATAAGTGGGATCCAAAAAGAAATGATACAAATGAACTTACGAAACAGACTCACAGGCTTTGAGAATGAGCTTATGGTTGTGGGTATGGGGGAAGATGGAGGGGGCAGGGAGAGTTAGGGAGTTTGGGATGGGCATGTACACACTGCTATATTTTAAATGGATAACCAGAACTCCATAGCACATGGAACTCTGCTCAGTGTTACATGGCAGCCTGGATAGCAGAGGTGTTTGGGGGAGAATATATACACTTATATGTATGGCTGAGTCTCTTTGCTGTTCACCTGAAACTGTCACAACATTGTTTGTCAATCGGCTATATCCCAATACAAAATAAAAAGTTAAAAAAAAAGAAACTGAGGCTCCAAATCGTCATATGAATTGCCTCAATTTCATATGACTGGCCTTCTCCCCATCTCCAACTATTTTAAAATAGTAAGGGGGAAAAAAGGAGCAAAATTTAAGGGACTTGCAGAAACTGAAGCCTATTATGTTATTTGTTTGTTCTGGAGAAGGCAATGGCACCCCACTCCACCATTCTTGCCTGGAGAATCCCAGGGATGGAGGGACCTGGTGGACTGCAGTCCATGGGGTCGTGAAGAGTCGGACACGACTGAGCGACTTCCCTTTCACTTTTCACTTTCATGCATTGGAGAACGAAATGGCAACCCACTCCAGTGTTCTTGCCTGGAGAATCCCAGGGATGGGGGAGCCTGGTGGGCTGCCATCTATGGGGTCACACAGAGTTGGACATGACTGAAGCGACTTAGCAGCAGCAGCACCCTGACACACAGAGGCCAGACAAAAAGTGAACCTAACAGAATCATGGACTTTTCTACCCTTTAGGAATCATAGCAGTTTTCATCCAGCCCCTTCAGATGAGAAAACTGAGGCCCCAAGAGGCTGACTGATTTGGGCAAGGTCTCCACAAGTTAGAGCCTAGAACTCAGAACCCCCAACTCACCAAAGGTTCCCTGCCTCAGAGCATCATAGAATCATTTCTAGCTCTTGACAGCACCTGGCTCAACACAACTGCCAGAGATTGTGAAAATAAACGAAGTAGCAGCTACTGGAATTTTAGATTCACTATCTAATATCTAAAAAAATTTTTTTCTTTGCTTTTAAAAACTATTTTTTGCTAAAATACATGTTTTCTTTATTTTGTTGTTTCTTTCTTTACTTTCTTTCACAGCAGGTCTACTTCCCACCATGAGAAAATATTTAAATTGAGATAAAACTGGGATATAACACTATATTAGTTCTGTATATGCAACATAATAATTCTATATTCATATACACCACAAAATGATCACCACAGTAAATACCCTCTTCGCCCCCTTCATCCATTTCACCGAAACTCCAACCCCCTTCCCCTCTGGTAATCACCAATCTGTCCTTTGTATCTGTGATTCTTGTTCCATTTTGTTTTTATTCATTTGTGTTGCTTTTTAGAATCTATACCTCTAACGGTATTTGTCTTTCTCTGTCTTCTTTCACTTTTCATAATAACCTTAAGATCCACCCATGTGGTTACAAATGGTAAGATTTTCTTTTTTATTGCTGATTAGTACTCGTGTGTGTGTGTGTGTGTGTGTGTGCGCCCACGTGCGTGCACATGCTCACTGCCTTATCCATTCATCTATCAGTGGACACTTAAGTTATTTTCATATCTTGGCTATTGTAAACAACGCTGCAGTCATCATAGGAGTGCATACATCTTTCTGAATTAGTGTTTTCATTTTCTTCATATAAATAGCAAGAACTGGAATAGGCGATAGTTCTATTTTTAATGTTTTGAGGAACCTTCATATTGTTTTCCCTAATGCCTCCACCAATTTACATTCCCACCAACAGTGTGTGAGGGTTCCATTTTCTCCATACTCTTTCCGACACTTCTTATTTCTTGTTTTTTGTTAATAGCCATTCTGACAGGTATGAAGGAAAATCTCATTGTGGCTTTGATTTGCATTTCTCTGATAATTAGTGATACTGAACATTTTTTCCTCTGCCTGTTGGCCATCAGTATATCTTCTTTGGGAAAATGTCTTATTAGAGCCTCTGCCTATTTTTAACTGAATTGTTTGGGTTTTTTTTGTTATTGAATTGGTTGAATTCTGGGTATATTTTGGATATTAACCCATTATAAGATACATAATTTGCAGTTATTTCCTCTATTCAGTTGGTTGCCTTTTCAATTTGTTGATAGTTTCCCTTGAACACAAAAGTTATTTAGTTTGCTGTAGTTCCACTTTTGCTGCCTTTGCTTTTGGATTCAGATCCAAAAATTTAACACCAAGACTGATGTTTGGAGCTAACTTCCCTTGTTTTCTTCTAGTTTTATGGTTTCAGGTCTTATATTCAAGTCTTTAATCCATTTTGAGTTCATTTTTGTATATTATACAAGATAGTGGTCCAGTTTCATTCTTTTGCATATGGCTGTTCAGTATCCCTAACATCACTGACTTCTGCTTTATTGACTATGCCAAAGCCTTTAACTGTGTGGACCACAACAAACTCTGGAAAATTCTTTGAGAAATGGGAATACGAGACCACCTGACTTGCCTCTTGAGAAACCTGTATGCAGGTCAGGAAGCAACAGTTAGAACTGGACGTGGAACAACAGACTGGTTCTAAATCGGGAAAGGAGTACGTCAGGGCTGTATATTGTCACCCTGCTTATTTAACTTATATTCAGAGTACGTCATGAGAAATGCTGGGCTGGAAGAAGCACAAGCTGGAATCAAGGTTGCCAGGAGAAATATCAATAACCTCAGATATGCAGATGACACCACCGTTATGGCAGAAAGCAAAGAAGAACTAAAGAGCCTCTTGATGAAAGTGAAAAGGAGAGTGAAAACTTGGCTTGAGGCTCAACATTCAGAAGACAAAGATCATGGCATCTGGTCCCATCAATTCACGGCAAGTAGATGGGGAAACAGTGGAACAGTGGCAGACTTTATTTTTGGGGGCTCCAAAATCACTGCAGATGGTGACTGCAGCCATGAAATTAAAAGATGCTTACTCCTTGGAAGGAAAGTTATGACAAACCTAGACAGCATATTAAAAAGCAGAGACATTACTTTGCCAACAAAGGTCCCTCTAGTCAAGGCTATGGTTTTTCCAGTAGTCATGTATGGATGTGAGAGTTGGACTATAAAGAAAGCTGAGCACCGAAGAATTGATGCTTTTGAACTGTGGTGTTGGAGCAGACTCTTGAGGGTCCCTTGAACTGCAAGGAGATCCAACCAGTCTATCCTAAAGAAATCAGTCCTGAATGTTCATTGGAAGGACTGATGCTGAAGCTGAAACTTCAATACTTTGGCCATCTGATGAGAACTGACTCCTTGGAAAAGACCCCAATGCTGGGAAAGATTGAAGGCAGGAGGCAAAGGGGATGGATGACTGAGGATGAGATGGCTGGATGGCATCACCGATTCAATGGACAAGAGTTTGAGTAAACTCCGGGAGTTGGCAATGGACAGGGAAGCCTGGCTACTCCATTTCTTTGAAGGGATTCTTGCCCACAATAGTAGATATAATGGTCATCTGAGTTAAATTCACCCATTCCAGTCCATTTTAGTTTGCTGATTCCTAAAATGTCAACGTTCACTCTTGCTATCTCCTGTTTGATCACTTCCAATTTGCCTTGACTCATGGATCTAACATTCCAGGTTCCTATGCAATATTGCTCTCTACAGCATCAGACTTTGCTTCCACCACCAGTCACATCCACAACTGGGTGTTGTTTTGGCTCCATCCCTTCATTCTTTCTAGAGCTTTTTCTCCACTGATCTCCAGCAGCATATTGGACACCTACCAACCAGGGGAGTTCATCTTTCCATGTCCTGTTTTTTTGCCTTTTCATACTGTTCATGGGGTTCTCAAGGCAGGAATACAGAAGTGGTTTGCTGTTCCCTTCTCCATTGGACCACGTTTTGTCAGAACTCTCCACCATGATTCGTCCATCTTGGGTGACCCTACATGGCATAGCCCATAGTTTCACTGAGTTAGACAAGGTTGTGGTCCATGTGATTAGATTGGTTAGTTTTCTAACCAAGAAAACCATCCTCAAGAGAAAGAAATGCAAAAAGCAAAATGGCTGTCTGAGGAAACCTTACAAATATAAAAGAAGAGAAGCCTCTTCTTTAGCTGCTACTGCTGCTAAGTCGCTTCAGTCATGTCCGACTCTGTGCGACCCCATAGATCGCAGCCCACCAGGCTCCCCCATCCCTGGGATTCTCCAGGCAAGAACACTGGAGTGGGTTGCCATTGCCTTCTACAAATAGAAATAGAAAAGAAGAGAAGCCTCTTCTTTAGAATAGGCTTTGAATAGAATAGAAAAGCCTATGAAAAGAAGAGAAGCCAAAAGCAAAGGAGAAAAGGAAAAATATACCTATTTGCATGCAGAGTTCCAAAGAATAGCAAGGAGAGATAAGACAGCCTTCCTCAGGGATCAGTGCAAGAAATAGAGGAAAACAGTAGAATGGGAAAGACTAGATATCTCTTCAAGAAAATTAGAGATACCAAGGGAACATTTCATGCAAAGATGGGCTCAATATAGGACAGAAATGGTACGGACCTAACAGAAGCAGAAGATATTAAGAAGAGGTGGCAAAAATACACAGAATTGTACAAAAAAGATCTTCATGACCCAGATAATCATGATGGTGTGATCACTCACCTAGAGCCAGACATCCTGGAATGTGAAGTCAAGTGGGCCTTAGAAAGCATCACTGCCAACAAAGCTAGTGGAGGTGATGGAACTCCAGTTGAGCTATTTCAAATCCTGAAAGATGATGCTGTGAAAGTGATGCACTCAATATGCCAGCAAGTTTGGAAAACTCAGCAGTGGCCACAGGACTGGAAAAGGTCAGTTTTCATTCCAATTCCAGAAAAGATAATGCCAAAGAATGCTCAAACTACCACACAATTGCATTCATCTCACACACTAACAAAGTAATGCTCAAAATTCTCCAAGCCAGGCTTCAGCAATACGTGAACTGTGAACTTCCAGATGTTCAAGCTGGATTTAGAAAAGGCAGAGGAACCAGAGATCAAATTGCCAACATCCACTGGATTATTGAAAAAGCAAGAGAGATCCAGAAAAACATCTATTTCTGCTTTATTGACTATTCCAAAGCCTTTGACTGTGTGGATCACAATAAACTGTGGAAAATTCTGAAAGAGATGGGAATACCGACCACTTGACCTGCCTCTTGAGAAACCTCTATGCAGGTCAGGAAGCAACAGTTAGAACTGGACATGGAACAACAGCCTGGTTCCAAATAGGAAAAGAAGTACATCAAGGCTGTATATTGTCACCATGCTTATTTAACTTACATGCAAAATACATCATGAGAAACGCTGGGCTGGAAGAAGCACAAGCTGGAATCAAGATTGCCAGGAGAAATATCAATAACCTCAGATGTGTAGATGACACCACCCTTATGGCAGAAAGTGAAGAAGAACTAAAGAGCCTCTGGATGAAAGTGAAAGAGGAGAGTGAATAAGTTGGCTTAAAGCTCAACATTCAGAAGACAAAGATCATGGCATCCGGTCCCATCACTTCATGGCAAATAGATGGGGAAACAGCAGAAACAGTGGCAGACTTTATTTTGGGGGCTCCAAAATCACTGCAGATGGTGACTGCAGCCATGAAATAAAAAGATGCTTACTCCTTGGAAGAAAAGTTATGACCAACCTAGACAGGATATTAAAAAACAGAGACATTACTTTGCCAGCAAAGGTCTGTCTAGTCAAAGCTCTGGTTTTTCCAGTAGTCATGTATGGATGTGAGACTTGGACTATAAAGAAAACTGAGCACCAAAGAATTGATTCTTTTGAACTGTGTTGTTGGAGAAGACTCTTGAGAGTCCCTTGGACTGCAAGGAGATCCAACCAGTCCATCCTAAAGGATATCAGTCCTGAATGTTCATTGGAAGGACTGATGCTGAAGCTGAAACTCCAATACTTTGGCCACCTGATGAGAAGAGCTGACTCATTGGAAAAGACCCTGATGCTGGGAAGGATTGAAGGAAGGAGCAGAAGGGGACAACAGAGGGTGAGATGATTGGCTGGCATCACCAACTCAATGGACATGAGTTTGAGTAAACTCCGGGAGTTGGTGATGGACAGGGAGGCCTGGTGAACTGCAGTCCATGGAGTTGCAAAGAGTTGGACATGACTGAGCAACTGAACTGACTGAACTGAATATCACTGATTAAAGAGACTATCTTTTTTCCATTGCATATTCTTGTTATAAGCTGTCTATATATCTGTGAATTAATTTCTGGGCTCTCTATTATATTCCATTGATCTATACGTATTTTGATGCTAATACCATACTTTTTTGACTATAATAACTTTGGAGTAGAAAGGGGAAATATTTATATGATCTGAACAGAAACCAGAGTATATGGCAATAGCTTTATAGCAGAACTTGAAATCAGGGAGCATGATGTCTCCTGCTTAGTTCTTGAGATTACTTTCACTATGGGTCTTTTGTGATTCCATAGAAATTCTACAGTTATTTGTTGGGCTTTGTTTCTAAATATATACCTGGTTAATCTACCTTTACTATATTTGCCTTTACCAGTGAGATTTTTACTTTTATATGTTTTCTTATTGCTAGTAAGTAGATGTAGATTGGGTGTGTCCTTAGGGGGAGGGGAGTTCAGAATCTTCCTGCTCCAGGAATCCATCTTGGACTACACCTTTGAAATTTCTTTCTCTGCTTTTTCATCTTTGTTCCCTCTGGTCACTTAGCAATCTTTTTTTTTCTTTTTGCAGGGAATATAAGCTCATCAATGGAATGTTCATTTTCTTCATTTTTTATTTTCTGTATTATGTATTATTTCTTCCAATGCCAAGGATAAAGATGTAAAATAAGGTTCTTTGTGACAGAGAACATGATTTCACAGGGATTTCAGAGAATTTCATAGAGGATAATGATAACATAGAGAAATAGAAATTCTTTTCCTCTTGCTGCTTAAAATTTTTTTTTATTTCATGGCTTTCAACCCTATCACTGTAATATTTCTGGGTATGGATTTTTATGTGTACATTAACTGGGTTCAGTGGGCATTTGGGATTTGTACATATTTTTCTTCTAATTTAGGAACATTTTGATACTTATTCAAATATTTTATCTTTTTTTTCTCTTTTCCTTTTTTGGGACTGCTGTTACTCATATGTTGATATATTTTATTTTGTCCTAGAGGTCTCTGAGGCTCTGTCTTTTTAAAATTATAACTGACATATTAGTTTCATATGTTCACATTGTACATATTACGTACAACTTGATATTTGTACATATTGCAAAATGATCACCACTATAAGTCTAGTTAACATCTGTCACAATATGTAATTACAAAATTTTTTGTGTGATAAGGACTTTTTAAGATCTATTCTCTTAGCAATTTTGAGATATGCTATATAGTATTATTAACTTTGGTCACCATACTGTATATTACATCCCTGTGGCTCATTTTATACCTGGAAGTTTGTGTCTTTTGACCCCATTCACTCAGAGAAATAGAATTTTGATTCAACTTTTGGAAATAATTAAATTGCCTATTTTTTAAAAAATATCTCTTACAGTGGTTTGACATTAAAATGACATCTTAACTAGCATGAACAAAATTCATATCAGAGAGCTTCCATGGTGGTTTAGACACTAAGGAATCTGCCTG
Source organism: Oryx dammah (assembly GCF_014754425.2). Classification (NCBI taxonomy): domain Eukaryota; kingdom Metazoa; phylum Chordata; class Mammalia; order Artiodactyla; family Bovidae; genus Oryx; species Oryx dammah. The sequence continues at coordinate 49,162,182 of NW_024070202.1, read as the reverse complement.
CAATGAGGGAGACCTGGGTTCAACCCCTGGGTTGCGAAGATCCTCTAGAGGAGGGCATGGCAACCCACTCCAGTATTCTTGCCTGGAGAATCCCTATGGACAGAGGAGCCTAGCGGGCTATAGTCCATGGGGTTGCAAAGGGTTGGACACAACTGAGTGAGCACACACAGGATATCAGAGGGCACACTGGAACAAAAGTTTTCCTAGCATGCCCAGTATACTTATGAACTTTCCCAACAGAAGTAGCCTCCCTTTTGGGCTACCTTATCCCTAACACACTAGAAGAGAAATATGCAGCCTCTGAAAATGCAGCTTAGCAAACCCAAGTCTAGCCAGTGTCTCCCAAGGGCACTTACATTTTTGTAATTCTTGGTGCTTTTGTAGATGTCTGTGCTAGGGATACTTCCAAGGCTGTTCCAAGATGGGCTAAAAGAAGAAAAATTAAGGTCAGGATTTTTGGAACAGGCATATTTTAGAATAAAACATTAGAAGAAATGATAGAATCTAAAGAGCCCATAATTGGATGTCTTGGGACTCTGTCCTTATTGCAGATGACATTTTCTGGTAGCTAACTCTGAAGTGAACAGCTGGTATTTGTGCAAGCCTGGGGGTAAAAAAGGAAGTGTGCCTCTTTTCCAATGCCTGCAAGAAGTAATGAGCATCATACTTTCATATGTGTGGCACTTTATAGGATAAGCAAAGAGTTTCACACATGTTAAGTCTTATTTGAGCCCTGAATGGTCAACAGTATTATCCTCATTTTTAAGGGTGAGTAAACTGAGGTTTAGAGAAGTTCAAAAAAGCTCTGGAGGGAAGAGAAGCACAGCCTCTATCTTTAACCTGTGGGTCGTCATGGTCTGGCACAGTGCCTAGATCTACCTTGTGAGTTATAGCAAATTTCTGATGAAGTATGGGAAGTCTGCAGTGATCCAACTAGTCTCATTTCATAGAAATAGGAGCCTGGGAGGACCAGATTGTTGATTTCCTGTTCCTGATGCAATCACATAAATTCCAGGATTCCTCAACTGTGACTAGGGACATATGCTAAATACTATGCCTGAACAAAGAATGTCTGTTTGGGGTGCTCTCAGCAATGTGCTCTCTGGCCCAGGCTTATAATTACTGGAAATTAAATCCTGGGGAGGATACTGCTTTTGGTTGGCTCAAAGCCCCATTACCAAATCTGCAGGTAAAGGGTTTCACCCATTTCTCCTTGGCTTACTGTGCCATGCTGATTTTTAACTTAAAGCTCAGAAACTGTGTATTCTTTCTCTAAAAACCCTTCTCCCCCTCAATCACACACAAGTTACAGTAAATACGGAGACAGCCAGAACTCAGAAGACATCGTCTTCCAAGGAGAGTTTCTGGGGTGTTTCCCAGAAGAAAACTGGGTGCTTTGGGAGCTTGAGAAGTCTTTCAGGCCCCTGGGCAACCACTTAAGGGTGCTGAGATGGTAAACACAAGCTTTTGGGTAGGCTCCAACATGCCAGGGGAGGGAAGGAGAATTGCTTGGTGGAACAGGAAAGGTGGACCCAGGCTAAGCTATAGACATCTGTGTTAGGTTTACCCAGGGTTTTCATTCCTTTGTGACCCAAGTGCAGGCCAAGAAGGAGCCAGAAGCCTGGGAAGATAGCAGAGGCTTCGAGAGAAGCTCTCTTCAACTCTCTGTTCAGAAAATGCAACAGACATAGAAAGGTACCTACCGAAGGCCTCTCAAGAGTCCAAATGAAACAAACACACCTCCAAGCTGCCTCACAGATTGTTTTCCATTACTTTGAACTGTGTCTCTGCTGCTTTCACTCTCTAGACGACCTGATTATATCTATTTTACATTATTGGTATGGCTTATTAGGTACATACCATATTTGGCAGATTTGAATGAATTTTGGCTACAATCAACTGTCTTAAAGTCTCCTATTCTGGGTTATTACATAACTTCTGGGTTACTAGCTTCAAAAGAAAATGAGCCATAATATATTTAGCAGCTGTCTGGGCCCAAGACTTGGGTCCCCAGTGCTTCTTAGACTTCATCTCATTTTAAAAAGAAACTACACAGTAACCTCAGTCTTTTGCTGATCGTGTATCTTTCAGTTTTACCATGACTTGGAGGTGAACATAGCAGTAGGGCCTGTGAGTAAGTGCATAGATTTTGGGGTGGGATACATCTTTGAAATGCTGGCTCTGCAACATACTAGCTGTGTGATCTTAGGAAAGGTTCTTAACCTACTGAGTTTCAATTATCTTACCTATCAAATGAGAATAATAAAACATATTCACAGGATTTTTTTAAGACTAATTATGATAATGCTTAATTTGTAGAAGCACTAATAAATAGTAACTACTGTGAAAGGAAATAGTTTTATTATACTTATCAAAATTGAATAAGAAATTTCCGGGTGTATTGTCCTGTTTATCGATAACTTGGATCTTATATTACTCACAATTGAACTCTCAGGACCACAGTGAGAAATCCGAACACAAGGCCAGCTAGTAAACCGAGGTCTAGTCCCAGAATGATGGATGCCATGCATGTAAATACCCAGATAACCTAGGAAAACATGAAAATGAAAAATGCTAATTCATTAGGTACTGTGAAGTGGGTGACTACCTGTAAAAATAATAAGATCAATTGTCCATGAACAAATCACAGCTTTGTAAAATATTCTGACATCTTTACACACTTTAAGTGGAAATTGGACTTCCCAATACAGGCCAACTGTCCCATTAAAATATTTTTAGATTTAATTTTTGAATAGGTGATATATTATTGTTTTAGTCACTGAGTCATGTCCAACTCTTTGCGACCCCTTGGACTATAGCCCACCAGGTTCCTCTGTCCATGGAATTCCCCAGGCAAGAATACTAGAGTGGGTTGCCATTTCCTCCTCCAGGGGATCTTCACCACCCAGGGATCAAACCCCTGTTTCCTGCATTGGCAGGCAGATTCTTTACCACTGAGCAACCAGGGAAGCCCTGATATATATTATCATAGTTCAAAATAAAATTGGTATTAAAAAGGTATGCAGAGGCACTTTCTTGGAGGTCCAGCGGTTAAGACTCCACACACCCACTGCAGGGGGGTTCAGGTTTGAATTCTGGTTGGGGAACTAAGATCCCGCAAGCAACATGGTGTGACCAAAAAAATGTGCAGTGAAAAATCTTGGTTGCCACCCTCTCCTTTCTCCATTCATTCCCATCCTCTTTTCTCTCCTACATCCTCTTTTATTTCTGTGTGTGTGTGTGTGTACACATGTGCACATTTTCACCAGCATTTTTTTTTTTTTTGCAAATACCACTGCAAAACATAGATTATTTTCCTTTCTTTTAGTGTGTTATACACACTCTTCAATTTGGACCAGTCTCTTTTTACTTAACAATTTGTCTTGGAGATCTTTCCATATAGACAGATAGGCAATTTTTTTCCATTCTTTTTATCTGTTTTGGTTTAAATTATAGCAGAACTCTGAAGGGTTTAGCTGCTTCTTCTTTTTTGTTTTTACAATTCCTCAGAAAAGTTGTAAAGATTATTTTAATCAAAATTATAATCGACATGGGGTTTTGCATTTTGTTTCTGCTTTGTGTTTCATTTGTCCTTCTAGATTAGAGGGTTTGTTTTTTTAAAAATTTGTTCTTTGGCTTTAGAAAGCCAGTGGTATATGAAGGAGCTCATATGGGATTCTTGTACAAAATGGATCTTCCCAGAGATATAGGACCTTCACAAATTGTAGCTCATGTGGAAGACTTCACAGTTTTGGCTTATCCACAAAATTCTAATTTATGCTCTGCTTCCCAAACTGCAAGTAAGACTCAGGAGGTAAGGGGACATAATATTATGGCACAAAGCACATAAGTGATTTCTATTTCAGAAAAAAAAAAAAAAAGGATGGCAAGCAACTTACAGCATCAGTCTTATTCTGCCTCCACAGATGAGGAACGTCACACACCTGCATAAACATCCCCTTCAGGTTGGCAATTACAACAGCTGCCAAGACCGACTGCCAGGAAAGATGGGGAAGTCCGGGTTATTCGGTGGAATGGTTCGCCATTTGATGACTTTTAAATCCCCTGCTATTTCTTGGGTAGCAGAGCAGTGAAGGGAAAGTAAGCAATCGGTGTGGCGAGAAGCAAGGTTATACCTTCTGCAGGGGTTCCAGCAACTTCCCCAGGGCAACGATAGCGATCATCACAACCCCAGCTGAGATGATGCCAGCAACCTGAAAGACACACACATCTCCCATAGTCAGGGCCTGTGCTTCCCACTCTGAATATGTGTTTGCTGCATGCATGTGTGCAAGAGCCTATTCATGGGCACACAACGCTCCCCTACCTCCCTCCTTCTGCTCAGTCCTGTTGAGAGAAATAAGAATTATTTGCTAAAACCAAATACATTTAGTAGCTATGGCAGAGAAAAAGAAAATGTGGGGGCTAGGTCTGCTAGAGTAAAGCCAGTTTGGCTTGATTGCACTTGGGTACATGGCAGACCTCTATTTTTTTGGTGTCAATTTAAGAGGTCAGTATTCATTCATTTGTCATTCCAGGAAACCCAGCCCATCCTTGTTCCTGGACAACAGAACCTTGAAGCATTCTTGGGAAATAACTTCTCATAGCACATAATTGATTCTTCTGCATTATTGAATCGGCAACCTGATAACAATTCTAGTAACACTTTGCAGGCACAGTTGCCATGATAATCGCAGAGAAAATAAATTCACCAGTCCTGCAGATTAAAAAACACCACATGAGTCTGTTGAGAGGTAGGACCATGTCACCAGCATCCACCTACAGCAGCCCGTGTGATGGGGCCAGTAGCAGGAGTAAAGGAAGCTTCAGAAACTTTACCTTCACTGGCAGAAAAGCTCTCCCAGGATTCACAACTAGCTAGGACAGAAGCTGAGGGGGTGGGGACTATGCTGTGGTGTGATTAGATGACCAGTGGATTCTCTGCTGAGGAAGCTGGGGCCTGGCCACAGTGAAGCCTAGAGACTCAAAAACAAAGGAGAGGAGAGAGGGAGCCAGAAGCCAATCGAGCAGACAGGAAGCAGTAGAGGAGGGTGCATTGGGCCCTGGTGCTGCCCAATGCAAGATGCTTGCATTCAAGGAGACACATAAAGCCAATACAAATAAAAATCCAAAAACATAAGGAAATGTCATAGCCATACTCATCTACTCCATCTGGCAAATTGATCAGTCATGTTCAGAGGATAGCTAGGCTAGCCTGAGGTCATATTATGTATATGATATACTGAAAAGTCTGTTCTGTCCATCCACATCCCCATTTCTAGGTAATCTGTATCTTGCAGCACCACACGTCTAGGTTCCCAGTACGTTAGTGAGATTTCTGCCCCCCCTCCTATCTAAGCAGAGAATCTGGTATCTTTCCTGAGAATCTGGTATCTTTCCTTCATCCTTCCCTCCTGTCTTTCCTTCCTTTAGTTCTGTGGAATTACTTAACCAATGTTTATTGTCTATCATGAGCCACTTGCATTTCACTGTGGATGCAGGGCTCTGTGGATTGGAGAAAGAGATGGAGATTTGGGAACAGGGACCAAAGCCAGCTGCCCAACTCATGCCTGGAGGGTGGCCACCTACTCACCAAGGATAGGGAATAATTAGCCCTCAACTATAATGTGGTCCACTGGAGAAGGGAAAGGCAAACCACTTCAGTATTCTTGCTTTGAGAACCCCATGAACAGTATGTAAAGGCAAAATGATAGGATACTGAAAGAGGAACTCCCCAGGTCAGTAAGTGTCCAATATGCTGCTGGAGATCAGTAGAGAAATAACTCCAGAAAGAATGAAGGGATGGAGCCAAAGCAAAAACAATACCCAGTTGTGGATGTGACTGGTGATAGAAGCAAGGTCTGATGCTGTAAAGAGCAATATTGCATAGGAACCTGGAATGTTAGGTCCATGAATCAAGGCAAATTGGAAATGATCAAACAGGAGATGGCAAGAGTCAACATCGACATTCTAGGAATCAGTGAACTAAGATGGACTGGAATGGGTGAATTTAACTCAGATGACCATTATATCTACTACTGCGGGCAGGAATCCCTCAGAAGAAATGGAGTAGCCATCATGGTCAACAAAAGAGTCCAAAATGCAGTACTTGGATGCAATCTCAAAAATGACAGAATGATCTCTGTTCGTTTCCAAAGCAAACCATTCAATATCATGGTAATCCAAGTCTATGCCCCAACCAGTAACGCTGAAGAAGCTGAAATTGAACGGTTCTATGAAGACCTACAAGACCTTTTAGAACTAAAACCCAAAAAAGATGTCCTTTTCATTGTAGGGGACTGGAATGCAAAAGTAGGAAGTCAAGAAACACTTGGAGTAACAGGGAAATTTGGCCTTGGAATACGGAATGAAGCAGGGCAGAGGCTAATAGAGTTTTCCAAGAGAATGCACTGGTCATAGCAAACACCCTCTTCCAACAACACAAGAGAAGACTCTACACATGGACATCACCAGATGATCAAAACCAAAATCAGACTGATTATATTCTTTGCAGCCAAAGATGGAGAAGCTCTATACAGTCAGCAAAAACAAGACCGGGAGCTGACTATGGCTCAGATCATGAACTCCTTATTGGCAAATTTAGACTTAAATTGAAGAAAGTAGGGAAAACCACTAGACCATTCAGGTATGATCTAAATCAAATCCCTTATGATTATACAGTGGAAGTGAGAAATAGATTTTAAGGGCCTAGATCTGACAGACAGAGTGCCTGATGAACTATGGAATGAGGTTCGTGACATTGTACAGGAGACAGGGATCAAGACCATCCCCATGGAAAAGAAATGCAAAAAAGCAAAATGGCTGTCTGAGGAGGCCTTACAAATACTTGTGAAAAGAAGACAAGTGAAAAGCAAAGGAGAAAAGGAAAGATATAAGCATCTGAATGCAGAATTCCAAAGAATAGCAAGGAGAGATAAGAAAGCCTTCCTCAGTGATCAATGCAAAGAAATAGAGGAAGACAACAGAATGGGAAAGACTAGAGATCTCTTCAAGAAAATTAGAGATACCAAGGGAACATTTCATGCAAAGATGGGCTCAATAAAGGACAGAAATGGTATGGACCTAACAGAAGCAGAAGATATTAAGAAGTGGCAAGAAAAGATCTTCACGACCCAGATAATCACAATGGTGTGATCACTCACCTAGAGCCAGACATCCTGGAATGTGAAGTCAAGTGGGCCTTAGAAAGCATCACAACAAACAAAGCTAGTGGAGGTGATGGAATTCCAGTGGAGCTATTTCAAATCCTGAAAGATGATGCTGTGAAAGTGCTACGCTCAATATGCCAGCAAATGTGGAAAACTCAGCAGTGATCACAGGACTGGAAAAGGTCAGTTTTCATTCCAATGCCAAAGAATGCTCAAACCACCGCACAATTGCACTCATCTCGCACGCTAGTAAAGAAATGCTCAAAATTCTCCAAGCCAGGCTTCAGCAATATATGAACTGTGAACTTCCAGCTGTTCAAGCTGGTTTTAGAAAAGGCAGAGGAACCAGAGATCAAATTGCCAACATCTGCTGGATCATCAAAAAAGCAAGAGAGTTCCAGACAAACATCTATTTCTGCTTGATTGACTATGCCAAAGCCTTTGGCTGTGTGGATCACAATAAACTGGAAAATTCTGAAAGAGATGGGAATACCAGACCACCTGACCTGCCTCTTGAGAAACCTCTATGCAGGTCAGGAAGCAACAGTTAGAACTGGACATGGAAAAACAGACTGGTTCCAAATAGGAAAAGAAGTACATCAAGGCTGTATATTGTCACCATGCTTATTTAACTTCTATGCAGAGTACATCATGAGAAGCACTGGGCTGGAAGAAGCACAAGCTGGAATAAAAACTACTGGGAGAAATATCAATAACCTCAGATGTGTAGATGACACCACCGTTATGGCAGAAAGTGAAGAGGAACTAAAGAGCCTCTTGATGAAAGTGAAAGAGGAGAGTGAAAAAGTTGGCTTAAAGCTCAACATTCAGAAAACTCAGATCATGGCATCTGGTCCCATCACTTCATGGCAAATAGATGGGGAAACAGTGGAAACAGTGTCAGACTTTATTTCTCTGGGCTCCAAAATCACTGCAGATGGTGATTGCAGCCATGAAATTAAAAGACCCTTACTCCTTGGAAGAAAAGTTATGACCAACCTAGACAGCATATTCAAAAGCAGAGACATTACTTTGCCAACAAAGGTTCATCTAGTCAAGGCTCTGGTTTTTCCAGTGGTCATGTATGGATGTGAGAGTTGGACTGTGAAGAAGGCTGAGCACCGAAGAATTGATGCTTTTGAACTGTGGTGTTGGAGAAGACTCTTGAGAATCCCTTGGACTGCAAGGAGATCCAACCAGTCCATTCTAAAAGAGATCAGTCCTGGGTGTTCATTGGAAGGACTGATGGCAAAGCTGAAACTCCAATAGTTTGGCCACCTCATGCAAAGAGTTGACTCATTGGAAAAGTCTATAATGCTGGGAGGGATTGGGAGCAGGAGGAGAAGGGGATGAGAGAGGATGAGATGGCTGGATGGCATCACAGACTCGATGGACGTGAGTCTGAGTGAACTCCGGGAGTTGTGATGGACAGGGAGGCCTGGCGTGCTGCGATTCATGGGGTTGCAAGGAGTCAGACACGACTGAGCTACTGAACTGAACTGATGGGGACCAAGACTAATTTTGGTTACTATTTTTTAAATCTCCCAGGGGACCCAGTACCTGTACTTTATTTATAAGGTAAAATTACTTGTTTGACAGGAAATGCTGTATATTTTGTATCTATGAGCAGATTCTGTGGCTAGACAATTAATTCTTCCGTTAAGTGAAAGGATAACCAGGGCTAGAGAATAGTTTGTCATCAGAATTACTTCTTCATGAATCGTTAGACGTCAGATGGGGATGCAGTGTCGAGCATCTATAGATGTGCTGAAAGCAGTTGATATCCACTGACACTCGTGATTCCATCCATTCATTCAGCAAATACATGTTTCTTATGTGTCAGATACAGTGTATGTGTCATAGGTACTAAGGAATTATTCTTACCTTGAGAATTTAATGACTGGAACAATCAACAGTCAACATGTATGTGCCAGAGTTTTACAACCATTTGCTTATTTAATCTCTACAGTGTCTCTGTGAGGTGGATACCGTGATTACTCCCCATTGGATAGATACTGAAACTGGGGCTCCGACGTGAAAAGTGCAGGAAAAGTCAAACAACAAGGGAAGACGTGCCAGTTTAGTTGGTCATTAGTTCCCGGATTTTAGTCCAGACACTTAGACTTTTAACCCCAGAACTTAGTATACATTTCAGTAATGAAATACCAAGTGATTTCTGTGCTTGCTTCATTCTTCAGTACTGAAATCCTGGCATCCTTCATTCCTAAATATAATACATGCCAGTGTGTGGCAGGGAGTATTAGCTTACCAGAACACCATTATCCCCAAACCTTCTGCCAAGGGATCACTTTGCATGGGCATTCTTGAGGGGAAGGGAAGGGGGAGAGGGCTGTCCCCATCTGAGCCTGGAGTTAGCAGACAGTGAACATCAGCTCTTGGGGATCTGCCTGCACCCACTTATAGCCATATGCCTTGGGGAGCTTGTCAGGTCTCCATGTCCAGTGGAAGCCACAGAAAACTTCACTGCTAACAGCTGCCCCTGAACACAGGACAACTTTGGCAATCACCTCCAACCTCTTCCCCTTGACCACAGATCTCTGGTTATGCTTCCTGTTTGAGGCTGTATTGTTTTATTTGCTCTCTCAGAGCTAAAAATGTTTTCAGAAAAATGGAGAAGGAAACTCAATCTTAAATAGGGTAATTCTGAAAATTAAAAGTAAATGTTTGTTCATCAGGAGCCAAGAAATTGGAGAAGGCCAGTTCCTCTGACTCTGTCACAAAGATCTGTTATGAATGGGAAAGAAGCATCGTGGGCACCTTGGAGACAATTCAAACTCTCCCTGAGCCACTCACTGTTGGAGTCATTCATTTTCTCAGTTACTCTCTTTTTTATATTTATTTGCATCTCTACCTGAAAAAGAAATCCTATTTGAAGACTGTGTGTAGATTGTGTGTGTTAAACTATTTACTTTGTATTGTTGCTCCTTATAGTCTCAAAGTACTATTTACTCTTAAATAATAGTTCTTTCCGTGTTGGGAGGAGAAAACTCCCCAGGCATAACAGAAGCGCAATCCCTGAGCCTGCCCCTCACCCTCATCCATTTGGTTTGGCATAGCTGACTCAAGTCCTGCTGAAAAGGATGGCCTGAGTACAGATCCTGAGCTATCTGGCCTAGTGAAGGAGGAGTTTTCCAGAGATTAACTGGGATGCTGGTTTGGGGGAAGGCCACAACTTAAAATCACAGTTAAAGGCAAGATCAAACCCACATTCAGAACTTCAAGAACAAAAGTCTTTCTCAGGAAGAAATGACAAAATGTTTAGCAGAAATATGCTTAGCTAGCAAACTGTGGTTCTGTTGGACGCAAGGCCTCTGGAGGAAGTTCCTGATCCTTGGTAAAGGAAATGAAAATAGACAGCTTTTCATTTTCTTGAAAATAGAATAACTCATTAAGCCACAAAGAGATCTTACTAGGCCTTCTCTATTTCCAGATAACAAATAGAAAAAAATCAGCACCTTCATTATCAACTGTTATCATCCCTGCAAAAGCAAGTAAGTGGAGCTATCTGCCAGCTAGGCAAGGACACAAAAAAGTTTGAGACTTACTGCATCATAAAACTACAAAGAGAGGTTTACAGGGAGGGGGTAGATCATTGTCACAGAGATGGAGAGGTCCCAGGTGGAATCAGAACAGGATGTGCAAGTTTACTTTTCTCAAAGGCTAATTGTCCTGAGTTCTTTTGCAAGCCTTTCTGAGCCACCATTCCCCTGACTCATTGTTTACATCATTCTAGCTTTCACTTTTCACTTGCATGCACTGGAGAAGGAAATGGCAACCCACTCCAGTGTTCTTGCCTGGAGAATCCCAGGGACGGCGGAGCCTGGTGGGCTGCCGTCTATGGGGTCACACACGACTGAAGAGACTTAGCAGCAGCAGCAGCAGATGGATATCACCACACCGCCGCCTCATACCTGTGTCTTTCCCCCAGTACTCTCCTGGACAGCAGTGCGGGACAGGGCAGTGGTAGCCACAAAGCAAGAGAATAGTCCAGAGAAGACGTTGCTGATTCCAAAGGCGATGGATTCCTAAGAGGGAGAGAAGGAATGATAGTGACGCTACAAATCAAATCTTTGGAAGACTCTTGTCAAGAAAGAGCATTAAGAAAGCAAACTCCCAAGCCCAGCCTGCCGGGGAGTCCCAGTTTAATTCTTACCGTTAAAGGTGCTTGGAGACCTTGAAAGACATGTGGAATCTGGGCTCCATAAAGCCTCAGAGAGGCTTCATTGCTCTCAACTGTTCTGAAGACTGATGTATCTTTTGCTGAAATGCTTTATCTTACTTCCTGGTGAGTGGCCTATCGGCAACTCTCACATAAAATATTTTTTCTGAGGTTGGATATTTGCTAGGAAGTATATTATGACTTGGAGAATGATTATTCTGACGGCTAATCATTTAATTGATGTAATTGCTATGCTGTGTTTATAGACACAAACCAGACTTGCAGATTTGCAAGCAGTGGAAAATCAGTGTGGTAATGGATCAGATGCTACAAAACCCATCTTGTATCTGTTACTGGTATCCCCTGCTTTTCAAAAGTTTGCTTTACACCACTTGGCTTTTATAAAAGATCTATCTAAGTCAGTTACTTGTTTTTGCTAACTCAAAGAAATCTCAAGAGAATTTTTGCTATTATGGAAAAGGGAGAAAAATGTTTGTTTTTGCAGCAACCCCTTATAAAGGCAGCATGCTCCCCAAGCAGAGAGAGTAGCAGCATTAACCTCCTTCCTGGGAAGCTACACTCAGCATCTCAGCACGGAGCCGCCATTGCTCTCAACTGTGTTTGTGAGCACCTGTTCATCTCAGTGTATTCTGTGCATCTGTTTGCAAGATGTGTCTTAAGGAAACTGCTTCTTCACTTTACTGCCATTTCAGCTTAAGAAGATTTTCATAGGAACTCTCTCTTTTGGATATGGGGGAAACCTGTAATTAATTGCACAATAAACTACCTCAGTTTAAAGTGGTCACAACTATTATCATTGATGTTTGTGGCAATCTTTTGCCATATTATAGCTGCCTTTAAAAAAATTACCAGGAAAAAAAAATTTTTTAATTACCAGGAGATACTACATTACATGAAGAATTCTTATTCCAACTTGCTCCTAATACATTAAGCTTAAATGTTATTTATGATCTAACTGAATTAAGTTTTTAAAAATTAGGATTACTTTGACTTTTTTCTTAAAAGGTAAAGTGATGCATACAGCACAGGGAATATAGCCAATTATTTTCTAAGAACCATAAATGGAGTATAACCTTTAAAGCTTGTGAATTGCTATGTTGCACACTTGAAACTTATATAATATAGTACTTCAACGATACCTCAATTAAAAAAATAAATCTTTAAAAAATGTAAAATAAAAAAGAGATGTATCTAGCTAATATAACACGTGGAGCTTTTTTGGATACTTAGCCAAACAAATCAACTGTTCAAAAAACTTAAGACAACCTAAAAACTGGCTAGATAGTTGATGTTATTAAAGAATTATTATTCATTTTTTTAGTTGTGATATGATATTGTGGTTATCTACCTAAAAACTGACTGGATATTAGATGATATTATGGAATTATAGCTAGTATTTCTAAAAATATAAAGGTGTATCATGCTTATGGTTTTTTTTTTACATTCTTATCTTTCAGATATATAATAAAATATGGATATATAAACAACAAAATATATTTTAAAAATGAAGTGATACAGCATGCATATTTCAAAATAACTTTAAATTAGCAGACGCAGGAGAGAAACCAACTCAGCAAAGATGGATGGGAGAAACCAATCCCTTCTTTAACAGACAACAAATTCTTTCCCATATTTTTATTTTCAGTCCTACAAACCAGTTCAGCCAAAAGGTGACCATACCTGGTTCCCATCGATGGTGTAATCATGCTTGATGGCGTATACTTTTCCTACAGACACTGCAATGGCATAAGCGACCACGGAGATGGAAAGCGATGCAGTCAGCATCTCAGAAAACAGACTCACAGATGGCATTGCTGGAGGCAAAAACCTAGTTTTTAAATGAAAAAATGCTGTCACAATTTGACTACAATGCTCTTCTCCCACCTCACCAAATGCTGCATCAACCCAGCCACAAGTCAGACATGAAAGAATTTAACTCAAGAGGACAAGAGGTACATAAGAAGGAGAAGTAGTAGCACCTGCTTTTCCAGTTCTCAGTCAGAAGTTGGTGCTATCTCACTGGCTGATTCCTTTGTCCCCTATTTGAGAGACTATGGATGCTGCCTTATCTACACTCTGACAAGAAAAACCTGTCATTACTGATTTTTTAATACCACATAATCCTGTGCTGCACCATCTCACACATTAGTGTTTCTCCTTACAGTTTCATCTTAGAGGTCTTTGATGTCTCTAATATCAAAGGTCTTTGATATCTAGGATATCTTTAAAAGATATCCTAGCCGTTAAATGAGATTTACCCTGTACAAGAAGTGGTCAGGTCTGTTACAGAGACAAAGAATGTAAAATGCTGAAACAGCGAAGTGGAAAATCCTTATCGAAGAGCCATGATACTTAAAATCTTCTTGAGTACCCCCAAAAGATTAAATGTGTATGGTTATCAGAATGCTTCATTGTCACTATAGTTGTGGGATCAAACAGTTACTATTTGACAAAACCAAAGCTACTCGCCAACCATATAAAGAAATAAATTTACAAGTTTATAAGTACGCAATCATGCCCAAGTATGAAAATCAGAGAGGACTCCTTTCTTGTGCCGTATCTTGATGACCATCTGTATGGCCAGTTCTCTGGCCAAAATAATAATAATAATAAAATAATAATCTTCCTGACCTACCTCATACCTGAAGCTCCTTTCATAGGAAACTACACTTTTTTCCCCTATAGTTAGAAGTGGTAATGTAGAAATAAGGTTCTTATAGAAATCCATAGAAATCTAGAACCTGCTAATATGTTAATATTATCCAAAGTATTATCCTAAATCTAATATCCTAGAAACTGTTGAATCTACCTTTCTCTTTTTGTTGATTAGGGAACTGAGGCCCAGAAGAGTGAAGTATCTAGTAGGTCCGAGTGTGAATGTTAGATATTAGATGATTTCCTGAGTAGCCAGATCTGATTTGCCCTCTTAGAGCCTGCTGGTTAAGAAAAAGAGGTAGTGAGAGAATAGGGGGCCCTGGTTTGGGTGAATCCCAGTGGGATGCTCAGAAGCTGACCACACTGGCCAAGAAAGGTAGTAGGGGAGTAGGGCAAGTGGTTATGGTTTGGGGGATGGTGTCATTGGACACTGAGCAATACTGACTTATGGCACTGACTCTCAATGGAATTAAAGAAAACTGCCAGTAATGGCTGTGCTTTTACTCCCTTCTTGGGGGATTGACATGGGGAGGAGATGAAGAGGTGGGCAGGCACAATCTATATTTTGTTTTGTTTTGGCTGTGCCACACAGCATGTGGCATCTTAGTTTCCTGGCCAGGCATAGAACCCACGCCCCCTGCATTGAAAGTGAGGGGTCTTAACCATTGGACTGTCAGGAAGTTCCACAACCATTCTTTTTGGTCCTCTTTATTTCATCCTACTCATCTCACGCTCCTTTCCTTGTCCTTTTCCAATCTCTCCACATCATGGTTTCTTTTTCAGTTTTTGTTAATGTTATTATACTTATTTCTGGGGTATCAAAAAGCTGAACAAGACAAGTGAGATCACTACCCTTGTGGAAGAGCTTATATATATCCCGGGGGCCAGGCAGGTGAGGCAGACTGACCAATCACAACAGGTGGTCTGTCAGAGCATTCAACTTGACTAACCCAACAGCAAGAGGCTAGAGCTCCATTTTCAGCCAGGGAGCATCCAGGAAATCTCTTGATAGGGCCAGAAAGGATCACTTGTGGCAGCAAAAAGGAGTGCCCCAAATCTAGTAATAGAACCTGGACTTAGGGGGCAGGGCATTTGCCATGGACCTCCTCCAAGAGTTACACCTTAGGAAACCTGACAACGTGGATCTATAAAATATATTTTTAATGTAGCTGTTTGTAACTACCCAAATAATCTAGTTGTTAGGGTGAAAACACTGTAACTCAAGCAGCCACACTGTATCTTTTTATTACTAAATTTATACCAGCATTAGGATTCACTATCAAAATGTTGATCCTCTAATGTAAAGTTTCCCAAACTTACCTAATCATTAGAATCATGTGAAGCCCCTTTGAAAAATATTAATTAGGTTCAGGATGAGAACCAGGAAGGAATTCGTGTTAACAAGGCCTTGTGTGATTCTTAGAAAAAAGTGAGTTTGTGAAACACTAGAATGGATGATACATAAATTAAGCCCCATGTAGCCAGTTGTAACTTTTCTTTCCTTTTTTAAAATAGATTAGAAGAAATCATGCAATTAATCTAATGTCATGGGCAGCAGTGCCCTGTGGAATAAGCCCTGGGGCTGGGCTGGGCTGTAGAATTTCTGTTAAGAGCATGAAGAGTGTTACAGGTCCCTCAGCTAGTATTTAATGGAAGGGAAACCAGTACTTACCTGTCATCTAATAGCAAGTCTAGTCATGAATGCTGTAAGTTAATGTTACAAATCTAATAAACATTTGTGTTTCTTTTTCACTGTCATATGATCAAATTATGCTATAGGGCCCTTGGTCCACTCTGCACTTTATGAGGGATCTCACTGGTGGTTTACAAGAAGCTGAAGTTGAGATTTCAGTGGTTTGTCACTATCTTTGTGTTGCTGGCTCAAATGGTAAAGAATCAGCCTGCAACGCAGGAGACCTAGGTTTGATCCCCAGATCAGTAAGATCCCCTGGAGAAAGGAACGGCAACCCACTCCAGTGTTCTTGCCTGGAGACCTTTATGGACAGAGGAGCCTGGTGGACTACAATCACGGGGTCACAAAGAGTCAGACACAACTGAACGGTTAACACTTACTAACACTTACTCTGTAGGAGAACCCCCCTCCACCCCAGGGCCACAGAACTAGATGATGACAGAGGGCAGACTCTTAGTTCCTTACTCTTTTAATTCACCAAATTACCAAAATATCAAACCTTCCTTAAAGATCATGCATTTTATTTATAGGAACAAATGATATAATAATTATCTTAAGCTGATTATATGGAAGAGGATTTAGGCCAGATCTCCCTTTTTCTTTAAGCAGATTGTTCTCGGTACAATAAGCGTTACACACCATGATTCTGCTTATACTGTAATTGTATATGTGAGTTTAAATCAGGAGTCTGGAGTTAACCATGCATGTCCTGCCATGTTTTAAGAATGTAAAGAAAAAGAAAGAGCGTATAGTGCTGCTTTTAAACAAATGACTTGATCTTTACCTGATAGTTTGCACAAATGGGATATTTCTTTAAGATCATACACATGAGACTGTTGAAGGATCAGCAGTGAAATGAAGCTTGTTTCATTTAAATAGGAAGTACTGACAATGTATTATTAATGCCTAAGAGGAACTCCATACTCACCCACTTGGGATGGATTTAACAATACCAGCATTATAATTTTTTTCCAGGTCAACTCCATATGAAATGGCAGTAGCTGCTATTGTCTGAAATAAAAGAAAAGGGGTTTTAAAAAAGTTCATTTGAACAGTTCCTTTCTTACAAAGCTAATTAATGCTGAATTTTCTAATTACACATTCTACTTACCACAATCACTTCTATAGGAATAGGGACTGGGATTTTGTGTTTAAATCGATCATTTAATTCCTTAACTGCCATACAGATGATAATGGTGAGTAATCCAGCAATGAAATCAGCAAGATTAGTGTTACCAATATTTTGAAAAATCTCAATCAGTGTCTGTAAAAAAAATAATTTCATATACCTCCTGTATGAAAAATCATATCATCATCAAAGTGCACTTAAGAATTTCATGTAAAATTTAAAAAATTTTAATTTGTGTTTGTTAATACAGACACCATTAACGTCCAACCCTTGCAATATAAATACCAAATTGCTAAGGAAATGTCAATCCACTCCAGCACTCTTGCCTGGAAAATCCCATGGACGGAGGAGCCTGATAGGCTACAGTCTATGGGGTCGCAAAGAGTAGGACATGACTGAGTGACTTCACTTCACTTCAATGATGGTTAACTTGGAGTGGCAAAAGTATGGGTGATTTCTGCTTTCTTATTTTAGCTTATCTGTATTTTTTACAATAAAAATGAGATATTTTAAAAGAAAGTATATCATTATATACTGTCTTTTGCTGGCAGAAAAGCTTTAAAATTTTATACCTTAAGTAGCTTTACAGGTGCTACTAAGTGACCTAATTTTCATCATGTTGATATGTATTATTGAGATTAAAAACAGAAATCAAAAGTCCTGGTTAACCAATATTTTAGGTAAAATTCTTCACTAAACATGAATGATACAGATGTTAATAAAAATTCCTAAAATTCTTCATATGTAGATACATATGGACGCATCCATTCTTTATGGCAAAGAAAAGCTATTGAATTGATATATAGGTCAAGTAGAAATTTTTGGAAGTTACTTTGGTACTTAGTTCAAACTTGAACTATGATCATTTAAATAAAATTAACTCTTTCAAAAAAAAAAAGCAAGAGACTTCCAGAAAAACACCTATTTCTGCTTTATTGACTATGCCAAAGCCTTTGACTGTGTGGATCCCAATAAACTGTGGAAAATTCTGAAAGAGATAGGAATACCAGACCACCTGACCTGCCCCTTGAGAAACCTGTATGCAGGTCAGGAAGCAACAGTTAGAACTGGGCATGGAACAACAGACTGGTTCCAAGTAGGAAAAGGAGTATGGCAAGGCTGTGTATATTGTCACCATGCTTATTTAACTTATATACAGAGTACATCATGAGAAACCCTGGGCTGGAAGAAGCACAAGCTGGAATCAAGATTGCCGGAAGAAATATCAATATCCTCAGATATGCAGATGACACCACCCTTATGGCAGAAAGTGAAGAGGAACTAAAGAGCCTCTTTGATGAAAGTGAAAGAGAGTGAAAAAGTTGGCTTAAAGCTCAACATTCAGAAAACGAAGATCATGGCATCTGGTCCCATCACTTCATGGCAAATAGATGGGGAAACAGTGGAAACAGTGGCTGACTTTACTTTTTGGAGCTCCAAAATCACTGCAGATGGTGACTGCAGCCATGAAATAAAAAGATGCTTACTCCTTGGAAGAAAAGTTATGACCAACGTAGACAGCATATTAAAAAGCAGAGACATTACTTTGTCAACAAAGGTCCATCTAGTCAAGGCTCTGGTTTTTCCAGTGGTCATATATGGATGTGAGAGTTGGACAATAAAAAAAGCTGAGTACAGACTCTTGAGAGTCCCTTGGACTGCAAGGAGATCCAACCAGTCCATCCTAAAGGAGATCAGTCCTGGGTGTTCATTGGAAGGACTGATGTTGAAGCTGAAACTCCAATACTTTGGCTACCTGATGAGAAGAACTGACTCATCTGAAAAGACCCTGATGCTGGGAAAGATTGAGGGTGGGAGGAGAAGGGGACGACAGAGGATGAGATGGTTGGATGGCATCACTGACTCAATGGACATGAGTTTGGGTGGACTCCAGGAGTTGGTGATGGACAGGGAGGCCTGCTGCAGTCCATGGGGTTGCAAAGAGTCAGACATGACTTAGCAACTGAACTGAACTGAACTCTTTCCAAGTGAACATAAATCCAGCTCAAGAAAAACTAGTTTTGTTTTGTAAATAGGGTGTTTCTGGGAATCAAGGGAGATTAGCAAGGAAGACTCTCAAGAGAGAACAATAATATCTTTGTTATAGGAACTTCCACAGAAGGCATGACTTTAGAAGGTTCTTCCAGACAAGTAATCTCCCAGTGAAGGTTACTTTCCTTTGAATGAGTCCTTTTATAGATATATATTTTATATGAAGATAAAAGATTACTTCAAATAATTATAACAACAATCTGGTAACAATTATGTATAGTGATCACCAAGTAATATAGGAGTCATCTTGCCAGCAACCTCATTCTTTGGAAAACATTCAAGAGTAAGGGATGAGAGGAGAAGCCATTGTGTAAGCAAAATACATTCCACCAAGTGCCTGAACTACAGTTCAAGAATCTGACTTGTGGGAAGCCTCTTGGATTTTCACTGAGTATGTTTGTCCTTGCTTTAAACCCAATACTAGCATGTTTACTTTGAACACTTTCCAGAGTCAGTAAAAATTGCTAGAGGCATATACATTGATAGTAACAAGATGAAGCCAGTGATAGCAAGGTGAAAAAGAAAACAAATCAGAAACTATACAAGCAGACACAACAGCTGAAGAATTTAAGGCATCTACCGTAGCAGTACAGGCTTCCCATGTAGTGCTAGTAGTAAAGAACCCACCTGCCAGTGCAGGCGACATAAGAGACGTGGGTTCAATTCCCTGGTCAGGAAGATCCTCTGAAGGAGGAAATGGCCACCCACTCCAGTATTCTTGCCTGGAGAATCCCATGGACAGAGGAGCCTGGCCGGCTATCGTCCATCAGGTCAAAAAGAGTCAGATACGACTGAAGCAACTTAGCACACTTAGGGCTGAGTATTACAGCCCTAAATAACTCGGAGTCTTGAAGGTATTGCTATCCAGTTCTTTATATAATCAAATTTCCTGATGATGACCCTCATTAATTCATGAGCTAAACATAATACTTCAATTAACTGTCTACACAATAAAGGTTTACTTTCAACGCAAGATGGAAAAATTCAAACTTAAGAACAATATGAACAACTATCCCAATCCTAATTTTCACCTTACAAAAATGATTACTATAGGATTCTCATGTAATCTATGAGACTCACTTAGACCTTTGAATAAAAAGCATCTGTGACTGTATTAAAAATGTAATATGAAAAAAATAAAATAAATGTAATGTGAGTTGCAAAAACCAAAATCAGTTTACATTACACAGTTACATCAAACAAGGCTTATGAATGTATCAGTTGCCTATATTTAGTTGAATATTTATTCAGAATCTCTTATGAAAAGTTATACAAAAGAAAGCTTAATATATGTGGAAATAAAACTCACCCATATAAACTGAAGTAGTCAGATTGTATTAATACTCCAAGATACAGAAATGAGACTTAAGAAAGCACTGAAAAGTAATTCTAACTTATTAATAGTTTAATAAATTAAAGTAAAATACCAACTAAAATATGTTTAAAATATGGATACACTTATGATTCCATATTTTAGCCTAGAATTCTGACCAGGCAAGTCAAGATAATAAAACTTTTCAGAAATGGGTAATATTTGATTATATTTCCTACTATGCTTGGAGAATTTTAGAACCATTTCATTTAAAGAATTTCTTCCTACTGGGTGTATGAGGCCATAAGTTAAAAATTATACCTGTATTACATATGAGGAAATTCATTAGTTAACTTTTGGTGCCAAATTTATTTTAATTCATCTTGTCTCTATGAATATAACAAACCCCTTGCTGTCAGGAATTTCCTCCTACCAGAACTTCGGTGCATATATAAGATCAACCTTAAAGTGTTACTTTTGTTTTATAATGGCTTCATTTTTACATACGGAAATAAGTTCTAAGTAACGAATCTGATCAAGCTTGGGGGTAGCTTTCAAAACTCTCACCATCTGGGCAGAACTTTTCAATGTGGTCTTCATTCTCCTTAGGGAAGAAATGGGGACACAGAGCCAATTTAGTCAGCAAGCAGAAAGACTTCCCTTGTCTATCAAGACGAACCATTCAGAGTGAATGGTAGGAAAACATGACCACTTTGAAATGGACTGCGTGATTTACTTACATAATTGAGTAGCTTCACAGTAGCTTGAGTATCACTAATTCTGAATTCTGCCAACACCTTGTCA
This sequence comes from Oryx dammah, assembly GCF_014754425.2. NCBI lineage: Eukaryota > Metazoa > Chordata > Mammalia > Artiodactyla > Bovidae > Oryx > Oryx dammah. Next base: position 49,141,167 of record NW_024070202.1, on the reverse strand, counting down.
TTTTCCTTCTGTAGCCTCCTTTTTTTTGGCCACACAGCATGTGGGATCTCAGTTTCCCAACCAGGGACAGAACCTGTGCCCTCTGAACTGGAGACATGGAATCTTAACCACTGGACCACTAGGGACATCCCTCTCTTCTGCATCCTATGCCCAGCATCTCTGGCATTTGTAAACTGAAGTTTCTATTTTTCTTTCTTTTCCATTATTTCCTCCTCCAATTATTTATATTCATCATTTTCTTTTCTTTTTTTTTTTTTTTGAGAGGAGCAGGCAGATGATCCAAAGCACAAGTTTATAACAAAAGGGATGTTAACTCCATTCCAGGGAAATCTATCTTACAACAATCTTACAGTCTTTCCTGGAGGAATCCACAAATGCCTTGCATTTGTTGAAGGATTCTTTCATGAATAATCACAACCGGTAATATCATCAGCAGAATTCTCTGTTCAGGTACTGAGCGGCTCTTTCAACTCTTGTGCAATTATTTCCAGACCTGCTGTTTCTTCTTTTTTCAGAAAAGCAAGCTTATATTCACCCTCACACAAGGGTGACTGAAGTATCTTTATCCAACTTGGCTGACCTGGGAGGAATGGCTTGCAGAATTCTCTAACACATTCTAACCTGAGGCTTCAAGAATAATGTTCAACACAACATAAGGCACATAATAGTTTAATAACTATTTTTGACCTTGTTCTATCTAGCGTTTCCTAGTTTACTTTGGTCTCTGTTGAAAGTGGAGTTATTTGCAGCAAGCTTTATCTTAAACATGTCCTAAGAGACCAGAAACACTGTGAAATTTCATACCCCCATCTTCAGAAGTCCAACAGTGACCAAGGACCCAGATTACCTATCAGGCCAGGCCTCCTGTTATCTGTGAGGAGGCAGGCCTAGCAATATTCATACAAGGAGGTGAGCACACTCAGTCAGGGGTGTCTTGGTGGATTCAGGAGTCAGTGGGTTTGTACAAGGAGTGAAAAGTCCCTGGCACATGGCAGGTTTCAATAAATACTTCTTGAAAAGATGAATGGATGACAATAAAGGGATAAATGAATGAACAGTTGATAGAGAAAGTAAGAAAGCAAAAAACAAACAACAACAAAAACCGCAGTGCGTAGGCAGTACAAAAGTGAGAGAACCTGTCAGAAAAAGGCAGTCAGATGATCTCAAAGCAAACCTAGGACTTGGTAGGGAAAAAGAAGTCGAATATGACATGCCCAGAATCACATCACATTTAATCATAGGATCATAAGTGGTAGAACCAAGACTCCAACGTTCATAGTCTTAATCACTATGTTAAACTGCTTCCTCTACCTCGTCCTGGGCTTCTCTAATGGCTCGGCAGGTAAAGAATCCACCTGCAATGCAGGAGTGGAGAAGGCAACGGCACCCCACTCCAGTACTCTTGCCTGGAAAACCCCATGGACGGAGGAGCCTGGTAGGCTGCAGTCCATGGGGTCGCACAGAGTCGGACACGACTGAGCGACTTGACTTTCACTTTTCACTTTCATGCATTGGAGAAGGAAATGGCACCCCACTCCAGTATTCTTGCCTGGAGAATCCCAGGGATGGGGGAGCCTGGTGGGCTGCTGTCTATGGAGTCACACAGAGTCGGACACGACTGAAACGACTTAGCAGCAGCAGCAGCAATGCAGGAGACACGGGAGATGCAGGTTTGATCCCTGGATTGGGATGATCCTCTGCAGGAAGAAATGGCAATCCACTCCAGTATTCTTGCCTAGGAAATCCCATGGACTGAGGAGCCTGGTGAGCTATAGTCCAAAGGGTTGCAGAAGGTCAGGGATAATTGAGCTATTGGGCAAGTATGCATCTAGTCCCACTGCTCAGCATAGTCTCTGGCTCATAATAGACACTTGGTAATATTTGTTGAATGGATAAAGTAATGCTAATGTTTAATGGAACTACGGCAATGCTGCAAACTTCAGCAAACCCTTGACCACCTCACAATTTTTAGATAGGTATGCACAGCCTTACCTCATTTTAAAAGAAATTAAAGGTCATTAGAATACACGGGTCATTAAAGGACTCCATTCTTAATGCTAGCTCATTGTATTTGGTATCATTCTCCCCAAGCTAGAGTGACATCATGTTACTATTATCACCATTTTTCAAGCATCGATAATATGCCCTATATAGAACACATATTTAGATCCAAGAACTTTTTCAAATCTAATTAGTGTGAAATACATCCTTCTTTTGCATCTCTTTTGCATGTTGAATCATCTCTGAATCTAACGTTCCTTTTCATCTATAATTGCTGGGACATTTACATTATGCATTTTATGGACTCTCAAAGCTAAAAAAGGCTTTAGAGATACATCTCCAATCATTTCATTTTATAAATAAAAAAGAAAAGAAGTCTTGAGATGTGAAATAATAAATAATTTCAGCTTAGTTCCCCAACCAGAGATTGTACCCACCTCCCCTGCAGTATAAGCAGAGTCTTAACCTATGGACTGCCAGGAAAGCCCCTCAAAATAACACTGTTTTTTTGAGTACTTTGTTATTCACCAGCCCTTAGGGCATGGGCTTCTCATACAGCCTTATTTAACTTAATTTGTAGATATTATTACCAACTCCATTTTGCCGGGAAGGAAGCAGAGGCATAGAAATTTGCTCATGCAATAGAGCAAATAATAAATAATAAAGTCAGGATATATGTGAATCTTGGTCATCCAAACTGAGTTTTCAGCCACTATCCTACACCCTGTGTCCAAAGTCACTTAGCTTGTCAGAGGCAAGGGTGAGAATGGAACTCAAGTGTGCTGCCTCCCAAACCCATCTTCAGTATAAAACTTTGCTTTTATTAATATTTTGAAGATTGATGACACTTCTGAAACCATACTGACCCACTGAAAAACAAGGATTTGCAAACTCTGCCTTCTTCAGTGTGACTCCTGATGCTACTGCTTCTTTCAGAGAAGAATGTTTCCAATGGCTCCCAAAGCATGACATGGAGGAGCTTAAACTCTCCAGACTCAGGTTCAATAGGAAAAGTGAGCCATCCCTGGAGGGAAGCAACACTTACATAGATGATGGAGAGAATTCCATTATAGTTTTTGGTTGAAACATTGAGGACGATCTTTAGCTGTGAGACCAACACTTGGAATGCAGCAGCTGTTGTGAATCCACCAACCAAAGGATCTGCCAGATACCTCACTATGAATCCAATCTGCAAACCTCCAAATATCAACTAGAACAAGAAGGAAGGAAAAATTAAATGCTTGCCTGGGAGAAGGACCAACACTTTTGAACTATTAATGAATTAAACTTAATACCAACTAAAACTCTGGCCCTATCTCTCCCATCCACCATTCTAAGATTTGAAAAACATGTGTAGATAGATAATAAGAAAATTCCATGTACTTTTTTTCCTGTGACTTGTAGGTTTCATGGCTCCGTGACCAGAATATTTTTTGTCTCTTTATGGGTTCTGGCACAACTCCCTTCTCCTATTCTCATTCTAATCACACATGTTCCTCTGTCTTATTTTTTATGTCTCTGACTTTGATGATTAAGTGAGCCTTCATAAGTGGAGGCTTGCTGATTATTTTCGCATCTGACCTAAAACAGTATAAAAAATAGCTTTGAGAGTCTTAAATTGACTTGTTTTGCTTTTAAGTGAATCTTTAAGTCCATGTGCTTAACAGTTCTTTCAGATACAAATCCTGCCAACCTCTATATCGCTTGTAAGCCCATTACCTGTATGATTCCAACCAAAAGAGTAAGGGTGCTCGCAATCAATACTCTTGCTGCATCTCTAGCTGCAAAGTCTATTAGGGTGGTATTCAGTGCAGTTCCATTACTGCTGGATACGAGAAAGTGTTCGTCGGGGGCCATGCTCAGAACAACAGATCCCACCATTAAACTGACCACTGGGAAAGGTCCTGGGGGAAAAAAAATCATTATCCATTAATAATTATTAATCACTTGTAAATCAACTATACTTCCATAAAAAAAACTAAAACATAATTATATTATTAATTGCAAATGTTTAGGTTCAACATGTCTACACAGGATTAAAGATGCATCTGAAGTAATTAGCTGTGATTGAGAAAATACTGTTTGTTCACAAAAGAAGCTAAAAAGCAGATGTTTCAAGGCATTCATGACCCAGTAATGAGCAGGAGAGACATGCAGGTGAGTCACTATAATACAGCTTTCAGACACTTTGCAAGTACACAGGAAGGCTGTCTAAACTGTGTGTGATCTTCTTGTGTATGGGTAGGAATAGGGGGATGGAGGGGGTAGTTGTCAAGAAAGGTTTCCTGGCAGAAATGGTATATTAGCTGAATTCTTACTTGTTCCATCTTATTTTTATTCCATGTAAGTTTATTTCCTAGAGGATCCAGTGTCCTGATCTCTGTGGAGCTGAGGACCTTGATCAATATCACAAGGTCAAAATTTGGTTAAAGAAATAGCTAAAGTAAAAAACAAACAAAAAAAAATAGCAAAGGTAGTGTAGAGTTTCTCTTTTTTTTTTCCAAGACAAATTATTTTTCCATATCAAATATTACTCTGTAGGCTTCTACATTTCAAAAGTACTTTTCTTTCAGTGGCTGCTCTATCACTGCTGCTGCTAAGTCGCTTCAGTCGTGTCCAACTCTGTGCGACCCCATAGACAGCTACTGATATTTTTATCTATGATGATGAGGATCTTATCCTTTGGTCATGGAAGGCTTTACCAATTAGAAGGACTCAGTACCAAAATCGAGTAACCTGAAGTGTCTAAATGTATAGAATAGCAGAGAAAGAAAAAAAGTCAACTTCCCTGTTCCTTATCTTGTCATGCATTTCGTACTAATCAACTCTCTCGGGTAAGGAAGTTCTTTTAATCAATAATCTCCTCCTGATCTCCCTTTATAGACAAGGAAATATTCCAGACACTGGGGGAAATATTATACGACTAAGGATAAGGTTAAGGGTTGGAGATAGAGCAGTAGATGGCTCTATTTGTTTCAAGAGGATTGCCCAGGTAGACATGTCTAGCCAACAGATGGATGTAGGCGAAAACTTATCTCAAGTATAAATGTCAACGTTGCAAAATAGCATTAAAACATTCATTTACTAGAACATTCTAGGAGAAGAAAATTCAAATTTCAGGAACATCAGGAAATAAATCTATTTGGGGCTATACCAAGAAGGAAAGCCAAGCTTAGTTTCTAAATTGTTTTGGCACAATTTTCCCAGTCTTCAAATATTAGTGACTTAAAATAACTACATTCTTTAATAAGACTATGAATATGTATTTGATGAACATTAAAACAAGTTCAAAGACATCTTCAAGATTATTTTCTGTTATCATTTTTCATTTTAGAACACTTTCTAAATAGAGTCAAATGTATTAACATTTTTGAAAAGCCAAACATGCTAAGATTTGAAGGTAGTCTGTAATTTTTTAACCATCTTTCAATTTTCTCCTCTTCATTATAAAAAAAGTTGGGTGTAAAGCCACCTAATAGCATAGTATTTTGAAAGCTAAGAAGAAACCTTTGCATCACTGAATAGGAAAAGCCCTATCTTGCTAGAAAACAGTAACAAAGAAACGGAAGCAGAACACACATAATATAGCCCAAACACGTTCAATGTGAACAAACAGAATTGTATATGCTTATAATTACCAACTGAGATGTGTCTTGATGTTCCAAAAATAAAGTACGTCAGGATAGGAAAAAAAGCAGAGTAGAGACCATATCCGACAGGAACAGCAGCTAGTAGAGCATACGCCATGCCTGAAAATACATCCAAAACGGTCAAGTTCAGAAACAAACTTTGTGTCTACTGTACAGGGAAAAGCCTTTTCATAGGTCTCTTTAATTTGCAGCTCATCTTGAATGATCTCCTTATTTTGCACATGGTCTGTGGCTATGCTAGGATGCAGAATGTGAGTCAAATCACCTACTCAAAAGAACTGACACAACTGATCAGTAATTCAACCATCCACTCAGGTGAGTCGGGGAAAAGCTGTTGATTAAAAACTTGATCAATTCTGTTCAAAGGTCTAGCCTGGCTTTGTCTGAATTCAGTGTTTCTATGTGTAACATGTACTTTCTCCTTTCTTGTTGGGGAACAGAAGTTAGATCCAAACAAAGAAAAAAATCTGACCTTTGTACATAGCACTAGGAGATCAACACCTTCGCTAGGCTTCTCCAAGTGGTTTCTGGGTCCATGAATGTCACACTGTAAGGAGAATCTCAGCCTTCCCTCATACATGGGGGTTGGAAGGCAACAATGTGTTGGGGTTTGGTTTTGTTTTGGGCCTTAAACAATGAACATTTATTTCTTAGAGTTCTGAAAGCTAAGAAGTTCAAGATCAAAGTACCAGCAGATTCAATGTCCGGTGAGCACCCTTTCCTGGTTTGCAGATGGCTGCTTTCTTGCTGTAACCTCACACGGCACAGATTTCCTAAGGTCACTAAGCCCACCCTGATTGCCTTCCAAAGGCGTGTGTGTGTGCTTAGTTGCTAAAGTAGTGCCCAACTCTTTGCAACCCCATGGACTGTAGCCTGCCAGGCTCCTCTGTCCATGGGATTTCCCATGCAAGAGTACTGGAATGGGTTGCCATTTCCTTCTCCAAGGTATCTTTCTGACACAGAGATTGAACTAGAGTCTCCTGCATTGCAGGCAGATTCTTTTACCACCGAACCACATGGAAGCCCTACCTCCCAAAGGCTTCCGACCTCCAAATACTATCATACTGGGGATTAAGTCTTCAAGAGATGAATTTTGGAGGGATACAAACGTTCAGTCCTTAGCACTTTCCTTCTCCTGTGGGTTGTTTTTTTAAATACTTCATAGGCAGTCAGCATATCTTCTACCTCCCCACATTTCACTCACTCACAATGACAGAACATCAAGTTCTTTGACCTTTGGGTCATTAATAAAGCGTTACATGTATAACAGTTTTTTAAAAAAGTGATGGAAGCAGCTTAGATGTCAACAGATGAATGAGTAAAGGAGTTGTGGTACATATATATATTATAGAATATTATTCAGCCATAGAAAGGAATACATTTGAGTCAGTTGAACTGAGGCGGATGAAGCTAGAGCTTGTTATACGTGTAAAGTAAGTCAGAGGGAGAAAAATATTGTATATTAATGCATATACAAAGAAAGGCAATGCAAAAGAATGCTCAAACTACCACACAATTGCACTCATCTCACATGCTAGTAAAGTAATGCTCAAAATTCTCCAAACCAGGCTTCAGCAATATGTGAACCGTGAACTCCCTGATGTTCAAGCTGGTTTTAGAAAAGGCAGAGGAACCAGAGATCAAATTGCCAACATCCTCCGGATCATGGAAAAAGCAAGAAAGTTCCAGAAAAACATCTATTTCTGCTTTATTGACTATGCCAAAGCCTTTGACTGTGTGGATCATAATCAACTGTGGAAAATTCTGAAAGAGATGGGAATACCAGACCACCTGACCTGCCTCTTGAGAAATCTGTATACAGGTCAGGAAGCAACAGTTAGAACTGGACATGGAACAACAAACTGGTTCCAAATAGGAAAAGGAGTACATCAAGGCTGTATATTGTCACCCTGCTTATTTAACTTATATGCAGAGTACATCATGAGAAACGCTGGACTGGAAGAAACACAAGCTGGAATCAAGATTGCCGGAAGAAATATCAATATCCTCAGATATGCAGATGATACCACCCTTATGGCAGAAAGTGAAGAGGAACTAAAAAGCCTCTTGATGAAAGTGAAAGAGGAGAGTGAAAAAGTTGGCCTAAAGCTTAACATTCAGAAAACGAAGATCATGGCATCTAGTCCCATCACTTCATGGGAAATAGATGGGGAAACAGTAGAAACAGTGTCAGACTTTATTTTTGGGGGCTCCAAAATCACTGCAGATGGTGACTGCAGCCATGAAATTAAAAGACGCTTACTCTCATCTGGTCAAGGCTATGGTTTTTCCTGTGGTCATATATGGATGTGAGAGTTGGACTGTGAAGAAAGCTGAGCGCTGAAGAATTGATGCTTTTGAACTGTGGTGTTGGAGAAGACTCTTGGGAGTCCTATGGACTGCAAGGAGATCCAACCAGTCCATTCTAAAGGAGATCAGTCCTGGGTGTTCATTGGAGGGAATGATGCTAAAGCTGAAGCTCCAGGACTTTGGCCACCTCATGCGAAGAGTTGACTCATTGGAAAAGACTCTGATGCTGCGAGGGATTGAGGGCAGGAGGAGAAGGGGACGACAGAGGATGAGATGGCTGGATGGCATCACTGACTCGATGGACGTGAGTCTGAGTGAACTCCGGGAGCTGGTGATGGACAGGGAGGCCTGGCGTGCTGCGATTCATGGGGTCACAAAGAGTCGGACATGACTGAGCGACTGAACTGAACTGAACTGATATTGTAAGTAAAATAAGTCCTCCCATTAGTTTACCATTGTCTTTTATGCCTCTGGAGCAGTTTCTCTACTCTGCTTCATGGTAAACCTTCTTAAAATATTGCATGTGTTCCATCACCAAGAGTATTTTACACTACAGACACCCGCCCCTTCCACCCATCCTTTAAAATAGAGCAGAAAACAATTCCTCTCTTGGTTTCGGAACCCACATCCTTCAGATTGTTCTTTTTCTCTGTCTTCCTGAGCCCAACATCATGTTTCTTTGTGGCCCCTCCTCCTCTGCCCTGACTTTAAGTACTCCAGCCTGGTTCTTCTCCCCATCTACCTTTCTGCCTAGGTAGTCTCAAGGATTCCCACTCCTTTGAATATCATTTCTAGAGGGATGCTTTCCTGACTTTTATGTCTAGTCCAAACCTCTCCAATGACCTTCCTGCTTCTAGTGGCTCCAACTCTATATCTGGCATCTCAAATGTGACACGTGCAAAAGGAAACATTTGGTTTTCCATCCCAATTCTGCTTGTTAGCCAGTCCCTATCCATCAGTATGTTACCTGTGATTCCTGCTCCAAAATATATTTCAGATTTGTGCAGCTCTGCCTGCTACTTGATTAGCTTCAAGCTGAAATGTCTGTCCTCAGGGCTAGGACTAGGGAGAGGCAAGTGAGGTTCCTGGGGCACATTATTTAGAAGGTCCCTGGAGGACTCACTTACCTAATTTTAATCCTGGCCCTGCCTAACCTTATCTCCTCCTGTTCACTCCCCTAAACCTCTCTCCTCCACCCATACTGGAATTCTTCCTCCCTTGAAAATACTATGCTCTATTTGACCTCAGGGACTTTGCATCTTTGCCTGGTACACCCTGCTTACTGTTTCTTACATGGCTATCTTCTTCCCATCCTCCCAACCCTGATTAAATTTCATCACCTCAGAAAGGCCTTCCTTGACCATTCTATCTAAGACAAACATTCCCTCCCCAAATTAACCCCTATTAAAGCCAAAGAATTAATGCTTTTGAACTGTGGTGTTGGAGAAGACTCTTGAGAGTACCTTGAACTTCAAGGAGATCCAACCAGTCCATCTGAAAGGAGATCAGTCCTGGGTGTTCATTGGAAGGACTGATGCTGAGGCTGAAACTCCAATACTTTGGCCACCTCATGTGAAGAGTTGACTCATTGGAAAAGACCCTGATGCTGGGAGGGATTGGGGCAGGAGAAGGGGACGACGGAGGATGAGATGGCTGGATGGCATCACACAACTGAGCAACTGAACTGACTGAACTGAAAGCCTATTTGATCAACCATAATAGATATCACAATCTGTAATTATTTTTCTATTTATCTGCTTATTTCATTCCTGAAGTCTCCCACTTAAAATGAGTGCCATGAAGTCAATATCCATGCCTGTTAGTAAACCACTGAATCCCCGTGGCTGGCCTATAAATATCAGTGGTGGTTTAGTTGCTAGTGAAATCGCTCAGTCGTGTCCGACTCTTTGCGACCCCATGGGCTGTAGCCTACCAGTCTCCTCAGTCTATGGAATTTTCCAGGCAAGAATACCATTTCCTTCTCCAGGGGATCTTCTCGACTCAGGGATCGAACCCGGGTCTCCCGCATTGCGGGCAGATGCTTTACCGTCTGAGCCACCAGGGAAGCCCCATATCCAACTCTTGTGACCCCGTGGACTGTAGCCTGCCAGGCTCCTCTGTCCATGGGGTTCTCCAGCCAAGAATACTGGAGTGGGTTGCCATTTCCTTTTCCAGGGGATCTTCCCGACACAGGAATCGAACTGGGGTTTCCCACATTATAGGCAGATTCTTTACCTACTGAACCATGAGGGAAGCCCATCCTACAAATATTAGGTGAATGGATTTATGAATGAACCACATTAACCTCTCAGACATTCACCATACAAAGATAACTTCATAGAGATCATGCTTCTGGAAAACGCTATCACTCATAAAGTGAGGAACTGCATCCATTATAAATTAAGACCCTGGGAATTAGATTCTGGGTTCAAATCCCAGCTCCACCATTTGCCAACTCCATGACCTTGAGCAGAATTTAATAGATTTTTTGACTATTGAAAAAGAGCTATTAAGAGTTGTTGTGAGGACTAAAGAGATAACTTGCCAAAGCCCTTAGCATTGTGTCTGATACTTAGATACCTGTCTATGAACACTTGCGGGACACGGCTTGAGATACCATTTTTCATATATAAGGATGATTCATTATTCAGTCCTCTTCACTAAATGTTTACTGGGCCACCTACTTGGTGCTAGAATCATGCTAGCCACTGGCTAAACATGAACTAGACAGTTCTCATCCCCCAGAAGCCAGAGGAGGTTGCCATGCCACAGGTCTTAAGAGTCTACTGTGTACACTTGGCACCACTTACTGTATGAACCACACCATCCTGTCCAGCTCTCCCATCCACTTCCGTGACTGAGGACACAGGCTGCTGCTCCACACGGGAGCCACAGAACATCCTCCTTCTCTGTGGGACTCTCCCTGGCTTGCTCTGAGTAATCCTCAGAGTTCTATAGGCAAATTTTGGTTCAGGACATTGCTCAACCACTGTTACTAACTTCTCAAACAGTCCATTTCAAGCCATCTCTCTACCCATATTTCTACCCCATCATACTTCCCATCACTTCACAAAGTGGGACTTAACCTTCAGGGAAACAGCTCTGAGGCCTCGTCCTCCAGGAAGCCATTCTCAGTCCCCTAAGGCCAGGTTGAGTGCCCCTGTGTACACTCCCTTCCCAAGCAATATTACCCCTACCCCTACAGTCAGTCCTTCCATTGAGTCGTTGTCTGTTTCCTCATTGGACTACAAGCTCCTTGAAAGCAAGTGGTGCATCTTATTCATGTGAGAATACCTAGAGGCTGGCACCTACTAGATATGCCACGAAATAATAATAAGTAAAGTAGATTTTTGTTTTCATAGTCCAGAGGTTTTATGAAGTTGAGGTGAGGGCAGCAGCAAGATGATGAGGATAGGGTACAAAGGAAAATGCCCATAATGCTATTCACTAGCTCTGCAATGGAGTTCCAAGATGTTCATGGAAATAAGGTTTAAAGAAAGTTTAAAAAATGTCTTGTGTTGGGACATTCTGCCAGAAGATTAAAATACAGGGATGAATTTCAAATGGAGAGGGAGAGGCAAGAGCAGAAAAAAACATTTACGTGTAGTCTAGGCTAACATACTTCCTTCCCTTTCCTTTAAGAGAGTTTCAAATGGCATGTCAAGACCATGTATGAAATGTAAATAATTTAATGAACTGCAATCATCCTTTTAAAAATCTAAGCAGAATAAAAAATATTAGAGAGTATTATTGTAGTGAGGATAAGTATTATTTCACAAAACTTGAGATGCATGTGTGCATATCATGATGTCATACAGATTTCTTACTGTGAGCTGTGACCAATGAAAATTGGGAAACAGCTGCTTAGGTGACAGGGCTCTAGTTGGAGCCAAGCAGATAGAGAGGCAACAGGGTTTCCTGAGAAGAGAAGTGTAAGGAAGATGAGAAAGAAGGGAATCTCACCACTAAGGGGCAGGCTCTAGAGGAAAGATGCAGGCTATGATGGGTGAGCAAGCCTTTGGTGCAGACCCATGGGAGGGAAGAGGGAGTTAGGAATGGCTGCTGGAGGCTGTGATTCTCCATCACTTCAGAGCTAGACCACAATCATCTTACCTTGAAGTGTTCCCACTAGACCAGTACTAACTCCCGAAATGATATCACTAAGTAGCCATTCCTTGATCCGGTATTTGGGAAGCCAGTCCAAGATGGGCAGGAGAGTCTTCACCATGCGAAGGGTTCTCTTTCTTGAACAACTGTCAAAAGGCAAGAAAAGGAGATTTCCAATCCAATCTTGGTCACAACCCACTGCAAATCACAAAGTTTTGAACCAAAGTCTGCTAATGTCTCTATTTAGAAAAAAGCATAGGAATTGCATGAAAAAAATTCTAACAGTGAAGTGCTTACCATGACTTTGCCAAGAACTCTTTTTACCCTTTTAAATGCACTGTACTAGAAAACACAGGATTAAGTGTTAACCACCCCACCGCCTTAATCCTCTGAGAAAATATCCCCAAACAGGAACCCATTTTCTGGTCCAGCCACAGACTGATCAATGTGGAGTCTTTAAATGGAGATTACATTTGGACTTATAACCTAGGTGTCTTCTTTTTCTTTCAAGAAACAAACTCTGTATATTCTGGCAATAGGAGCTTGGAGCCAGTTTTTACAAAACTCTTAACATGATGAATACATATCTTGTTGTATCTTACTACCTACTTTTTAAAATTCAACAACCTATAGGTAAAAGAAAAAACATATTTCGGGCTTCCCTGGTTGCTCAGATGCTAGAGAATCTGCCTGCAACGCAGAAGACCCAGGTTCAGTCCCTGAGTAGGGAAGATCCTTTGAAGAAGGGAATGGCTAATCCAGTATTTTTGCCTGGAGAATTCCATGGATAGAGGAGGGAGCCTGGAGGGCTACAGTCCATGGAGTCGCAAAGAGCTGGACATGACAGAGCAATTAACATTTTTAGTTTTTCTAACACTATTTGACTCTTGATTCAAATAAATTATTTTAAAAATTATTTTTATGAGACAATTTGAAATTTTGTTGACTTAATTTTTTAATATTAAGGAATTGCTTCATTTTTGTGTGTGATAATGGAATTGGGTTGCATTATCACACACAAAATGATAATGCAACCTATCCAATTGGATAATGGGCTGCATTTTTTAAGAGTTCCTAAGGATAAATACTGAAATAAATACAGTCCAAAGCAAAAAAAAAAAAAAAAAAAACCAAATAATGTGGAATTTACCCAAAAAAAAAAAAAAAAAAGTGGAGTGGGGCAAGTATGTGGTAAGACAAGATTAACTTTGACTTAATCATCCTTGAAGCCATGTGATGGGTAAAAACATGGGAGAGGGTGCCTGCTTTTGAATATATTTGAAATGTTTTTAAAACGGTTTGAAATGTTTTAAGAAAAGAAAAAAGAAATCTAGCAGCAGCTGACAATTCCTTCTGTTTGCGATATCTACTTACGGGAGGCCCGAGTGGGTTTAGAGACTGATGGTGGTTCTTCTTGGAGAGCCCTACTTCCTGGACAGTGGACAACTCGGAGCACAGCGTGCTCTCCTGTGTTCTCGCCTTCATTCCATGCCTCTGAGTGTCATTCTTCCTGGATGAGCTTAGGGCTTTCAAGGACTCTTGGTCAGGTGACGAGTTACCCACTACCTCTTTGTAGTAAAGTCCCTTGTTCTCCCACTCTCCTCAGCCTAGCCTTCACAAGAAGACCGTAGGGACCCGCTGTACCCCCAAGGCGCACTCCAGGTGCCCTCAAGAGAGCAGCGCAAAGAGACGGCGCTCCCCGAACACTCCCTCTCCAAAGCTGAGTTTCCGAGACTAGGGTCGATTCGGGCCGAGAGTGATGGAGCCACCTTCCCACCAGGGAGGCCAGAGTCCGTGACCTGACCGAAGCGGTCCCTGCAGGGCGAGAGCGGCATCCCACTCTCCGCCGCTGGGCATGCCGGCGGGTCTGCGCGCCCACATTCCGGGATTCACTGCGCCCCTCGCCCCGTCCGCCGCGGGCGCTACCTGCAGCCCTGGGCCAGGTTCTCTCTCAGCGTCTTGCGCTCTTTCGGGCGCTGCTCGTACTGCTGCTGGAAGGCGAGCTCGTTGTAGACCGGCCGCGACACCACATAGCTGCAACTGTACTCGGGGAGCGGCGGCGGCTCCAACCTGTCGCCCGGTGCTGCCATGACCTGCGAGGCGGAGGGCGACGAGCAGGGAGGAGATGGGGCGAGGGAGGAGAAGAGGAGGTGAAGATCGCTAGTTAGCTGCCTCCCGGCCCCACCTGCTGCAGCTGATCCCCGAAAGAGGGGTCCGCGCTCTGCCACACTCTCCGCCCAGGCCCACCTCGGCTGGGTGCGCACCTCCAGCCTGCAGGAGGCCCTGAGGACCTCCGGTCCCCAGCCTACATCTGCTTCTCGGAGCTCCCGGACTCTTAAGAGAGTGAGTCCTGCGCTGGGGGGCTGTGGGAGCCAGACCCAGTCCCCTCGGATGAGCAGCTAGGGCGCTGTCCGCGTCCTGAAATCTCCCCAAACGGGCTGGGGCCCGCGACGCGCGCGCGGCGGGCAGGAAAGGGCCCTTGTGAGAGTCCGCATCTCCCTAAACCCGAAGCAGCGCGCAGAGCCAGGAGAGCCCTGGGAGAGAAGCACAGCCCCCCGTGCCGGACGTGGGGCCTTCAGGCCACGTTCCCCGGGTCCCAAGGCTGCGCGCACGCTGCAGGAAAATTCCAGCAGCCAGGCGCGCTCTCCCGGGGACAGAACTTTGGGGAGTGGAGTGTCTCACACCTCGGCGTGTTTCCTAGCTTCCTTCTTGCTCTCAGCTTCTCAGAAAGACTGTACTGTCCCCTGCCGGGCAGCTCCGTAGCGTGTCCACCCCCGCCGCCTCCACCCCCCGCCGCCTCCACCCCCCCGCCACCTCCACCCCCCGCCACCTCCACTAGTCCCATCCCCAACCAGCGATGCCTCCCCAGGAGTTAAGGCGTGGCGTGCGTTGCATCTTCAGCGACGATCTCACCTGCTTCGACTCACGACCAGCCTGGAATGCCCCCGGGACAGCCGTTCCGCCGCCTTTATAGCGCTCTCAGAAGGCAGTGAGACGTTTTATTTACGGAGCAACAGAGACACCTTAGTCCAAAAAAGGGACACACAGGCAGCGGTCTTTACCCACCTATCCTACCGGGTGGTGGGTAGGTGGGAATTCTACTCCTCCCTAATTCTTTCACTTTCTCGAAACAGGAAGGCTGAGAATTTTACTGGCTCTCACCCAAGAGCCACCCAAATCCACCGCCCCTCAATTACTAACTTGGGCCACGAGGTCAGGGGCGGAGCAGGCCCTGGGGAGCTTGTTACAGGAGACCAGAGCCCAGCGTGGAAGAAGTGGTCAGTGACTGCGAGGAGCGCTGGCCTTGACTCCTAGGTTGTATGAATCCGGAAGCTGCACAGTCTGACACACAGCTCTCAAACCAAGTGGGGAGGAGGAAAGGAGCAGTGGCCAGTTTTGCATTTAATAAGGCTCTGGATTTCTAGAAGGTCTTTCTTTGAAAGTACTCAGTGAGTGGTGTTTATAGACAGTTCAGTAATTTATTCATAAAGCTTAGATACCGAACTTTTCTGTGCTTATGTGTGTTTTACTTCACAATCAAAATCAAGTGCCCAGGTGACCCCCTTTTTTACTTGACTGACACTTTGGTTCTTTTATCTTTCTTCTCATTCGTCTGAACTGTGAAGAGGGGAATACGGTGAAGTAAACAAGAACCAAGACTAGAAGGGCGAGAGTGGGCAGTAGGAATCTATCCTATCTCCTCAGTATTTTGTCTTCTGCTACGATGAATCTTGTTAAAGCCGACTATTCTGGTTAAGATGAAGGGAGGGAGAGTTCAGTAAACAAGAAAATCCTCTCCTGATTATCAACACCAGTTTTCAGTTACCCAGCTGGAAAATTCAGATAGTGGTAATTTCATAAGCATAAGGAAACAGAATCCTCTCAGGAGAACCCTTGGTGTAAATCCCCTGAAGTTGTATTTGACATGGTATTACCATGTGTGTGTTTTTCTGAGGAATGAATAAATCAGTAGCTTTCAACAGATCTTCCAAAGCTCATGCCCAGTCATTCATTCGTGTCCAACTCTGTGACTCCATGAACTGTAGTGCTCCAGACTCTTCTGTCCATGGGATTTTCCTGGCAAGAATACTAGAGTGGATTGCCATTTCCTTCTGGGGGGTGGGGGTGGGAATAAATAAGCTGGCTCAGTGGTAAAGAATCTGCTTGCAATGCAGGAGATACAGGTTCGATTCCCGAGTAAGGGTGATTTCCTGGAGAGGGAGATGACAACCCACTCCAGTATTCTTGCCTGGGAAATCCCATGGACAGAGGAGCCTGGTGAACTACAGTCCATGGGGTCACAAAGAGTCAGAAATGAATTAGCTACTAAACAACAAGAACAACAGACCAAGGTTAAGAACCCTTGAAGATACAACCTAAAAAGAAAATTCAGGGACTTACCTGGCTGTCCAGTGGTTAAGATTCTGTGCTTTCAAGGAAGATGTGGTTTTGATCCCTGGTTGAGGAACTAAGATCCCACATGCTTCATGGCCAAAAGAAAAAAAAAAAAAGGAAAACAAAAGTAAAAGAAAATCCAGGTCCTTAAGTTTAGATTTTTTATCCATCTGCAGAGAATAATGTATTTGTATATAGGATTCCCCCTACCCCGAGACGTTTGGCAATGTCTAGAGACATTTTTGTTTGTCATGCTCAGGGCATGCTACTGAGATCTAGTAGAAAGAGGCCAGGGATGCTACTAACCATCTTATGATAAAGTTTTCAATCCCTCTAAGTTTCTATATGTTATTTGAATGTACATTTATTAATAAATCATTATGTATACTAAATATATGCATATCTCTCCATATTTATAGTGTACATGCATTTTCTGTAAGTAGCACATTTATCATTGGATATCAGATTAAACTACACTGAAATAGAGGCAAGTTTTTTAACGTCTCCACTCCTCACACCCCCACAGATACCTTCAAGATTCAGTTAAGGCTCCTTCTCCATGAACAGTGCTTGATGCTCTCAGAATTAATCCAATTACTTCTCTAAATTCTCTGGACAGCTTATCTGACCTTCTCCCTCAAGACACCTCTTACTATCTACCTTAGGACCATAATTTTATTTACATACAAGTTTTATCTCCTTCACTAGACAAAACATCATGAGGGCAAACATGATGACTCCTTATATATCCTATATTACCTTCTATAATGTATTCTAAAAAGATAAATCTTTGACCCAAACATATTTTTTTAAATAACTGAAATTATACTGTGTATTGGTCAACAACTTTTTTTTTTCTTTGCAGTCAAGGCTGTGTCATGGATATTTTTCCAAGTGAGTACATATAGAAATTCGTTAATTTTGCTAATAGCTGCCTAGGATTTCACACTATAACTCAGTTCCATGGTAACTCCTCTAGACAATTCACAGTTCTTCAGTGATTTAACTTGGAGGCATTCTGTGCAAATATAAACCATGTCCCATTCTGATAGGCCTTTCTGTTTGCTGGCACTTGCTGTTTTGAACATTTTTTAGTCTACTTCATTCAGCTGTGTGGACCACTTTGTGTCAGAACTTGCTGATCATATGTTGATGGTAGCAATTCAAAGGAACAAGGGTCTCAGAAGGACGGAGGACAAAAAAAGCTATCAAATAACACTAGGAGTCAATGGTGTAACTTTCCTTGGAGAATAGATGGAATTCTTCGAAATGCATTTTTCTAGGTAAGGATTCAGTTTAACAATTATCAAAATATAATAAGACTTGCATGTATCTGGATGAATATATTGCCTTTTTGCTTGGTTGTTTGTTAAATGCCTTTTCTACTGAAGAAATAAGTGGTGCATGGACAGAATGGCCTCTCCCTTACAGGTTTCTATAAAAATATAGAAATACTTCTCTCATTGGTCTGAATTTGGCCATCCTTTAAAAACAGAGAAGAGTAGGAGGTGGTAAAAGCTGGCTCTCTCCACCCAATTTATTTGTTATATTAAACACCTCAAATTACTCACTTTAGAATTCACCTGTTTCACAGAGGTGGGTGGTTCTTATTTACCAGAATTTAATCATTTCCAGAACTTCTTTCCAAAGAGATAGATGTGTCATTTCAAAATAAATGTAAGACAATATTATCATTACTTTCCAGCACTTATTTAGCAGTTAATGCTGATTTAAAAGGCATTTTCTTATTAATATCCTTTCAGCATTTGGAGTGTAAGACAGTTCTCTATAAGATCTGCACACTCATTCATTCATTCATTCACTCATTTATTAATTCAAGGATTTATTAAGAATTATATTGGCCGTGATACAATGATGAAGAAAGAAGTATTGACCCTCGTCTCATACCTGTAGGTGCAGCAAACATTTCTACATGGTCACAAAGTATATTACGTTTCACTGATTCTAAAATGCACATTTTTTGCAAATCAAAACTACAATGAGGTACCATCTCACGCTGGTCAGAATGCCTACTATCAAAAAGTCTACAAACAATAAATGCTGGAGAGGATGCGGAGCAATCCCACTGCTGGGCATACACACCAAGGAAACCAGAATTGAAAGAGACACGTGTTCCCCAATGTTCATCGCAGCACTGTTTACAATAGCCAGGACATGGAAGCAACCTAGATGTCCATCAGCAGACGAATGGATAAGAAAGCTGTGGTACATATACACAATGGAGTATTACTCAGTTATTAAAAAGAATGCATTTGAATCAGTTCTAATGAGGTGGATGAAACTGGAGCCTATTATACAGAGCAAAGTAAGTCAGAAAGAAAAACACCAATACAATATATCAACGCATATATATGGAATTTAGAAAGATGGTAACGATGACCCTATATGCAAGACAGCAAGAGACACAGATGTAAAGAACAGACTTTTGGACTCTGTGGGAGAAGGTGAAGGTGGGATGATCTGAGAAAATAGCATTGAAACAGGTATATTATCATATGTGAAACAGATCGCCAGGGTGCTCAGGGCTGGTGCACTGGGATGACCCTGAGGGATGGGATGGGGAGGGAGGTGGTAAGGGGGTTCAGGATGGAGATCACGTGTACAACCATGGCTGATTCATGTCAATGTATGGCAAAAACCACTACAATATTGTAAAGTAATTAGCCTCCAATTAAAATAAATAAAAAATAAAATAAAATGCACATTTTTCACATTTTATCAGGACTCATAACTGATGATGTGTTATAGTTCAGTTAGCACTTTTTTTCTTAGTGGTTCATAAAATAATTGTGAGTTTTACAATTATTGGCATTATAGAATTGATAAAATATGAATATATAAAAAATCATAAGTGAGCTATATTTTCGAGTGATTTCTTGTTATATGAGAATGATTTGAGTTCTGTGTTAGTCTAAATTGAGAGCAGTTAGTCTTGCTAACTTTTTCTGGTCTAGAGGGCAAATTTTTACGTAGTTTCTTCTTCCTCTTTTTTTTTTAACTTAAAAATTTCTTTAGTCAGAAGAATTGAAAAATAATGGAAATATACAAACAATGCCCCAAAGTCTGATTTTTAAAAGCAATCTAGATTCTGATTTTTATCATTTTCTACCTTTGAATTGTAATGTTTGTAGCTTATTCCTTAAATTTTTTTTTTTTAATGTAGAATTGAATTGACTCACTTCTGTTTGGATGCAGCATTTGACCCACTGTTAATCACATTTCAAACAGAAACTACACCCTCTTCACATTGGCACTGGTGAAAAACCAGTTGTCCAGGGCAATCATTTTTCCCTGGGAAATTCAACTCTGATCCTGAGTTTTATTTTTATCACGTTTGTTAATTTTCTCAAGACAATGGATGCTAAGTTTCTGCCATATTTAAACAGAAAAAGAACTTTAACTTTCTTTTTTTCTGATCTCGCCTCTGAACAACTGATTTGGCTTGCTTTCAGTAATCATACAGCTTTATACACCATTGTTTTCTATTTATTTCCTGTATGTTACCTCTTTCCTCCTCTCCAGATATAAGATCTGCTCCTTAAAGTCAGAAATAGTATCTTATATTTCTTTTATGGTATCAAAAAATTACATATAGCCTGTAGTGAGCAACGTGGAAAATATAGCAATCATTTCTTATTGCACCACCCAAATGGTCTCTGTTAAGTTTTTTGCTTGTTTCCTTCTTGCTTTTTCTCCCTATGTGCACACATGTATATATTTCAAGCAGGTAAGATTATAATGCTAGTCTTAATGCTAGTCTTGTTTTGTATCTTTACACAATACCTTGGCAAATTATGACAATGTAATAAACAAGAAAATATTTGTGAAATTATTGATTGATTTATCATTTAATGATAGGACCTTGAGAAACTATTAGATAGAAATAAAACTTGTTAAAAAAAAAAAAAGAAGAGAATTTAGGCTTCTAAAGGAAAATCATTAAACAAAAGAATTCTTTCCAAACCAGTGTAGCAGTCCATTCCAATTTAAAGCAACTTCTGTTGTCAATAAAAATTTATTTGTATATCATTCAATAAATTTTCAGATAGTAGAGGAAACACCACATTCTTTAATATAAATCCAAATTTGATAGTTTTAGTAAAATTATCTCTCATTAGATAAATGAAATAATGACACTTTTTTTTAAGCAAAGAGTAATTCAAGGGCCCACTCAAGTTTTTATGATATTTGTCTTTCTCTTACTTCACTTACTATGATAATGTCTAGGACCATCCATATTGCCACAAAGGATATTATTTTATTCCTTTCTATGGGTGAATAATATTCCACTCTATATATCTAATACCACGTCTTCTTTATCCTTTAACTTTTAAAGTTATCTTTGCACACCTATTCTGTGAACATGGTTTGTCAATGGAGGGAGAAAGGGAAACTTGAGAAATGTTTCAAGAGAACACTAATGTGCTGTGTTATCCTGAGTTGGATGTTTAAGTAATTCCATCCATTCATTCATCCATAGATACATAGATACATTTATTGATTCAGTGAATACTTACTGTCAAACACCATTTTAAGTTTTGGGGATACGGCACTGAACAAGTCTGACAAAGTTTCTGCCCTCAAAATGTTACCAAACCAAAACATGTTCACAGTAAAGCCAATCTGCTGACATGGGGTTGTGATGAAGGGAAAAGCAGTGTTTCTTGCGGGGCCAAGCAAAGAGTCCAGGCAGCGAAAGTTTAAAAGGCCTGAATGCGGGGTTTCCCTGGTAGTAAAAATCCATCTGTCAATGAAAGAGACAGGGTTCGATCCCCGGTGGGAAGATCCCACATGCCACGGAGCAACTAAGCCGTGTGCCACCACTCCAGAGCCTGTGTTCCAGAGTCAGGGAGCCGCAACTGCTGAAGCCCCGTTCCACTCAAGAGAAGCCACTGCATCACACCTAGAGAGTAGCCCCTGCTAGCTGCAACTAGAGGAAAGTCCAGGCAGCAGCATAGACCCAGCATAGCCAAAAAATCAGGAATAAAGCAAAATTTTTTTTAAGGCCTAAACTCTCCAAAGGTTTTCAGGGAAAGCTTTTTAGGGAGGAGGTTCTAGGGTATGTGATCAGCTCATGGAAATTCTTCTGACTGGTTGGTGGTGAAATAATCCAGAAACAGTATCATCAGCCTTCTGATTCCAACCAATCTGAGGTCTATGTGCTTGTGGGCAGCATACAGTAAATTTCTTCTGCCTGGTGAGGGTTTTGGTATGTGTGAAACAGCTCAAAGGACATGACTCAGTATATTATCTGCAGCACTTGAGGAGGAACTAATGGTCCTTGTCTTTGTTTAATGTCTAAACTATTATTATTTGTCTTGTTTGACTTGTTCTTTCTGCATTGTCTCACTTCTCTAATTAAATTCATTCTTTGATTAAAGTTTTTCTATAGACTGAGCAACTAAACACAGCACACAGGCAAAGGCAGGCAGAGGACATTGGTGGGGAGTGAGGGAGGTGGGGGCTGTTCTGGGAAGGCCCATAGGGTGCTGCTCGGTTACAAAAGAATTTATAGGCTAGTTGATGACAGTCATATACACGAATAAGTAAATCAGATAATACTCTGTGATGATAAAAATCTGTTAGAGAAACAGAACACTGTCATGTAGAATCACTGGTGGGCAGTGATAGCAGAGGGAGGAGAAAGGCTTTAAATGGAATGGTCAGGAAAGGCCTCTCTCTCAGAAGGTGACCAGCCTTCTGGAAAAAGGAAACTGCAAATGCAAAAACTCAAAGTCAGGAAGGAGTCTGATGTGCTTGAGAAACTAAAGGGAAGGCAGTGTGGTTGAGATCCAGATAATGCAGATCTGGAGATAGCAGAGTGAGAGACCTCAGCAGCATATGAAAATGACAACTCGGCACTAGGGGAGAGAGAGGACAGACAGATGAAACAAGGCCAGTGCAAGTCCCTGAGAGGTCACAGGAGGAGGGAGAGGGGTTTTTCTTCTTCTCTAAAATGCAGATAATTGAACTCAGGTGGTGAGGAAAAAAAGAAAATACTTTGAATGGTTTGGAGAACTATTCTCTCAATAAGAGGTTTTTGGTAGCTATGTTTTTAAATAACATATATCAAGTAAAGGGGAAAAATTAATATTTAAAATATATGGACTTCCCTGGTGACACAGTGAATAAGAATCCACCTGCCAATGCAGGGGACATGGGTTCAATCCCTAGGCTGAGAATATCCCACATGCTGTGGAAGAACTAAGCCTGTGTGTCACAAGTACTGTGCCTATGCTCTAGAGCCTGCACACTGCAACTAGCAGCACCCGTGCATCTAGAGCTTGTGCTCTGCAACAAAAGAAGCCACTGCAGTGAGAAGCTGGAGCACCGCAACAAAGAGACGTCCTCCCCCACCCCACCCTCACCCCCGCTCTCTGCACGTAAAGAAAGCCCTGGCACAGCACTTTAGACCCAGTGCTGAACTCTCCCCAACACCACCAAAATGTGTCCTCTTGTTTCTAATTATTGCATGTGTGATTAATAATTTTATTGTTTTGGGATACCGGTAATGCCTTATGCTCAGGAAGTTTTCAGTAATTAAGGTAACTCCTGTAGATCTGAACAGAAATTGATCCAGTTAATCACACTAGATTCTTTTGATGGAAAACAACAGCCTATTGTCTGAGGCCATTTATCTTTCTTTTGTGGGGGAGGGGCGCTGGCTGACAGCTGCTTTGCTTTATAAAGAATATGCTTTCAAAATTCATTCCTACCCCTACTGATCTACAAATTAGTAGCAGCACAATTAATCCTAGAATCCACTGTCTAATTTTTCATTTAAGAATGAATCTTAAATATCAAAAGAAAGAAAGCCTGTCAAGGGACAGACAGATTGAAGAGGAGAAAGAAAAAAAGAGGAAAGGAGAAGCTGAGGGAGGCTGAAGACAGAATCAAAGGACTGGGATGGGAGAGAGAGATGGGAGGGGGAGACTCATGGCATTTTTTCCCACTGGATGAATTGAAAACTCAACTGCTTTTGAGCATAAGTATTACCTTGAGGTGAATATTGTTATTCCCATTATATAGATAAGGAGATACACAGTTAAGTAATTTGCCAAGGGTCACGCAGGCTAGCTGAGCTGGAATCTGAACCGAAGCAGTTTGACTCCAAAAACCACTCTCTTACCTTCTGTAAAAAATATCCTGGGGCTTTAGCAACTTCTGCTAACCTCCCCACCCCCAACCATAGCATAGAATTTCTAGTTGTGTGTTAGCAGCCTAGGCTTCATGGTCCCTCTGCTAGTTTCAGCTTCTAATTCTCCCCTTTTGATACGATATTTAGACATATGATATATGCAGACAATGGTATACCGAGGGCTACTAACAAGGTGAGTTAATGTATAGGATATATAATGTATAGGAACACAGCGAGAAACCCAGAGTGTATTGTAGATGAAAAAAAAATGAGGTGCAAAACAATGTGTAGCGTATACTCATATTTGCATTCCTGAAGGGCATATACATTTGCATATGATCTTAGAGTCCTAGGAAGAGCGAGAACACATTGAGACAGAGTTAATGAAGGCACTGTTTACAGAAGTGTGAGGTAGGCTCGAGGAAAACCAATCTGGCTTGGTGAAGCCCCTCGGGGTTACCTGAAGGGAAGTGTTAAAAATCTGGAGAAAAGCACAGTCAGCAGTCCTAGCCTAAGGGAATGGTGAGGAGGGAGCTGTTAGCAAACCCACAGTGTGGTTGGAGAGGGTTGCTCCACAGGTACTGGGGCTTTCAGTACGGGAATAGGGCCTGCTGGTTCCAGGTCCAAGGAGGAAGGAGCTAAGGACATAGCACCTCTACTTCTTCCCTCCCGTCTGATTGTCCTGCTGGTAGGGACTTCCCCAACCTCCCTTCCTCCATTGCCCAAGTTCTACAGGAAGAAGTTGGAGAGCTAAGAAACCTGTTACCCATAAGGTTAGTCTCCAGGGCACACAGCAGAGCAGAGAAGGCTGCAGAGACGATGGTGAGGGGGCGGGCATGGAGACTCCATAAAATGTTTCTGGAAAAATACACAAGACATTAGGGTCTGATGGAAGCAAGGGTGCTTTTTTTTTTTTTCCTCATGGCTTGACTTTCAGGACCTCAGTTGCCTAACCAGGGGTTGAACCTGGGCCCTTGCAAGGCCAAGCCCTAACCACTGGACCACCAGAGAATTCCTGCAAGGGACTTTAAAAAAAAGTATACCTTATTTTAGAGCAGTTTTATTTTATTTATTTTTTGGTGCACCACATGACATATGGAACTTCCCCCACCAGGTATTGAACCTGTGTCTCCTTCAGTGGAAGCTCAGAGTCTTAACCACTGGACCACCAGGGAAGTCTCAGAGGAGTCTTAGATTTACAGAAAATTTAAAAGATAATATGAAGAATTCTCATATTAACGTTCACCAAAAGTCAATAGTTTGTTCAGATTTCCTCAGCTTTTAGCTAACACCATTTTTGTTCCAGGATACTGCATTGCATTAAGTTTCATTAGGCTTCTTTTGAAACTAAGCAGGATCCTGTGGGGCCCTCCTGGATAAAAAAAGCCCCTCTAAGCCCCTCATTTCTGGTTTGTTGAAAAATATCTGGTCTCCTAGACCTTCCCTGAGTTTCAAAAAGCAGACTCAAACAATTACTAATTCTGGAAGGGAGGGAATGCAGAAACAAAGAAAAAGTAGTCCAGAAAAATAGTTCAAGGATAGCTTCCTTTTCTAGTGTAAATCTGTGCTGCTCTGTTCCCCCTTACTCCTCAGGGTCTTGGAGTTGTAATAGGAGGGAAAGGGGCAGGACACAACTTTTGTAGCCCAAGGACACAACATAAACCACTTTGAATCAAATGGGACCAAGAACAACAGACTGGTTCCAAATCGAGAAAGAAGTATGTCAAGGCTGTATATTGTCACCCTGCTTATTTAACTTATATGCAGAGTACATCATGCACAATGCCAGGCTGGATGAAGCACAAGCTGGATCAAGATGGCCAAGAGAAATATTAGTAACCTCAGATATGCAGATGACACCACCTTTATGGAAGAAAGAAAAGAGGAACTAAGGAGCCTCTTGATGAAAGTGAAAGAGAAGAGTGAAAAAGCTGGCTTAAAATTCAACATTCAAAAAATGAAGATCACGGTATCCAGTCCCATCACTTCATGGCAAAGATGGGTAAACGATGGAAACAGTGTCAGACTTTATTTTCTTGGGCTCCAAAATCACTGCAGATGGTGACTGCAGCCATGAAATTCAAAAGACACTCGCTCCTTGGAAGAACAGCTATGACCAAACTAGACAGCATATTAAAAAGCAGAGACATTCCTTTGCTGACAAAGGTCTGTCTAGTCAAGGCTATGCTTTTTCCAGTAGTCATGTATGGATGTGAGAGTTGAACTATAAAGAAAGCTGAGCACTGAAGAATTGATGCTTTTGAACTGTGGTATTGGAGAAGACTCTTGAGAGTCCCTTGGACTGCAAGAAGATCTAACCAGTCAATCCTAAATTCCTGAATATTCATTGGAAGGACTGATGTTGAAGCTGAAGCTCCAATACTTTGGCCACCTGATGCAAAGAACTAACTCTTTGGAAAAGACCCTGATGCTGGGAAAGATTGAAGGCAGGAGGAGAAGGGGATGACAGAGGATGAGATGATCAGATGGCATCACCAACTCGATGGACATGAGTTTGAGTAAGCTCCGGGAGTTGGTGATGGACAGGGAAGCCTGGCGTGCTGCAGTCTATGGGGTCACAAAGAGTCAGACACGACTAAGCTACTGAACTGAATTGGGACCAAGATGGCAGACAAGACTAGACCTTAATCCTCAATCAGCAAATGAAATGACACACTCAGAGGAGCAATTCCAAGGCAATGTCAAAAGACCAAGAAGTGGGTGGTGGCGCAAATCCTGGAATTCTCCACCCCTTCCCAAAAATAGTTGGAATAATCCTCCCACTCATTAGCATATGAAATTACTCAACTTATTTCCTAGTTCCACTCTCCCTCTGCAATGGCCCACATTCTGGAGTGTGCTTCTCTTTGAATCTGAATAAATCCACTTCTTACCTATCACTTTGTCTCTCACTGAATTCTTTCTGTGATGAGACATCAAGAACCCATGCTTCATTAGGTCCAGAAACTAGGTACCATGGGTTTTGGCTGGATTCAAGTCCCAGCCATGTGGGTTTGAGTCCCAAACTGGGATTTGGCTGGGTTAGAGTCCCAGCACATGGGTTCAAGTCCCACTCAATGATAAATGGTTTCAGAGTCACTATGAACACTAAATCCCCATACCTGAGGTTAAACCCCAGTAAATCCAGACCTCATGTTTACAGGATAGACCTCTAAAGACTCATGATGCCTGATGAAGAAGCCTGGAAGAGAAAGAAGAAAGAAAAGGAGTCAGAAATTTGTCTTTCTCAGTATGATATAATGTTGAGAACTTCTCTGGTGGTACAGTGGATAAGAATGCACCTGCCAATGAAGGGGACGTGGGTTCAACTCCTGGTCCAGGAAGATTCCACATGCCTCAGAGCATCTGAGCCTGTGCACCACAACTACTGATGGCTGTGTGCCTAGAGTCTGTACTCTGCAACAAGAGAAGATACCACAGTGAGAAGCCCACACACCTCAAGGAAGAGTGGCCCCCCCTCACCACAACTAGAGGAAGCACAGGAACAGCACTGAAGACCCAGTGCAACAAAAATACAGAAATAAATAAGCTTTATAAAAAGATAATGTTGACAAACAAGTACAATTGATTCATTTTCATGGTCTCAATGATGCTGAAATACATATGAATAAAAATAATGAGAAAATCATTCAAAAAGAAAAATGGTTCAAGGATAAAGCAGAGTCCTAGTTCCTCTTCAAGGGATATACACAACAATTTAAAGCACATCATTGAGCTCCTATGCAGAAATTGAGACCACCCCTCACTCCCCCACCCTCACCAGGTGGAGGATGATGCCTACTTGGAGAGCCTAGATTGGTTGGAACCAGAAAGTTGATGATTGAGTTTTCTGAAACACTACCCTGTTACTTCACCACCAACCAATCAGAAGGAAGTCATGCACCCTGCATCCCTCTAGCCAAATGTTAACTTTAAAACCCTTCCCAGGGGGAATTCTGGAAGGGTTTGAGCACAGATCACCCATTCTCCTTGCTTGGTGTCCTGCAAATAAATGCTTTCATTTACTATTTTCATTCACCACAACCCCGTGTCAGTAGACTGGCTTTGTTGTATAGCAAGTGGACCCAAGTTCCCTTTGATAATACTCTTGGCTGTGACAGACTTCCCTTGGTTTTGATGACCTTGACAGTTTTGAGGAGTGCTGGCCAAGTATTTTGTAGGTTGTCCCTCTATTGGAATTTGTCTGGTTTTTCTCATACTTTAACGGGTGATATGTCTTTTGGGGAGAGGAAAACCACAGAGGCAAATAGTCATTCTTATCACCTGTCAAGGTTACATAGTACCAACGTGACTTACTGCTGATACTGACCTGGAGCGCCTGGCTGAGGTGGTGCTTTTCGGGTTTCTCCACTGTAACGTGACTCTCTCCCCACCATTCCCCTTTCTGTGCTGCACTGCTTGAAGAAACTCACTACATGCAGCCCACAAGCAGTAGGAAGCTGAACTCCACCGCCTCGAGGACAGATTATCTACATAAACTATTTGGAATTATTCTGCAAGGGAGATTTGTCTTCTCCTTTCCCCACTTATTAATTTATTCAATCAGTCATTTCTTGATGTCTTTACGGATTATGTGTTTTTACTTTATATGTCTATGTGCTCAGTCACTTCAGTCATGTCTGCCTCTTTGTGGCCCTATGGACTGTAGCCTGCCAGGCTCCTCTGCCTATGAAATTTTTAAAGCAAGAATACTGGAATAGAGTGCTGTTTCCTTCTCCAGGGGACCTTCCTGACCCAGGGATCAAACCTGCACCTCCTGCGTTCCCTGCACTGCAGTCAGATTCTTTTCACTGAGCCACTGGGGAGGTCCTTGCCTTATAATGCAATGCTACTTCATTTGTTGATTACATTGTTCCTGCTTGGTTATTAGGAGATCTTCAGTTGCTCCTGTGTTCCTCTGACATGCCCCATTAATGTAGGGTGGCTTTTTGTTTTTGGAGCATTCTCTTACTTTCTGGCATTACAACATGTTCCAGACTTATCTTATATATTTTCTGTGTCAGTCCTGAAATCAACCATTTCTCCAAGGAACTCTGGTTCACTTTATTGGGAAATGGTGATAGAAACCAAGATGTAGGTAATGGTTGTGCTCTTTGCTAAAGGAACGTCATTGCTTACAGGCCCTCTCAGGTGACAGAACAAAGAAACATATTTATTATATTATTAAATAACATTTTATATTATATATTATGAAACATATTATGTACCAATTCAGTTCAGTCACTCAGTCCTGTCCGACTCTGCGACCCCATGGACTGCAGCATGCCAGGCTTCCCTGTCCATCACCAACTCCCAGAGCTTACTCAAATTCATGTCCATCAAGTTGGTGATGGCATCCAACCATCTCATGCTCTGTCGTCCCCTTCTCCTCACGCCTTCAATCTTTCCCGGCATCAGGGTCTTTTAAATGAATCAGTCCTTTGCATCAGGTGGCCAAAGTATTGGAGCTTCAGCATCAGTCCTTCCAATGAATATTCAGGACTTTCCTGAATGATTTCCTTTAGGATTAACTGGTTTAAACTCCTTTCAGTCCAAGGGACTCTCAAGAGTCTTCTCCAACACCACAGTTCAAAAGCATCAGTTCTTCAGTGCTCAGATTTCTTTATGTTTCAACTCTCAAATCCATACATGACTACTGGAAAAACCATAGCTTTGACTAGACAGAACTTTGTCGGCAAAGTAAAGTCTCTGCTTCTTAATATGCTGTTTAGGTTGGTCATAGCTTTTTCTTCCAAGGAGCAACCATCTTTTAATTTCATGGCTGCAGTCGCCATCTGCAGTGCTCTTAAGTGAAAGTGAAGTCGCTCAGTCATGCCCGACTCTTTGCGACCCCATGGACAGTGGCCTGAACCAAGCTCCGCCATCCATGGGATTTTCCAGGCAAGAGTACTGGAGTGGGTTGCCATTTCCTTCTCCAGGGAATCTTCCCGATCCAGGGATCGAACCCAGGTCTCCCACATTGTAGACAGACGCTTTACCGTCTGAGCCACCAGGTAAGTCCGCAGTGCTCTTGGAGCTGAAGAAATAAAGTCTGTCAGTTTCCACTGTTTCCCCATCTTTGCCATGAAGTGATGGGACTAGATGTCATGATCTTTTTTTTAATGTTGAGTTCTAAGCCAGCTTTTTTCACTCTCCTCTTTCACTTTCATCAAGAGGCTCTTAGTTCCTCTTTGTTTTCTGCCATAAGGGTGGTGTCATCTGTATATCTGAGGTTATTGGTATTTCACCTGGCAGTCTTGATTATAGCTTGTGCTTCATCCAGCCTGGCATTTCACATGATATACTCTGCATGTATAAATAAGCAGGGCAAAAATATACAGCCTTGACGTACTCCTTTCCCAATTTGGAATTAGTCTGTTTTTCCATGTCCAGTTCTAACTGTTGCTTCCTGATCTGCATACAGATTTCTCAGGAGGCAGGTCAGGTGTTCTGGTATTCCCATCTCTTTCAGAATTTCCCACAGTTTGCTGTGATCCACACAATCGAAGACTTTGGCATGGTCAATAAAGCAGATGATTTTCTGGATCTCTCTTGCCTTTTCAATGATTTTCAGCGGATTTTGGCAGTTTGATCTCTGGTTCCTCTGCCTTCTCTAAATCCAGCTTGAATATCTGGAAGTTCTTGGTTCATGTACTGTTGAAGCCTGGCTTGGAGAATTTTGAGCATTACTTTGCTATTGTGTGAGATGAGTGCAATTGTGCAGTAGTTTGAACATTATTTGGCATTGCCCTTCCTTTGGATTGGAATGAAACTGACCCTTTTCCAGTCCTGTGGCCACTGCTGAGTTTCCCAAATTTGCCAGCATATTGAGTGCAGCACTTTCACAGCATCATCTTTTAGGATTTGAAATAGCTCAGCTGCAATTCTATCATCTCCACTAGCTTTGTTTGTAGTGAAGGCCCATTTGACTTCACACTCTAAGATCCCTAGCTCTAGATGGGTGATCACACCATCGTGGTTATCTGGGTTATTAAGATTGTTTTTGTATAGTTCTGTGTATTCTTGCCACCTGTTCTTAATATCTTCTGCTTCTGTTAGGTCCATACCATTTCTGTCCTTTATTGTGCCCATTACATGAAATGTTCCCTTGATATCTCTTTTTCTTGAAGAGATCTCTAGTCTTTCCCATTCTATTATTTTCTTCTATTTCTTTGCATTGATCACTGAGGAAGGCTTTCTTATCTGTCCTTGCTATTCTTTGGAACTCTGCATTCAGATGGATATATCTCTCCTTTTCTCCTTTGCCTTTTGGTCTCTCCTTTTCTCAGCTGTTTGTAAGGCCTCCTTAGACAACCATTTTGCCATTTTGCATTTCTTTTTCTTGGGGATGCTTTTGATCACAGCTTCCGAGATACAAACCTCCATCCATAGTTCTTCAGGCACTCTGTCTATCAGATAGAATCCCTGGAATCTATTTGTCACTTTCACTGTATAGTGTAAGGGATTTGATTTAGGTCATAACTGAATGGTCTAGTGGTTATCCCTACTTTCTTCAATTTCAGTCTGAATTTGGCAATAAGGAGTTCATGAGCTGACTGTGGCTCAGTCTTGTTTTTCCTGACTGTATAGAGCTTCTCCATCTGACTATATAGGCTTCAAAGAATATAATCAATCTGATTTCTGCATTGACCATCTGGTGATGTCCATGTGTAGCGTCGTTTCTTTTGTTGTTGGAAGAGGGTGTTTGCTGTGACCAGAGCATTCTCTTGGCAAAACTCTGTTAGCTTTTGCCCTGTTTCATTTTTCTACTCCAAGGCCAAACTTGCCTGTTACTCCAGGTATCTCTTGACTTCTTGCTTTTGCATTCCAGTCCCCTATAATGAAAACAACATCTTTCCTTGGTTTTAGTTTGAAATGCAGTACTTGCGTGTAGTCTCAAAAACAACAGTATGATTTCTGTTCGTTTCCAAGGCAAACCATTCAATATCACAGTAATCCAAGTCTATGCCCCAACCACTAATGCTGAAGAAGCTGAAGTTCAATGGTTCTGTGAAGACCTACAAGACCTTCTAGAACTAATACCTTAAAAAGATATTATGTATATAGACATATATATATGTATAATGTTTCTATATGTAACCATCTGTAATTATTAAGCTAACATGTACATGCATGTATGCTAAATTGCTTCAGTTGTGTCCAACTCTGTGCGACCCTATGGACTGCAGCCTTACAGGCTCCTCAGTCCATGGGATTCTCCAGGCAAGAATACTGGAGTGGATTCCCATGCCCTCTTCCAGGGGATCTTTCCAACCCAGGGATCAAACCTGTGTCTCTTACGCCTACCTACACTGGCAGGCGGGTTCTTTACCACTAGCACCATCTGGGAAGCCCATTAAGCTAACGTAAGTTTGAGTGACTAAGCACACATACACAGGAAATAATACTTTTATTTTGCAGTGTTTTGTGCAATTTGAGTTTATTTTTTTAGTCCCATATTTTAAGTTTTCAGTTATTTGAAAAGAAATAATATGGGAATTCCCTTGTGGTCCAGTAGTTAGCACTCTACTCTTCCATTGCAGGGGCCATGGGTTCCATCCCTGAGCAGGGAACTAAAATCCCACAAGCCATGCAGTACAGCCAAAATAATAATAATAATAATAATGTTTGAAATTCCCTAGTGGTAAGAAAAATGGTATGTATGTATATCTATCTGTCTTGATAGTTGTGGATTACTAGATACAAAAAAAAAAGTTCTATCAGAAAGACCATATAATCAAAATTTTGTGAATTAAGGTTTTTAAAATATATTAAGAAAACTAAGTGATTAAAATGGCTTATATGAGTTATCCTTTTTTAAAGTAGAAGAATGATCCCCCTTTGTATCCATATGTTGCACAAGAACTTTCACACAGTTCGAATGGAACTTGTTATCTTCTTTCAACCCCATTGTTGAACCTGTGCCTCTTTCATTGTCTTCCACCTTGATGAATAGATTACCCCTAAGGCAATAGCCTCCTATCAGATCTCCCTCCTTTTCTTCTTTCTCTTCTCAAAAGTCATTCTCCAAACCAGTCAAAAACAGCTCTAGAATTGCAAATCAAGTTAGATCTATCCTTAGCTAAAATCTTTTAAAATAACTCTTCATTGCCATTAGCCCTCTCCTCTTACACACCTGAGATACTGATCTCTCTTTTATCTCTGAGCTTGGAGGTCTGCTTCTTCCTCTACTTGGAATTCCTTCCCACTTTGGCCATTCCCAGCTTCTGCCTTGGTTTTGTTGCTCCTTTCATGAATCCTTCCCCAGGAGCCAAAAGCAAGTTTAGATGATCTCTCTACACTGGTCCTAAGCAGTCTTACCACACTGAAGGGTACTTGTCTGAATTCACTATTAGACTTTAAACTCTTCTGAAGGTTAGGACTTTATTCAGAGTGTAGTGAAGTCAGATTGAGTTTCAGCCAGAGCTCTGTTGTTTTCTACCTTTGTGATGTTGAACAGTTTAGCTTTCCCTTGATTGTGTCTTATAGTTTAAAAAATAAGGTTATGTGAGAATAGGACCTAATTCATTATGTTAGTGTGAGAATTAAATGCACTGCCTGGCACATAGTGAACACGTGATAAACGTTAACTCTTATAACTGAGTTTTGGAGCCTTGGGGAGCAGTTTGAGTTAGATCTTGGTATATTTTGAGCTTCATTTCAAAAAAAGGTACATGAGTGTATGTATAAGCTATTTGATGTTGCCAGGAATTGCTAATTTTATCTGTCAAAAATTTCTTCCTAGCACGCTCTTTTGAGTCATGGATTTTGGCTTTTAAGTAAGCTAAAGGTTGTTAATTGGGAGAATGGCCAGAAAAACTTATCCACAGCTTTTGAATCACACGTTGAGCAAATCTGGCATCACAAGTGTCAAGCTGCCTTCTGTTTCTAATCACTTCTCTTTCTAATTTAGTTTCTCCCACCAAAAGGGATTATAATTGATTTTCATTGCAGAGTCCGTGGAAGATGTCACAAGATGTAAAGGCAATTATTTTCCAGTAGATGGAACCCATATTTGCTGAACGCTGCTGCTGGCTTCATCCCAAATGCTAAGCAGTGGCAATACTTTCCTAGATTGAGACGACGTGCCATTTATCTGGAGGAAATGCACACATCTTGGCTGAAAGAAAGCTTTCTTCTGAAATTCCTTTTTTTTTTTTAAAGTGGCAACACTTTGTTATTTATGAAAATCTCTCCAACAGCATAGAGGTCAATGGTCTGGGCCACAAAGGCTTTGAATCCAATTATTGTCTCAAGATAGACTTCCCTCAGGGAATTGCACTTTTCCCCCTATACTCTGAATTTTCTTTTTCTTCCCTCCCTTTATTTCTCAGCATGTATCCTTTCCCTCCCTTTATTCTAACCTTAAGAGAACAGCCTCCCTTCTCTTAAGTTTCCATATTCTGCTCTTCCAATCATGCTTTTTATTTTAGTTTTTAAATTTTTTGAATATATTCCACTCATGCTTATCATTTTCTAAGCTTAGGCATTTGTTTCTGCTTTGAAATTCCTATAAAAAGAGAAGAATCTAGAAATGAGTTTTTGTCATCAAAGCCGATATCCTGAAAAACAGCGAACATTTACAAAAAGAGGAAAATTGCAAGTGCAGAAAAAAACAGTGCTGTTCTCCCCTTCTCTCTATCAGAAATTGACACATCAAGCTTTTGCTCATCAACTTCCTCTAGGACGTCTCCTAGCCTCTCCCTTGGATTGAATGCTCCTTCTTTGGAGATCTTATATATATATATTTTCTACCACACATTTGACATCATCTGTAGTTGAGCCAGTTCCTTCTCTCTCTGTGTGTGTTAATTCCCAGTAGAAATAGGTTTCTTGAGGGCAGAAGCTTATCTCTGTGACCCTGGGAAAGTTTCCTAACCTGTCTCACAGGTATAAGGAAGTAGTTATTGTTGTGATGGTATTGTTGTGATGATTAAACTCAAGAGAACTTCCTAGAACTTGGTAGTTCATTCCTTTCTCTTTCTGCTTTGGTTTTGTGGTCCCCTCCACGGTGCTCATGCTGGATTCC
The DNA here is from genome assembly GCF_014754425.2 of Oryx dammah. Taxonomy (NCBI): domain Eukaryota; kingdom Metazoa; phylum Chordata; class Mammalia; order Artiodactyla; family Bovidae; genus Oryx; species Oryx dammah. Next base: position 49,106,516 of record NW_024070202.1, on the reverse strand, counting down.
AGGGATGGGATTTGGGTTTGAGATCCTGCTCTGCCATGCCTTGGGAAACTCAGGAGACATATTTAACCTCTCCAAGACTTATTTTTCTTGCTTGCAAATTGGGGATAATAAAAGTATTTGCATCGTAGGATTTCTGCAATAATCAAATGAGGAGTGGGTAAAGCAATGAAAAGTCAGCATACAGTGAGTACTCATCCAATGTTGGCTGTTACTATTATGATGATACTCAGTGTAGATTTGGTGCCTAAAAAAATACTTAAATTGGGGAAAAATTCATAGCACAGTCCTTTTAATAGATCAGCAGAGGTAACCTTGGTCACGATTTTCTACTCAATGGCTGTCTTCTTATTTAGTTTGCCAATTCATCTGACACCTGGACCTTGTAAACCATTTGCTGGATCAGTTCAAATCTCATTCATGTAATAAAAATCAAAAATTGTTTGCAAGACAAAAGCCAGAACGAATTAGTAAGTGAAATCATAATCAAATAGGAAAGGTGTTTAACAGAGGGTGAATGAGAGATTCCCACTGGTATACATCTTCTTTAAAATCTTAATTAGAGTTCTGGAAAAGGCAAAGTCATATGCTGATATAATGTTAATCTAATTACTCTAGGAACAAATGGAGATGCTAATATGGGCGGAAGACCAATATAAACAAATCTAAACAAGGCTTTCTTTCAAAGAGCTCGTAATGTATTATAAACATCGCCTTCATCTCAACAGTACTTCTAGAAACGTGAAATAGATTCCTAAGTTAGCAATATTGTTTTCTTTTTTTAATCAGTATTCTGATTTTAAGAATTGACTAGTTCTACAAGGGTGCTTCTCAGGCCGCACTAGTGGTAACAACCAAGCACCAGCACTTACCGCACGCAATATCTAACTTACCTGGAAAAACCCAATCACTTATACTTAAGAGGAAACTGAAGCTCACCGTGGTTAAATGATTTGGCTAAGGTTACACAGCTAATATGTGCTGATGGTGGCGTTTGGAGTGAAAAGGCTTCAAATCCAACCCAAAGAATGAGGATTCACGTTATTATAATTCTGTTTTCTATTCAGAATGAACTATACGGCAAGCTTCTATTACGTTTTATTTCCTGGACTTTTTTTTGGGATGTGTTCCTTTGAGTTTTTGATTTTTTTTTTTTTTTTAAGGTTTACGTATTTATCTTGGGCTGGGCTAGGTCTTTATTGTTGAGCATGGGCTTCCTCTAGTTGCTGTGAGCAGGGGCCACTCCCTAGCTGCGGTGAGTGGGCTATCACCGTGGCTTCTCTTGTTGTGGCGCACAGGCTCTAGGGTGTGTAGGCTTCCATAGCTGTGGCGCACAGGCTCAGTAGTTGTGGCGCACAGGCTTCGTTGCTCCTGAGCATGTGGGATCTTTCCAGATCAGCGATCGAATCTATGTTCCCTGCATTGGCAGGCAGGTTCCTAACCACTGGACTACCAGGGAAGCCTCTTGCTTTGAGTTTTTATTTCCTTGGGTATTTTTTAGTTTCCTTCTCTTGTGTTATTTGCCTAGTTTTCCATGACCACTGAAACATCACCATTTAACCTCAAACACTCCTCCAGCATAATCAAAGTCTCCTTTCCATATGTTCCTTATATCCAGTATATTCATTCACAACAGGAATTTGATTAACAACATCTTCCTGAAAAAGCCTCTCCTAGAGTCATCTGAGCTGCTTCCTAGCTAAGAATCTTCCTTTAGCCTCCTCCTGCCCTCTGTCGCTGAGCTAATCTCTGTTTTCCTGGTTCCTGGCTTCCACCTTTTCAGTTTACTCATCACAGGTGGAGCACATCCTCTAGACGCAGTTCCCTGCGGAGGGGTGTGTGGGAGGTAACGTTTTTGAGAATTTAAGAGCCTGAAAACATTTTTATTCTTCCTTCAGACTTGATTTATAACTTGATTGAGTATAGAATTCTGGGTTAGAAATGCTTTTCTCTCAGACTTGCGAAAGCTTTGCTCTATCATCTTCTGCCTTCCAGATTTCCTTTTGAGAACTTTGGATTCCCTTCATCTTTGTGTGTTGGTTTTCTCACTTGAAACTTGTAGAATCTTCTCTTTGGACTCAGGTCATTTGGGTGGGTCTATTTTTAGACAGTATGCTAAGGATATGATGATATGATGGGCTCTCCTCTGTTTCTCCCGAAAAGGGCTCATTTTTTATTTTCTGCAAAAAAGATATTTTTTTTATAGCTTCCAGTTCTGATTTTATGGGTGTATTGAAATAAGAATCCAGTTTCTCTGAAGACATTGAGTTGTTATTATTTTTACTGTACTTTTCTTCCTCCTGAATATTTTGTATTTTCATCACATTTTTTTTTCCAGCTTGTTTTTTTGGTTTCATTTTTTCATATCAGAGGCTTTTCTTATTACGTCTCCTAAGATTTGATCGCCTCCTTGTATTTACAAGGAGGGGCCTCAAGAGCTGCCCAGAATTTCCGAGCGAGAGGATGAGGTGTCCTGCAGGGAGAGTTGACGGGGAGCCCCTGATGTCTACGCTCATGGCTGTGTCATAGAGTCTTTCCTCCAGGGTCCGAGAGAGCCCCATCTAGAAAAGACTTGTTTGTACGTCTTCTGCCTGGAAGTGAGGGACTGGCTGCTGTCATGGTGGGTTGAGGAAGAAGTTCTGCAATTAGTATGACGTGTCATTTACTTAACTCACGTGTTTTCTCTTTTGGAAAAAGATTTTCTGCTTTAGCCTCTCCAAACAGATGAATCATCTCTGTTGGGGTGAGGGAGGGCCATCTCCCAACAGGACGGGAAGACTGGGGCATCTAGGGATCTAAGTGCTTTTCAAGCAGCTTTCAACTAACCCTCCTCGTTTCAGCCTATGCTTGCCCTCCTTTGCCGGAGTAGCTGGTGCCATCACTCCCAGAGCTTCTGTTATTTGGCCCTTTTCTTGACTTGCCCCTTCTCCCCAACCTTCTCCCTCCCCAGAAAGTAGAATTCATTCTTTTTCAATTCTACCAAGTCAGTACCGCTTGTTCATCTGCTCTGCAGCTCCTAGAACATTGGTGCTCTTCCTTCTCATTCTCACTGTATTCTTAGAGGTGTATGCTTTTAAAAACTTTCTTTAGCTTTAGTGCAGTTTAGGAGAGAGTAAAAGTGTGTGTTCAATCAGCTATCTTTTTGAAGTTCTGTTTTCTTTAGATAAAATCCTGCATCTGATATCTTCTAGTGTGACAGAATTTTGCAACTGCCTTCATTAGGGAAAACCAAAGGCAGGAGGCTCTGGCCATGGTGAGCTTGGGTCCTGCTCTGTTTCAGTTTTGAAATGTACAACTGCGCTTTGGATTGCCTCATAGATAGTCTAATTAAAAGTACAAATTCACCTGGGAACTATACACAGTATTTTATAATAATCTTATAAGGGAAATGAATCTGAAAAATATGTATGTATAACTGAGTCACTTTGCTATATACCTGAAACTACACATTTATTTACACATTGTAAATCAACTAATACTTCAATTAAAAAAATAAAATTCCCTCTATACTCCAGCCCTGCCCCCCACACCCCACCAAATTCTCCACACTAAGAACTAATAAAATGTTAAGGGGATCTGATTACAAATCACACTTTCAAAAGTACTTGGCATTCACATAGTTTCCTCACTGTGGTAGTAAAAACAATAAATTGAAGTGAAAGTGTTAGCCACTCAGTCATGTCTGACTCTTGCAACCCCATGAACTGTAGGCTGCCAGACTGCTCTGTCCATGGAATTCTCCAGGCAAGGATATTGGTGTGGGTAGTTATTCTCTTCTCCACGGGTTTTTCCTGTCTCAAGGTCGAACCCAGGTCTCCTGCATTGCAGGCAGATTCTTTATCATTTGAGCCACAAGGGGAGCTCGGATAGAAAAATAACACCCCCCTCCCCTAAAGATGACTGTATTCTAATCCTCAGAAATTGTTAAGTGTGTTAAATTATGTGGCAAAGAGGAATTAAGGTAGCAGGTAGAATTAAATCAAAAGAAGATGGTAAGCAAATCAATTGTCTTTAAGATCAAGATTATCCTGGCTTCTCTGGGTAGGACACCATGTAACCACTACTGCTGCTAAGTTGCTTCAGTCGTGTCCGACTCTGTGTGACCCCATAGACGGCAGCCCACCAGGTTCTCCCGTCCCTGGGATTCTCCAGGCAAGAACACTGGAGCAGGTTGCCATTTCCTTCTCCAATGCATGAGAGTGAAAAGTGAAAGTGAAGTCGCTCAGTCGTGTCCGACTCTTAGCGACCCCATGGACTGTAGCCCACCAGGTTCCTCCATCCATGGGATTTTCCAGGTAAGAGTACTGGCGTGGGTTGCCATTGCCTTCTCTGCCATGTAACCACAAGAGTCCTTAAATGTAAAAGAGGAAAGCAGAAGACCAACGTCAGAGTGCAACATGACATGAGGACTCCACTGGCCGTAACTGGCTCTGAGGATAGAATGGGGCAGACAAGCGCAGAGCTCGAAAAGGTGGGAAACAGGTCATCCACTAGAGCTTCCAGAAGGAACTCGCTCTGCTGATACTGGATTTTAGCTCCCTCACACTTGGAAGAAAAGTTATGACCAACCTAGACAGCATATTAAAAAGCAGAGACATTACTTTGCCAACAAAGGTCCATATAGTCAAGGCTATGGTTTTTCCAGTGGTCATGTATGGATGTGAGAGTTGGACTATAAGGAAAGCTAAGCACTGAAGAATTGATGCTTTTGAATTGTGGTATTAGAGAAGACTCTTGAGTCCCTTGGACTGCAAGAAGATCCAACCAGTCCATCCTAAAGGAAATCAGTCCTGAATATTCACTGGAAGGACTGATGTTGAAGCTGAAACTCCAATACTTTGGCCACCTGATGAGAAGAACTGACTCATTTGAAAAGACCCTGTTGCTGGGAAAGATTGAAGGCAAGAGGAGAAGGGGACAACAGAGGATGAGATGGCTGGATGGCATCACCGATTCAATGGACATGAGTTTGAGTGAACTCCAGGAGTTGGTGATGGACAGGGAGGCCTGGCGTGCTGCAGTCCATGGGGTTGCAAAGAGTTGGACACGACTGAGCGACTGAACTGAACACTCATTGCAGACTTCTAATCCCCAGAATCTTAACAGAATACACTTGTTATGAGCAACATTTGTGATAATGTATTGCAGCAGCCCTGGGAAACTAATATACATATTATGAAGTAAAACAGCGATTGTGATGCATGTTCCACTAAGTTTTGAAAAAGTTGATTACATTAAAATTTCCCTCTCATTCCTTGCCTAGAGGCAGATTTGCTTATTTCAATATTTACTTATTTGGCTATGCCAAGTCTTAGTTGTGGCATGAGGGATCTTGGATCTTAGTTGTGGCATGTGAAATTTTGTTGTTTAGTTGTGGCATGCAAACTCTTGGTTGTGGCATGTGGGATCTATCTAGTTCCCTTACTAGGGATTGAACCCAAGTCCCTTGTATTGGGAGCACGAAGTCTTAGCCACTTGACCCCCTAGAGGTAGATTTGTACGAGTTAATGAAGTTTAAGCTTTGGGCCTCTCACCTGACATAGGTACCCTTGGAATACTGGAGTGGTCGAGTGCAGCCAAGAAGCATTCCTGATAAATTGCCCAGGGAGAACTTAGTAGAAAGGGAGCTGGGACTCCAAGGCTCTAGCAACTTGTTGTCATTTTTGTTCTTATTCTGAAGAAATTCTCATGTTCAAACCTAATTTTGCTTTGGTAATTTTATATTGTTTTTCTTACAGAGATTGCCACAAGTTTTATCTGCTCTGGGCAACCCCACGCGCCACCAACTGTAGATCTGGCCTTACCCTTGCCTCTCTCTTATTTTTCGAAGAGTTAGAAATATCACACATGCACAAGTGCGCATATATATTTTAATCATGAAAGGAAAAATAAAAGTGGCAATAAAGGTTCAAGTGGCTACTAAAACATCCCAGACCTAGGCCCTTCCACCAGATCAAATCTGCCAATGGGATTTGAAGGGAAATATGTCACTGGTCTGGAACAGGGATGTATTAAGACAGTTGGTCAAAATTGTAATTAATTTTGTTGTAATCTTCAAACAATAGGATATACTCTAAAGACAGGGGATGGGAAGAATTATCTGAAGAGAATCTGATACATTAGAAATAGAATTAAATTCAAATAAACATTTATTGCATTTCTATGCAAATCAGAGGCTGGGCTTTGCCTGGGGCAGGGGAAGAGCTGTCAGGAAAAAGTTCAGGAGAAGAGTTGTCAGGAAAAAGTTCTTGGAAACTGCCTTACGGTGCATTTTCATTGTGTAGAACTAGGGGGTCCACTTTTAAAGCATATTTATAAATTCTCCTTTCAGATTATCTTCTTCTCCCTTCCTTTCTCTCCTTCCTTCGCATTCTCTCCTTCCCTCCCATTCCCTCTCCTTCCCTTTTCTTCCTCTCCTTTTCCCCTTTGTCTTTCTTTCCTTTCTCTCTTCCTTCTCTCTTCTCTTCTTCACAAAGGCAATTTTCCATTGGGTACCAGTTTCTGTATAATATTCAGAGTCACTTTCTTCCAGAAGTTGTTTTACTTCATCTAATCCTCTAAGTCCCTGAGGTAGACTCTTGGTGGTGGTTTAGTTGCTCAGTCCTGTCTCTTTGTGACTCCGTGGACTGTAGCCCACCGGGCTCCTCTGTCCATGGGATTTCCCAGGAAAGAATACTGGAATGAGTTGCCATTTCCTTCTCCAGAATCTTTCCCCAATCCAGGAATAGAGCCTGTGTCTCCTGGATTGGAGGTGGTCTTGTGCATCGCAGGCACGTTCTTACCCTGAGCCACCCCAGGTGGTGAGGTAGTCTTTCACTTTAAAAATGAAGAAACTAGGAGTCAAAGTGGGATTTGTTTTCAGGTGATTTATGCATATAATAATTATGCTTGTCTGCTTGTAGAGCATGTTCTACTTACAGAAAAATTTCTCATTAAATGTCCCTCAACAGGGGATGAGTCACATGCTCTTTGTCGCAGGACACTGGCCTTCATCTCCTTTTTGTCCTCATATAATCGGTGGCTATGGCACAGTCCTGTTGCTTGGGAGGGTAATTCTCAATGGTGTAGTTAGCAGTGAACGGGGCATATGGGTATGACAATATGTAACTTGAAAAAACCCTGACCCATCAGGTGATGGGTGATGTTTATACACCCTATTGGAGGTCCTGCTGTAGAAAAATATGTATTGATGTGGAGGAATAAAAGTAGGTCACAAAATAGTATGGTATGATTTCATTTTTGCAAATATTTGTATATATATATAAATATTTGTATGTAAGAGCATTAACGGAACTGTATTTTTGTCTGTTTTCTATGTTGTGTGCCAATTTTGTTTCAAGAGAAAAAAAAAAAACTTAAAAAAAGCTTTCAGGAAGTAAATCCTTGTAGAGTGTTATTTCAGGAAGTCCTTGGCTGAGATGTGGCAGGAAGTCATCAGTGCACTGAGAATGAGAATGAAATTCTTTATCATGGGTCTTGCTTCAGGAGGAACAAAGTGATAATACAGTATGGAGAAACCTGGTTGACCAGGAATGCATCTGGCTTAGGGAGCAAAGCCAAAACTTCAAATATGTTCTTTGCTCAAATTTAGAACACCGGTGACCACGAAGAACAAAAAACCCTGTAGGAATTTTAGTCTCCTAATTTTGTCACAATCAGAAGTCAAGCTCTTATGTTGTGTGTGTGCACGCACACAAGGGGTAACTGAATGCTCGTCTGTGTGCTTCGTCCTTCTTGTGGTGAAAGTCACAGTAAAGATAAAAAAGGAGAGACCAGGAGTCTACTTCCCTTGTAAATTCTTCCTGTGTAAAATGCACAGATATTGTTGGGGCACACTGCATGCTGCTGATGGACTAATAACGGTTAAGTTAAATGTAAAAAGCTGGACTGCAGAGAAAGTAGAGGATGTAATTTAAAATCATGATCCAAATGTAAATGGCAGACATGATGAGACTCTGAGTAGGAAAGAGATGGGCAGTCCCTCCCATCTACATACCACCAGAGCTGAACTATTAAATAATAAAATGCACTTAGTAAATTGTTATTATTTAGTCACCAGGCCGTGTGTGATTGACTCTTCTGTGACCCCATGGACTGTAGCTTGCCAGGATCCTCTGTCCATGGATTTTCCAGGCAAGAATACTGGGGTGGGTTGCCATTTCCTTCTCCAGGGTATCTTCCCGGCCCATAAAGATGTCTCCTGCCCCTGTCTCAGCCCAAGTCTCCTGCGTTACAGGCAGATTCTTTACCACTGAGCCACTTGGGAAGCCCTAGTTAACTGATTTAAGGAATGCTAAAACAAAAAGCAAATTGAATTCTCATTAGTGGGGGTCAAGAACTCTAGGAAGGGTACGCTGAAGAATAAAAGAAATTCAAAAGAGCTTCATGGACTTCAGATAACTCATTCTAGACATAAGCAAGGCATAAAAAGCCCGCTGTATTTATACATTGCATCATGGGTCCTCAAACACATGGCGCCACACACGTTGGTTGGACCAGGCATGGCCATTCAGCTCTGGTGTATGTAGATGCGTGGGACAGAGAAGGCAATGAACCGGATGGGAATGCAGAACCAGACCAAGCCACAGAAGTGGCGCAGGATAATGGGAGCAGGTGCATCCAGGAGGCTATAGCTGTGTGGTCTGAGGAGGCAAGGCTCTCGGCAGAGCCCCACCGGGACTGCAGCGTGGGAGTTTACAGATCCAGGCAGGTTGGTGGCATCAAGACAGCACGATAGGAAGCAGTTAAATTCCAGGCTCTAGATGGGAGTTCCTAGTAATCTAGTTACCAGTACAGGGGCCCAATATAGAGTCAGACAAGCAATGAAGATGACTAATGCCAAATTCTAGATGCTCAGCTAGAACTTTTTTCTTTTTTTGGCCACACTGAGTGGGAGTTTTGGCATGTGGGAGTTAGTTCCCCAATCAGGGCTCAAACCCATGCTCTTTGCATTGGAAGTACAGAGTCTTAACCACTGGACCGTCAGGGAAGTCCCTCAGCTAGAGCTTCTTAAGTGTGACTTTCTATAACCTGGAAGTTCAAGATACATTTGCAAGTAGGGAGAGAATCTGACAAAACTCGTAACTGATAGAAATGGGCAAGTGTAACCCTTCTGTTTGAACCTATAATACAGCCTAAGATATAAGGAGGTCATTACTGACAGGAGGAACTTGCAATTCAACTAGGTCTGTGTTTTGTTTATTTATAATAGGATTTGCTAAACACCCTCACTGAGGCCTTCAGCATGGTATAAAACAGACACACTTGGGAGCCAGACTCCACGATCCAAACCTTGGTTAGTACATGGCCGTATTTTATTTAGCAAATTATAGCTAATTTGTGTATAAAAACTGGAGTAATACCTGGGGAACCAGGACACCTAAATTCTAGACTCAAATCCTAGCCCTGGATCTAACTAATGTTAACTTGGGAAAACTGTGTACACTTTTGAGGACCGTTTGCAGACCTGTACAACTGAGATGAGGACTAAGACTACTTGAATGTATAAAGTGCTTTCTGGGAATCTTTCAAATCCTTATGCTCTTCAAAGAGCACCTGGTCTTTCCCCTTGCTGTACAGTCTGCACAACTTTTGGGAATCACTGTATTCTCTCAATTTATATATTAATCCCAACCTAAATGTTATGATTCCCATTTCAGAGATGAGGAAATGGAAATCTAGCAAGTTTGATTTATCTGTGCTAAATTAGTGCTGAGAATAGGATTATTATTTGGTTCTGTCAGTTCTAAAGCGGTGTAATTTCTGTTTTTCTGTATGCTATTCTGTCATTAGACTTGATTTGCTGACCAGGCCAGGATCATAAATACTCAGAATCTGTATCTCACTCTGGTAGGCTGGCACTTTGATATTTTTAAGTTGCTACTTGTTCAGTTCTCTCCTCTTGTCAGCATTCCCTTGCCTTGTTATTTATGGTTCTGTCAGCCCATATGGCCTAACTCCCATTTCTTACTCTGTTAAATGTCTCCTACATGTCTGTTTTCTAGCAGTGACTCCTTTTATCTGAAATAAAATTCTTATGTACTTGCTCATTTCTTATGTACTTGCAACGTTACAATGAAAAAAATTAATTATGCATGAAATTGGTGCTAAAATGATCATAATAAAGGATAAAACAAACATCAGGGAAGTAAGACTCCAGTAATTATTTTCCATTTTCTTTTATATCTAGGTCTTTAAGAAACAAGGAAGATAGCTTTCAAGTCTAAACACTGGAGTGACCTAAATCACATTAATATAACAATCATCCTCTCCTAAAGGAAACTAAATGAATATATGAATGGAAAATAGTATTTAATATGTAGCTTTCAGAATATAGAAACATCTCAGAGAAATTGTGACACCAGTGTATGTATATATGAGGTAATATCTGTATAATTAGCAACTCTTACAGCAATGGGAAACATTACTTTTTGGATACATTATACATAAACTTTTTTTTTTTTTGGATACATTATACATAAACTTTCTATCTCAAGAACTCCACATTGTTGTAAAATTATTTCAGTTCAGTGCTATGGCAGTTATACAAATAGATGTAAACTCCATTCCCAGATGAACATTAAAAAAGCAGAATGCCTACTAATTATGTGTTATTAACACAAATGTCAACAAAAATAGTTTAACAGGTGCAGAATCACAATACTGAAAATATAATTATCAATACAGCTGTCTTAAGAGAGTTAACTAGTACCATCAGGCTTAAAAAGAAGGTCACTGTTTTCATGTTTCACTCTTTCAGCCACCACACACCAGTGTTACTATCAGCATCTAAATAAAGTGTTTAACATGCTTATATTTTATTTAAGAGCTGGAATACAGGCTTTACAATATATCTGAAACATCATCAATACTGTGATAATGCCATTATGATAAGTCCATGTGTGTGGCATTAAAAAAATAATGGCTGGTCATAGTATGTTTTTATGAACTGAATTTTAAGTTTTCTAGAGGCTAACATGATAACAAATTTTTCTTCTTGACATGGTATATTCACAATCTTCTTTCATAAAGTTCACAGGCATTTCTTGTCTTTCCCTGCACGATCCTGTAAGAAAAAAACATGACTTGGGTAGTTAGAGAAACAGATTCATAAATATGACAGGGACTTTTAAGAAACATTCTTTCAGTTCTGGTTTCCTCGGTGTGTATGCCCAGCAGTGGGATTGCTGGGTCGTATGGCATGGAAGCAACCTAAATGTCTATCAGCAGATGGACGGATAGGAAAGTTGTGGTACACATACACAGGAATATTACTCAGCTATAAAAAAGGATGCATTTGAGTCAGTTCTAAAGAGGTGGATGAAACTGGAGCCTATTACACAGAGTGAAGTAAGTCAGAAAGAAAAACACCAATACAGTATATTAATGTAAATATATGGAATTTAGAAAGATGGTAATGATGACCTTATATGCAAGATAGCAGAAGAGACACAGATGTAAAGAACAAACTTTTGGACTCTGTGGGAGAAGGTGAGGGTGGGATGATTTGAAAGAACAGCATTGTATGTATGTTACCATATGTGAAATACATGACCAGTCCAAGTTTGATGCATGAAGCAGGGCACTCAAAGCTGGTGCACTGGGACAACCCAGAGGGATGGGATCAGGAGGCAGGTGGGAGGGGGGGTTCAGGATGGGGGACACACGTACACCCATGGCTGATTCATGTCAATGTATGGCAAAAACCACCACAATATTGTAAAATAACTAACCCCCAATTAAAATAAATTAAAAAATAAAATCATTCTCTTTTCTGTGTATAGTTATTAATTACAAGGATAATCAAATGAAAATACAAACTCTCATATTTTAAAAAACTACAAAATGTGTAGTTTTACTTGAAAAAGTGTTTAAAAGGAAAAGAAATAAAACTCTTGTTAAATTAATCTTTTCCCTTGCTTTAATCTATTTTGCTTTCATTTCACAGGTTATACAAGGAAAACAAAATTTCTGAAATTCCCCTCCTGCAACCCTAATTAAGATTTTTGGCAAAGAAAGAAGGAAGGAAACAAAAAAATCCATATGGGTGGCTTTTTTTGTTGTTGTTCTTCTGACATTTGCCAATAGAACTGGCTTCTCAAGTTATACTCTTTGCTGATCGTAAGATGACTATAATACATCATTTAAAACTGGAGGAGAATGGGATATAAATTAACTGTAAGAGATCATTTTATTGAAAAAAATAAAACAAAACAATGGAGTTGTGTGGTTATTGCTGCAACAGAGAAGCTATCAAGCTCTCTTTTGGGCTGAGCATTCTTACTTTCATCTGGGCAACTTCAGTAATATTAACTTAAAGCAACTGAGTCAGAGGATAGCATTAGAAGAGGCATCTAAATAACAAGGTATAGCTCTTATGTGTTCACATATATCTTACCACTTTTGATAAAAATCATAGCTTTAATGGAGCTGCTACCCTGATGAGTCCCTTAAGCAAAAGGTGATTTTCCAAAATGAAACTTTAAAAGTGGCCAGTGTTGACAAGTCTGTGCTGTCAACCTGAGTATGCTCTGTGCTTTTTTTTTTTTTCTTTCTAAAAGATAGTCAGGGCAAACAAGGAAAAAAAAGACTACATGTTTTGAAGGTAGTGTTTTCTAATATTTATTTAGTGCCTATAACAGGGAAGGGATCAGATGGGGAAATCCAAAGAGGTTTAAAGATATGGAGTGACATTTGTTTAAACAGAGAAACAGGTTTCCCTTCTTCCATCTGTTTCCTTAATATTTTAACAGTTCTTTATGTCATGATTTATTTTATCTAAAGTAAATAAACTAGTTTCCCTAAGAAACTTTATGATGTAATTCAATTATTGAAGTTGGTCTGACATCAGAAGTAAAATTCATGAAGGACAATTTGGCACAGCTTTTTACTGTGGCTAGTCTAGAGCAATCTTTTGCTTCTCAAGTGGGTTCAGAAGACGAATATCAAAATGGTTCTGGCAAAGAAAGAATGAAGGGAACCGAAAAACCCATGTAGGTGGCTTTTTGTTCTTCTGATATTAGCCAATAGAACTGGCTTCTCAGTTCTGGCTTATACTGGCTTATACTCTTTGCTGATCATAAGATGACTATAATACATCATTTAAACTGCAGGAAAATGGGATAGACATTAACCATAAGAGATCATTTTCTGCACTGAGAAAAAAATATCGCAAACAACAGAGTTGTGTGGTTATTGCTGCACTGAGGAAACTATCAAGCTCTCTTTTGTACTGAGCATTCATGCTTTCAAAACAACTTCAGCAATATTAACTTCAGGACAAGTCAGAAGACAGCATTAGAGGAGGTATCTGAATAACAAGGTTTCCTTTGTGTTTTTACACGTATCTTATTTTAGAAAAAAACACAGCTTTAATGGAGCTGCTACTCTGACAAGTCCCTTAAGCGAAGGATGATTTTCCAAATGAAAGTTTAAAAGTGGCTAGTGCTGACAGGTCTGTGCTGCCAATGACCCTAAGTATGTTCTGTGTTTTCTTTTCTAGAAGAGTGTCAGAGCAAACAAGGAATGGCAAAGACTATTAATACATATTTCCAAGGGACTGTTTTCTATTTTTTTTAATTTAGTGCCTATAACAGGGATAGCTCAGTGGTAAAGAATCCACCTCCAATGCAGGAGACATGGGTTTAATCCCTGGGTTGGGGAGACCTCCTTAAGAAGGAAATGGCAACCCACTCCAGTATTTTGCCTGGGAAATCCTATGGACAGAGGAACCTGGCAGGCTACAGTCCATGGGATTGCAAGAGCTGGTCATGACTTAGTGACTAAACCACCACTACCACCATAACAGGGAGCGGATTGGATGGGGAAATTCAAAGGGATTTAAAAGATGTAAAGTGGGATTTGTCTACAATAGAGAAACCAGTTTTCCCCTCTCTCATCATTAATATTTTAACAGTCCTTTATTTTAAAATTATTTTATTTAAAATAAATCAAGTATATAAAACTGAAAACTTATTTCCCAATGAACTTTATGATGTAATTCAATTATTGAGGTTGGTCTGACAACAGAAGTAAAATTCATGAAGGACAATCTGGCACAGCTTTTTACTGTGGCTGGTCTAGAGCAATCTTTTGCTTCTCAAGTGGGTTCAGAAAGTGAGTATCAAAGTGTAAGAGTAACTTTTAAGAAAATAGTTCTCATATAATGACACCTAAATCTCAGAATATTATTCAGGCTCTCATATTGGATAATGAGGGGTTAAGTATAGGTGAATAGGAAAAAAAAGTGTAAGAAATAACTTTCCTACAGTAGTAGATATAATGGTCATCTGAGTTAAATTTACCCAACCAATCCATTTTAGTTTGTTGATTCCAAAAGCCATCACAGTCAAGAAGAGAGTCTGAAATGCAGTACTTGGATGCAATCTCAAAAAGAACAGAATGATCTCTGTTTGTATCCAAGGCAAACCACTCAATATCACAGTAATCCAAGTCTATGCCCTGACCAATAATTCTGAAGAAGCTGAAGTGGAATGGTTCTATGAAGATTTACAAGACCTGGAACTAATACCAAAAAAGGATGCCCTTTTCATTCTAGGGGACTGGAATGCAAAAGTAGGAAGTTAAGAGATACCTCAAGTAACAGGCAAATTTGGCCTTGGAGTACAAAATGAAGCAGGTCGAGAGAACACACTGGTCATAGCAAACACCCTCTTCCAACAACACAAGAGAAGACTCTACACAGGGACATCACCAGATGGTCAATACCGAAATCAGATTGATTATCCTCTTTGCAGCCAAAGATGGAGAAGCTCTATAAGTCAGCAAAAACAAGACCGGGAGCTGACTGTGGCTCAGATCATGAGCTCCTTATTGCCAAATTCAGACTGAAATTGAAGAAAGTAGGGAAAACCACTAGACCATTCAGGTATGACCTAAATCAAATCCCTTATGATTATTTAGTGGAAGTGACAAATAGAATCATGGGATTAGATCTGATAAGACAGTTCCTGAAGAACTATGGATGGAGGTTCATAACTCAGAGGCTGTGATCAAAACCATCCCCAAGAAAAAGAAATGCAATGGCTGTCTGAGGAGGCCTTACAAATAGCTGAGAAAAGAAAAGATGTGAAAGGTGAAGGAGAAAAGGAAAGATATAAGCATCTGAATGCAGAGTTCCAAAGAATAGCAAGGAGAGATAAGAAAGCCTTCCTCAGTGATCAATGCAAAGAAATAGAGGAAAACAATAGAATGGGAAAGACTAGAGATCTCTTCAAGAAAATCAGAGATACCAAGGGAACATTTCATGCAAAGATGGGCTCAATAAAGGACAGAAATGGTATGGAGCTAACAGAAGCAGAGGATATTAAGAAGAGGTGGCAAGAATACACAGAAGAATTGTACAAAAAAAGAGCTTCATGACCCAGATAATCACAATGGGTTGAGTGACCCTCAGTAACATACATTTTTTAGGGATTAAGAGAATCATTGGCTGCTGCCACAATGGGATATTCAGCAATGAAGGAGTCTTCCTGCTGCTTCTCCATCTAGGGATCTAAATGTTTCTGACATCTAGGCCGAGTCCACTGGTGTAAGATACTCATCCTTATTGCCTATACTCTGACCTCACACATGGGAAGGTGAAAAAGTTCTTTTTCCAGGTGAGAGGCTTCTAAAGTGTTTCTCCACTTTCCATGGAGGATCTTGAAGGATGCAAAGGAATAATTCTCATCTCATCATGCCATGATGAAGCCAACAATTTCAGGACCTCTGTTTTAGAGATGGGGAAAGGGTGGTCTTGCTGAAAATCTAACTGGTTTCTCCAGACCCTGTGAACTGAGCTTTGGGTGTCCTGGGTCTGGAGCACATAAGGTACCTATCTGTCTCTGGTTGTCCTATTGTCAAAGCAGGTTAGTTAAACATGCAACTCGGCTGGGAATAACAGATTGCCAATGTGCTTTGGACCTTCTCTTGACTGGCTCTAATCAAGGCCCGAGTGCCTGGATAAGAGTAATTCATTATTTCAAGAAAATTTCTACAGAGGAATTAATATCGATAATGGTGATAATTATGGTAAAAGCTCTCATTCCTTGGGTGTTTACTGGCCAGGTACAATGCTAAGTGGCCTACACATTTTCTTCAATCCTCCCAACAAGCTGGTGAGCCAGGTGCTATTATTGTTCTGATTCTACAGATGAAGAGAAGTGAGCCCCAGAAGGGTGACATAAACTGCTTGGGATCACAAAGCTAGCATGAGAGTTATTCCAGTTGTCTGACTCCAAGGCCTATGAGTAGAGTGCTTGCTTGTCTTGTACCAGGCATGTTGCTAGACCTCAAAGATACAGTGACCACTGACAAGCAGGGAAATGAGTCTTGGGACTAAGGTTTCTTGTACAGTGAAATAAGTGTAGAGCTGTAATTGCTAAAAAGCCTCGATTGAAAGCCACAAACGCTACCAAATTCTAAGGAAAAGCCCAACCTGAAAGCAGAAGAGCAGAGACAGTGCATTTTGGGAGGAACTAGGAAAGCCAGGGTTGCCTGGAAAATCAATTCAGGTTATGACCTGGTAGCCCAAGAGGAAAGGAAGACAAGCCCATTCCATGGGAGAATGTAGGGAACTGGCTCTTGCTGAAGTGAAGGGGAAGAGAAAGAAAATCATGGCCCCAACTTTGTGACTTCAATGACAAAACGGTTTTCCCTATTTCCATCTTTCAACTCAACTCTAGAGGAAAAACATATATTTGAATGCTTCAGAGTTTGTCCTAAGATGTTTAAAACAGCAGGACAGAAGAGTAGTGTGATGTAGGTCTTCGATTTTTGGTTGTATTTTGACATGCATATGGCAAACATTCCAAATGTCAAAACTAAATTATTTCAGGACCAGCCTTTTTTTCAATGTTGCTCAATTCTTTTGCTTAAAACATCACCGCAACAAGAGTGCTGTAAGTTAGCATGCTGTAAATCTCTATGTCATGATTATCTTGCATATTGATGTCCCAGTCTTAAGCCTCCAAGTAAAAATTGGCTTAATCATTTAGCAAAGTCAGAATTAAAAACACCTTGACTTGGGAAGGTGAACAGCCCAAATAACTGACTTAAGTAATTATTTTTTAAAAGCTGAGGCTCATAAAGTGGATGTCACCTACCTGAAGTCCTGAGTGTTCTCTCAGGAGCCGGTCATACTCTTTTGAAAGTCTCTCTGATTGCATCTTCATTATCATCACGTCATTTTGTGCCTTAGAAAGGGCTAGAGAACATTGAATAGAATTAAAAAATCTTGAATTTGAAATTATTTCAAATTTATGGGAAAGTTGCAAAGAGAACCCCTTTGTAGCCTTTGATATTGTATTCTCTCTGTACAAACACAATTATTTTCTTGAACCATCTGAGATCAAATTACAGACTTCATGCCCCTTTACCCTTAGGAAATCACTGTGTATTTCCTTAGAACAAAGATATTCATAGTATAGTTACAAATTTAGGAAATTTAACATCAATATAATACTTTTTATCTGATCTACCATCCATTTCCAATCTTTAAAACTGTACCACTTCTGTCCTTTTTATCATTTTTTTCAGTTCTAGTCCAGATATCTAGTCCTATATTGAAAACTAGCATTAAGATGTCATATCTCTTTAATTTCCACTAATCTGGGATAATTCATTAGCTTTCCCCCTTGCCTTCTTCTCCCTACTCATCAATGACACTGATATTTTTAAGAACACAGCCCTCTCTTTTTAATAGAATGTGTTCCATTTTGACTTTGCCTGATGTTCTCTGATTAAATTCAGATTATACCTCCCTCTTACAGGCAAATATGACATAATGTTGAATGTATGTTGATGCTGAATGTATCTCAAGGTTATCACATCCACAGGCCCATCTGTCTCTGTTTTTTCCATTTTTATAGTTATTTTCCTCCTGTAACTAAGAAGTGGTGAGACAATTAAGGCTATGTAATGACACCACCTTATGGCAGAAAGCAAAGAGAAACATAAGAGCCTCTTGATGGAGGTGAAAGAGGAATGAAAAAGCTGGCTTAAAACTCAACGTTCAAAAAACTAAGATCAAGGCATCCGGTCCCATCACTTCATGGCAAATAGACGGGGAAAAAAATGGAAACAGTGACAGACTTTATTTTCTTGGGCTCCAAAATTACTCCAATCTGTGAATGTAGCCATGAAATTAAAAAATGCTTGCTCCTTGGAAGAAAAGCTATGACAAACTTAGTGTATTAAAAAGCAGAGACATCACTTTCCTGATAAAGGTCTGTACAGTCAAAGCATGGTTTTTCCAACAGTCATGTATGGATGTGAGAGTTGGACCATAAAGAAGACTGAGTGCTGAAGAATTGATGCATTTGAACTGTGGTTGGAGAAGACTCTTGAGAGTCCCCTGGACAGCAAGGAGATGAAATTAGTCAATCCTAAAGGAAATCAACCCTGAATATTCATTGGAAGGACTGATGCTGAAGCTCTAATACTCTGGCCAACTGACGCGAAGATCCAACTCACTGAAAGACTCTGATGCTGAGAAAGATTGAGGGCAGGAGAAGGGGGCGACAGAGGATGAAATGGTTGGATGGCATCATAGACTCAATGGAAATAAGTTTGAGCAAATTCCGGAAGACAGTGAAGGACAGGGGAGCCTGGCGTGCTGCAGTCCATGGGGTTGGGACATGACTGAGTGACTGAACAACAAAACATCCTGTTTCTTGTCAAAACTTCAAGCTTATATTCAGCATCTACAGATCATTCTTTCCCAAAACCTATCTTTGTTATGATGATTGCAAACTAGTGGTTTTCCAACTTCACCATTCAATCCAAATTTATCAGTCAGCACTGTAGTATAAAGAAGAGTCTTCCTTTCTTTCATATCCATCCATCCACCATCAGTATGAACTAGAAATAGATTCCTATTTTTAAAAATGATTTATAACTCATTAATATACTTAATTTCCCCCAGGTCTGGCCAGGGAGAACCCCTTTCAGGCTGGCATTTATGTCCCCTGACTATGCCCCCAACAGTTTCTGGCACAAGATGTTCCAGATTTACCCTAACCTTTCCCAGGTTCAGCCTGGACTCAAGCATTACCAAATAAAACTTATCAGAAGGGTCTGCTTTTGAAAAAACTGAGGGTGGAAAAAATATTTTATCATTTTTACTAAGAGATGGACGACCCTATTTCCTTAAGAATGATCACTTTCTTATACAAAGTAGAAAAATATGGGGTGTATAAGTGGCGTTTAAAGACATTACTTCAACATTTAAGTCAACACTTTGTGTAGAAGCCAGTGAGCAAATGTGCAGAAGGGAAGAGTTGTGTAAGATGGACTGGAGCAATTCTGGGAATCCTGAACTAGCTCTACATACAATTCTGCACATGCAGCCTTCAGAAGTTCTGCATTTGTCAATCTTTGAGGGTAGGATTTGAGGAAAGAAAGTGAGATTTATAAAACTTAAGTCACCTTTTTTGCAAAATGAAATTAAATTTTAGGTTCTCTTTATAAACAGTTTGATTGTCTTCCCTCCTGAGAAGCCCTCATATGGGTATTTTTATATATAAATGTCTAAGTCACTATCAACTGAAGTACCTTTTGTATCAATACTTTCTTGACTATTTTGTCTAATTAAACTCTGCATTGTTCTACATCTGTGCTGTCCAATATGGTAGCCACTAGCTTTATATGGCTATCGAGCACTTTATTTAAAAAATTTTTGTAATTGGAATATAACTGCTTCACAATGTTGTGTTACTTTCTGCTGTACAACATTGTATGAATTGGTTATATGTATATGTATGCTCCTTCCCTCGTGAGCCTCCCTCTTACTCCCTCCATCCTACTTCTCTAGGTCATCACAGAGCACTGGGCTGAGTTCCCTGTGCAACACTTTAAATATGGCAAGTGCAACAGAAGAACTGGGTTTTAAATTAAATTTAAATTAAATTCTGATTTAAATAGCCATACATAGCTAATGGCTAGTGATATTAGACAGCTCAGCTTTATAGTTTCCTCACATTACTTCTATAGATCCATAAATCTAAATTAGGTATTAAAAACTGAATTTGACAACTTTAATGTGTCACTTAGTAAAAAAAGGCATGGGTTGGATGTGGAAGAGAGATTTCTGGTAGTTAGATTTCATAAGGACCTATAGCCACAACATAAAGATAATGCATTAGTTTTCAATTTGGGCATAAGGCATTTCCTAGAATATACTCATGAGAAGGCAATGGCAATCCACTCCAGTACTCTTGCCTGGAAAATCCCATGGACGGAGGAGCCTGGTAGGCTGCAATCCATGGGGTGGCTAACAGTTGGACACAACTGAGCGACTTCACTTTCACTTTTCACTTTCATGCATTGGAAAAGGACATGGCAACCCACTCCAGTGTTCTTGCCTGGAGAATCCCAGGGATGGAGGACCCTGGTGGGCTGCTGTCTACGGGGTCGCACAGAGTTGGACATGACTGAAGTGACTTAGCAGCAGCAGTAGCAGCAGAAGATATCGAAAAAATAGAGCATGGTGTCATCTTCAAGACCTTTCTTACTAAAAATGTTTAAGAGTCTTGACTTGAGTATATAAAAAGCAAAGAAGTTTCTACAACTTAGTAATATCTGAGTAGTCTCTAATAGTGGTTTTAAAAATGTTGATCAGGAGCTTGTATTCAACAGTTCTTAATGTTAAAAATGACTTATACTTAAATTTCTGACATGAATAAATTAATTAGGAGATTTAATAAATCATATATCAACTCATTAAAAAATACTATTACAACCTTCTTATTAAAAGATACTATTTTCTTATGAATTGTTAGGACAAAGAATGAATCAGATGACCCTACGAATCTGTCAGAAAAGCTAGAAACCATGTGTATAGCCTATTCAGAAGTTTCTTCTGATTATGAAGAAAGTACAAAGATATAACAAAACAAATGCAGGCAAATCCTATTTTTCTAGCACTTATCAAGCCAAGACATGAACTGTGTTTCTTATTTTATTTTGTGTTTCGGTGGATATTAGTAAACCTAATGATTACTATCTTACTGATTTACTCCAATTAGGAGAGGCTGTTTACTGTCTAGGAGTCTTCTGGACTGTTTCCCAGTCCTTTCTTTACCTCTCATTTTATAAAAACTACAATATTCTGTTTTGGTTGTCTTCTACCCCCTTCTGGAACTGCCTTTATGACTAAGCGATTACATAAAGTTGTTATCTGACATTTGAATATGCTTCTTGTTTTATTTCAAATCATGTTATTTTGGAAACAGCATATATAGGGAAGACATCAGCTAAGGAGGCTTGAGGTGATACATCTAAGTCTCTACTTCAATTTTCCCATCTGCCAAAATGAACTATCACTTTCCAGTAGTGGTATGGAAATGTTGAGATATGTCACAAGATTACTGGACAGGTTCAGTTATGCTCACCAGGAACTTTTAGAGGCACAAATCATTAATATAAATAAAAACTCTAACTAATATTACAGTGACATGTAGTAAGCCAAAATGTTTGTGTAAAATGACATGTAAGCAGGCCAAAAATATCTGTGGTTTTCCAAGTACCAAACTTACATTTATTGAGCTATTTGCACAGTGGGAAGTTGGTGAGACTGATGCACTGTGTAAATGTATCACTATGATTTCTATCTGAGATAACAGACAGTACCAACTAAACTCTGCCAGGAACATAAAAAAACATTTTTAGACCCATTGGCAAGAAAGCTCAAGTTGGCTGTGGTATATGGGGTATAAGGACTGCACTAGAGGAAAACTAATTTGAAAAGTGTTCATACATCTGGTTCTATTTTTGAGAACTCGAGAGTGACATACCAGACTATTCAGTATACTTAATCCTTATATGTACTGTTCCTTTACAGGGATCATCACTGGACCATTAATCTACAGTAATAATTTCAAAATTCTTGGAAAGGATACACAAACATCTGTTCAGTAAGGGACGTAAGTTGTGGTTTTAGTTATATTATGCTTGTTTTTGTATGTGACTCTCTTGTCAGGTATATGCAGGTAAGGTCTGTTTTCTTTATTACTTCAAATAGTACCTATGTTCTTTTAACCCCACACCCGTATGTCGATAAGGTATGTTGGTTCTACTTCCTCTCTCTCTCTCCAGTTTATCCACTTCACTCAGTCACTATCACCACTCTCTTCATCTCTACTGAAATGGATTCCTCACCTTGTTTCTTGGCTACTCTAGTTCACTGTCCACAGTGATGTCAAAGAGACTGCTCACTCCTATGCCTAAGAACCCCACAACAGTGCCCCTCAGATGTAACATGTAAACATGGCACACGAGACCCTTTATGATGGATCCGAGACCTACTTTTCAACTTGTATCACTGCCTCCATCTTATTTTACGGTCCAGTCACAGTGAGTTCCTTGTAGTATTTCAGAAAGTACTACTCTTTCAGTTACAGGCTCCTCATTTTCTTAAAACATCCTTGCTCACTCTTTTAACCTCCTTGCCTGACTCATTCTCTCCTACTTCATCTGGTTAATTAATATTTATTCTTTAAAATGTCAAGAAATTATTCTTCATCTCTTCTGTTGGTTTCTATTTCATCTTGAGCTTAATTTTATTATATCACTTATGCTGAAGTGTAACTATATCCCTGGGCTTCCCTGGTGGCTCAGTGGTAAAGAATCTGCTTGCAATGCTGGAGATGTGGGTTTGATCCCTGGGTCAGGAAGAAACCCCTGGAGAAGGAAATGACAATGCATTCTAGTATTCTTGGCTGGAGAATCCCATAAACAGAGGAGCCTGGCAGGCTACAGTTCATGGGGTTGCGAAGAGTTGGACATGACTTAGCAACTCAACAACAGCAGCACACTATGTCCCCAGCAGATTGTGGACTACTCAAGAAACAAAGTTGGACCTCCCTGGTGGCCCAGTGGTTAAGAATCTGCCTGCGAATGTAGGGTATATGGGTTTGATCCCTGGTCCCAGGAAGATTCCACCTGCCGCAGAGCAACTAATAAGCCTGTGCGCTGCAACTACTGAGCTCATGTGCCACTCTTGAAGCCCCTGCACCCTAGAGTCCATGTTCCACAACAAGAGAGCAGCCCCTGCTTGCCACAACTAGAGAAAGCCCGAGTGCAGCAACCAAGACCCAGGGTAGCAAAAAATGTTTTTAAGAATTAAAATTAAAAAAAAAAAGAAGCTGTGTCTTGTCTTTCCATTCTGAGCACCCAGCACTGTGCCTAGCGTTTGTTGGGTACTTAAAATATGTTCCTTGAAGGAATTAAAGAGCAGACAAATGAAAAGTCTAAGCTTTAAGCATGTGAAAAATCCACTTATGTGTAATCAGTTCAGTTTTGAAAATATGATAAATGTCAGGTAAACAATAGAGTACCATTTTAATCACTTGATAGGAATCTTGGTTTCAACTAAACCCAATTATATCTTTAATGAAAAAAAATTCAGGCTAGCTGGAAATTCACAAAGCAAACGGACCACTCATGATATTTTGATAAAAATATAATTGTCACAAATATTTCATGCTAATTTAGAATTAAAAAACCAAAAGTAAATACTATCACAGAATTGAGTTAAAAAAAAAACAGAAAATACTTATTTTAGTAATGGGGCAAGATATATACAAGATAAGCCTGGAGTATCTTATAGAGTTAGAATGATGTACTCAAGAAAAAGATAAAACAACAACAACAAAAAAATCCACGATGATGAGGATACATCAAGGAGATACAGGAGTCAACTGAAGGAGTTCTCAATGACTAAAGCTGAAAAAAATGACCTGAGCAACAAAACAAGTAGTATTAAATTATAATCTGAAGTATAAAGTGGATATCCATGAGTTTTTCTGATATAAATTAATAGGGGTACATAGACAAATCTGTGCAGAAGAGCTTCAATCATCTATTCAGATACTCTGTCCTCAAGGAGATAGGGTGTAACCCCCTACTACTTCTTAATCTTAGGCCACAAATAGTGACTTTCCTTCCAAAGACTACACTGTGGAAATAAGGGGTTACAAAAGCAACTTTTTTTAGTGAGGTAGTGTCAAATACTACCTCAACCAAAAAATCAAGGTCAACATCAACAGTGTAAATCATGTTGATAATATATTCTTAAAATCATGTAGTAAAAATGGCATTTTACCTCTGTGACTTTCCTCTCAAGTCCCATAACCCCAGTCTAATCATGAAAAATAGCAGATTCCAATTGAGAAACATTCTGCAAAAAGCCAGTACTTCTCAAAACTGTCAAGGTCTTCAAAAATAAGTCTGCAAAACTACTGTAGCCAAGAGAAACCTAAGGAGATATGAAACTAAATGTAACGTGGTATCCTGAATGAGATCCTAGAGTACAAAAAAGATCTCAGGTGAAAACTAAGGAAATCTGAATAAACTATGTATTTTTTCAATAATAATATATCCATATTGATTCATTAATTATATAAATATAACATATTAATGTAAGACATGAATATTAGGAGACACTGAGCATGGGGAATATGATAATTCTCTGTACTATACTGCCTGCTGCTGCTAAGTTGCTTCAGTCGTGTCCGACTCTGTGCGACCCCATAGATGGCAGCCCACTAGGCTCCCCCATCCCTGGGATTCTCCAGGCAAGAACACTGGAGTGGGTTGCCATTTCCTTCTCCAACTATATTGCCTACTTTTGTATAAATCTCAATTATCCTGGTGGCTCAGATGGTAAAGAATCTGCCTGCAGTGCAGTAGACCCAGGTTCAATCCCTGGATGGGGAAGATCCCCTGGAGAAGGGCATGGCAAGCCACTCCAGTGTTCTTGCCTGGAGAATCCCATGGACAGATGAGCCTGGTGGGCACAAAGAGTCAGACATGACTATAGCGACTTGGCACACAGCACACACATCCTAACATCAAGTTTAGTTTTAAAAAATTACAGTGGGGAAAAAAGCCCACACAAAATACATATATATGGGACAAGATATAACAAAATTCATTAGTTGTAAGTAATATCTTAGTAAGAACCTATCTAATATGATTTTTTAAATTCATTTGCTTAAAGAAAAACTTAAATTTTTCTTTAGTGTAAAATCTTCTTATGTTTTAAAATTATTATATATTTTAAAAACCCACCAAAGTGGTAGTATTAAAAAAGTCACTGAGTGAGGAGTGAGGAAGTAGAGAAAAGCAAGAAATCTAGTAAAGCATGGACTTAATACATTTCAAGATTAACAAAAGTATAGGTTTCTTCATCTTCATGAGTAAGTCTTACATATAAACGGTTTAAGTTACTTAAGAGGAGGGTTCAGAGACAGTATGATTATAAACATCTTAAAGAAATTTAAAGTTAGGGTTTGTAAAAATAGTTTTTATGAAATCTACATTAGAGTCAGTATGCACAACAAATATAGAAGGGTGGTGAGAATTAAGCTCCTTAACAATGATGATAAACCTTTACTACTTACATCAAGAATATGAAGAAGGAAAGTTTCTTCCAGGCTCTAACTATTAAGAGTTCATGAAACCTAAGAGCCCCTCCAAAGATTCCTAGTCTTCACAACTAGAGAAGATGAAGCTGTTACACAGATGAAACTGCCGTAAGACAAGGGAGCCATCCATTCATCTATCCATTCATCAACATATGGAATGCCTACGGGGCATCAGACTTCCTACTAAGTGAAAGGGTCTTTGTTCTCATAATACTCATTTTCTAGTCTGGGAGGAAGACACTCAGTAAAGAAGCCAACCAACCAACCAACCATTAGTAAGTGATAAATATCATGCAGAAAGTTTGAACAGTGTGCCAGGATGGAGTACATACAGCCACACAGAGATGGAGTACTCAGGAAAAGTTTCTCTGAAGTGGTGAAATTTAAGCTACTATCAATTCTGTCTGCTAAGGGCACCTAGAAGCAATGACACCCCAGTAGCACACTGAGGGTCCAGCTTTCTATATACCATTCTTCACTTTAAGGCTCACTATAGAAATGGCTGGAGAAGGCAATGGCAAACCACTTCAGTACTCTTGCCTGGAGAATCCCATGGATGGAGGAGCGTGGTAGGCTGCAGTCCATGGAGTCGCTATGATTCGGACACGACTGAGCAACTTCACTTTCACTTTTTTACTTTCACCCATTGGAGAAGGAAATGGCAACCCACTCCAGTGTTCTTGCCTGGAGAATCCCAGGGATGGGGGAGCCTGGTGGGCTGCCATCTATGGGGTCGCACAGAGTCGGACACGACTGAAGCGACTTAGCAGCAGCAGCAGCAGCAGGAGAGAAATGGTTGATTCAAAGGACGGAGGAGGAAAAGTACAAGATAAGCTTGGAATATCTAAAGTTACACCAGAATGGAAATGCTTACAGAATGGGGCATGACAAAATGATAGGGAACTCAGCTTGAAAAGACTCCCATTGGCCAAATCTGAGATAATCAGAACAATAAAATAAAATCTACTGAATATATTAAATAGGCAAATCAATAAATAACTGTGGGAAAAATGAAAAAGCTCCTCCTTTAACAACAGAATGGCATTTAATAAATGGAGAATAAGGAAATTAGAAAATCACCATTTGGAAACTGTAAAAATAATAAGGAAAATATGAAGAGAGATAAAAGGATAGGGCAAATATAAGACGTTATCATTTGGGTAACTGAGTGAGGGCTACAGGCTTTTCTTGGTAGTATTTCTGTGTCTCTTCTGTGATTTGAATTTATCATGTCTGAATAAAAAGTTAAAAGGAAAAAAAAAAGTCTGCTGTGAAGCAGAACAGAGAAATGGGGCAGTAAGTGAAGGAATATGAAACAAAAGGTTTTTAACTTTTATTTTTGGGGATAGGAAGTGAGGAAGTAATTGCAGAAAACAAGAGCCCTTGAGAAGGATAATGGGGTTGAGAGTCACAGCAGTAGAAGAGGGACTCAAACTTGTAACCCAATGACATTCAGAGTTTGAGTCCATTTGGGGGAGGATGGTAGTTTTGGTGGTAAGAAGATGAATTTTTTTTTTGTTAATTCTCTGAGTTCAATGAAGTAGGATGGATTTAGAATTTAGAAGTGAGATGAAAAGATCTAAAACAGTTCTGGAGAGTGAAAAAGTGAAGAATTTAGAGAAGTGCAATAGGACTGTCACAGTGTTTAGGGACCATTTGAATGCAGTGACTGTATATTTAAAACAAGAAGTTGGTTCTTTCAGCCATGTTGAGATGCTTGTGTGCAGGTACAAAGTAGATGGATAAGTAGACTATCACCGAGGCTCAGACCTTGAGAGACACAAGGGAAATAGACAACAGGGGTTGGGGGTGGGGGGAGATGGGAGGAAAAAGGAGGTAAGTAGTTTGCAAGAGCCTAATTATGATGAACCTTCAAATCTAAATTGGGTAAGGAGGGAAGAGAAAGCATCAGTACTTGGGGGTGAGATCTGTTAGTATCTGTTAGCAACCAGCCCTGGAATACTGTATGTGCGCTAGGGACAAAGAGTTGATTTAGATGTGGCCCTGCCCTCCCAGAGAAGGCAATGGCACCTCACTCCAGTACTCTTGCCTGGAAAATCCCATGGACAGAGGAACCTGGCAGGCTTCAGTCCATGAGGTCTCAAAGAGTCAGACATGACTGAGCAACTTCACTTTCACTTTTCACTTTCATGCATTGGAGAAGGAAATGGCAACCCACTCCAGTGTTCTTGCCTGGAGAATCCCAGGGATGGCGGAGCCTGGTGGGCTGCCGTTTATGGGGTCGCACAGAGTCGGACATGACTGAAGTGACTTAGCAGCAGCAGCTGCCTTCCCAGCACTTACAATCTAGTAAGAAAGATAAAAAATAAAATAATTTCTACAGAGTACACTACTAAATACATATCCACACAGAACTATGGAGGTCCAGAAGGAGGCCATTCAACCCAGCTTGAAAGGAGGCAGTTTCAGGGAGGCTTCTTAGAGGTGGTGATGGGGAAGCTGAAGGATGAGGGCAGTAGAGGCAGACAGACCTGCAGTCAAAAGGGTCAAAGGAGAAAAATGATGAACCACCACTGTTAGGACAACTACATGCTCCCATATTTAATAGGGTTCAGTTCAGTTCAGTTCAGTCGCTCAGTCATGTCCGACTCTTTGTGACCCCATGAACCGCAGCACGCCAGGCCTCCCTAAAATTAAGACTGGACAAGGGTGGGGCTGGCAAAACTGGAGATGACGCTGGGGGCAGATCACAGAAGACCACGTGTGCCTTCCTGAAGTGCTATTATAAAGGCAACAGGAACTAATACAGAGTTTTAAACACTGAAGACGCCAAATCAAATTGATGGTGTTGACACTCTAGTGGCAAAGTGAAGATGCCAAACTAACAGGAGTGACATGCTTTAGAAGACTGCTTGCTTCGCCCGAGAAGGAGTAAGATATTTTTTGGAATGGTAACAAAGGGGCAAAAATAACTATACTAAAGAGTAAACATTAATGAATAAAACAAAAAATAGCTCTATTTTTCATATGCAGAGAGAAAGGGGAAATGAATGATTTTGTGTGTGTTAGGTATTTTTCTACCTATTGTTAGGCATACGGTGCCTGCCCCTATCCTCTGGGGGACTATGAACATGAATGAGGTTTGTGGGTGAAATAAGGCATGATGATATTTATAAAGATTACTGGGACTCTGGACCAAGGAACCAATGAGCAGGCTTTATAATTTAATAAATAAAATCAGACCTATGTTATGCTGTTGGCAAAAGAAACAATAAATACATAAAGACTTCTTTCATGAATCTTAAGTTAGGTTGCTAAGTAATATATTTAAGAAAATTTTGGCTCTGTTGCTTAGCGAAGAATAATTACAAATTATATAAATATGCTAGTTTTGCACTTGAAAATCAGAGTGTATGTTTTAGGCAAAGCACTGTGTAGGTATAGCTTATATATACTGATTTGAAGAGTATGTTTTATAAAGCAATTTCATGTGAAAGTAGAAG
This sequence comes from Oryx dammah, assembly GCF_014754425.2. Classification (NCBI taxonomy): domain Eukaryota; kingdom Metazoa; phylum Chordata; class Mammalia; order Artiodactyla; family Bovidae; genus Oryx; species Oryx dammah. The sequence goes on along the minus strand of NW_024070202.1, from coordinate 49,077,628 downwards.
CAACACATGAAATCTCTGATTTACAAATCATCATGTATGCAGAACTGAAGGAATCAATTGACTCTGACTATAAAAAAAGAACTAGTTTTACTATATATAAGCATACATAATTCCTTAAATTATCTGATCAACATTCATTCAACGAGTACCTGGGTGTATAGCAAATTTTATAATAATATTAAAGCAGAAATCAATCTCTTCAATATCATCTCATTTATACTGAAAAAGGTATTCTTTATTTAAAGACCCTTAACAGGAGTCAGTAAGGGCCAGATTGCAAACATTTTTAGCTTCCTAGGCCATGCAGCGTCTGCCCAGTTTGCTTAACTCCGCACCCAGAAAACATGTAAATGAATGAGCAGGGCTTTGTTCCAATAAAATTTAATTTCTAAAATCAAGGCAGCAAGCTGGAGTTGACCCATGGGCCACAGTTTGCTGATCCCTAAACTAAAACACACTTGTAAGTCTTATCAGATTCTCTTAGATTATCAAATTATTCAAAAGAACTATAAAATAAAGTAGCAGAACATGAGAGGAGAGGACTCAAATTACACTTGAAATTTTAAGAAACTGCCTAAGAAGTTCCCCATTTATCTATTTTGCTTATAGAAACAACAAATACTATATAGATACAGGATGCTGCAATGAGATTTTGCTTTAGGAAGGAAAGGTTTTCTTCCTTTTTCAGCTCATTTTCCTGGCTGAATGCTTCCCATCCATTTCGAAAATGTCTTTAGAGTAGAGTTGTCCAGTTTAATTTCTGTATAGCATGCGGCAATTACACATAAACCTGAAACAAACTGATTCAATCAATATGTCTATCAACATATTCAGAGAATTATGCTTGATTACATTTTAATCATCTGAACATTCCATTATTTGGTATGCATTTAACACTCTCTACTCCAGTTTTTTTTTTTTTTTTCAGTAAACTAACTCATATGTCACACAGAGGAAGGAATAATTTGTAGTCACTTCATATATATATGTTGGATCCATTCATCAAGGTTATAAGCTCTCCAAGGAAAAAAATATTTTCTCTTGCTGTAATGCCCCTTTGTAGAGCTAATGAAAGCTTTTCTTCAGGTAGCATCACTTATGCTTGCTGGCTTCCCGGGTAGTTAAGCTGGTAAAGAATCCAGCTGCAATGCAGGAGACCCCAGTTTGATTCCTGGGTCAGGCAGTTCCCCTGGAGAAGGGATAGGCTACTGACTCCAGTATTTTGGAGCTTCGCTGGTAGCTCAGATGGTAAAGAATCTGCCTACATTGTGGGAGACCTGGGTTTGATCCCTGGATTGGGAAAATCCCCTGGAGGAGGGCACCATTCCAGTATTCTTGTTTGGAGAATCCCCATGGACAGAGGAGCCTGGTGGGCCACAGTCCATGGGGCCACAAAGAGTCGAACATGACTGAGGGACAAAGCACAGCACACATTGTCAATGCTATGAAGGTCATCCTTGAGTTTCTGTCTTCAGTTACTATTTTCCCTGGAGCTATTCCTCTTGGTCACTGTATAACAATTATATAGTTTATTTTACATGAAAAGGGCCTGGAAACAGATAAGAAGCTCAGAAAATGGAAAACATTACAACTAAATGGGAATGTGACAGGGAACCAAGCAGGAGAACATATCACTATGACATATTTGTTCCAGGAAATAGTCCACAGCAAGAAAGTCTCCTTCTTCTTGTTTGATAATAATGCTAACTGCATGTAGAGATAATATACACTGATAAACGGCAATACACCCTTTATTTAAAAATTAAAAAAACAACCTAAAAGTTAAAAGCTGACTAAAGGGACGGTCATACATTTTATTTGATTTAAATAATTGATGTATTGTTAATAACACATAGTCTATTGCCATATCCATCAAATAATCTATGCTATTTTTTTAAAATATGGACTTTGCTTCAAAGGAAAAGGAGATATTAAAGAAGCAAAAATTTCCAGATAAGTAAACAGAGGAGAAAATACATGTGTTTTCTTACTCAAAGCATAAAAACATTTGTTAAAAGGTTATAAAGCAAAAAACATAATATGACTAAACCTACCAATTTTTTAAAAAGCACTGCAAAATTAAAAATAAGATGGCGGCTTTGATATAAGTGCAAGTTAAAGATAGTTGAGTTTACACCCACAAGAATTTGCAACCGTAAGATATGCTTAGTTTGGACTTTGAGAATTTATTTTTAGCTAGATAGATGGCTCAAACAGTTTCTTTGCAAGAAACTAGGAACCCCACAGTTTTAAATCTGTCTTATTCTTGTTTAAGACTCTAGAGGCAGAAATACAGGGTTACTGATATACAGAATAGTAATTTTTCTGTAATTTTCTCTTATCTCGATCTTCAATTTCTCTTGTAAAGCACTTCAACTATTTTTACTCTCTGGTCCCCATGTTAGTTATGACTTGTGTATCACTGGCTTTAGAGGATGATGATTTAAAAAAAAACCAAAAAACTCAAACATGCTAAGGGTAGAGAAATTGGTCTGTAAAAGGAAATTCTAGAATGTTATTTCTTTTCAAGGTAAGCCATGGTGAAATGGAAGCATTTATCCAGGAACAGAGTTGAGTAAACTAGTTGAGAGTTGAATAAAATAACTAGTTAATAAACTTGAAGTTTAAATAGGATTAGAAGATTCTGTTTCCTGACTCAAATCTAAGGTCCCCGTTATATGCTGCCAATACTTAGGTACACAGAATGGGCCTTTACACTCAGTTTCTGTTACTTGTATAGACTTTGAGTAACGTTTAAAATTTGCTTTATCTCCAGCAATAGCACTCCTCTGAAGAAAACTTAAACACCAATTAGAGAACATAAGATACATGTACCTCACTGTAGCATTAGTTACAACAGCCAAGATACGGAAACAACCTAATTACCCATCAATAGATAAATGGGTAAAAAAAATGTGACACACACACACACACCCAAACACACACCACGGAATATTTGTTGTTGTTGTTTAGTTGCTAAGTTGTGTCTGACTCTGTGATACCATGAACTGTAGTCTGCCAGGTTCCTCTTTTCATGGGATTTCCCAGGCAAGAATATTATTATTACTCAGCTATAAAAAAGAATGAGATCTTGCCATGTGTTACAACATGGTTGGACCTAGAAGGTAGGCTAAGTGAGATAAGTCAGACAGACCAATACTGTATTATTTCACTTTTATGTGCAATAAAAATGACAAACAAATGAAGAAACATAACAAGATACAAAGTTATATATAGAGAGAATAAACAAGTGTTTGCCAGGGATGGGGGTGGGGGAGGGGGAAGTTAAGGAGAAGAAAGAAACAGGTGAGGGGATTAAGAAGTATAAATTTCCAGACTTCCCAGGTGGTCTAGTGGTTAAGACTCAGCCCTTCCACTGCAAGGGGCATAGGTCAGATCCCTGGTTTGGGAACTAAGATCCTGCATCCTACATTATAACAATAATAATAATAATAATAATAATAATAATGAGAAGCCTAGAAGAAACTTAAAAAAAAGGAAGTACAAATTTTCAGTTGCAAAATAAATGAGCCACAGGTATGAAATGTACAGTGTGGGGGATACAGTCAATAATTATGTGTTATCTTTGTATGGTGACATGGTAATAAGACTTACTGTGGTGATCAGTTTGAAATGTTTAAAACATCACATCACTATGTTGTGTTAAAGGAACTAGTATAGTGCTGTAAGTCAATTACACTTCAAAAACACACTCATAGAAAGAGAGCAGAGTGGGGGGAGGGGGAATTAGAGGAAGGCAGTCAAAATGTGCCAACTTTCAGTTATAAGATAAGTAAGCTCTAGGGATGTAATATGGAGAAGGCAATGGCACCCCACTCCAGTACTCTTGCCTGGAAAATCCCATGCATGGAGGAGCCTGGTAGGCTGCAGTCCATGGGGTCGCTAAGAGTCGGACACGACTGAGCGACTTGACTTTCACTTTTCACTTTCATGCATTGGAGAAGGAAATGGCAACCCACTCCAGTGTTCTTGCCTGGAGAATCCCAGGGATGGGGGAGCCTGGTGGGCTGCCATCTGTGGGGTCGCACAGAGTCGGACACGACTGAAGTGACTTAGCAGCAGCAGCAGCAGCAGGGGTGCAATGTACAACATGATTAATACAATTAACACTGGTGTATGTCAGTTTTGAAAGTTGTTAAGAGAGTAAATCCTAAGAGTTCTCAACACAAGAAAAAAAATTGTTTTCTATTCTTTAATTTTGTAATGAGATGAAGGATATTCACTAAACATTGTGATAATCATTTCATGGTGCATGTATCGATAAATCAAATTATTAAACTGTACACCTTAAACTTGCATGATATGTGCTCAGTTGCTAAGTCGTGTCTGACTCTTTATGATCCTATGGGCTGTAATCTGCCAGGCTCCTCTGTTCATGGAATTTCCCAGGCAAGAATACTAGAGTAGCCTGCCGTTTCCTACTCCAGGGGATCTTCCTGACGCAGAGACAGTACTGGTATCTCCTGCATCTCTTGCACTGGTAGGTGATTCTTGACCACTGAGTCACCTAGGAATCCCACACCTTAAACTTACACAGTGCCATTTGTCAATTATATTTCAATAAAACTAGAAGAAAAATAAATAAAAATTTGCTTTATCCTCAATAGGTTGCTTTTTAAGGATAGTTACACTCCATGTTAAATGATCTTACAATGAATAAGTTATTTGAATGGGTTTCCCTGGTAGCTCAGTTGGTAAAGAATCCACCTGCAATGCAAGAGACCCTGGTTCTATTCCTGGGTCAGAAAGATATGTTGGAGAAGGGATAGGCTACCCACTCCAGCATTCATGGACTTCCCTGGTGGTTCAGCTAGTAAAGAATTCATCTGCAATGTGGCAGATTCTTACATTCAACCTTACAATGAATGTTATTTGAATAGTTCCCCCCAAAATTGCTGATGGAAAGAAAAAAAAAGGGAAGATAAAGAAGAAAGAATAATGGCAGGGTCAAGGAATTTGCCTCAGTCACTTTCTTTTTTTTCTTTTCCCTTTATGTAGGAGACATACACTAGTACTCAACTTCTACTATTAGACTGCCAGCCCTGAGAACTTTCAATGTAGCATGCTACGGATACTTCTGCTCCTAAAGGAATGAGGAAGAGACATTTTCATGTACAACTCAATCACACTTAAAATCATTGCCTGGATGCATGCAATGACTGAATGATAACATATTTCCTCTAGTTTTTTTTTTTTTCCTCTAGTTTTAAGAATAAGTACTGAGAAGGTATTAAGAATAAATCCTGGGAAGCTCTCTTGGGAAGAATCTTTTGAAGTCAATCTCCTTGGATATCAGAAAGTTTTCTGCTACATACAAGGTCTATTTTTATTATGAGGGCTTGTGAACTTTGTAAATTCTTCAGAGCTTAAGTTCTCATTTTTCATGGAATTGCCCTTTCCCAATTACTCCACACACTGGGACATCAGCGCTACCATTAAACACATCATTAAAAATGACAGATCAGGTCCTTACACCTGACTAAGTTAGTCTTGAGTGTAAATTGGATGCTTGGGGACATGCACGCTCTCCTTTGGCTCACTAGGGTCATATGACTGCACTGGAGCACAGGTCATTTACTAACTGGTGAAAAATCTGAGCTGGTGATTAAAACTGATGGAGATTTTGGCACTGCTGACAGAGTGAGTGCTCTTAATACCTGCTTTCAGAATAATACTTCCCCAATTTGGACTGAATCAGTTTAAATAGACATTTGTATCTGTGCTTTACTTCCACTAATATATTTGGAGAAAATGTTTCACCAAGATTATAAAGAAACACTAAGGGTAAGAGCATGCATAAGGACAACATTCTATTTACCTCTTAAAAAATATATACCACACTGCCTTTCTACTCTATTTTTAAATATAAGAAGACTTCCTGAAACATTTCTTAAGCACCATCAGTCTTAATGCTCTCAATTTTTAGAAATCTATGAATATTATTTGAATGGTACTATATACAAAGCATTGTGCTGCTGAACTCATCCATACCTTGAACTACTAATTTATTTCTTAGTTCTTGTCTTAATGAATTTGACTAGTATAGGTCAAGAGAACACAGCCAGGGTTATACCTCCATTAGAAATGGAACTTGGATCTTCTCAAGGTCAGTAACAATGTTATCTAAAATAAAATGTGTTCGTAAAATACTACACTCCTTGCAGAAACCAAACAGAACATACTCAAACAGGTAAAATCTGCTTTTACTTCCACCTTGATTCACTTTGAAAGTAGTTCTGCAGTCTATACTTCAAATAGGAAAATTGCAATCACTTGTTATCCGATCATAAACAAAATGCCTATATTATAAAAGAGTTCATCTTCTCCAACATCTGAATTGTCAAAGAAATATTGAGCTTCTTTATATTACTCAAAATAACACTGAGTTTAGGGTTATATATCCGACTTGTGAAGTTAAAACTCAAAATACATGAGTTGGATTTTTTAAAAAGCAAAGGGAGGAAAAAACTAAGCTGGCCAGGGTTAAGAGAGGTAGTATGGCACACAACCTCCTCTTGTCTGCCTTTTATTTCTGTCCTACTCTGCTTACAACTTAAGGAAAAGGATCCTTGGCAGATATTAAAAAAGCAGGAATTTAAAATAATTTTTTAAACTAATTAAAGGTATTTTGGAAATAGTCCCTTGCATTCTTCAGAAGGATTACCAGCAATATTTTGTGTTGGGTAAAAAAAGAACACTATTTCTCTTCTGAAATGTCTGATTACTAAATTTATTTTCATACAAATGTTAAAACTTCATGATCATGTTCCAAATTATTTGGAACTGCAGAAGAGCCAAAAGTACAACTATGAGAAGATTTAGAATTTTGAGCTATACTATACCAAACACACCATCTACCACTTTGTCTGGAAGAGTAAATTATTTTTTAACTTAGATGATTTTTTTTTTTACTTTAAATAAGAAGTAGGAAAGTGACTATACATTTTATATCAGATGAAATACCCTACGGATTTTTTTAAGCAATTAGCTTTTATCTTCAGGCTTTCCATTTCAAATGCAAATACATCTTGATGAACTCAACTCTGTCCAAACAATATACATAATCAACAATAGCAAGGTGTATTACAGAAAATTATACTGAGGCCTATTTTTTTTTTAATCTAAACTTACAAATGGCATAAAGTATTTTTATTCAATTACTAATGTTTTCCAATTTATTCCCAACACAAAGCAGTGGAAGAGATCTGAAATTGGAGGAGGCCTATGCATTGATCACTATCTTGACTCTGCCTGAGAGGTTCCCAGTATCTGGACAACATCAAGGACTATCTGTCATAAGCTGGAATGTTGCTCAGGGGTCAAGCTATCACCTTTGAGGCAGTTTCTTGGATGACATCAGGTTTAGAACTTTTCAGTGCTATGCAGCTGCAGGCAATAATAATTTGTTCCTTGTCTAAGAATAACAATATACTAAAAGAACTGTTTTTCAAAAAAACAAAAAATGCAGAAGAAATAGCTGCCTTCAGGTAAATGGGAGTTGGGATGTCTTACCCCAAGTCCTTACTGCAATGTATTTTGGAATCAGACACTGAACTCTCTACTGACATCCCAGTCTGTGGCTTACTCTGTCCGTATCATTTCTTTCAAGGAACATTTTCCTTATATCTGGCAGGTAGAAAATATTAGGGCTTATCTCAAGCCCTAATATTACAACCTTATCTTATAACCAAAACTTTCCCCCTGTCACTGCTTCTTTTAGCAGCACTGTACTATGATGAAAAACTGTGATAATTTTCCAAATGTGTTTACAAGCAACTTTTCAGGAACATAGGTCTTTTGCTAAGGCAGGAACATTTGTATTTACAACACAGATCTGAAACACCTACATGTTTGTCTGTAAAACAGAGCATGTTTCTCTTGGCTGAAACAATGTTTTATCTTCATATTTGAGCAGGAATTTGTAAATAGGTCACCCTTGGTATTTTAACCAGAAGAACATGTAGCCACTGGTTTTGTTTTAGCAAAAGCAGTGAAGTTTAACAGCATAAAATATGATACTTCTACTTTTGTGCAGGCATACAACGTTACCATCTGAAGCCTTCTTTAATTCAGTTTTCAGTTTTTCTTTGTCTTCTTCTAGTTTTTTATTTTCTGCTTCCAAAACATGTTCTTCTTCCTTGCCATAGTTTTTCAAGAGCTATCAGAAAGAAGTAATCTTAGATTGTAATAGCCAGACATTTTTTTAGGAAAAGAGCTAAATAACGTATTTTAAATTATTGGCCTTTATTCTTTGTCCTTTTTAGTGCTTTATACTTTTTTACAATGTAACTTCTGTTACTAGAAACCTGGTTTTTGGCAAACACACACACACACACACACACACACACACACACACACACACACACA